>NC_083350.1:84380523-85023523 GCF_030254825.1 Meriones unguiculatus
TACTTCATTTTCATTTACAGTACTTACCTACACACTAGTCTTCATTCAATAAATTCTCAGAGTGCTGAATGTAAATTAAAAAATACTAAATACCTAAAAGTATATTTGCCATATATAAAAGGATTCAATGCAAATGAAAGCATTAACAATTGTATGCAATCCAGCTCTTCATAAAAGCTTCCAAATTAATGTGGAAATGCACCATGAAATGTTCAGTGTAATGGTTATTAAAACATTTGTTGAATCAAATAACCAAACCAAAACCAGTGTTTTGAACAGCTAGTCATGAAACTGCCACAGACTTCCGGCTCAGACATGAGACACACACCGCCTGCGCCTGGCCTTCCCGGGAATGCCTTCCTGCTGAAGAGGAAAACTGGTGCTGTTGCTTTCTCCATGCTGATTTTTACTATGGTCCCAAACTTTGTGATGTAAATTTTTCAAATACAAGCAGCAGTAACTAAAACGTTTCAAATCTATATCCAGAAGAAAAGCCTAGAAGGAAAAAAAGTTGGGAAAGTGGGTCCTGAAGGGAAACTTTCAAAATGGCTAACTGCTCTGCAAAGAGGAAACAGATGCACGGTGACTGACGAGTTTCAGCTCTGGAACTGTTTTACCTCACAAATTAAACTCTCATTCCTGCATTCGTTTAAAGGATGATTATTGATTAACATATTCAGAAGATGCCTAAGGTTTAAGACAGTCATTAACTATTGGATATAGATTTTTATTCTGTGTGATTCTGTTAAAAGGGTATATTAAACTTTCTTCAGACTTAATGAAAAAGATGTGGGAAGACTGCTTTGGGAGTTGTTTGAGGAACTGATTGAATTGAAAGCATAGACCATGTAGTTTGGAATGTAAACAATTATGAAATTAGTCTTTTATTTGAATATCTGTATTCCCCTGATCCTTTGAGCCATGGCATTGAGTAGTGACACTGGCTGTGTGGTTTCCTTTGCCCTTTACAACACAGAAGGCTCAGTCTCATTAATCACCAACCAGAAGATGGAGGGATGTCACTGCAGAAGACCAAGAATAGCCGTGTGGTTGCAGAGATGGCTCCTCTGTTCTTTGAAGAATTCTCTCTCTCTCTCTCTCTGAACTTGAGTAACACTCTGTTTCCTGAAGCCAAAACTTCTGCAGCCTGCCTCTCAAGGACTTCTTCTCAAGTCACATTCATAGCCAAAGAGGCTAAATGAACCTGGATGGAAGGATAGTACCACGGAAACTCCAAAAAAGGGACCAAACCTCATTTTCTTTTCACTGTGAGAACATCACATATAAAAGGCTCTCACTGGCCAGGGAACAAATTAGTAATCCAATTATGCATTGTCTTGGTTAACTGAACTCTAATGCAAAGAAATACACATTTTGTGAGGGCTCACTTCCTTGTCCGTGTCTCCTCACTTTTCTACCTTATCTCTGCTCAGTCTTGTTTTCTGTGGTGCCTGCAGTTGGTTTTCCAATTGAGGTATGATATAGAAATATGAAACAGATAATCCACATTTGTAATTTCTTCACTTGAAAAGATTCACATGGCTTGAATTCGTTATTTCTCTACAATGTGATTTAGGCACTAATGTGCATGAAATTCTGCTTTTATTTGCAATATTTGCAAGACAGAAGAAAAAAAATCAGTCCAGGTCTTTGTTGGGAAAGTGATGGTGTTGTTTCTCCATCACTTTCCTGCCCTGCGTTGTTGTATTTGATCAAAAAGATCCCATTTCTCCATCATCTCAAACATTTTAAGATGTTTTCTTTGGGACTTACAATTTCGTCTCTGCCTCGAGATCTCTGAATGTGTGCAGTCAAGCCAGTTGACAGCAGTCCTCAATTGCTTCTCACTCCTGCAGCTCCCACTGGTCCCCAGGGGCCTATTAAGGAGAAACGTTGGTAAACACCTGCCACTGGAGAGGCAGCAGGTGGCTCCTCTGATTGGTGACATATGTGCACAGCTCATCTCGATAGAGGCAGCCCCACTATGCCTCCTCAGCATCGTTCTCTGTGGCTTTCAGAGGCCCATGGAACTCGTCAGCTGTAGGGAATTTTACTTCTGACTTACTATCTTATTTTATTAAGAATTGTACAGGCTGTGTTTTGACAGTCTTTTATAATTTATCAAGCTATCTGGTTTTAGCAGTTTTGAAGAAAGAGGCAGTGTTTATCCCGTTTTCATTGTTATTGTTGGCTGTATTCCATTATCCACTAATGTTTATGTCGTAACTGGGTGTCACAGTGTGTGGTGTATTATCTGTTAATATTCAGTAGAAATTGGTAGGAGGGTAAATAGCTCTTTATCTTCAACCATGGTCTTGTGGTAAATCATGATCCCATGTCTACCTCTTCAACCAGCCGTGCCTAAATATCATTCACAGTAAATGCACCCAAGTCTTTTAAAAACCTGCAGACACAAACACAACATAACCCCGTTAGCCTATAGACCTACCTTGTCTGAGTTGTTTCCGTAAACAAAGTCCACCCAAGCATGTCAGTGCACAGTTTTTAATCCAAATACTTACCTATTTAGTTATTCACATGCCTAATGGATGGGTGAGGGGCAGAGGGAAGTCATAACCAGTTGTAACTGATTAATTTTATGGCTTTCAAAGAGTAAAATAATAAGCACGTGCCTAAGGAAGACAATTATAGTCCAACATATTTCTGAGCGCTGTGTATTTGGTGGTTGCATACAATGATTAACAACTTGCATTGTAGTAACTGCTCTTTCATAAGGAGGCAAATAAAATGAACTAGGGACTTGGGTTACTAAGATGCTGTGACTTCACTGTGTTCTCCATGATTCCCACGTGTGCTCAGAGGCTTAGAAGAAAACTGAGTTGGGTGGCAGAAAGGGCAGGTACATGCACACTACACTCTTGGTGAGCAGGAGAACGGTGCTATGGGCAGCAGAAGGCACAGAAAAACACACACCTTCTCCCCCAAAAGCTTGTGTCTTGGAAGTGTTTAAGAGCTGAAGGGTTTGCAGCTGCATGGCAGTGAAGGGCCAGCATCAACATTAAGAGCAGTACATTATTTCTTAAGTTCTGGCCTGGGCACAGGTTGTTTCAGTTTTACTTTCAGTCATTCTGGGAATGAAACCCAGGGCCTTGTGTAGTGGAATGTTAATTCAGGACTTGGCTGTTCCGGCAAGAGATTACATCCAAAGACCTTCCAGGTCAGTGTGATTGGGCTGGAATACAAACATGCCTTTAATCCCAGAAACAGAGGCAAGCAAATCTGAGGCTCTATTCCACGTTGGAATAGAGCAAGTTTCAGGTAAAGAAAAAGCTTAGATCCAGTTGTGGTTATACACACCTTGAATCCCAAGCAATGAAGGTAAAGTTGGTTGTAGAAGAAAGCATCCATGTTTGAAAGTGATGTCTCCTAAGTGGCAGAAATAGTGATGAATCAGAGAAAGACTTGACAAAATAGGATATGCCAAACTCTCATGAGAAAAGGGAGGAAAGGGAAGGTACTTAAGGGGCAATACAGAGAGAGAGGAGGAAATTTTACAGAGACACTAATAGATGGGTTGCAGAGAGAGAAAATTGAGGTGAAGACCAGTGAGCCAGAGAATGAGAAGGAGCCAGAAGATTAGTGACCCTGGCTAAATAAGCCTGACTAACTTCGTGATGGACTCAATTTTCTTGCTAAATAGAACAGGCCTAAGAGTTGCAGAAAACACACACACACACACACACACAGAGAGAGAGAGAGAGAGAGAGAGAGAGAGAGAGAGAGAGAGGGAGGGAGGGAGGGAGGGAGGGAGGGAGGGAGGGAGGGAGGGAGGGAGGGAGGGAGGAAGGGAGAAGGGCAGCCAATCAGAAACAGCCAAGACATCTGGCCTGGGGAAGATAAGGTTTGAAAAGCACCTAAGTCCTGGCCAGAGTCAGGTAGCCTCCATGAGCACCAGCCAATCCCAACTGAGATTATGTAGCCACAGTAGGAATCTGCCTGTCTGGCTTTAAAAGAGGCATTCGAGGAGTTAGGGATTTAGCTCAGTGGTAGAGTGCTTGCCCAGCAAGCGCAAGGCTCTGGGTTCGGTCCTCAACTTCTGGGGAAGAAAGAAAAAAAAAAAGACAAAATAAGAGAGGCATTCGAGCTCCCTCTAGGCGCTGCCACCAGGTTGTGAAGGTGGTAGCCCAGCATGCTGGACTTCTGTAGAATAAACGCCCTTTGTTACTTGCCTGCTGCTTGGATCTGGGATTGTTCTATCGGGCATACTCCAGACCCTAACACCTGGTGCATTGGCTGGGAAGACACTAGAGCCCCCTGCTCAAGTAGTAGGGTGTTTAAGGGGAACCTTTGACTTCCCCACTGATCTGTAAGTGAGTTAGGAGGGGCTCCCCATCAGAGATATTGGTTTATGTTTTGTGTTTCTTTGTGTTTACATTCTTGTTTCTGGTGTCTACGTTCTTGTATTTGGTTTTCTTTTGCAAAGGGAGTTGGAATTCACTCTTGGGGTTAGTAGACATGCTTGAAACCCCCTGGTCTAAGGTGATGGAATATGTTCTTGCCTCCTCTTTGAGAGAATTTGAGGTTTCATTGGTTTTGGTTTGGGGGAGAGCTTGGAAGCTCTCAATTGGTTTGGATCCCTCTTGATAGAGGATGAAGCTCTCCATTGGCCTTGAGTTGCTCTTGCAGAGAATGTGAAAGCTCTTAATTGGTTCTAGATTCTGTAAGTGGTACTGCAAGTCTCTGAACTACCTGGGGAATGTCTGTCTGTGTCTGTTCACGAATGTCCTTGTCCCTATTGTTTTTCTATGGTGTGTCTTCTTGAATTTATTTAACCATGGGTAAAACCTGAGTTTAGTTCTAGGCCAATAGAGCCATGGTCATGCAATCCTGCCCACCCAGCTCAAGCACACGCCTCAGGTCCCTGGTGGGCAGCTGAAGCCATGCTCCACACGGTCAGCACTGGAACTCCTTGAGCCTCCGGTGGGAACACTAGGGACAGCAGGCACGATGACGGGGTAAGGGGCAGGCATACACTGCTGCTGCCACCACTGTAGGCAGGAAACCAAAAGCAGCACAGAGGGGTGGGAACACCGCTGCGCTGCTGTGCTCCTCGAGCCTGAGGCAGGAGGAGGGAGCTTCAGTGATCACTGACGACAACCAAATCAGGCGAATATAAGTTTATTTTACAGCCTTGGCCATGCTAAGTAAGCACAATGTGGTAACATCCCAGCCTACAGAAGAGACAGTCAGAAAACTGCTAAAGACTCTGTGTTTAACCATTATGCTATCCCATGTCACTATTAATCTGTATCCATGAACAGAAAACAAAATTTAATCTATTCCAAACAGGAAGATGTAGATATATTTCTAATGTGGAAGATTTGTAACTTCTGGTCAAAATAAAAAATAAATAGTTTTAAAATGCCCTAAGATGTTGACTATCAAAGTTGAATTTTTAATTTGAACTATTCTCTCTTTAAAATATTTTCATTTCATTTTATTTGTGTGTATGCGTGTGTGCATGTGTGTACACAAGCACAAATGTACATGTGTGTTTCCAAGGCAGTCAGATTCATGAGAGATCCTATGGAGCTAGAGTTACAGGCAGCAATGAGCTACCAGATGTGGGTCCTCTGCAAGAAACACACATGTTCTTAGCTGCTGAGCCACCTCTCCAGGCCTATAAATTATTCTAAATATTATTACTTAATGTTTTAGTAAATGGGCTTCAAAGATAGTTCTTAGAAAAATGTCTCATGGGTGCAGTACATAGGTCCATGGCACTTTCAAAAATTCCAGGTCGGGATGGCCATCCTCATATAATCTCAGCATTTGGAAAGTGCAAATGAGATGGCTGGCATAAGCCACACACCTAGAGTAGCCAAATCAGCTCTGAGCTCAAGTGAGAGACAGTGCCTCAAAACTCAGAGTGATCAATGGAGACTTCTAACATCACACTCTGGCCTCCACATGCTCACATACCTATAAAAACTCGTGCGTGCATACACACACATCACACAAACCCAAAATACAGAATAAAAACAATAAAACTCTGTTGGTATAATGTTCTTGTGGAATGTATACAATTCACCCTTGTTCATTCAAATGCTGATTTATTTATCCCAATATCTGGTTTCAATCTGGACATTGCATTGTGATGCAATGCATTACCTGTCTCAAGTTTGTATAAACATTCCACCATTTGTTCTCTGGAATTGTCAATAAAACAACAAGCCAATGCTGAGCAATGGAGAGAATAGGGTCTGGAGGGGAGAAGAAGGAAGAGAATGAGAGGAGTCAGAGAGGGCGATCAGCAGGACAGGACTTGGAACCATGAGGAGAGATGAACCGGACCTAAGATATGACTAAAACAAATATAATGTGTGAAATCTGAATGGGAGGAAACTATGTGGGCTTGGAGGTTTGGGATGGTGTAACCATTGCCCAGCATTGTGCTCTAGGTTAATTAAATAAATCCTTGTCTTTGTGGTGATCTGAGTATAAAGCTGGTTTAGTAATAACCACTATTTAACTAAAAGATAAATCAATAATAAATATTAACAATCAACAACAGAACCCCTTCACCCCTTATTAGAAGAAATGCCATAGCATTACTTCTAATTGTGGTGTCACCACTTGGTCCCAGAGAGGATACTGAGTTCTTGCTGGGTCCCACTTTATTCCATTCTAAAATAAGAATATTGATTTTGAATTATCTCTCAAGCACAAAGACTCAAAGATGTAGCAGTGACAAAGTATTTCTACTGTTGTAGGCTGATATTAATATTTACTGTTGATATATCTTTTAGTAAAGCTGCTGTTAATCCTAAATAGCTGTATAATCAAATCACCACACAGAGACTGAGTTTATTTAGTTAACCTAGAACACAATGTTGGGCAATAGTTACTCCCTCCTAAACCTCCAAGCCCTCATGGTTTCCTAACATTCAGATTCACCCATTACACTTGCTTTTAGTGATACATTATGTCCAGTCCATCTCCACGAAGTTCCAAGATCTGCCTCCAGCTCTCTCTCCTAGCTCTCTCTCCCAGCTCTCTCTCCTAGCCTCACCCTTTCTCCTCCCATTCATTTCCTGTCCTCTGGCTCCTCCCATTGCTCGACATTGTGGCTAGTTGCTTTATTTTGCCCTATTTACACCAAGTTGAGACAGGATGCTTAGAATAAGTATCACAATGCAATATCTGGATTGAAACCAGAGAGTGGGGGGAGAAATCAGCATTTGAATGAACAAGGGTAAGGTGTATACATTTCAAAAGAACATTATACCAACACTCTACTTACTGTTATCATGTTTGATAACAGTGGTACTATCTCTGATGCTGTTCATGTTGAAGGACAATGCTATAAATATCTCCCAATGTTAGCAAAGAATGATGGACATTAGATCCTCTTTAGTTTAGAAATAACAAGTGTCGAGGCCTATTGTTTTCTGAAATTTTTCTAACATTGTTGACTTTACCCTTCTATATCAGTAATTAGTACTCATTAAAAGTTCCAAAAATGTCAGAGCAGGGCAGGGGAGAAAAAACAAACAAACAAACAAAAACAGAACTAAAGTCAACATGGCAATTTTCTCAGACAACTCGAAGTTTCTAAAGAAAGAAGCTAAGAAGTCATGGCAAACATGATTACAATTATCCTATGCCCAAATGGGTTAAATCAAATCAATATTTACCAAGAAATTTAGACATGATTAATGTCACACTCTGCCCAAATGAGTTAAGTCCAGTAAATATTTACTAAGAAATTTCATAATAAAATGCTAGTGTATAGGCCAATTTTTGTTCCCTTGATCACATCAGTTTCACTGCATGTAGCAAAATCAAAATAAACTTAAAGGTTTTTAATCTAGACTCTAAAATTCTGACCTTATGAGTAAAGGATGGTATTGTTAAAATATAAAATATAGTTTATGAAACCATGTTGTTCATGTGAAGATACCCTGCTTCTCCTTTTATTTGCAAGAGCTTTCAGTGCCCACCTGGAGGAAGAAAGTCACCATACTAATATTACTGCTGTTGCAATGAGATTTTAATGACCTTGAATTCAAATTTAGAAAAAGAAGAAAAAAAATGTGCAAAAAAGAATTTAATGAGAAGGTTTTGACTAAAATGCCTAAAGCTTAAGTAACCCATTATTGGTTAAACACTAGCCTTCGTATAATCTGACAATTTTGAATTATGGGAAGGGGAGATGGCAGTTGCCAGGTAGCATGAGAGATTCTGAAAATGATTCTTTAATAGTCATTTTCCATGATCTTTGTTAGTCTGTGGTATGTGATGGGCATTTCCTCTTATGTGCAATTCATTCTAAATCATAATTAAGGTTCTTGTAATAATATTTTATTTTGGGGGTGTGGCTTTTCTAATCACCCACTATTGCTCCCAAATTAATGAGTGAGAGATTTATTAATAAGCTTTAAGCACCATAATCAGGAAGGTATCATTTTATATTAATCCTCTATTCCCCAGACATATGCCCCAATTTACTTGCAATATTGGTCCTCCCTGGGTTGTTTCTGCTCCATCTGGTCAGTTCTGAACCACCAAGGCTTTCTTCACCTCTTCTCCCTTCCTCTCTCTCCTGGTCTCTACCTAAGACCCCAAGACCAGGAATGGAAGCTCCACCTACCTCTCTTCTGCCCAGTAATTGGATGTCAGCAACTTTATTAACCAATCACAGATAATTGAGGGACAAGGTTTACACAATATTGATCATGTACGTGACAATGCCATCGTCCAGACTGCAACCATATTTCAGGGCCCAGAATTCAGCATTTGAATACACAGAGCACCAGAACAGCCCCCAGCATGTTCTACACTCTAAATATGTACAAGTTTATAACATAGTGTTGTATTAGATTGACTGTATAATTGTGCTATAACTAAAATATTATATATATGAAGAGAGAAATGTCTGGAATCAAGAACATCTTTAAATGTAGTTTTCACCTTTTATGGTTCTTTAAAAGGTTATCCCCATGTCCTTTGTGTTTTCCCATGATACATAGATAAACAAATAGATACAGACAGACAATACAGACAGATAGATAGATAGATAGATAGATGATGGAAGGATAGACAGACAAATAGATAGACTATGAATAAATTTACCTATTTTAGCAAGACTTGTATTACCATTTTGAATACAATTTAGAACAAAAAATATTTCATTTACAATTTTTTAAATGTGATAATTAATTTAATTAAAATTACATAGGAACTAGCTAGGCAATGGTAGCATATACTTTTAGTCCCAGCACTCAAAGGCAGAGGCACACAGGTCTACAGAGCAAGTTCCAGGACAGCTAGGGCTACATAGAGAAACCTTGCCTCAAAAAAAAAAAAAAAAAAAAAAAAGACAGGAACTCTTAGGATGTTTTCCAAATGATTTTTGAAAATAGAAGTTCAATTATGCCAATATTATGAAGATAATAAATAAAAATAGCATTAAGTATCCAGAACATTCTTGTCCTCAGCATTAAATGATTGCAGTTTCAGTCCCTGTTACTACCTGCATCCTATGTGTGACTTTGAACAAGGTACACAACTCAGAATTCTGTGTTCACTTTCTCAAATACAAAATCAATATTGTTAATAGTACCCTACATTAACCCTGCAAGAATTGTATCAAGTACATGAAATAATCAACACAAATCACATATTCATAATGATAAATGTTGCTATAAATGTTAATAATAATAAAAACTAATTATTCCTTTTTACTTAATTAATTAATTTACTTTTCATCCTAATCACAGCTTCCTCTTCTCCTCTCTTCCTAGTCTTTCCCTTTCATCTCCCCTCCCTCATCCTCCCATCCTCCTATTCTCCTCAGAAAAGGGGATATCAGAAAAGAGGCCTCCCAGGATATCAACCTGCCTTGGCAATCCACTTGCAGTAGGAATAGGCAATTATTCTCCTATTGTGGCTAAACAAGGCAGCCCAGTAGAGGGAGAGGGTCCCAAAGGCAGGCCATAGAGTCAGAGACAGGCTCTACTCCTGCTGTTAGGAATCCCACATGACGACCCAGATGCATAACTGTTAAGTACATGCAGAGGGCCTAGTCCATCCCATGTATGCTCTCTGTTTGGCCGTTCAGTCTCTATGAGCCCTTATGGGCTCCGGTTAGTTGATTCTGTATGCTTTCTTGTGGTGTCCTTGACCCTTCTGGCCTTCAATCCTTCTTTCTCCTTTCCCATATGATTCCCCAGTAGTGTTGGTTATTAATATTTAATACTAGTTAAACAGTGGTTATTCCTAAACCAGCTGCATGCCCAAATCACCACACAGAGACATGATTTATTTAATTAACCTAGAGCACAATCCTGGGCAATAGTTACTCCAGCCTAAACCTCCAAGCCCACATAGTTCCCTTCCATTCAGATTTCGCACATTATACTTCTTTTTAGGCATATCGTAGGTCTGGTTCATCTCTCCTCATGGTTCCAAGTCCTGTCTCCCTCTCTGATTCCTCTCACTCTCTTCCTTCTTCTCCCCTCCAGACCAGAATGTCCCACCCTATTCTCTCCACTGTTCAGCATTGGCTGGCTGTTTTATTGGCAATTACAGAGAACAAATAGTGGCATGTTTACACAAGCTTGAGACAGGTGATGCCTAGAATAAGCATCATAATGCAATGTCCAGATTGAAACCAGATACTGGGGTAGAGAAATCAGCATTTGAATGAACAAGGGTAAATTGTATACATTCCACAAGAAGATTATACCAACATCCCAACCCCCACCTAATTTTTGGCTGTGGGTCTCTGTATCTGTTTCCATCAGTTGCTGAGTGAAGCCTCTCAGAAGACAGTTATACTGGGTTCCTGTCTACAAGTATGTCAGAATATCATTAATAGTGTCAGGGATGAGCTCACTCTCATGGCATGGCTCTCTAGCTAGGCCAGTCATTGGTTGGGCAGTCCTTCAATTTCTACTCCATCTTAAGCCCTGCAATTCTTTTAGGAAGGATAAATCATGGGTTGAAAGTTTTGTAGCTGGGTTAGTGTCCCAACTTCCCTCCACTGGAAGTTTTTTCTGGTTACTGGAGATGGCTGTTCCAGGCTTCATATTCCCCATTGCTAGGAGTCTTCGGTAGGGTCATCCTCATAGATTCCCATGAGTTTCCATTGTGATAAGTTTCTGGCTCATCCCTGAGATGCCCTCTCACATCATTTCCAATTCTCCCTCCATCATCACCCAACTTGATTCTTCCTGCTTCCCTCCTCACCAAGTTCCTTTCATCCATCCATCTCTGATGTCTATTCTATTGCCCTCTTAGTGAGATACACACATACACAAACACACACACACATCCTTGTTACTTGGCTTCTTTGGGTCTATGGACTGTAGCATGGTTATCTTGTGCTTTATAACTAATATCTACCTAAAAGTGAATACACATAATGTGTCTTTCTGAGTCTGGATTACCTCACTCAGGATGATTTATTCTAGTTCCATCCATTTACCTACAAATTTCATGATGTCATTGTTATTAATAGCTGAGTAGCTTTCCATTGTGTAAATGTACCACATTTTCTTTATCCACTCTTCAGTTGAGGGACATCTAGGTTGTTTCCAGTTTCTGGCTATTATGAATAAAGCTGCTATGAACATAGTTGAGCAAGTGTCCTTGTGGTATGGTGGAGCATTTTGGGGTATATGCCCATGAGTGATATAGCTGGGTCTTGGGGTAGAGCTATTCCCAATATTTTGAGAAACTGCCAAATTGATTTGCAAAGTGGTTGTACATGTTTGCACTCCCACCAGCAATGAGGGTTCCTCCTTCTCCACATCCTCACCAGTATGTGTTGTTGCTTGAGTTTATCTTAGCCATTCTGATGGATGTAAGGTAGAACCTCAGAGTCACTCTAATTTGCATTTCCCTGATGACTAAGGATGCTGAACACTTCTCTGGGTGCTTTTCGGCCGTTAGAGATTCCTCTAGTGAGAATTCTCTGTTTAGATCTGTACCCAATTTCTAACTGGGTTATTTGGTTTGTTGATGTCTAGTTTCTTGGTTTCTTTATACATTTTGAATATTAGTCTTCCTTCATATGTATGGTTGGTGAAGATCTTTTCCTATTCTGTGGGCTACTGCTTTGTCCTATTGACAATGTCCTTTGCCTTGCAGAAGCTTTTCAGTTTTCATGTTGATCTTAGTTAGCTGTTGATGTTCTGTTCAGGAAGTTGTCTTCTGTGCCAATACATCATGGCTATTTCCCATTTCTCTTCTATCAGACTTAGTGTATCCCATTTTCTGGTGAGGCCTTTGATCCATTTGGATTTGAGTTTTGTGCAGGGTGGTAGATATGGATCTACCATATGGATCCTATTATATGGATCTATTTGCATTCTTCTATATGCAGACATCCAATTAGACCAACACTAATTGTTGAAGATGCTTTCTATTTTCCATTGCATAGTTTTGGCTTCCTCATCAAAAATTAATGTCCATAGTTATGTAGGTTTACTTCTTGGTCATTGACTCAATTCCATTGATCAACCTGTTTGATTTTATGTCTGTACCATGTGATTTTTATTATTGTTGCTCTGCAGTACAGCTTGAAACCATGGTGAGACCTCTAGAAGTTATTTTATTATACAGAATTTTTTTAGCTGTACTGGTTTTTTGTTTGTTTTTTAATATGAACTTGACTGTTGTTCTCTCAAGGTCTGTAAAGAACTGTGTTGGAATTTTGATGGGAATTGCATTAAATCTGTGCATTGCATTTGTAAGTGGGCCAGTTTTTACTATGTTAAGCCTACTGATCTATGAGCATGGGAGATATTTTCATCTTTTGGTATCTTCCTCAATTTTTTTCAAAGACTTGAAGTTCTTGTCATAAAGGCTGATAGCTATGGTGACACCTCCCCTTAAAAAAAATGAAGAGATTTGGAGCAAGTGAGCCATGGGACCAGGGGCAAGAGTGAAGTCAAGATGTGTCCAAACCCTGAAAATCTCACCTTGAGAACAACAGGAATAAAGATTGCTCCCTCCTTATTCTGGGTCTGCGTGCACATAGCCTTGTGACCCCACATTTGCCACCCTAGAGGAAGTCACGTAGGCTGATGGCCAGGTTTCAGGTTATAACTTCCTATTTCCTTATAGTGACATGTCCAGCTAGCCCCTGGACTTCCTCTTCATGCAAATGAAGCATTCCCAGCCTCAATCTCAGCCAATGATGTACATTCACCCCAAAAACCTCCACCCACACCCCTAAGGTTTATATAGCCATTATTCCTGCAAATAAAGGAGAGCTGTTTCTCCCCAACTGCTGGACTGAGAGCCTGCTCACCCACCCAGCCAGCTCAGCTTCATTCCTTTAAGTCCAGCATCTACTGACAGCTGTGGCTGGATGCCCTGGAAAGAAGCAGAGGCCAGAAGGTCTCCTTCTATCCCTATTATTCTTAGCTTTGACCCTTTCGTCATGTTTCAGATTTCCTGGATGCTTTGTGTCAGGAACTTTTTAGGTTTAACATTTTCTTTGAGCGATGAATTTTTTTTCTTTTATCATACCTTTCATTTTATTTTTCCTTGAATCAGTGGACATTGAATAAGAAGTCGCTCAGTTCCCATGGGTTTGTAGGCTTTCTGTTGTTTCTACTGTTGTTGAAGTCCAGCTTTAATTCATGGTAGTCTGATAAGATACAGGGGGTTATTTTAATTTTCTTTTATCTGTTGAGACTTGCTTTGTGATCAAGTATACGGTCAATTTTGGAAAAGCTTCCTTGCGATCCTGAGAAGGTATATTCTTTTGTGTTTGGGTGTTTGGGTGAAAAGTTCTATAGATATCGTTAGGTCCATTTGATTTATAACCTCTGTTAGCTCCATTATTTCACTGTTTAGTTTCTGTCTGGATGACCTGTCCATTGGTGAGAGTAAAGAGTTAAAGCTTGTCACTATTAATGTGTGGGGTTCAATCTGTGATTTAAGCTTAATGCTTCTTTTATGAATGTGGATGCCCTTGCATTTGGGGCATAGATATTCAGAATCAAGATGTCATCTTAGTGGATTTTTCCTCTGATGTGAATGAAGTGTCCTTCCCCATCTCTAGATTACTTTTGGTTGAAAGTCTGTTTTATTAGATATTAGAATAGCTACTCCAGCTTGCTTGTTGGGTCTGTTTGCTTAGGAAATCTTTTTCCGGTAGGTGTAAGGTGAAATCTCAGGGTCATTTCGATTTTCCTGATGACTAAGGATGTTGAGCATTTCTTTAAGTGTTTCTCTGCCATTTGATATTCCTCTATAGAGAATTCTGTTTATCTCTGTACCCCATTTTTTAATTGGATTACTTGATTTGGAGAGGATGTGGGGAAAGGGGAACCTTCCTCCATTGCTGGTGGGAATGCAAACTTGTACAACCACTTTGGCCAGCAATCTGGTGCTTTCTCAGACAACTAGGGATAGAGCTTCCTTAAGATCCAGCTATACCACTCCTGGGCATATATCCAAAAGAGGCTCAAGTACACAACAAGTGTGCCATGTTCGTAACAGCTTTTTTCATAATAGCCAGATGTCCCTCAACTGGGAAATGGATACAGAAATTTTTACACAAGGGAATACTACTCAGCAATTAAAAACAAGGAAATCATGAAATTTGCAGGCAAATGGTGGGAACTAGAAAAGATTACCCTGAGTGAGGTATTTCAGGAGCAGAAAGACACACATGGTATATACTCACTTGTAAGTGGATATTAGATATATAATATAGGATAATCATACTAAAATCTGTATACCTAAAGAAACTAAGCAAGAAAGAGGACCCTGGGTAAGATGATCAATCCTCACTCAGAAAGGCAAATGGGATAGACATTGGAAGAAGGAGAAAACAGGTACAAGACAGGAGCCTACCACATAGGGCCTCTGAAAGACTCTACCCAGCAAGGTATCAAAGCAGATGCTGAGACTTCTAGCCAAACTTTGGGCAGAGTGCAGAGAATCTTATGAAAGAAGGGGGAAAGACTTGGAGGGGACAGGAGCTCCACAAGGAAAGCAACAAAACCAAAAAATCTGGTCACATGGTTCTTTTCTGAGACTGATACTCTAACCAAGAACCATGCATGGAAATAACCTAGAACACCTGCACAGATGTAGCCCATGGCAGTTCAGTCTCCAAGTGGGTTCCCTATTAAGGGGAACAGGGACTGTCTCTGACATGAACTCGGTGGCTGGCTCTTTGATGACCTCCCCTTGAGGGGGAGCAGGCTTACCAGGCCACAGAGGAAGAAAATGCAGCCAGTCCTGATGAGACCTGATAGGCTAGGGTCAGAGGGAAGGGGAGAAGGACCTCCCCTATCAGTGGACTTGGAGAGGGGCATGGGAGGAGAAGAGGGAACGAGGGTGAGATTGGAAGGGAATGAGGGAAGGAGCTACAGCTGAGATACAAAGTGAATAAACTATAATTAATATAAAAATAAAAATTAAATAAAAAGAAAAGAAAATCTTTTTCCATCCCTTTACTCTGAGGTAATGTCTATATTTGTTGCTGAGGTGTGTTTTATGTATGCAGAAAATGATGATTCTGTTTTCATAACCACTTTGTTAACCTGTGTCTTTTTATTGGGGAATTGAGTCCATTGATGTTGAGAGATATTAATTACCAATAATTCTGTTATTTTGATGTTGGTGGTGTGTGTTTCCCCTTCTTTTGGTTTTACTGGTGGAAAATTATTTATTTCCTTTGTTTTCTTGCATATAGTAAACCTCTTTTTATTGGAGTTTTCTTTCTAGTATCTTCTATACAGCTGGATTTGTGGATAATTTTTGTTTAAATTTGATTTTTGTCATGGAATATCTTGTTTTCTCCCTCTAAAGTGATTGAAAGTTTTGTTGGAAGAAGGAGTTTCCTGGGTAAGATGATCAGTCCTCACTCAGAAAGACAAACGGGATGGACATTGGAAGAAGGAAAAAACAGGAAACAGGATAGGAACCTACCACAGAGGACCTCTGAAAAGACTCTACCAAGCAGGGTATCAAAGCAGAGGCTGAGACTGTTTTTTTTTAACTTTTATTAATTACACTTTATTCACTTTGTATCCCCCCATAAACTCCTCCCTCCTCCTCTCCTAATCTCACCTTTCTTCCCCCTTCTCCACGCATGCCCCTCCCCAAGTCCACTGATAGAGGAGGTCCCCCTCTCCTTCCTTCTGATCTTAGTCTATCAGATCTCATCAGGAGTGGCTGCATTGTCATCTTCTGTGGCCTGGTAAGGCTGCTCCCCCCTCAGGGGGAGGTAATTAAAGAGCAGGCCAATCAGATTATGTCAGAGGCAGTCCCTCTTCCCATTACTATGGAATCCACTTGGACAATGAACTGCCATGGGCTACATCTGTGCAGGGGTTCTAGGTTATCTCCATGTGTGGTACTTGGTTGGAGTATGAGTCTCTGGAAAGACCCCTGTGTTCAAATTTTCTGGTTCTGTTGCTCTCCTTGTGGAGTTCGTTAACCGAACTTTGGGCAGAGTACTGGGAATCCTATGAAAGAAAGGGGAGATAGTGGGACCTGGAGAGGACAGGAGCTCCACAAGGAGAGCAACAGAAGCAAAATATCTGGGCACTGGGGTCTTTTCTGAGACTGATACTCTAGCCAAGGACCATTCATGGATATAACCTAGAACCCCTGAACAGATGTAGCCCATGGCAGCTCAGTTTCTAGTAAGGGGAACAGGAACTGTCTCTAACATGAACTCGGTGGTAGGCTCTTTGATCACCTTCTCCTGAGGGGAGAGCAGGCTTACCAGGCCACAGAGGAAGACAATGCAGCCAGTCCTGTTGAGACCTGATAGGCTAGGGCCAGAGGGAAGGGGAGGAGAACCTCCACTATCAGTGGACTTAAAGAGGGGAATGGGAGGAGATGAAGGTGGGAGGGTGGGATTGGAAGGGAATGAGGTAGGGGGCTATAGCTGGGATACAAGGCAAATAAACTGTAATTAATATAAAAATAAAAATTTAATTGAAAAGAAGTTTTGCTGGACGTAGTAGTCTGGGTTGGCCTCTATGGTCTCTTAGACACTGCAAGACATCTGTCTGGGCCCTTCTGGCTTTTAGAGTCTCTATTGAGAAGTCGGGTGTAATTATAGTAAGTATGCCTTTAGATGTTACTTGGTCTTTTGGTGCATCTACTTGATGTTCTAAAAGCCTCTTGTGTGTTTTTAGGCATCTCTTTAGGCTAGAGAAATTTTCTGTGATTTTGCTGAGAATATTTTCTGGACCTTTGAGCTGAGAATCGTAGGTTTGGTCTTTTCATAGTGTCTCAGATTTCCTGGATATTTTGTGTCAGGAACTTTTTAGATTTAACATTTTCTTTGAGCGATGAATTTATTTCCTTTATCATATGTTCTATACCTGAGATTCTCTCTTCCCTCCCTTGTGTTCTGTGGCATCTGTAGCTCCTGTTCTATTACCTAGGTTTTCCATCTCCAGGATTTCCTGTTTGCTTTTTCTTTATTGCTTCTATTTCTGTTTTCAGACCTTGAAGAGTTTCATGCATTTTCTTTACCCGTTTAATTGTATTTTCTTGTATTTCTTTTTTTCCTCTTTTTTAATTTTTATTAATTACATTTTATTCACTTTGTATCCCCCCATAAACCCCTTCCTCATTCCCTCCCAATCCCACCTTCCCTTTCTTGTATTTCTTTAAGAGATTTATTTATTTACTCTTTAAAGACGTCTATCATCTTCATAAGATTGGATTTAAGGTCATTTTCTTGTGCTTCACCTGTGTTACGAAATCAAGGGTTTGTCGTAGTTAAATAGCTGGACTTTGGTGGTGCCATATTGCCTTGTTGATTGTGTTCTTATGCTGGCCTTTAGCCATCAGGGGTTTGTGGTTATTATAGGATTAGATGCTGAATTCTGAGTTTATCTTTGCTGGATGGGTGTTTTTGGACGTTTCCTTCCTTGTTTTTTGTTTCCTCTCTGTCTTCCGGCCTGAGTGGTCTGGGGTTCTGGTGACTAGCAAGCAGGACCAGCAGGCTGTCTCCCCTAGGGTGTTTGTGGCCTGTGTGGCCTCTGGGGTCCTGAGAACCAGCATGGACTGGGTCCTGGCGCCAGCAGGCCGTTAAGAAAACAGGCAGCGTTGTGGGGCAGGAAGCGCAGCATGGGAACACAGTGTGCAGCTACTGCTATGGGGTATGCCTTCAGGCAAGTTGGCAGACAGGGCCTGGGGGGGTGGGGGAGGCTTACCTGGTTGTTTCTGGTGCTGGCAAGCCTGCAGTAAAGAGGGCAGCCTTGTGAGGGTGGGAGATGGAACGAAGGGTTTGGGGTACAGTTTACCACTGTTGGATATGCCTTTAGGTGAGTTGGCTAGCAGGGGATAGGGATGGGGTAGGAGGCTTACCTGGTGAGCCCTGATCCAGGGCTCCAGGAAAGCAGGCAGAGCTGTGGTAAATGTAACACAGGATATGGAATGCAGTTTACCACAGTTGCGGCTGCTTTGGGGGAGTTGGTGGGCAAGGGGGAGGGGTTGTTTCTTACCTGGTGTCCCTGATGCCAACTGGCCTTTGGAAAAGCAGGCAGAGTTGTGGGGTAGGAAATGGGGCACAGAGCCTGGGGTTCAGCTCACCAACCTAATTATTCTTTTGTATGCTTTAAAATATTGAAAGAATTAATTTTAGATTATTCTAAGCTTAATAAAATATTTATGACCTAGACCAAGTCCCAAATTACACACACATATTTTTTTCTCAAATCACTGAGTAAAGTTTTCTCTTCTAAGGTTAAGAAATTAAGAGTTTTGCTCTGAACTGCAGCTTATGAGGTACATGGTCTGACCAAGAGGTTACAACGTTAGGGCTTCTTTTACTCAAAGACCTTCTGGCATTTTCTAGTACTAGATCTTAAAAATATTTCTCAAGATTCATACTATGCATTGATTTAGCTTTTAAGAACCATATCTAGTCAACTTAAGTTTTTTATTAAAATCTGTGATAGGATAAACACCTCATTAGAAGTCTCAAAGATCCTTAGTTTTTATTACTTTGCTCCTATTTAAGGCAGAAGAGCTGATCCACAAGCCTTGGTTGCTCAGTTCTTCCTGTGGAGAAATCCCAGCTGCAGGCTACACATCTGTATTCCGGCTTTGCCCGCTGGGCTGGTGTGAGAGGTAATGAAGACAGTGAGCCATGACACTTGAGAAAGTCACAAGTTTTCTTTCTGGTGTTGATTTTGGATTTTTTAAATTAAAATATAATTCCATCAAGACAAGCATGATAAATGCACAAATGCATACACAGGAACACACAATCACCCCACCCCATTCCTTTTTCTCCTTCCAAAGCCTCCCATGTCTTCCTTCCCTCTGTTTTCTCACCTTTTATTCTTTATTATTACACACACACATATGTAATAATAAGACAGAAGTTGGGTTTTGTTGTTGTTTGCATTTGTTATTTTATTACATACATATATATATGGAAAGTATTTATATGGAGATATTTATAAGGAAATAAAAATACAAATATAAAAAATATTTAAATACAGCCCACAGGGTCTGCTTGATGTTCCTTGTAGGTACACAGTTCCAGGGCTGACCACTTCATACTGGATAAGCAGTTAGACTGCTCTTCCCGAGGGCAGAGTACTTCTGCTCTCAGAATCCCTTCGTTGCCTATGGTTCCTTATCTAGAGGTGGAGCCCATGGAATTTCCCTCCTTCCACTTAGCAACTCTATTGTGTTGTCCCTGTTTGGGTCTTGTTTGGGCAGCCATATTGTTGAGGTAGTGTGGGGTAATAATTCTCTGTTATTTTGAAGAGATACAATCTCCCAGCTGATTTCCTGTTCCTCTGGTCCTACCCTTCTTTGGAAGTATTTCCTGAGCCTTGAGTGACTAAATTGTTCTATAAGTGTATCCACAGGGACTGGTCACCCTCTGTCCACCCCAGGGAGTTGTTCTCTTCCTTTTGACCAGTTGTGGTTTTCTGTAATTGTTTCTGTCTGTTGCAGAAGAGAAGCTCCTTTGGTGAACGTTGGGAGCTATTCCTCTTTGTGGGCATAAGGATAAGTATTTAGAACGGAGTTAGAAATTATGCTGGTTTAGTAAAAACTTATAGTTTAAAAAAGCAAACAACAACAAAAAAAAACCCTCCAGCATTGGGGGAAAGAAAAAAAAACAGTTATCTAACTTGTCTGGTGTTTTCCTTGCTGCCTTCAAAGTTAAGGCATCACTTTCTCAGAAAGCTTGCCAATGACCCTCAGCTTGCTGTTTTCTTCATAAAGATTAGTCTATTAAGCATCTCATTACTTTGTCCATGTTAGAGTTAAGGAAACCATGGGCTCTTGTCTGCATCCCTGTGCAGTTGGGAGTTTGGAGGCTGTAGGTGGGAAGACCTCTGTGGTTCGATTTCCATCACTGTTTTCCAAGCATCTGCCCTTCGGTATGAACTTTGAAGTGGCAGGGACATAGCACTAGGGCCATCTAATATGAGCCTTCATATATACGGCAGGTACACCCACACCTAAAGCCATTAAACTGGTCATGACAAACCCCAGCTCTTGGAATCTGGCACTTGGCACTCTTGTGGTGCCACCCTTGATCCTGAATCTCCACACTGATGGAGACTCCTGCTAGGCTCCTAGTCAATGCTTTGGTATTGTTCACTCTGTGCACCAACCAGCAGAAAACTAACTAGTTTTAGTAAGTTTGTTAGTGTGGTCAGTGTTGAAGAATAAAAGGGTGGAGGTAGGGATGAATCAGAGAGGTTCTCTGATAGGAGAGAAGAGGGGTAGAGCGTTTGCACAGGGGTAGGATGTGGAGGATGATGCAGGGATAGCACGTGGTGGTTCCTCCAAAATACTTCCAAGGAAAGGTGGTTTGCTACTTCTTTTTCCCTTTCCTGTCCCTCCCCTCCCCTCCTTTTACTCTCCTCCCTCTTCTTGTCTCTTTTCTTTCTTTTTCTACTTTACATCTTGACCTAGAAGATCTTGGAAATTCTGACAATGTTTGTAACAGCAGCACAGAGCAGATATTCAGCTTCCTACAATAGAAAACAATTGTTCACCAAACATCACTAGCCCAATAGCTAAGTGGACGGTGTAAAGCTAACTAACTCAGTTGCATATTTTGCCAACTTTTTACTTGGTCACATGAATATGCATCTTTTTAAGATAAGAGGACGGAATATGTTTTATTTAACAATTTGCTCACTTCATTTATAATTGTAAGCATCTAGACATGTGGAATGTGGGCCCTCATTTGTGCTCTCACCATGGATATGCAGTTTCTAAGAACAGGCCTTAAATGGAGAGAATGTGTTTTTCCCTGAATGTCTGGGCTGGTTACTTTTACTAACACTCACAACATGGCAGCTTGTAGTAACTAATGAATTAAGATTTTAAAAATTGTGTCAGAAATACAATGGCTTGGCAGGGAAATGCTCACTCATGGTCTCTCATGCATTTTCAGGCAGATGTCAGCTGTCTGAACCCTTTCTCAAGGCTCAGCTGAGATGGTTCAGGAAAAGCAGCTCAGATATAGGGACTAGATGCTGGCTATCAGCCCCTGCTGAGGAGAGGCCTCTCCCATGCCACTTTAGCAGAATGGTGCTGGGTAATTCAACTTCTTCTTCTTTCTCCTCCTGCTCCTCCTTCTCCTCTTCCTCCTCCTGCTCCTTTTCCTCTTCTTCCTCCTTCTCCTCCACCTTCTCCTCCTCTTCTTCCTACTTTGAACTTTATTTATTTAGTTGTTCCCATCCTCTCCTCCTGGTTTCACCCTCCCTCCCTATTCTCCCTTCCCCTATCCCCTCCCACTCAGGAAAGCCCCCCCCCCACACACACACTAACTCACCCCAGAACTTCAAGTTGAATCAGGATTGAGCATATCCTCTTCCATGTTGGCCTGGCATGGAAGCCCCATCAGAAGGAAGTGATCAAATACATGCAACAGAGTCCATCTCAGAAACAGCACCCGCTTGCTCCCCTTACTAGGGTACCCCAAGAACACCAGGTTTCTCATCGGGTATATATGTGTAGGGGGCCTAGATGCAGTCTATACATGGTCCTGTGTTGGTGCTTCCGTCTCCACAGGCTCCACTGAACCCAAGTTAGTTGGCTTTGTTGGTCTTCTTATGAAGCTCCTGTCCACTCTGGTTCCTTCTATCCTTCCCCCAACTCTTCCACAAGGCTCCCTGTCATGTGCTTGTTTGTCAGGCTGCTGTGTTATTGAGTTTTCAGCAAGAAACATGTTTTCACCCTGGCCTTCATCTGGAGACAGAGAAAAGCAGGATGTTTTGCCAAGTTCCTTCCCTTTTGTTTGTGTGAGGAGCACACAGACAGGTGGTTGAAGTAAACAAGTGTGACTTCTTGATGAACCCCTTCATTGTATTGAGGTGCTTTGCTCTAATTAAAGAAAAGGTGTTGTGGAATAAACCAGGTGTGACAGTTTCTACTGGCAGCCCTCTCAAACTGACCTCATCTGTAGTGTGTTATTTTTTTTTTCTTTTATTCTTCACCCCCACTCAGTTCCACTCTGCCAGAGGACTCCGGCACCCTGTGCTCCACCCAATCTTTAGCTGTGAGTCTCAGCATCTGTTTTTATCCTTTGCTGGGTGGAACCTCTCAGAAGACAGCTATGCCGGGCTCCTGTCTGCAAGCATAGTACAGTGTTGTTAGTGCCGGGGGCTGGCTGTCTCTCATGGGGTGGGTCTCAGGTTGAGCCAGGGGTTGGTTGGACATTTCCTCAATCTTTGCTCTATCATTATCCCTGCACATCTTGTGGGCAGGGTAAATTTTGGGTGGAAGTTTCTGTGGGTAAGTTGGCGTTCTACCTCCCCCATTAGGAGTCCTCTCTAGTTAGAGGGTGGCCTGTTCAGTCTCCATGACTACCCCATCCCCGGCTGCTATTAGCACTTTCAGCTAGAGTCACCCCCATATCCTCCCTGGAGCCTACCCTATGGTAGGTATCCAGCTTATCTCAGAAATACCCTCTACATTTTCTCTTCTCTCTGCAAGCCTTCTGTCCTCTCGTCCCTGCTCTTCCCATAACTGCTCCCCATCCTTGTTTTTCTCCTTACTCCTGTTCTGTCTCTTCAACTACTTCTGCTGCCTATTCTATTTCTCCTTCTGAGAGAAATTGAGGGTCCTTGGTTCCTCTTTGTTACTTAGCTTCTTTGGGTTTGAGAATTATAGTATGGTTATCCTGAACTATAAAGAAAGAGAGGGCTCTAGAGAAACAGGCCAATGTCTTCAGCCTTTTATCATCAAGTCTTGGATGTAACTTGGCATGAGTTTCAATGCATTCAGACTTTGCCAGCCAACCCAGACCCACCCTTCATAACATCACAATCATCACTAGTCTGCCCACTCCAGCAGCAACCCCAGCAGAGGCTTCCCCAGTTAACGCACACTCTCTGATCAGAGGTCCACCAGAAATGTCAGGAGGCAACTTAGTCAAGAGTCCTTATACAGTTTTTGTTGCTATAATCCTGGATCTAATGTAGGTCCAAGTAAACTTTCTAATTCCAGAAAGATGGAAGCCGAGCCAACTTGATGAGAATCTTCTCCAAATATCCAACTTCAGCCTTAGCCAACGAGACGAAAAGACAGAAATTTCCTGCTTTCATATTACAGTCTTGCACACAGAGAGAAAAAGTGGTGGGGGTGGAGGGAAATCTAGATTCTTCGTATGGAGCAAAACATACTATTTGTCTGGCTTCTGGCATTCAACATGATGATCTTGAATTTCACACATTTTTCTGCCAATGTGCTTCGTTATAGATGATGCTCCGTTGTGTGCATACGCATACCACAGTTTCTTTGTCCATCACCTGTTCATAGACTTCTAAGCTGATTCTGTACCTTGGCTACTGTGTAGTAATGCACAGCAACTATGAGTGCTAGATCATCACTATTGTATCCTGGCATATTCCTTTGGCTGTATTCCCACGGGAGTCAGAGCTGAATTATATAGTGGTTTACTCTTAATTTTGAGGCATCTCAGACTGATTTTATAGTGGCTGTTACCAATTTATATTCCACCAGGACAGCATTACAAAAAGAAGCTTTCTTACATCCTCACCAGCATTTCTTTTTCTTTTGTTTTGTCTCCTTTGTATGATATGAGATTGAATCTCAATATAGTTTTAATGTTCATTTCCCTGATGACTAAGAATAATTAATATTTTTATATGTATTCATCATTTGTAAGTTTTCTTTTGAAAACTGTTCAGTTCTTTTGCCTGTTTGTTGGTTTGATGATTTAGGTTTGAGTTGCTTGTCTTTCTGAGTTCTTTATAGAGTCTAGATGTTAATCCTCTCACCAAATGTATAATTGATAAAGATTTTCTCCCATGTTAACTTTGAATCCTACTTTGCTGAAAATTTTTATCATATTGAAGATTTTTCTGGTTGAGTGGAGTCATATCATCTGCAAATAGAGATAAATTGGCAGTTTCCTTTCCAGTGTCTTCATTTCTTTCTCTGCCTTCTTACTCTAGCTAAGAAGTCAAGCACTGTACTGAATAGTGATGGAGAAAGTGGAAACTATTCTAATATTTCTTACTTTACAGAAAATGCTTTCAGTTTCTTCGCATAATAAAAGCCAAATTTGGCTTTTATTATGTTGATGTGTATTCCTTCTAGTCCTAGTTTCTCGGAGGCTTTTATGATAATATGTTGGATTTTGCCAGAGATTATTTTTTCTGCATCTATTCAAATGATCATGTGATTTCTCTTTCTGATTCTATTTAAGTACTGAAATACATTTGTTGGTTTGCATATGTTGAACCATATTCGCATCTCTGGAATGATCCAACTTGGTCATGATATGTGATCTCAGTGTGTTATTGAATCCATTTTGCAATACTTGTATTAAGAATTCAATGCCCTATAATCATAATGAAAACTACTCTATAATTGTTTTGTTTGTTTGCTCTATATTTTTCTGGTTTTAGCATCAGGGTAATACTAATAACACAAAATGACATTCTTTCCCTTCCTGCTTAATGGATTCTTTTGAGAAGCATTGGTACTACCTCTTCTTTAAAAGTCTAATAACATTCAGCAGAGACTCCATCTGATTCCATCATTCTTTGTTGAGAGATTATTACTACCTCAATCTCATTTTCACTTATTACTTAAATTGCTTATATCATCTTTAATTTGGAAGTCGTGTGTTTCAAGCTTTTATCTGTTACATTTCCTCTGCATTTTCTCCCTTCTTGGAATACAGCTTTTTGCAGTGTTCACTAATGACCTTCTGAGTTTGCTGATGTTTAGTTTCCCAAAGAACTAAGTTTGCTTCATTGATTCTTTGTATTCCCTTTCAGTCTTGAGTTTATTAATTTTGTCCCCAATATTTATCATTTCTTACCCTCTAATGCTTTTAGATTTGGCTTATTTTTCTTTTTCTAAGTCTTTGACATACATCATTAAGTTGTTTATTTTAGATATCTCCTTTTTTTGTTAAATGAATGCACCAATAGCTATGAGGTGCCTTGTCAGCACTGCCTCTGTGATACTCCAAAGATTCCAACTACACTTTCACTTTCATTTGACTCTGGTAACTTTAATTATCTTTTTTATTTCTGCAATGTTTCATTGGTCATTAAGAGTATGAGGAGCAACAGAACCAAGAAATCTGGGCCCAGGGGTCTTTTGTGAGACTGATACTCCACACAAGGACCATGCATGGAGATAACCTAGAACCCCTACACAGAGGTAGATCAGTATCCAAGAGGCTTCCCCAATAATAGGAACAGGGACAGTCTCTGACATGAACTCAGGGCCTGTTTTTTGATCACCTCTGCCTGAGGGGGGAGCAGCCTTACCAGTCCACAGAGGAAGACAAAGAAGCCAGTCCTGATGAGATCAGATAGGAGGGGAGGACCTCCCCTATCAGTGGACTAGGGGAGGGGCATAGGAGAAGAAGAGGGTGGGTGAAATTGGGAAGGGATGGAGGAGGGGGCTACAGCTGGGATACAAAGTGAATAAACTGTAATTATTAAATTTTAAAAAGAATAGAGTGTTCCTTGCCTCTTAGAGGCACTGCTGGTGTGGCTGCTGTGCTACACGTGTGTCAGTAGGTGACAGAGAGGAGAGAGGCTCCATGTCTAAGCTCAGTTTCTAATCTGTAAATGTCTTAACGATTAGTAACTTAACACTCTCTGAAAAAAGCAAGCGTGAGATGACCACCAATAAAGCACCACGGTGCCCAACAGGGAGCTAATGCCACCAATCTGATACTTGCAGGCCTGGGGGAGCAGACCATACCCAAAATGAACCCTGCCTGGTGCCATGATGCTTGGGTAGGGCATAGTACTGAGACCACTCCTGAGATGACCCCAGACACTCAGAAACCCTGGGCAAGTAAAATGGTGGAGAAACGGGGGAAAAAATAGAAACAGAAGGATGTAGGCACAATGAAGAGAGGCAGACCTGGAGACTCGAGGGTAGGGGGGAACAGCCTGATGTGAGTAGCCAGTGAAGCCACCTGGGACCATGCTAGGTCCTGGCCTGTGCTGCTTCAGGGAGCCATGTCTGGGTCCATGTACCAGCAGCAGCAGGGGGCTGTCACACCAAAGGCCGGGCAGACACCCCTGTTCTGGCTGCAGCCCAGGGAAATGTTGGTGTCTGAGGGCTGTGCAGCGCTGGCCCCATTTCTTGCGTGGGCAGTGGGGAAGAGCTGGCCCTAGGGACATGAGAGCAGCAGAGTTGGCTCTGGCCCTAGCAGCTGCAGTATTCAGGAGAACAGGCCAAACACTGAAGAGACTGTAGGTGAGCCAACCCAAGGGTCTGAGTGTGGGCGAGCTGGCCCTGCCACTCAGCTTCTGTGCAGTGGCGTGGGAGAGGGAGAGATGCCCTCCTTGTCCTTCTCCCCTTGTCACCTGCAGCAGGTCATGGAGCCTTGCCCTGGGGTCATGAGATCAGGAGAGGTATCCCTGCCCCTCACCAGCTACAGCGTGCTGGAGAGCAGACCTGAGAAGCTCAGTAGAGCTGACCCTGCTGTGTGTGTGCAGGGGGAGGGGAATGTGTGGGAGAGCTGGCCCAGCCTCGTGCCTGCTGCAAGCGCTTGGGAGAGCAGGCCCTCTACCTCACCTGGGCAGCACAGTAGAGCTGGCTCTGACGGTGTGGGCATGGATGATCAGCCTCAAGGGAAGGAGAGTGGGAGAGCTGTTTCTGCTCCTTGCTGGTACCTCATTGGATGGCACAGCTGGGGCAGGGCAAAAGAGCTTGCCCTAGAGGCGTGGGTGTGGCAGAGCTGGCAGGCTGACCAGATCACACACCTCTCAGGCCCAGATCCAGGGCTTTGAATTGGCCCACCCTGTGGATGGAGTGCTGGAGGGCATGACGGGAGCTACAGATCCCAAACTACCAGGTCTCCATGACACAGGGCAACAACTGGGTATCTGAGAGGAGGCCGGGGGAGGTCCCAGCGCTGAGAGCGCGGGGAGCCAGAGGCCTGTACTAGCCCAACGAGTCAAAGCAATGAACACTTGCAAGCAAAGAAGTGTAGGCAAAAAGGAGTACTGTGGGACACACTGCAGCTTTCACAACAACAACAAACTTTTTTTTTCTGCTGGGGGTGTTGCAAAAGTGGAGAGTAAGTATGAGAGGGCGAGATTTGTGGGGTTGGGATGTACGGTGTGAAATTCACTAAGAACCAATAAAAAGTTATAAATAAATTTTAACGAGAATGTACTTGTATAGTTTCTTTTGCTATCAATTTCTAGTTAGTTACATTCCACTATGATCTCACTCAGTCCATTATCTCTATTCTTTCACACTAAAGACTTGCTTCATGGCCTCCACTGGGACCTAAATTAGAGAAAGTCCCATTGGCTGCTGGAAAGAACACAGATTTCTGTAAGTGCCTCAGTATGTTTTATGTATGGTGCAGACTGATTCTGAAATTTCCTTGTTGACTTAGTCTGCATGGCCTACCTGGGCAAGACTAGGGAATTAAAACCATTTTGTCTTTTTATGCCCCTTTATGCCATTAGTGTTTGTTTTATGAATCCAAGAGCCTAAGCATTTGGTGCATTGATACTAACACTTGCTATGTCTTCCTGAGGAATTGTGTCTTGTATTACTATGTAAGGTCTGTCTTTGTTTCTTCTGATTTCTTTCATTTGAAGCCCACTGCTTCAGGTATCAGAAAAATGCTAGCTTGTTTGGGGCTTTTGTTTTCATGGTATGTTAAAGCCTCTGTCCTTTAACTCTCAATTTCTGTATGTCTTTGCCAGTGATAAGTGTTATTTTAGAGAAAAACATAGTTAGGTCTCTCTCTCTCTCTCTCTCTTTTTAAGAAAGCAGCTTTTAATAGAAGGTTAAGCCTATTTATATCTAAGGTAAAAAAAAACTCTATTGAGATGCTTAAAGAATATTGTAGTTTTATTGGTTGTTTTCTGGTTGGTTGGCTTATTCTCTGTTCTTTAGGGCTTTTGTTAGGGATATATGGATTTTCTGAGTTTGCCTTTTCTCATCTGACCCATCCCTGTGTTCTCATGACTGAAACCATTGTTCTTCCTCTGTGTTTGTGAATCTTTATTTTCTGCAGGACTGGCTTGGTGGTCATGCATTGCTTTAGCATGTGTTTTTAAATGCCTCTATTTATCTGTTGCTTTTAAAGCATAACTTTGCTAGTTATGGTAATCCTTTTTGGCAGTTATTTATCCCCAGGCCTTGAAATATAATGTTCCATGCTGTGGGGGGTTCTGTTGAGAGTTCTGTTTCTATGCAGTGTTTGACAGGGTGAACTGTTGTTCTGGGCATTTTAACTACAATGTATCACGTAGAAATCTTCTCTGGCTATGAATTTTGGGCATTCTAAGTTACTCTTATTCTTGAAAGTCCATTTCTTTCCATGAATTTGGGTTTTCCTCCCTCTTATAACTTTATTGAATTTATTTTCTATGTTTTTAGTTTAGATCCCAACTCCTCTTGATTCTCATGGATTTAGAGATTAGACTTAGCCTCTTGGTTTTATCATAGATATTTTGGAGGGTGTTATCATGCCCACTTCTTTATATTTCTTTACTGACACTTGGATGTAGTATTTTCTTCACTTTGTCTTCAATTCCTTGTAGTTTTCCTCTTGCTTTTTCTAATCTGTTGGTGGTGTTTACCACTGTGATTTATTTGATCAATTGAGTTTTTCACTTCTAGCATTTATTTGCTTTTTTATTTTTCAAAACCTGTTTCCTTGCTTAATTTGAATTCATGCTGCTAATCTTTTTTCCCTTTTGATCCTGATTTAACCTTTCCCTCCTCTGCCTGGAAGTATAAGATAAAATGTTTCCTCCCCAAGATGCTGTTGGCAATGGTGTTTTATTACAGCAATAGAAACCCTAAGACAGGAATTGGTGCCAGGTATACCAATATCAGGGGTATGGCTGTGACAGACAGGATCAGGCATTTGGAGAAGGATTACAGCAGCATTTTAATTTAATTTAATTTAGTGGCAAAAGCTATTAAGTTCTCGGAGCTCAGTGTGCTTTCTGTGGGAACTTAGGAGATAAGATTGTTGAGAACAGTGCATGTGATGGAGGCCTGGTTTATGAAGACTCCACAGGACCGTTTGTGTGATGGTTCGTATTAAGAATATCGGACAAGAGGCCAGGACCAGTGAAGTGAAGCCTTTGTTTTGCTGAGTCAACAGCTATTTCTCATCTATAGCAGTGTTTAAAAGGAAACCAGTATTACTGAGGCAGAATCTTCTTGGAAATGTTTCTTCAGAGTTAACATACAGAAGCTGTGGTTCAGAGTGGGCCAAGGCTGTACCTTATGCTAGCCAAACTTGGTAATGTGTAAGAGCTTCCCTGGTGGTACTGGTTTCAAAGGTGTGAAGAAGTCCTGGAGAGGAGCTGAGTCAAGTTGACTAAGGGTCAGTTGTCCTGATTAGTTCTTTGTCAGCTTGGCACAGCTAGAGTTGTTCTGGAAGAAGGAACTTCAGTTGAGAAAATGGCCTTTTGGAGCCAGAGGGCATTCTTGTGAGGCATTTCTTTGATTAGTGGTTGACAGGATGCCCAATCCATTGTGGGTGGCGTCACCCCGTGTAATAGGTGCTGCTGGATTTTATAAGAAAGCTGAGCAGGCCAGTAAGGCCAAGTTTATGGCTTCTCCATGGCCTCTGTATCAGTTCCTGACTCCAGATTCCTACCTTGAATTCCTGCCCAGACTTCTCAGAATGATGGACTATAATCTCCAAAATAAAATAAACCTTCTCCCCCACAAGGTGCTTTTGGTCATGGTATTTATCACGGTGATAGAAACCAAACAGTGTTTTTACCATAGGTATAGAACCTCAGTGGACTTACAGGAAACATGAGGGGCCTAACTAGGGGGCTATCTCACAGAATAACTGGTTTGTGAACTGTAACAGTTTCAAAATCATAAAATGCAAAGGAAAATGTAATTGTGTGTGACTGAGGGTGATTTAAGAAACTTGAAAGCTTGCTGCTAACACACGAGCTTTACTTAAGCAACGCCGAAGCTTGAATGGGCTTGGAGGATTAGACAGTGACCAGGAGTGAGTGGTAACATGCTCATTTGATGGTGTGTTTGATGGCATGTTACAACTAATAACATGTCGTTTAGAAAATTTCAAACTAATACTTTTGGGATAATGAGTCATCAGATCAACAATGTGCTCTCCAATGGTTCAGAGGAAACAAGCTATTTGCATAGGGCTTCCAAGTTTTCTGTAGGTTGAGACTAACTATGCACACACACTGTTGAAGGAGATAGTCAGAAACAGTGTGTAACCTGAAGAATTACACAAATCCGCCAGTCAGTTTCCAAGCGTGCTGTGTATTACCCCATTTCCCATTTCCACCTCCCATTTCCAGCACATCCGCAGGGCCTATCTTCCAACTGCAAACCCTGTCAGGAAAAAACTTCATCAGCAGACTCGCCCGAATGCTCCAGACAAAGCAGGCATCCGAAGGGCATGCGCCGAGTGGCTGACGAACGAATGCAGTTGGGTGCGAAGGTGCAGCAGGACCTGGGGAGCCAGGCAGAGCAGAAGCCCTTCCATGCCCTGCACTTCTTAATTTGTGTGCCACAGACCTTGTGTATGGCTCTCAGCCCAGCTGACACAGAGCCAGGTCTTTCCAACTAACTCCTAGTCATGTGTTCTTACACAAGTTATCACAGTTTCCATAACTATAAAATAGGGATTTTTAAACATCGCATACACTTTTATAGGAATATGTGACACGTTTCAACTCAACTCACTGAAGAGACACTGCCTATGGGATGGTTTTGAGTATTTAAGGCCTCTCAATAAATAATAAATCACACTGGTCATGATTATTATTCTTTATAACAATAATTTCTATAATAAATAATAATAAATAAATAATAAATCACAATAAATAAATAAAATAATAAAAATAATAAATCTCAATAAATAATAAATCACACTTGTCATGATTATTATTCTTTATGACAATCATTTCTATGGTCTCTCCACACTTCATAAACCGGGAAAACATCCATTTTACAAAAGCAGAAGTCTGATAGCGCTGACTGACTGATGTGTGCAGAGTAGCAATGGGGACAGGAAGGTTCAACTCGGATGCAAGCACAAAATCTTTCCAGACCAGAGTCTAGATCTCGCTCCCACATCTCCAAGGCCTCCGCAGATCATAAATGGCCTTTGTTAAACAAAAAACAGTTTGTTAAATGCTGCCAGGTAAGCCTCATCCCTTTGATGAACTACCTCTTACACCAGCAGTACCAGGATTTAGTGCACAGCAGAATTCTGTGGAAGGTTTGGAAACTCCAGCTGGTTGCTTCCACCCTGGAGCTCCTGACCTGCTAAGCCTCCAAACCACCAGAGAATCATGAAACCCAGTTAGGAAGGCAAGGAAAGGCTGTGGGCAGGAGACGGAGTCCTGTGGTGTCAGATCAAGTCGACTTAGAGCAATGGGAGAAAAACATGAACCAACTCAAGCCTCAGCTTGGGGTTTGTGTCTTGTGGCAGAAGGGCCTGGCTGCCTTTCCTGTTATAGCACAGTGCATGTTTCGGCTGCTTCCACTCTCTCCCTGTCCACATTGCCCCAGCACTCACTGCTGGAGGCCTACTGCCAGCTACCTGTATCCTCCTGTCTGCTGAGGCAAAGCTTCTGGAACAGGCACTTATCCAGGGAGCACACAGGTAGATGAGGAGGCCTTAGCTCAGGTGCGTCTGGGAGGGACACCTGGGCCATGGTAGCAGTCTGAATGATAAAGGCTTCCGAGGCTCAGGTATGTGGATGCTTGGTCCCGGTTGGTAGCACTGTTTGGAGCCTTGCTGGAGAAAGTACTGCGCTGGAGTCAGGCTTTCAGAGTTTATAGCCTTGCTATGCTTCAGTTCACTCCCTCCTGCTTCCTGCATGGAGATGAAGAAAGCAGAGAGAAACCCTGCCTTGAAAAACACAAACATAAACAAAAACAAACAAACAAAAAAGGTTTGGTTCTGTATACTGTTCATCGTCAAAAGACATCTATGGATACAAATGGACACATGGTGGGGCCTTTCTTCAAATAATGAAGTTTTTCTACCAGGGTATTTGAGATAGAAAATATTCATACATGCAGAAGACATTTCACTGTGAAAGGGAAAAAAAGACCACTGAGGAAAACAAAAAGAAGAGACGTTTCAGACAACTGAGATGAAAATTAGTGTGACTCTAACAAAAGAGATGAAACTAGTGAAGGCATTTAAGTGAGAGTGGTGAGTAATGAGTAATGAGACACAGGGTGGGTCTGTGTACTGTGCAGACATCGCTCTACAGACATCTACGGACACAGCTTATTTCAAATGGGAGTTTGGGAAAATGTCTTCTTTTATTTAATTTTTTTTTTGAGACAGGGTTTCTCTGTGTAGCCTTAGCTGTCCTGAACTCACTTTGTAGACCAGACTGGCCTCAAACTCACAGAGATCTGCCTGCTCTGCCTCCCCAGTGCTGGGATTACATGCTTGCTCCACCATGCCTGGCAAAAAAAAAAAAAAAAAAATCTTCTTATACCTAAGCTTAAACTTTCATGAAATGTCTAAAGTTGGTAAGAACTCAAACATGCAGTTGTGCACAATTCAATATCAGCATTTCGACTTAGCACCCTTTATTCAAAGTAACACACCTTGGCCCACAGATGTTTTACCTCTAGTACTTTAATTTCAGCAAGCATTTACAAATATAACTCGCTCTGTCATTGCTGTGTCACAAACGAGCCCTCACATCACACTGGCGTGCAGTTCTAAGCAGTACTGTCTCATTTACTCAGGAGTCTGCGTGTGTGCTGAGTGGCTGTTTGCAGAGCTGCGGGCTACAGGGATCCACCAGCCACATGACCCAGTGTGTGAATCCAGGCAAATGCTGATTGGTCGAGCTCTCCTTATGGCAAAAGTCAGGTGCTCCTGAGACTACAAGGAGTGTCCATGTGTGAAACCTGGTAACTTTTTCATCCCAAAGCAAGTCACATGACCTAGTCCAACATCAGTGACAAACCTCCCCTACAGTTGTCAGTGGATGGAATGAATACTCGCTGAACAATGACCTAATCCGGGACCTAAATGGTGATCGCCATTACAGAAGACAAATAAGAAGGTGCTAAGAACGCTCCAGGCGTCTTCCGAAGGGGGTTTGCCGCTCATGGTGTGGACACGGCCACCTAGGGAAAGAGGCCAGCTTGTTGTAACCGTTTGAATTGCTCTTAAAGTCACTGTTGGAGCCTGGAAGTGTGGTTCATTTGCTGCACGCCAAGCACTCAGGCAACCCTGGGTTCACTCTCCCAGCACTTCACAAATACGAAATAGGGGCACATGCCTGTACTCTTACACTGCGGAGATACGGCAAGTTCAAATTCAGCCTGGGCTACATAAAACCCTTCAAAAAAAGAGCCCTTTTTATGCTTTTTATAAAACCTAACGTTATACTTGCCTAACGGAGAGCACTCCATGTTTATTCATGCTTGTATACTCTGATACTGCCTAGATACAAAGAATCCTAAAAACCGTCGCCTCGGGGCTCCCCTTCTCTTTGGTTTTTGGATCTGCTTGTATTTAAAGGGGAGGCGAAATCCCCAGGGTCGGGCTGCAGAGACCATCACTGTCAGCAGCGGCTCTCCCAGAGGTTTGGCTCTCAGCTCTGCCGTCAGGCTCTCACAGCTGCCTATTCCACCCAGGTGGTCCCGGACCTCTAGCCTAGGGGCTGGGGTGGGGACCTGCACGCAGGAACATAATACACATAATTTAAAATAATAAAAATAAATCTCTAAAGGCCCAGGAATCCTTGAGGCTCCTGGGCTGGGGTTGGTGGTCAGAGCCTAATGCTGAATGGGCAGCACCATTCCCAGGAGTCACTGGGGTCCCAGCACTGGCGTCCAGCCAGCTTGCCCTGATGTTTCAGCCAGCAGCAGAAAGCCACCTCACCTCTGCAGGCCTCCCTTACCATCCACGGATCCCCTAGAGGGTGTGCTGCATGGCGGCTTTCATCCCAACACTCAGAGTTTGGCAGGAGGATACTACGAGTTAGAGGCCAGCCTGGTCTACAAAGCCGACCTGGGACAGCCATGGCTGAACAGTGAAACCCTGTCTAGAAAAACACAAACAAAGAACTGCCTTGGAAAGCCAGTGGCTGAAGCTCTACAAAGATAGCAGCTGTTGCCCAGAGTGTGGGCCTGACTCTGACGCAGGGTCCTAGATTTGTCTCCCACGAAGAAGGCTGCAGCGGAGGTCTTTGGGGACTTGTGACCACTGGCAACAATATGACAGTCTCTCTTCCTGTATTTTCTAGATAGAGCTCAGAATGTTGCCTTCTCTAGTTGGGTGACTGACGTGCCGACCCACTCCAGCCTCCCACGACAGTTCGTTTGTTTTTAGTTTGTTTGCAGTGGAATCAATTTCCTAACAAAATGATCTTTGGAGCCGCTATAATGTCCGAAGAACCTGAAGGTAGAGTTTGAACAAAGGCGGAGCTGTAAGTGTTGCAATGCCTAGCAGGGGGAAAAATACAAAAATACAAACCGACCAGGCAATAAAGCCCGGCAGCCAAACTCTAAGCCGTTTGCTCCCCAAAGGTTCTGCCCTCTCCGGAGTGCTTGCAATCCCTTCCTAGGCTCCCTCCTTCGCCAAGGTCTTCAGAAGAGCTGCCGGGCATTGAGACAGCACCTGTCTCCGCCTCTCCGGCTGGTGCTTTCGGACCGGGCAGTGTTCCTGACCTCTCACCTCCTGCACCTGGCAGCGGCGGGCGGCGCCCTTTGGAGCGGGGCGGGCCCGGGGAGCCGGGTGGCCTCGGGCGCGCGCTCGCTGGCCCTCGCAGCCCGGACATGGAGCCGAAGGTGTCTCCCAGCGAGGTGCTCATGAGCCAGGCCGTCCAGCCGGCGCACGCCGACTCCCGCGGCGAGCTGAGCGCGGGGCAGCTGCTCAAGTGGATGGACACCACCGCCTGCCTGGCGGGTAGGCGCGCGGCCCACGCGAGGGACTGCCGGGCGGGGCGGGCTGCTGCTGGAGGCCAGGGCCGTGGTGGCGTCCGGGGCGCTGGAGCTGGGGATGCGCTAGGCTTGCGTGGAAGCCAGAAACGGCCTGGGAGAAGAAAGGAAGGGAAGGGAAGGGAAGGGAAGGGAAGGGAAGGGGCAGTGTTCCCAGAGCCCACGCAGTTAAGTATTGCAGTGGACACAGGAGTGATGACTAAGACAGTTGCCGAAGGCAACAGAGACCTGTGGAACTTCGCAGGACTCCCTTCAATGCACAAAACAAAGTGAAGATCCCCTTCCCCACAGACTTTGTTATATAAATCGCTCATATCTTACACTCAACCATATTCAAAATTCTAAAGATTGAGTTCATTGGCCAAGTAGAAGTGAGGCTGGAAAAAGTGTTCACGCTGCAAGCATGAAGCCCTGGTTCCCCTCCCAGTCTCATGCACACACACAAACTTGCATACATGCACACATTAACAGATTTTCTTGACAAACAACTGTTTGCCGCCACAACAAAAGTGCTCTAACAGGACTCATCACAGCTCATGCTTTCATGGTGACTTAAATGCTTCCCTGGTGAAAGACCGCTCCTTTGCCATACTCCCTTCTCTGTTCAGGTTCCTGCCATCAACTTTTAGGTAGTCAAGGGAAGCTTGTTAATATTCTTGAGAGCGAACAAGTGTGCCGGAGTGGAAGGTCTAGGGGATAGTCTGTTATGCAGGGCTTGCACGAGGCCCTTGACCTCCACCCCCAGCGCTGGGAGTGAGGGTGGAGCAAAAACATCTAGGAAAGACTGAATGATGTACATGGCATCTCCAAAGTGACAATTCCCTAGCGAGGCTGTCTTGCCTACGCAAGAATCAAGATTAAAGAGGGTAAGCGCACATCCCCACCCCACGGAACTGAGGTCTGAGATCTCAGAAGCATGTGAGGCTACTGCAAGAGCCAGTCTGCAAATCAGGAAGAGAGCTTTCACCAGTCTAACGGGGCAGGTGTGGACTTTATAGCCTTCAGAGCTGTGAGAAACTAAATTTCTATTGTCCAAGCCACCCCAGAAAAGGCAACTTGTCAGCATTGCCATGATTTATGACCTGACTTGGACTGACTTACACTAGGGATGAAAACCTTGCTTTTGAAAACAGCACATTATAATAGAAACGAATTTCTAACTGAAAGCCTGGGGTGAACAGTCCGTGATGTCCTGCACACGTGCTGATTCCTCTCATCCTTAGATCAGTGATGTAAGTACAGCGCTGGAGACAAGTAAGCCCTGCCCGGCCTCCCTTCTGAAGGAAGTCTTTTGGTGTCCTAGTGCTGTCCTGTTTCCCTGGGCTCTGTGATCTACACACAGGGAACTTTACTTACTCCTCAGCTTCGGTGGCATTTCCTGTTTCCCCAGGGTTTGTAGTCTTTAAGTTCAGCCCCGGTGTTAATGTCCATTACCTCGGCCTGGTCCCAGCTCCGGGGAAAGCTGTGTTCAGATGAAAAATTAGAAAGGCTTCGAGTGCCTTGTGCCCCATCACACTCCTTCCGCTGCGTGAGCAGAAGTAATACTCAGCACAGCATGCGCCTCTGCTTTTCCTAGTGGATTAGTACAGTGCCAGAGCACCCCTTTAGTCACCTGTGAAGTTTAGCTACATTTTCAATGACAATCTTTTTGTTTGCTGATTTGTTTGGTTTCTATCTTAACAGTTTTAACAAGATTTTTAATTGGGTTACAACAGTAACAAAGCATCAGAAATATGAAGTTTACCCACATGTAAATAAAAGAAACAAGTATGGAAATGATTGGTATTGCTGATAATAATGGTGTCTAGTTCCAAGGCGACTGAATGCAATTGGCATAACAGTTTCTAGTTTGACCTGTTCTGAAACTCAGATCATAGGAAGACTGTAGACAACCAATCATACTATGCTTGAGTAGTTATATTGCTCTTGGTAGCTTTAGAACTGGTAATATTAGAATTATAAATACTAAAGAATCCTTATGATAGAGTTGGCTTGTGAAATACAAATAATGGCTGTGTTGGGCACTCTATGTAAATAAGAGACATTACATAGCAGGGGACATTATTCAAGTAAGAAGTGATTAAATCTGAAGAGTAGTGCAGAAGCAGATTTTTTTCTAGCATTGTTTCAGCCAGCATTCTGTTGACCAGCACTCTGTATGGTTGTGTTTCCTAAGATGAATATGGACCATGGCCATTTCCCCAAGGCACTGCTATGTCCCTCAAGCACTGCTAGATTCTAAAATATCTTCACAGTATTTAAAGAAAAATCGAACAGCTCCAAACACATTACCATGAAGCCCCATAGCTGCCAGTGGCCCTATTCTTTCAGTCTTTCCAACCAGATGCTTGAAACCATCACTAGGTCATGCTCAACCCCCATGTCCATTTTTGTTTGTTTGTTTGTTTGTTTGAACTCTCTCAAGACCACAACTTCTCCAAGCTGTTGGTGAATCTTTCTGAATGTTCACTTTTGGAGATTGCCCTCTGACTCACACACCTGTGCCCTCAGAAATCCAGGCCCCACCTTGGCATTCCCGCCATGCTGCTTATGGTCCACACATCCGATCGATAACCCTTAGAGTTTGGGACTTACCCAGGACACCTTAGAGGACTCTCTTGAGCGCAGCCCTTGCGCTGAACCTCCGCACGCCTGTGTGGCCCCGGCCCCGCCATCCTGCCTTGTAGGCTGCAGACTCTCAAACTGTTCTCCCTCTGTTCTGGTCTCATCTCTATAGTGCGTCTGAAGTGCACTTGGAAATTCCTAACCGCATCGTGTTGGACACTTTCATCTTTACCCTTTGTTTCTGTACAAATAGACCCTGTGAGCTCCTTGGAGGTCCTAGCAGGGGAACATGGCTACTCCTGTACCCTTGACTGGAAACCACTGGGGGAGGTTGTCCTCTTCAACCCTGTGTGAAGCTTTGGGAGGGACACATGTGGAGTGGAGAGACAGGAAGGGAAGACCCGCCTAGCCAGCCACATAGCCAGCCACATCAGCCCTGGTAGTCAATGGGGTGACATGCCGCAGCCAGACCTCCTTCACATCCCTTTTGTTTCTTTAGTTAGAAATCTACAGGTTTGCCAATTTGAATATCCAAAGGACAATATTTGAGGAAAACACATATGAAGAGAGGTGTTTTTAGAAAAAAGAAAGCCAGGGAAGCAGAGCAGCCTGCATGGAACCCTGCAGATCTCTGGCACACTTTGTATTCTGTGTATTTAGGGCAGACTCCAAACCTAGCAGAGAAGAGAGAAAGTGAGGAGCCATGCAAAACAAAAACTTCGTAAAGAGCCCATCAGAACCCACTGTTTAACGACAAATCAACAGTGGCTCAGAGACAACAGAAAATCCTTACATAGGATTAAGCAGGCAAGTAAGATTCATTCTTCAAAATCAGTCAAGACCAATTTATAGATGACATTGATGCTGGAATTAAAATTCAAGGACTGTTTGGCCTGACTACATTAGGGTTTACAGCTAACTGGTCATAACAGAGATCAGAAGGCAACGAACAATATCTAATAGTAACAATTCTAAAAGGATGACAAGCAAGAGTTTCCAGGCCCCATTCAGGGTCTGCTCTTGGCCTTCCCTTTAGCTCCATCTCACCCCTCCTTTTTACTGTCTCCATTCTAGCCATGGAAGCCTTCCTCAAGCTCACTGTAATCCTTCCCTGTCTGCCCAGCACCCTTCCTTTCTGCTCTCCTCCCACATCTATTTCACTCCAGCCTTTCCTTCAGATCTCAGCTCAAGAACCTTCACTTATTCCATAAGTCACAGGCTCCACGTTTTCTTTGGAACCCCGAACTCATTGTGCAGCCATTTAATCAAGCTCTGGGCTTTCCTTTACACTTCATGGAAATGGGGATCGTGTTTTGTGTTCCCAGCGCTGTGGAGAGGTGCTGGCCCAGCTTAGTGTTCAGTAGGTAGTAGTTGAAGATAAGAAAGAATGAACCCTAGTCAGCCATAGAATATATGGCTTATAACCACTCAGCTAACCTGTTTCCAAATTTCCTTAGGAAGTCAGTAATCTCTCTGAATATTTCTGCTGTCATTGAAAGTATGAAGGGTAATCGACACGTGAAAGCCAGGAGAATCTGCCCTTTTCAGTTCCTACCATCTTACTGGCACACAGTGCGTAACCACGCACAAAAGCGAGGGGCGGGGTCAGCCCCTCTCATGCCGCCATCTTTTCTTTTGCTTATTGGTTCCCGCCAGTGTGTATTGGGGACATGGCTGTTGGGGTCCACATGCTGTGATGCTAACTCTGAGAGCTTTCTCAGCTTCATCTGCCCAGCTCTTTCCTACAATTCCTATTTTATGTGGTCAAAAACCATGACAGCAATCATATCTAGTGAGCCAGCTGAGCATGGTGGCACGGGTCTGTAATCCCAGAACTCAGGGAGGCAGAGGCAGGCAGATTGCTGTGAGTTCGAGGCCAGCCTGGTCTACAAAGCAAGTCCAGGACAGCCAGAGCTTACACAGAAAAGCCCTGTCTCAAAAAGCAAAGCAAAATAAAACAAAAAAAGGCCAGTGAGCCAAGCAAGGTGATACACACCTGAAATACCAGTACTCAAGAAGCTAAGGCTAGCAATGGGGGCGGCAGGGGGGGTGGGGTATGGGTAGAGATCAAGAGAAAGGCCAGTCTGGGTTACAAAGTGAGTTCCTGGACAACCTAGTCGTATAGAAAGACTTTGTCTCAAAAAAAAAAAAAAAAAAAAAGGAAAATCAATGAAAATCTCTTTGGATTTTAACTGAACGCTTCTCAAAAACAAAGCTGGCAGAAACACACACTAATCTCACTTCCAAATAGCATAAATTCTAGTATTTTTATGTTAAGCAGAAGCAATAATCAAAGCAATTCTGATAAATTGAGTGCAGATATAGGCCAGTGTCCGTCTGTGGCCAGCGCCTCTGCAGCCTTGCTCCTCCTCTCAGTGATGCTCTTCCTCTAGAGCGTTGTTAGGTAGATGAATAGCTGTCGAGTAGGTATTGCTCCATGAGGAGCACAGCCTGCCTGCCTCCCGTGTGCACATTACATCTCTGACTCCCAGGGACACTCCCCTCTGGCGTGGGAGGTGATCTCAGGGCTCCCAGACTGAACAATCATAGTGATTAGTGATTTAAGTATATTCAGCTGCTAGATATCTGAGCAGTGGACATAGCTTTGATGTTTATTTAGAAAAGAAGGATAGCACTTGATAATAATGTAAAAATATTTAGTCATCCAAAACTTGCAGAGTTGTTACTCAGTTACCAGATTTCCTAAGTTAAAATTCAGAGAAAGTACAGTAATCTTCACACAGTTGAACAACTTCCAGAGCAGAGGCCTGCTTGGAAATACAGATCCCCGAAGTGGGCAGCGAGGTAACAAGTGATGTGTTACTAAGACAAGTCTACTTCAGTTTATTTCTTTGTCCTTTAGCTAAAACGTTAATCACAGCAATTAACACGGCATACTCTCACCTGTTTGTTTATTTTTCCGAAGCTGAAAAGCATGCTGGGATTTCCTGCGTTACAGCCTCAATGGATGATGTTCTGTTTGAAGACACAGCGAGGTGAGTGGCATTGCTCTTCCCACTTCCTGTGGATTTACAGGTTCGTTTGTAGCACATGCTTATTGCACCTTACTCATTTAGAGTCGATGATCATGTTTCTCAGAATACAAGAAGCACTGGACCCTCTCTAATGAGTTTTAAAAAATCCTGGTGTCCACTTGTAGTCACTAATCAAACTACAAATTCAGGTTTTGTTAAGTCTCAGCATTGTGTGTCAGGCAAGGTTGCGTTCTATCATTCATCCTCAGTGGCCTTTCTCCTATTTGGAAAGTGATAATAATCCGTATCTCTGTGTTGGTGTGCTGCAAACACTAACTCACGTGTGTAAGTAAAATAAATCATAAGGAGCGTTTTGTATGAAAGAGTGCTTGTCTTTTTAAATAAACGAACAGTAAACAGTTACATTGGAACCTGGTTTATCCTTTAATATGAAGCCTGGTAGCAAGTCAAACCTGTCTGCCTTTCTCAGCAGGATACCTAGTAGCTGGAGCAAAACCAAGGCCTGATTTTTAATATGAAATGAACGAACAAAGCTGCAGCCGGGGAGAAGGAGCTAGTTGCCCACCGCTGGCAAGCTGACAAAGTTAGTTTACTCTAGTCAACGATGCCATCGGAGATCTGAGAAGGACAAATCACAACAGGAAGTATAGTCCAAATGGCCTGTGTGTCAGTTAAAATGACTGAGACCTGCCCATTCCCTGGGTGGTCACCCCCCAGGCTCCTCTGGTGTTGATGGCTTTAGCGTGGGAGAAGTCTCAGGGTAGCATCAGTCTTAGGCCGCCAGGCCCAGCAGACCTGCCAGGCTTTCCTGGGAGGTAGAACTTGGGGGACTGAGCTTCTCTGTCTAGGCAGAGTAGGACACTCAACTTTGGTGTGTCTGTCTGCCTGTTTACAGTTTGGGCTGGGTCTGGCTGGCAAGGCGTTGGGGCAGTTTCCCCCAGGGTTAGCGTTACCACATGCGGGTGGAGTTGCTATGCCCCCTCGTCTTCTTTGGAGACCTTGGGGTCAGCATTAGGAGCTGGGGTCTGTCCTAGCAAGCTTTTTTGGCAAGTTCGAGACAAGTTCAAGTCCATCAGAACTAAGCAAACTTTGCTTGTTTTTAGTTACTTGCTTTAGGCTTAACCTTGAAAATGTATACAGAAGGCTAAATAAAGCTTGTCCTTGGAAATGAATTACATTTTTCACATGATTACAAGCATACTTTTGAGCATATTAAAGAATTTGATCATTTATAAGATGACTGAACATTAATTTGTATTTCCTAATTATCACTAATATTTTTATAAGAAGTTAGCAGCTTTAATAGGATTTTACAGTTTTATCCCTGTTAACTTTTAGTCTTAGAACTTTTAGTCTTAAATTATAATTGTTTAATTGAAGCTCTCATAATATCAAAATAAAACTTTAAATCATAAGTATAGCCCAGAGAGAGACTGGAAATTTTATAAAACCATAAATATAGCTAACAGAGAAATTGGAAACCTTATTTTGTTTATTTTTTGATTCTTTATAGTACTCCATTACAGAATATTATAATTTTGTGTATGACTTAGTTTATTCAAATAGTTAAAACTTAACAAAGTTAGCAAAGACAGAGAGGCTAGACAAATTTTAAGTCAATTATTGTTAATCTGAGTAGGCATTAGAAATTTATAAACCTTAGTTATCAAATATATTCTATTTACTAAACATATGCTGTTTTTACTTATAATCTTCAGGACAAAAATCATCATATAAAATTTTTTTAATCCACAATATCTTGGGGACCTGTTGTTTTCTCCTTAGTCTAAAGGGGAGATAACCAGAGTAACTATTGCAAGTTACTATTAGCATGCAATAGCAAATTAAGATTACCTATGTATAGATTTTTAATTATTAATCTTTTTGTTACAAGTTTTAAGCTATTTGTGGAGGGGATGGAATTTTATAGGTTTCCCCTTCCCCCATCCCTTACAATGGTCTTATAGATCCTGAGAGAAAGGAAGTTTACATTTTAGCAAGAGTTTTGAATATCTGTGACCTTGAATGAAGGAACAATTGGTAATCAAGAATCCAGCAAGGGAGGAGGAGTCAAAGAGCTAGGCATCTGTGATTACACTCAGCCATATGAATTTTCATATACTTTTTTTAAAAAAATCTGAAGGAGCATGAGATGTAACAGTAACAAATAAGTTTACCATTTGTTGTAAGAAATATTTTCTTGAGGAGGTGTCAGATAATGCCTGCAGCCTCTACCCAGTCTGTGTACCCTCTTTTCTGTCGTTGTGTTGGTGGACCCATCCTTAGTCTTAGCTTTTAGCCTGTGTATTCTAGTTTCTCAGAAAATCTTGAGGCTTCATGCAATTAATACCTAACTGCATACAACCAGCTGGAAGGAGTAACTGGATTCTTAGATGAAGGCTCAATGACCTTGCTTATCTCCCATTTTTGAAGGAATATTAACATTTAACAAGTCTAGCTCCGATTATTTTAAGCGAGCATATCTAGAGTAATTATTAAGAAATTTTAGATAGAAGAATTTATTTTATTTTATAACCAGTTCGTGTGTGTCTGCCGATGGAGACAGGCAAGGTGAAGAGCTTAATAAGTGTTCTTTATCTTATAATGTCATTAAATTGCAGAATAATATGTGTATTTGTAACCTAGAAGCCATTAGACAGAAAACTATAAAAAAACAGACATTTACAGGGACTCAGAAAATGTTGGCATCAGGTTGTTTGGTTTTCTTTATAGGTTTTTGTTTTACAGATTTTTAATCATATCCAATAAGCCTGAAAATCTTAAAGTACAGAAAGTTTCTATTTTAGCTGTTTCACTTTCTTGTTTTGTCCTAGAGTCAGATGGCCTTTTGACCTAGGAAAGAGATTTTGTAGGAAATTTTTAAACAACTATGCTTGGGTCAGAAGAAGACTCCAGAACCAGCATTTTAATAAAATAGAACATCATAAAACAATATTTTAATATTAACCGTACCCAAAAGACACCTAATCCTGAAAAACCAAATCCAGTGATCAGAGCTGGTGCAAGAAAGGCTTAGGGATACTAAATGCTGGGTGCAGGCCAGCTGCAGGGGTGCAGGGAGCAGCAAGCGGGAAATAGGACCTCGTGGTGCCTGCCAGGTCCGTAGGCCAGGGGCACCTGCATCTTCCCAGCCCAGCCGTGGCGGAGGGACCAGAGCCACAGCTCCTGGTCAGAGAGAGCAAGCAGGCAGAAAGAGCAAGCAGGAAAAAAAAAAGGGCCGTTCTTCAGAAGCAGAGCAAGGGAAAAGAATAGTAAACCGAGGGCATTGAAAAGGGCCTGATGTGCCTGCTCTGCGGGGCTTACATAGCAGGCTTTGGAGGAGAGGGGCAGAGAGGGGGCAAGAGAGATGAAGCAAACTCCTCGGGGGAGCTAGCACAGAGGCGGGCAGAAGCTCCCTGCCTCTCAGAAAATCCTGAAAATGTAGCATGCAGCTCATGGCAATTTGGCTGTGTTGTTTAATCCCTATTTCTTCAACAAAACTTGAAAACACAAATCCAACAGACAACCGAGAATAACAGAAAAAGTACAGCAGCACAATCAGGAAACAACAACAAACTAAGAGGCATGGTGGCCACCCTCACTCATACACCCAAACCAGAGGACAGCAGGGTATCCCTCCACCCCGGAGACTGGATGTGAATCCCATCAGGTCTCTTGGACTATCTGCACTCCAAAACAGAACAGAGCGACTCACTGATAAGTCCAAGCTTCAGAAGCAAGTTGGCTGGCAATTTTTATTTTCAATTTGAAAAATGGGGGGGGGGGGAGTTACACTCTGGGGTCTCCCTGGGCCTATCAAGTCCACTTTGGGCTTCCTGCCTCTGGGGCCTCTCCCAGGCACCTGGCCCTGAGTCTGGGGTCTCCCAGGAATTTCACAGGGACCTCCAAATGTTGTGGACTTTGTGATCACTGGGAATAAACCATAGACTTGATAAAATTATAATTCAAAGGTTTATTGATTAGCTGCTAGCAAGACGAACAATCTCTGAACCAGATTTGAGATTGTTGTGAAGGAGGAGTATATGGAATGGCTTTTAAAAAGAAAAACTATACCTTCACTACCTACACAAGCAAGTAAAAACTGTTCTTTCCCGCCAAGACAAATGGTTAAGGCAACTAAAAACAATCTTTGGGTATCTGCATTATCAAGTTACAGAAGAAGAAGAAATCAGTTCACTATAGCACAACAAGTAGATAGTTAAACTGAACGTTGTTGGGGGGTGTTCACAGAGTCAAGATTTCTGGGAACTGATCTGGGGACTGGAGTCCGAGGCAACCGCTGGTAGGTACCAAGACGGATGCCCAGCATAAAATTAAGCTTCTTTAGCCATAAAAATATGCTTTGGCTGCCCTTACGGAAAAGGGATTCAAGTTAGACAATGGTGTTGGAAAGGACAGGGTGGTGCCTCAGAAGAACGCATCGCTGAGCTGCCAGAGTAATCCCATCACACACACTCTTATCAGGGCCCTTTGTGGCCTTTCCCACATGCATTATTCTGAAACTAATTCTAGTCGTGATTTGTAAATAATTAATTAAATACCCCAAAATACTAAGGTTCTTTTTAAAAATCTTAACATAGCCACAATCATTTTATTTGAAATTACTCCAAAGAAGTCTCTTCCAGATAGTTAAACTCTCATGTTCAATTGCTTTCTATGTTTTAAGATTGCATTTTATTTTTGTTGTATCTGGTTTATCATTTAAAACATTTATAAGCAAATGTAGAAAATACATTTCACTCTGGGAAATTTAGTTTTTACCTCACTGCTTCCAAGGCTCCCTCCCCTGTCTTAAGTATCTACCTTCTTTATCTGATAATTATCCCTGTACATTAAGATATAAGTGAGCATTTATTCATAATCTTTAAAAAAATAAGTTCCAATATATTATGACACTTTCTCCACCTTTTCCATAAAACCATGCTAGAGCAGTGCAGATGGCTGTCCACACTTAACAGGTGCTTTGCTCTTCATGGTACAGATCACTGTGGTCCCCATCAGTAAGCACTGAACTGCTTCTGCTATTACAGATAATACTTCAATATATGAATATGTGTGTAATGTTTATGCTTTTGCTAGTGTGTTTTGGGAACAGATTCCTAAAAACAGAACTGCTTAGTCAAAATGCAAATGCATAGGCTATTTTCCTTATGAAGGTTTTTGCATTACTTTTATCACCTTCTAAGTTAGTTAAATTAATCTAAACATTAAGAAAAGTGGACTAAGGGAGGGGCATAGGGGGAGAAGAGGGATAGAAGGTGGAATTGGGAGGAGACAAGGGAGGGGGCCACAGCCGGGATACAAAGTGAATAAATTGTAATAAATAATAATAATTAATAAAAAATGCAAAAAAGAAAAGTGTGCTGAAATACTGATTTGTTCAGATTTCCAACACAATAATTACTTGTTTTAGGATTTCTATCTACCTATGTACATATGTGAATTCCTTCCTTCTAGTTTTTCTGCCTGGATTGCTGTAGATTATGAGAGACATAGCACATAGGGCCTCCATGTGTACATAAAGACATTGAGTGGATATGGTCTCTCTTCTGGCGACACCAGTTGATTTACCTCATAGACTGTCCTTAATATATCTAAACAAGTCTCTGCTGTGGTTAAAGGTTAAATTGCTGTTCTTTCTAGGAGCCAATGTAGGAGCATGTTTCTAGGGCTTTGAGCTCAGCTAAGCGCAGGGTTGGAACTCTGGCCCAGCCAGTTGCTTGCTCTATCAAGGTTTACACAATTCCTGCTGAGCGTCAAGCGGGAATCATATTGCGCACTCGGGGTTATCGCTCAGTGAGGGCATGCTGTTCACTGCGGTTCGAGGCCTTTGGCATGCTGCCTGATTTATACACAGCGCTCATAAAGCATTCCTTTGTCGCCGGTGTGGCCACACTGAAAAACAATACTCTAGGTACTGACTCAGCGGCCCTGACTCACTCATCTCAGCTCAGCCTTACTTCAGCCACCATTCGTCACAGCTCAGTGAGCAGCATGAACTAGAAGGACCACTGATTCTTTAGGAAAGCCAAATATGCAAATAAACCAGAACTGAAAGAAAAGATTTTAGATGGGGAAAGAAACCTTAAATATTTTCATTGCCTGAAAAAAATCAGGAAAGCAGAGAGGTTGAAGATTGAGAGGGGAAAGAGCTGACATGCTAGCTGGAAGGAGACAAGGTGATGGGTAGGACATAAATACAAGAATGCAGAGGAAGCTGTGACAGCGTGGCTCAGACGGAGTCAGGTGGGACGGGAGGCCAAGGGGCTTCCACTGGACAGCTCTTAACTTCCACTAAGATGAAGGGATCAGTGACCAAAAGACTTGACGGTAAAGTCCCATAGCAGTGGGGAGCTGGTGGGCTGAGGAGCAGCTCTGAGGACCCGCATCTACCTGGAACAGTGACCGATGGCCTGGTTGTTTCTATTTTTTTGTTACCTAATGTTTTAAAGTAAATATCAGTGATACAGGCGTTCCTGCGTGCTTGACGGGAGTCCCTACAGGAACAGGCTCTACACGTAAGAAGTATCTGTTGCAAGTAAGGTCACCGGGAACACTGTCTTCCCAGGAGCTCTTTTCTGGCTAAATAGGGGGAGTCTGTTAACCATGTAAGCGCGATGTGAAAGATTAACAGCTGTCCTGGAGGCCCACCTTTGCAATCAGCTTCACCCTCAGCTTTTGACGCATGGGTATTCTCAGCAGGTCAGGGCAGAATTGCTGTATGCCACATGAATCTCCAACTCTAAAATAAAATGTGCAGGATTGCTGAGACCTCCTTTCTTCTCATGAACAGGATTGGACAAATTATCACCATCAGAGCAAAAGTGACCAGAGCGTTCAGCACGAGCATGGAGGTGGGTGGTGCCCTGTGCGCAGGTCTGCGTGTTGGAGCTCGCGTCTCCATTGCTTTCAGAGCAGATAGGAGGACGCTTGGAACAACGCTCACAGCTGGCACAGATCCTGACCTTCAGAAGGCCCTTAAATCTGTGCACAGCTGAATTCTAAGGAGCTGATGTTCCCCAACTCAGGCCTGCCACTCAAGTTCAGCGTGATACCATGTACTATAGAAGGATGCACCCAAAGTTAACATGCAGAGGAAGGGGCATTCTTTTTGTGTTTGGCAAACTATGGAGTCTAGTTCTTGCTTCTTCTTACAATATAATTACCCAAACACTGTGTCTCCATCCCCTGACACCAACTTGCAATAAAAACAAGTCAATAAAAGGCCACAGATGCCTTTCGTAAATTGGTGTCTTCTGTGGGCTCTAAGGATGCCTTATGTTTAGTGAGGTCTGCCTGGAGGGAACTCAGAACATTCCTAACAGTGTGGGAGAGCTGAAAGTTTCTCCTCACAGCCCTCTAGTGTGAGGCAGTTTCCTCAGAAGTTATTCTGGTCTGGCTTTGTGAGATCACGTTGGGCATGCTCAGACTGGCATCAACCCAAAGACCCAAGAAGACCATATGCATATTTCCAGAATTCTCTCTTTATGTGGATATCTCGTTTCTGTTGCTCTGCCCAACAAGTTTCAGATTTCTTGATCTGTTTATTTCTGCTTCTTCAACTCAGTTAAATTAGGTTTCCTTTCCCTTATTGTTATCTAGGAATTATCTTAAAGATGAAAGGAAATACTATGTCCTTTTCATTTGTCTTCTACCCTGGGACATCGTTGCTCTGATCACCTGTTTCTCATATGTGGAAATGAAATAGTAACTCCCTGAACCCTGTCTAGCTCTCTGCTTTTTTCAGAGTGTAACTCCAGTCTTACCTACTCTTCCCTAGCCGTGCTGTGTCTCTGAGACACTTGTTTGTCACACACACCTCAGTCAACTGTCCTGGTAGCTGGTAGTGCCTGAACTTTACTACTCCAGAGTTGTAGCTATGCTTTTCTTGCTTGAGGTATTATTTTGTTCTTCCTTGTCTGTTTCTCTAACATGAAAAATTCATGTGGGTAAGGGTTATTTTTAGAGGTGAGGAATAATTGATATATATCTGATTCGTTATTATCCAGTTAATTTAAGATTTACCATGCAAATACAAATTTTTTTTAATTTTTATTAATTACACTTTGTTCACTTTGTATCCCCCATAAACCCCTTCTTCCTTCCCTCCCAGTCCCACCCTCCTTCCCCCTTCTCCATGCATGCCCCTCCCCAAGTCCACTGATAGGGGAGGTCTTCCTCTCCTTCCTTCTGATCCTAGTCTATGAGGTCTCATCAGGAGTGGCTGCATTATCTTCCTCTGTGGCCTGGTAAGGCTGCTCCCCCCTCAGGGGGAGGTGATCAAAGAGCAGGCCAATCAGTTCATGTCAGAGACAGTCCCTGTTCCCATTGCTATGGAACGCACTTGGACACCAAACTGTCATGGGCTACGTCTGTGCAGGGGTTCTAGGTTATCTCCATCAATGGTCCAGCAAGCAGCTTTAATTATAATAACCAGAAGCTGGAAACAACCCAGATGCCCCTTAACTGAGGAATGGATACAGAAATTGTGGTACATTTACACAATGGAATATTACTCAGCAATTAAAAACAAGGAAATCATGAAATTTGCGGGTAAATGGTGGGAATTGGAAAAGATAAAATTTTAAGTGACTTAAAGTGGGTCATGAATTATTGATTGTTTTTGCACATGGTGTTCCTGGTGAGGATGTAGAAACACGTGTACTTTATCATTACTCAGGGCTGCACTGAGATGCCCCAGGTTGTTATTACTTATCTGGCTGAGATATGAGGACAGTGTTTATTGGACCAAATATAAGCTCTTGTCTTCTGTGGCATGTGAGTCTGTGGAGGCAGCTTCAGGGTCTTCCACAGAGAGAGAGCCAGACACTGCAGCATCCTCACAAAATGCCCCAGGAACTACTGGCTGCCCTGGAAGAAGACAAGCGAGGAAACCAAGCTGCAACTAGCAGTTCTGCTCATGTTATCATGGGGTATAAAACCCAAGGACTGAGGCTTAAAAACAGTGACAATCCCACTCTCTGCTAGGCTGCCTGGAGGGAATTCACTAGTGATATGATTTTAAAATGCTTATTGCATCAAGACAAAGTTTCAAGAATTAGAATGCAAAACTTCAAATGTAACATGATAAATTTATAATGTATGTAAACATTGATGTACATCTCATATACATTTAATATTACACATATGTATGTGAGTAATATTATGTTGTGTATATGCAATAGGACATATGTGTAACTGGAAGAAAATTAACCTAAAAGTTAGTAAGTTTTCCTCTGTGCAGTGAGTTTGATACAGATAGCTAGACCCCACATATTTATTCATGGTAAGTGTGTGTGTTCCTACAGTCAGGAATACCATATAGTGTATTTGTCATAGTGTGTAGATCATCAGTGAGATAGCAGTATCACTTAAAGATACATTAAAATGCATATCTCATTTAAAACCAAAAGGCAAAGGTTGGAGAAGCACGTAACTGAATTTTGTGTGTTGCAGTTGACTCTGTTATCTGAGTGACGGTTTGTTTTCTTTCCTTCAGATCAGTATCAAGGTCATAGTACAGGACAAGTTCACTGGCACTGAGAAGCTTCTCTGTGTGGCTTTCTCCACGTTTGTAGCTAAACCAGTTGGAGAAGAAAAGGTACTCTTTTCTATGTGCACAGACTCCCTTCTTGTAAGGCAAGGACATTGGAATAACTGCTTCAGAATTATTATTTTTTTCTTGCTGTAACACTCACTTCCCTGTCTCAAGATTTTTTATTCATTGATGTTTATTGGAATTATTCTGTGTCAACATCATAGAACTGAATTGAAAGGAAGATCTTTTGAAAGGAATACCTTAAAGAGAAAAAAAAAGTACCAAATTCATGAAAAAGGAAAAACAGGATTTTAAGTTATCTGTGAGTAATATCTACTTCTCAAAAATATTGCTTACTGGGTTAATTCTTTTTTTGGTTATAGAGTTCAAAATTAAGTTGAACTTTTTTTTTTTAAAGCAGGAAAAATCTGGCAAGGAATTGAAAGTCATAGTCCAACCATTTTTTTAGACCTTCAGGAAAGTATCAAAGTTGCTAATTAGTGAAGTTTAAAAATAAACTTTAGGGCATCTGGGCTAAAAACATTCAGAAAATACTGAAAGAAATACTGTGTCCTCTTACACTGCCCAGCTCCTAGCCAATCGGAAGCCAGATCTTCCACAGTGTAGGATGCTGCAATTTCTTTTTGTTGCTTCTATTTAGAGAGAGAGTGTGTCTAGGGGTGATCAACACATTTGAAAAATATAATAATTCAAATTATAATGTAAGTTTTCCATTCAAGACTCATCAAAGAATAGGCAAAGCGGCTTCTCCTAAGCGCTTGCCATGGCCAGGCTGTTCGGCTCTCCTCAGCTGAGGGCTTTCTTAGAGCACCTCCTATAACAACAGGCAGACAAAGCTATGCTTCCACTGCAGCCAGCGAAGGTGGCCCTGACCACGCTCCGCAGCCACTGCAAACAGCGCCGCGGGCTGGACCACCCCGTGCTTGGCAGCAGCTGGCCCCGCAGCCCTCATAGGCCTCTCATTAAACGTGCTGCAGGCAATCCCCATTGCCCGAGCGTGCTGCTCCAACCTGGCATGCACATCTGCTAATTATCTCATCTAAAGCGATGAAAATCGGCTTTCTGGTCATGGTCCTAGTAAGTCTCTGACCAAGCAGCACAGTATCCTGAAAATCTGAGCAGTACAAGAGGTTTTGCCAATCTTTAGTTTCTTTTTTAATCTCTCAAAATTCTTAAACTCTTTCAGAATGAGAGTGTTATGGGGCTGGGTATAGAGTTCTCATCCTTGACAGTGTGACAGAGGGTACATCACCAGCCATTGCTTCATCTGGAAAAAGAGGCAATCTTGTCTTTTCCCCTATAGCTTCGGGCTTCTCATTCTGGGTTAAGAACAAGTGGAATTAGCACATGACAGAACATGCCAGACCCGTCTCCACAGAGACAAGAGCTGGCTTCCAAGAACCACTCTGGGAAGCCAGCTCCCTCCCAGTGCTACTGTAAGCTTCAGCCCTACTTCAGTGGACTACCTCAGTCAACATAAACTGTAAAGCACCTTTCCCAGATCAGCTAATGTTCCAGTTCGTACTTTCTCACATCACGTGGAGAGGCGTGAAAGGCTGTGATTGAGTTAGAACCACAAGAAATACCAGGATCTCTGTCCAAAGGGAGTTCATCCCAGGACGAAACTGGCAATGATTAACTAGGTTTAGCTCAACAGTTGAACAGGGCAAGTAATTAGAAGGCCTCACAAAACTGGACTGTGTGGAAGGAAGTGAGGCAGCAAGAGAGGGAAGGCCCGGCCACCACTGAGGCCTCACCTTCCAGGCAGTGCCGGCTCCCAAGCTCATGTTCAAGCACACATGTGTACTCTGTGGGCTTGGAGTCATCATGATGGATGATTTCCAGGGTCTTCTTTGCAGGGGAGCCAAGGTTCAAATTTTCCAGGCCACCTAATATATATTCTGCTGATCATGCAATCAAAATGTCACTGTCTGTCCACACATTCCTGACACGTGAGGCAGGCAGCGCAGGGAGCTTTGGACTTTAAACAGCACGTTAAGCGTCAATAGATTTTTTTTTTATCCACATCTGGGTAAAGGGTCAAGTTCAGACTGGAAGTATCTCAGAGCTGCCAAGACATTCCCCACACAGCTTCAGCACAAGGACATCGGAGGGGGAGCTGGAGCCAAAGCACTGCTGCACATGGGGTTTCTGGCGGACAGCTGAAGTGCTACACCGGCATATTGGTTCCTGTTTGCCTATTAGACACTGTTTTTGATGAAATTGGGATTATCTCTTGGTACAAGACAGTTTTCTCTGAAATCCCTTTATTACCTCCCATTGATGTCTCAATTTTGCAAAAGACAGAAAAAAATTATCAACAAAAATTCAGTGGAACTACAGTCCCACATCTTATTCGTTTTATAGAATTTTATATTCTGTAATTCCACTGAAAAATAAACAAAATAAAAATAAACAAGGATGGCTTTCAAATGAGAAATAACAAAGCCTATTTTGATCTTGTAAATGGAAACACCAATAGAGACTCCATTTACTTGAGTTAAAAAAAAAAACATATAGTACATTATCTAGCATCACTACATAATTTTTTATATGGTGACCAAAAGTCATGTTGCCAGCTTTGTAAATCACATACATTTCCTATTAAGCTGTCTCACTGATCCTCAATAAGATTGGTTGAAACATTAAATCCATAATATATCGTCTTCTTTTCAAATTGCCAACATTGTCATCTAAGGGTAAGAAAACCGGATGATTTGAGTAATGAATCGTTTGTCAAAGAAAATTTAAAAAAACATATGGTATGTCATATCTGCCTTTAGAAAATTGACATTGGGCATCTGTACTTGAAGGAGGCCGTGACTGACAGATCCCAAGATAAACTCTCTTCCTCCAGGTTCTCCTAAGACCGGTCGTGCTCCAGACAGAGCAGGAGCGCGTGGAGCACAGCCTGGCTGCGGAGAGAAGGAAAGTCCGATTACAGCACGAGAGCACCGTCAACAACATCATGAAGGAGAGCAGCAGGTTCGAAGGTAGGCCTACGCGCGGGGGGGGACGGCCTACGCGCGGGGGGGATGGCCTACGCGCGGCGCCAGAAGGCCCCGGAAGGCCCCGGAAGGCCCCGGGAGGCCCCGGAAGGGGCTTTCTCAGAGCGCGCGTTCTCACAACGCAGCTCGGTGATGCTAGGTCTGTTTTCAGAGCCTGGAAGCACAGAAGAAAAGGAATGGGTGTTCAGAGTGCACATGGTGACCCTGGCTTCTAGGCTGGAATTTCTCAGGGGAAAGTGGGGAACGAGAGATGAGGTCTTGGTGGTTATTAGAGTCCTTGGCAGAATGAAAGGGTAGTGACAGTTCACAGGTCACTGAGTACTTCCTCATTCAGAACTTCTGATTAGCCATATATATTCTCAACAGAGAAAAAATCTTAGCTGGAAGAAGCTGGAGGAAGACCCCATGATAAGAATGAAAGAGCTTATTAATATGTCCTCGTGCTTTCCACACTGACGCACGAGATACACTTTCTTAGTTTTCCGCCAGTGGTTTCCTGGGCTCGTCAGTGCTGTAGTCTCCTTCCAGCTCTGCTGTCTTTTTCTTTTATTTGACACCATCTCTAAACTCCTGAGAGAACATGGTACAGGAGAGGAAATGGAGAGAGCCAGCCCAGGGGTCTAGAGAGGCTCACAGACGTTCCAACTCCACTGACTCTGAAGGAGGACATAGAAAAAGAGGAAGGGGAAAAGGATGAAAGGGAGAAAGGCCAGGATAGAACGGGGAGAAGGAGGAGAACAACGTACAGTCAAAGGCCAGAGGCAAGAAGAGACAGAGTCAGAGGCTTGGAGGCTTCATGCTGACCAGGAGGCATGGGACCCAAGAGTCACAGGATCTCTGGTGATTTCAGAAGTTCTGAAGTCTGTGTGTATGTATCCAGAATCTTGTAGGGGTTTTCTTCACCATGTCTATTCGTCCCCCCACATCAATGTCTCAAGGATAATATTCCAACTTTTTAACTGGAGAACTCTAGAGCAAGAGTCCTCATAACGGAAGAGGCAACCCTGGGCAGAGCCCGGGGCTGCTCAGGTGATCTGGTGCTTGCTGGAAGAACCAAATGTGTGACTGGGGATGAGAGTGTATGCTGTCTTGTGGATATCTGGCTCCTTCACTCTTAGCATCAAGAAATAAAGGACCCATCAACTGCTTATTTCCATCTAGGACAGATGTATTACATGCCTAGCACATGCAAGGAACATGCAACAAGAAAGCAAAACAGATAAACAATGCAAGGTCTTGAAAAACTCATACCCTAGTGCCAGGCACATGAATGGTTTCAAAATAATGTTAGACAGTGATAGAAGAAATGCGAGGTCCAGATTCTGTGGCCCATGGGAAGACTCCTGAAGAGAAAGAGACTGCAGGAGCTGCTGCAAGAAGATGAGCTAGGAAAGATCTCATCGTCACTTAGTCTAATTTCTGTACTGGGCAGAGCAGAGTCACATGTTCAGTTTAGAATTACAGATTTTTAAAAAGCTTTTCTCATTGACCTACTTAAATCCCAACATAGATTATCCTACATTCTTTGCAGTGAGGCAACTTTTAACCTAACTCTATTGTAACAATTTGATCTTCATCTTGGAAATATTACTAACTTCTATGTCACTGATGACACCACAGGGCTCAGAGGCAGCTTTTCTGAAAGAAAGAGCAATGGACTCTGCAGTTTCAGGACGGGACAGGGCTTGTGGTCTGTGCACTCTCTGTTGTACGTCTCAGAAAGGCTGTTCTTAATTAGGAAACATATTCTGAAGGAAGGCAGACAGCTCGTGCTTGTTGAGCTGAGGGATCTATAATCCCACAACCTCAGACTGAGTGAGCTGTCGCCTTTGAGGTGCACAATGGAAATGAGCATCCTCTGAATATTAGGAAAGTTGATTCCAGCCTCTCTGTTTTCATAAGAAAAGTGGGAAAGATGACATTAGCTTTTGTAAAAGTCCATTGGAAAACGTTATTGTCCCACTGACTCACTACAGGGTGGGGGTGGGGATTAAAGTGTGAGCTATTCTGATTGCAGCTCTTCAGTACAAAATCAGGTCTTCAGGCATTGTCCTGGTCTATCCTTTCTGGATGTGCAGAATGAAAACAAGAGCTAGAATAAAATGACCCGAATCCAGGTCAAAGTTCCCTATCTAAAAATATGCAGTACAAATGTGAAATTGACCAAGCGTGATGATGAAACAACAAATTAAAAACATCCATTGACAACCATTGAACCTGATGCTTGGATTGCAGAATGCAGTCTGTTTACTTGATGTGGGTCTAGCCAGGTCTGTAAACCTGAATTGCCCTCTGGATCTGGCAAGCTCAATTTTTTCAATCTATTGGCAATTATCTACAAGACACACTTTCAGATAAAAGATACTTATTCCCTGTGTACTTCTGCACAGGTGTAGCTGATTCCTGTATGCATTCAACCTGACAAAGGAGCCGGTCCCCAGCTGTCCTTGTGTGTGCTGTGTACGTCTTCATAGGAAGCGAGTGCCTTTTTCTATAATTGCCTCTCAGAAAAGGAGAAACTGTTTATCTTACAATATTTCTCAGAGTCTAAGACCCTCTATTAATTTTGTCCTGTAATTATTTTATAACCATTTAAAAACAGATAGTGCATATTAGGGTAAGGAATTTAGAATGCAGGAGAAGACACAGTGTGTATCCTTCTCATCTGTGCTACCACTGTTAAATAGTCACTTAGATTTTTATCACCCTATTATAGATATTTTTAAATAAACAAAGTTAATGTTTTCTTCTGAATTAAAAAAATGCCATTTCGACAAGCAACATTAGATGGAAAGTATTGCAATCAGCACTAACCCACCATATTTTTAGAATTCATCTAATAAAATCAATTTTGTAATCAGCAGAGAATGGTGACCTGCACCTGAATCCCAGATACTCTGGCAGCTGATGCAAAAAGAACTCAGAAGTTCTGAGCCAGCCTGTGCAGCATAACAAGATCCAGTTCAGAAAAATCCTTAGATAAGTGAGAATAAGCAGAAGTTAGAAGAGGTTAGGATTTTACGCGTCTTTGAAAAGCACCCGGAAAGCAATCCAGTTTTGTTCACAGCAGTGTGCTGGACCCGGGGAAAATGTGTCTTCTGTGTGCAACGTGTCTCAGTGTTCAGATAAGGGAAAGCAGCGTGTCAGCAGTGGCCCAGGGACACCAAAGAAGCAGAGACAGGCTGTTCTAACCATTGCATTGACCCTGGGACCTGAAGGTACCCAAAGCACAGACTGTGGGAAGAGCCGGGCACTTGTGGACGGGTGGACGGGTGAAACAGGAACTCATGGGAAGCCGCAATCACCCCAGGACTCTCCATGAGTCCATTGCACGAAGCCCCCCTCCACCTCACCTTCTACCTAACCCCTTGCACCTGTTCAGAGAGCCCTGATAAGTGGCTTTCTGTCTAAGAATTAGCCCTGGATGGCATGAGGGAATCGTTGCCTTTCACAATCCAATCCCCAGCTCCTCTTCATGCAGGCGTGGTGTGGCAGGCCAGGAGCTCCCTGGGGAGAAGCAGAGCACGTGAACTTTAGTGTAATGCGGACCGTACTGTAGCCCTGCTGCGACCAGTGACGGCACATACAAAACCCACTGTGGTGGAGAGGCTTTATCTAGCTTCAGGAATTTCCAGATAATTTCCAGGCAATAGGCTTTCTGGTAAAAAATATCATGAGACTGAAATTAGTGAGACTCAAAGATCTAGAAGTGACACCAGATCCACAAAGTCTGAAGGGGGGGTCCAATAAGACCATTTTATATAAGACAATGACGATGGTGTCACAAGGCCACTGTAACATAATGAGTAAGACCGACTTGGAATGCAAGCTGGTGCTTGAGAGCTCGCCTGTCAGATGTGAGGTCTTGGAGCTCACATTACTTAGTTAGATGAGAAAGGAAAGAAAATCAAACGTGCGATTCAAGAACAAAGAGCTGATCTAGAAAGTCTGCAGAAGAAACAAGGAGACTGTCTACCCAAATACATAACTGACTGGTCATGGCGGCTGATGCTTGTAACCCAAGCATTTGGAAGGCTGCGACAGGAGAATCACTGCAAGTTTGAAGCTCTGAGATAAGCAAGACATAGAACAGATTAAGGCTATGTAAGGAGTTTCAGAGCAGCCCAGGCCTCAGAGCTAGGACTCCATCTCAAAATACAGAAACCCCACTTACACATATGATATATGTAAGACATATAAATGGCATGTGTCTGTGTGTGAGTGTGTGTGAAAGTGTGTATGTGTATGTGTGTGAGAGAGGGACAAAGAGAGAGACAGAGAGAGAGAGAGAGTAGTTAGAATGTAACATTCCTTAACTGAAGTTCCAGGGGAGGGATAGAAGAAAACAGTATGGACAATTAATTAAGAAATTGCAACAATATTCAACATACATATGAAAAATGTTGGACCGCATTAGTACTCAATGAAATGCAAATTGTAACTGATATGAGATACTATTTCACAGCTACTACACTGGAGAAGTTTGTGTTGATAATTGTGTTTAAGTGAAGGGGGGGGAAGACCTGTCACACGCAGAAGACAGTCTCTTGTGTGAGGCAGTATGACCTTGAAGCATTTCCTTGAAGCATTCTAAGAGTAGGGACCAGGATGTGGAAAGATTCCGCAGAGTCAAGTGCCCTTATTCATGCAACAAATCTTTGTTGGTTCTAGTATTGCAAAAAAAAAAAAAAAAAAAAAAAAAAAATTAACCTGGCTTATCATTGTGTGTGTATGTGCACACACACATATAAACATGTCATTTTATCTGTGGACACAGGTGTGTATGTAAATGCGTGCACATGCGTGTGGAGGCGGTCAACAGCAGTGTTTTCTCAAGCACGCGCCATCGTAGTCATTTTCAGACAGGGTCTCTCACTGAACTAGAAGCTCTCCAGCTCGAAGTTCAGCTAGACTAGGGCACACCCGGGGCCTTTCTTGTCTCCCCCACCCTAATCCGGGGGTTGTAAGGTCGCAACACAGCACCTGGCTTTCACACATGGGTTCTGGGGGATCAGCTTAGGTCCTCAAGTTTGTACAAAAAGCACTCTACTAAACAAGCTGGCTCCCAGCCTCGGTTACCCCATGTTTTCCTAGAAAGAAGGCGTCTGTGAAAGAGATCACTGATATGATCCAAGACAGACTGAAGTGACGTGGGAGGGGCTTGGTCAGAGGTGGGAGTGGGGTGCAGCAGACAGAGGGTCATGCGGAAATGTCCTGACCTTGAAGACAATTTCCTTCTTTGAAGTAACTGATTAAAGATCAATGTGCCTAGCAAAGAGAGGAGGAGGCCTGGCGGCCAGGTTGATGGTCACATAGGCTGGACCAGGACAGAAGACCTGTGGGTCCCAGGAAGCGTCTGAGATTTCACCCAGAGCAGTGGGAGCTGATGCCACATTTTTAGCAATAATCAACAGAAGGAAGGGGAAATAAAAGAAATAAATCATCAATTAGCTACAAATCTAAAAATCTGCTTGTGAAGTGAGGTAAAAGGTACCTAGGGCCACACTCTGGTCAACCAGAAGCGAGTGCTCCAGAGGCCCGCTTCCTGCTGACAGCAGCTGGCTTTCCATGAGCACACTGCCTGCTGAGCTCTGCTAACCCAGCATGGTCCCTGGGGCCGATCAATCTTTCTTCTCCCCACAGCAGCATGTATAGAGAAGGTATGCATGATAATGTGTGACAACAGTAGCATGACCAAGTGAATACTACTGTTTAGCACCCAGAGAAAATGGTTCCTCCATGACTGAGAGGGGAAAGACCTGTCTGTGAATGAAGCATTTGATTCATAAGAAGCAGAGGAAACGGGAAAAGGCCTTGCTGTGTGTCTTTTCTGCCCTGATGTACCCAGGAGAACATACCCATTCTGCAGTTTATGGGGTTCCACACCCCGTTGATAGCCTTCTGACTTCTTTGTTTAGAGGTCTTATTGAGGCTTAATTGACATGCTATAGATGGTCCATATTTAAAGCACACAGCATAAGTTTGGGCATAGCATTACCACCAAAATGGCTACCGTCTGTGCCCTGCCCAGTTTTAATCAAAATTCTGGTGTGTGTGCTAGACAGGTGGGGAACCTGTCTCTTAAAGCCTCCTCTTGATCTGTTAGCTCAATCCAGAACACCGGAAGTAGCTGCTTTTCAGATGAAGGCTGCTCTACAGAAACCACTCACATCCTGGTGAAGGGTTGTGAGGACAATGTTGAAAATGTCCGAGCTGTGCTTGCTTGGGAGAAAGTCCAGCCAAGGCGCTGGAGCTGATCCCATGGCCCCTGCTGTCACCTCACAGATCCCATTTGTAACAAAGAAGAAGGAACTGCCACCACCACGGGCACCTCCGTTCAGAGCATCGAACTTGTCCTCCCACCCCACGCGAACCATCACGGAAACACGTTTGGCGGGCAGATTATGGCGTGGATGGAGACGGTCGCAACTATTTCTGCAAGGTTCTCAGTGCTAGGTTGGGGGGTGGAGGGGCTGGGGGGATGGGCACAGGAGAAGTGGTTTGAAGTGGTTTTCCTTTCTAAAATTACACAAAGCCTGAGAAATGTCCACTTTGTAGCCTTTCTTACTTTGTGCACCAGTCCAGGCAAATTTTTTTTCTCTGAAGGAAAATATGGGCTTTTGATCTGTGGACAGGTTCAGTGAATGGGGAAGCTGAGGAACAAGTGTGGTCAGCACTGGCTGGCAGTTGTCATTGCTGTGCCCACTCCACACAGCACAGTGTCCTGGGACCTTTGTCAAAGCTGTCAGGATGAATATGACACTCAAATGACAAGAAGGATTATCTTGTTTTGGAGGGACTTCCATAGAGCACAAGACCAATGCCAAGGGACTAGCATCTTCCTGAAATACCCAGTTTGTTGGCAGATGGCTGAGGCTGGGAGCAGACCCTCTGTACACATGGTCCTCTGGAGCCGAAGAGTTCTTTACTCAAAACAGAGGCTGCTCACTCGTCCAGTGAAGCCATTCAACAGGTCAGGCCTTTTTGAGAACACTGTACAGGATGGTCATCTCCTCTTTCCTCTTCCCTTGGTTTCCTTCAGCCGCCTGTGTCATGGGCATCCCTTTCTGAAGTCTGTGGATATGTTTAAATTCCGGGGGGCATCCACAGTTGGGGACCGCCTTGTATTCAGCGCCATAGTCAACAACACATTCCAGAACAGGTAACGTGTGCTCCGTGTGCCGGTCAAGGGTCATGTGTGAACCACGCTCTTATTTCGCTTGGGAGGGGAGTGTGGGAGCTGCGTCACAATACCATCTAAAGACTTTTAAACTTTCCTCCGTCTATGGACACACACTTCAGTCTTCTGTTCTGCATATGGGACATCCATCTGGCACAGAATGGCTCCAGTTGGGGTCTGCTATCCTAACAGAGCTAGAACTTCTTCCTTTCGGCATCCATACTTGGCCTTTTTTATGACAGTGAGTCCAGGCTACATCCAGTTATTTTATTTTATTTTATTTTATTTTATTTTATTTTATTTTATTTTATTTTATTTTATTTTATTCTCAGCACACATTGAAAAGGTTTCATACAGGATTTTTCTTCCTTTGTAGAAGTAAAATAAATAGGGGGGGTTAGGTATCTCTGTTTTCTGCCAAACTTTAGCTCTTCATTCTTTTAAACCATAGAACTATTGTTTTAAAGGAAGAAAACATGTTTGAGCACAATTTAAGTTACCTTCTCCATGAACTAAATAATGCAATGAATGTATGCACACATATGGTCCCACTTGGAAAGGAAAGTGGAAACCTGCATTCCCACAATAGCCTCCAAGTGGATTTTTAGCAGTTGTACAGGTTTGCTACTTCAAAGGAGAAAGCCAGAGTGCTTGTCCTCTTGCTGCTTGGTGAGAGAGGAGGGTGCCCAGTGCTGGCCCTCCTTGCCCACCGCCGTGCATCCCCTTGCAGTGTGGAGGTTGGAGTGCGCGTTGAGGCCTTTGACTGTCAGGAGTGGGCTGAGGGCCGAGGCCGCCACATCAACAGCGCTTTTCTCATTTACAATGCCGTTGATGACCAGGAAGAACTCATCACCTTTCCCAGAATTCAACCCGTTTCAAAGGTCAGTTATCACCATGTAAGCATCAGTGATGAGACTAGTGAGCACAGAGCCCCATGCAGCTGCCCACTGCCAACCCCCTCTGTGGCTTTCGAACGAAGTTTGCTTTCTTCTATGCCTAAGTACAATGGGCTCTTCCCTCGTCTCTTCTCCCCACACCACTCTGGTTGTGATGGTGGAAGCCCCGGGCACACCTCTCTACTGTCAGGTGCTGCTGTGTGGCATCTGGCTCTCTGTGTCCCCTTTCTACATCTGCTGCTACACCTGGAGTCCTGTTCTGGACTGTTCTGGATGCTGGACCACATTCCTGGGAAACCTGTCTTTTTCATCCAGGAATCAACTTAGAGCTAACACTGACCTCCTCTGAAAACTCTACAATGAAATCTGTGTGATTCTAGTAGCAGAAATTAAAATACTCTCCACTTTGAAGAGGAAATGAAAATAACTTCCAAAGTTGTCTAGAAGCTCAGACCCACGAGGAAGTGTCACAGAGACATGGAACGCCAGCTAGTCTAGGGAAAGGATACCTACAGATCTCAGTGCCAAACTATTAGAAATTGATATTGATTGGCTGTACTCTTTTTTTTTTTTTAGGATGATTTTCGGCGTTATCAGGGAGCTATTGCACGAAGGAGAATTCGCCTAGGCAGGTGAAGGACTTAAAAGTGTGAGGATTCCATGGGCTTTTCTCTAACAAGCCTTGTTACAAAGAGCCTGGGGTCCCTGTTCTCACATCATGGGAATGGAAAGGAACTTCTGTTTCCTCTAAGTTAAAATTGTTCAGCCTGGGAGTTGTTATCCCTGGTTCTCCCACCAAAGAGCACGTTTTTTAAATGGCTAACTTCAAATCAAGAAATTATCATGGGTTATGCATTAAGCATAAGATGAAAATCATTACTTAATACTTATTTTTTTTTCAGGAAATATGTTATTTCTCACAAGAAAGAAGTTACACTCAGCACACAATGGGATATCAGCAAAAAGGTAACAACAAATTTATGGCTCATGTAAGGGTCAAGCAGGAACCTCCTTGTCTGCCAGACCCAGGCTGGGTTAGCTCACAAGGCGAGCTGCATAACCCTCCATTTCTAAATGATGCCAAACAAGTCGTCAGCCATGGCCATTCTACTGTTGGATTTGAACTCTGTGAACAGAACCCCAGTTCTGACCGCAGGATGCTGTGCCGCTCACTGGCATGGAATGTTTCAATCTGGTGTCCTGCCTCGATTTGCAATGAGTGGCATGCTTATAAACTCAAAGTTTTATAGAGCCAGAAGGATTATTGGAGGCTGGGGGTGACTCAGTGGTTAGAGCACGGGAGACTCTTCCAGGGGTTCCCAGTGTAATTCACCTACGCAGAGGCTGACAAACATCTGCAACCCCAGTTCCTGGAGATCTGATGCCCTCTTCTGGCCTTCGTAGGCACTGCACACATGTGCATAGACATGCATGCAAGCAAAAATATCCATATACATAAAATAAAATAAACATTTTTTAAAAAGAAGGATTAATCATTTAAACATTTTTGGCGCTTGACTCTAATGTGGGATCCAAGTTTACTTCTCACATTGTCAGAGTCACACTGAAAGGCATATGTCTTTTCTCAGGATGTCAGATTGACCCATACCCACTTGAGAGCATTCTCGCTTTGACTTAATATATACCTCCTCCAGCACTGGCCGTTATTGAAACAGAAAACTCCTGATCCCAAACCTCTATATTGAACCCATAAGTTTAATATTTTGTGTGTTTTAGGGATTTCTAAGTAACAGCAATGTGGAGGCTCTCAAAAATCTGGCATCCAAAAGCGGTTGGGAGATTACCACCACCTTGGGGAAGGTAAGTGCCCAGGCACTGTGCCGCTCCTATTCACAGCAAATTAAAGTTAGCGGTGGCCTGCCTCAGAGGGCTCCCAGCTGCTTTGCTCAAGGGGCGACAGTTTCTGAGAGGCCGACTTCCTTTAGCCCTGAGCCGTCCTGCCGGACGACTTAGAGCACTCCATATTGGCCCTGGCAGGCCTGATTCTCACACCCCACCTCTCACCTCTCACCTCCTCCTCCATATCTCCATCCACCCAAACTGAGGATCTTGATGAGCCAGGACAAATACTACTTCATCAATCCTCTCCCGACCAAATGAACTCTGTCCAGGAGCTCATTTTATCATAACTTCTCTAAGACTAACTTGTCTTTGAATTCTTTTCTGTCTTGTGATGTTTTGTCCACAGTTGCCATGAGTTGATATTTAAACCTGACATTGCAATTTAGGTTTTCAGTGATCTTTTTTTTTCCCAGACAATAAACCTTTAAGAAGGAAGCCTTGTCTTGATTTCTTTGTATCTCTCAGCAACTTTTACAATTTTTGCATATTATCAAATTGAAATAAGTGTATATTATTTGGGCCTTAGTTTTAGAATATTGGTGACTCTTGGAAGCTAATGCCCACATTTACTAGACTCTGAGCTCTAGGGGACACTTTGCTCACCTACTGTGTTCCCGGACCGTGGAAGGGCCTGGCACTAAGAAAACGACCAGGACTGCCAGCTTTGGGGGTATGCTTGCTATGGGCTGCTGTTCACTGATGGTAAAACAGCACCCTAGAAAACAGGATGACCATGTGTCCTGGCTGTCCTGGGACACTCCAAGTTTGCACCTGCTATGCCATCATAACCTCAGCCATGCCGTGGTATTTCGATGCAGGTGAGAGTCAGGCAGGCCTCTCACCTTGGAATCCAAGTAAATTTGAAGACTGCTTTCTTTGTCATTTTGAGCCCTGACTTTGACTTCTCCTTAGTGTTTCCCCTTTGTTGTTCTGTTAGTTCTCTGTTCTCACTACTGAATCTTTCCAGGGTCTTCCTTAAGCCCTTGAGATCTAGCTAGGTTTCCATGTCTACTGGGCTCAGTGATGCAGGAACAGGCTTAATAGCTAGAGTATTGGATTCTTACTATTGCTCATTAAAGGTGTCTAAATGCCTTCTTTTCTTTTCTTGATATGATATCTGCCCCTTTCTTTTTTTGCTAGCTTCTGAGCATCCCAACAGGTTTTATCCACCTCAACCCTAGCAATCCTACTATGTAGCTGGCCTTGAACCCAAGGTCTTCTTGTATTTTCCTCCCAAGGACTTGGATCCCCAGTGTGGTCTAATTTTTTGTTTTTATTTTCGATGTGATAGGATTTGAAATCTGATGCTTATAATAAAATCTGACAGTACTTCAGGTTTTAACACATATACAATATTTTATATATAACAGTAGAAATAACTAAAAGTAATACAAGAAGCAAAAGACAAATCTAGAAATGGCATATATGTGCGTGAAACCTGCTCAAGAATAATATAAGGTAGTTCACAAACAAGTGAGGTATTGTAGTGTTGAACCCACAGAAGCTAGGTCTGATTTGGTCAAGTTAAGGTACAGAAAGTCAGGACAACAACAATAAAGGAGCCAGAAAATGTGTGGTTCTTATCTCTTGGAGGCAGTGTCACGAGAAAAGATAAAGAGAGATTTCTAGGCAGTTCATGCTTGAGTTGAGTCCTCTCCATGAGAAACTACCATGAGGGGCCTGTCCTGATAGGAGTAGAATATCTCAAGTCTGAGAATATGGTGAAAACAAAAACGACAGATTGCCCAAAAATCTTCTACAGGGATCGTCTCTCAAAGACGCTGAAGGAGGGGACAGGTCAGGCTCAGAGTGCCATCTGCCTACCCTAAACCCTTCTCACCTCCAGTAACCGCCTTGGTGCCTCTGTGACTAGGGCGCTATAAAAAGTAGTTTTCTGTCCCTGTCTTAATCTCAATGACATACTTATCAATTGGTTAAAAATGTCTGAAATGTTTCATTGTAAAACCAACTGACATCCAAACAGATTTCAAGAGTAGAGTGTTATGATGAAATCAGTTCCACTAAGGGGCTCTGAGCAGACTCACTTCAGTGAGATTCGGCTGCTTATGTTGAGTTTTATCTCAGAAAATAAACAATCACCCCCAAACACTGGAGTTGGTTATGAATTAAGTCTACCTCCATTTCTACAAGCAAAGGGAATTTTTTTTTTTTGGATAACTGTTCTTGGAGAATCTTCCCATGAAGCCAAAGCTGGCTGAATTGGTTACTGTCTCCTGCTGTGACAAGACAGTGTGACCAAGGCAACTTATACAAGAAAATGTCTTATTGGGCTTATGTTCCAGGGGGTTGGAGCACACAATGACAGAGCAAAGGCATGGTAGGCTGTAGGAACAGCGGAGATTTCACATCTCACCTCAATTGCGCCGAGCGTGCACACAGCAAATGGCAAGGACTTTTAAAACCTTAAGCCTACCCTTAATGACACACCTTCTCCAACAAGACCGTGCCCCCTAATCCTTCCCAAACAGCCACCAGCCAGAGTCCAAGTATTGAAAGGCCACAGACTTACATGGAACAAATCATTCAAACCACCACAATGGCATTTCTTTGGCAAATTTGAAGAGAGCCAAAGTTGACCACTGTCTTTCTTTGTCTTCTTTGCATCCACGGTATTGGTTCAGGTAGCAGGATGGTGATGATAGAGACGTCTTCCTACCCTCTTTACCTTCTCGGGAAGAGTAGATCCCATTCACTCATCCACTGTGGCTCTTCGCACTGGATAAGTCAGTGAGATCCATTTATAAAGGTAGAACTTAACGGTCGCTACTCCTTTTGGCTCAAAGATAAAGTGTGTCTGAAGCTGGAGAGCAGCTTGCTGGAAATTGCTGGTTTACTTTCCCAGGGCTGTTACAATATAGGACTGCTCACTGGGTAAGTGAAACAATAGGAACCACAAGAGCCCCTTCTGAAAGGGACATTCTGAGATCACAACATAGGCAGGCTGGGTTTTTCACCTCTCACCTGGCTTCTAGAACTGTGCTGGTGAACCTTACCATTCCTTGGCTTGCCTTCATCTCCACACAGTGTCCCCCCTGTGTGCACATCTGTGTCTGGCTTCCCTTCTCTATAAAGACCAGTCATATAGGGCCTACTTTCCTGCAGTATGACCTCATCTAAGTGAATTATTATATTGACAAAGACTATTTCTATATAAAATCATATCACAAGGTATAAGAGGTTAGGACTCTATCAAAGGAGTGTGGGCAGGAGGGGACCATAATTCAACTCTAAGCAGGTGTCCCCCACATCCTGATTCACCAAAGCAAACATCCCCAAAGCAAGCTTGTGACCAGTTCCACTGACTCTGCTGTGCACTGATAGTCAGGCCTAGAGATGCCTTCAAGCTCTTCTCTGGGTTTTCACCAGTGGCTTCCTTTAGGTTCTGTGCTGACAGCAGCCTGGTGATTTCCACTTGATTTTGTTTGTGTTTCACAGTGCTCACAGTCTCGGCTAAGCCCTTCTTCATGGCTCACACATGGACCGGAAGGAATGCTTTACATAATAGTAGTTGCCGTCACTTGTTTGCTGCCTAAGCTACCTGTAGCCTTTCTTCATTCTCGCAGTATGATGACATTATGTTTAGATACAGATACATGTTTCAGCAGAGGCCAGGTCTTTACAGCTTGATTCTTTCTATCTTCCTGGTTCCTGTGGTTGGAGTTATAACCTCACATTTGTCTTCTCACAGCTTGTTGCCATGGGAATGATTATAAGATGGAAAATTTCAACACCCTGAAAGAAATGGAGAAAATGAGCAGAATAAAAATGTGCTCTTAGTGTAACACATAACTTATAATTTTCAAAAACAAACAAACAAACAAAAAGCCAGAAGAAAGTCCAGAACCACAGAAAAGGCATTAGTAATTTAGTGTCTGTCAAATGGCTCCTGCTTACCTAACTACATATTAGCCTTGGGATTCAGAAAGCAAAGAATTCTTTGTGCTGAAGAAGTATGTTCCAGGGATCCTTTTGAGAAATCAAGTTTGTCCTAAAGATAGTTGACTTGTTTCCTGGGTCACTTCCACCCACTAGAAGACATGCCTGACATCCTGGAAATCCACTGCAATTCAGTGTTGTCTCGAAGTTTTAGGGTAGAGGGGACACGGCCTGTTTAGCACCCTGGTGACATTTGGTTTTTAGTATGTGGAGGCAGGAAATATCACAGAAATCAAAAAAGAAAAGCTCTCGTTTTTTTGTTTTTCATTTAAAAAACACGATGCAAATTACTAACCCGCATACTATTGCAATGACAGCGAGCAAGAGGCTGCTTCAGCTTCTGGGCCAAGACGGGTGAGGTTGTTGTTGGCCACAGAGGTGCCTTACCTGGTGCAGGCAGGCACTCAAGACTGCCCACTGCTGGGTGTGCATAAAGGAAAATATGTGTGCATATGTATATTCCCCTTCTAATCTTTCATTCTGTCTTTTAGATAAAAATATACACCCTGGAAGAGCAAGAGGCCATATCTGTGAAGGTTGAAAAGTATGTTGGCAGTCCAGCACACATGGCTTATCATCTCTTGTCTGACTTTACAAAGCGGCCTTTGTGGGATCCTCACTACATGTAAGAACAAATTCAAATGTTTTTCTTAATCAAGCCTGGGGAAAGATAGCTTCAGTTAGAGTTATCTGCCCAATGTATGGCATATCAGTTCAGGGGTTTAGAGATGTTTTTGAGCTTGTTCTGCCTAACGTGCTGCTTGAGCCGTAAAAAGCAACAGTTATTCCACTCCTCTGCTCACCATCTGTATCAAGTTGGCATAGGTGGACAGCATCTGTTGTAATACTCCTGTCAATGTCAAAGTTGATATTGTCCCTGTTTCTGAGCTCCAGCTCAGACCGGCTCTGGAGCACCTGCATACTCCTTTTTTTTTTTTTTTTTTTTCATTACTCAGCCTCATTGCTCTTGAGGAAAAGTCTTAGTGAGACACTGCTGAGTTAGTGGTGAGCCCTACAGGAAGGCACTGCCTGCTGTTCCCCCTGGATGATCCCATCATGCCCTGTTCCCATCCAATCACTTTTCTCCCATTACTCTCTGTCCCATCATTCCTGGAGCTATCTCTTCCATTCTACTTTGCTGGAATATGGTTTATGATACCTATTCATGGGTCCCACATCTGCATATTTAAACAGTTTGGATAAAAATGGTGTGTGTATGTGTGTGTTGGGGGGTTGTGTATGTGTGTGGGGGGTTGTGTCAGCATCAAACATGTACAGATTTCCTACACTTCATTCTTTAAACAGTATAGTAGCTATCAACATACCGTTTGCATTGCATAAGTAATACAGAGATGATTTAGAGCATACTGAAGGACGTGCATATGTTATAATAAAAACACTGTGCCACTGTATACAAGAGACTGCCCTAGGGATGACTATGAAGCTCTGAGCCTTGGCATTGCTGCTGTGCAGTGACAGATTACTCTCCTAGCCTCCTAGGCTACAGAACACTGCAGCAACAAGGTACCTTTTAAATGATTCTCCCACAATTCTGTTCCACTTGGCATTCCATTTAAATTGAACATGAATGAATGGAGAAGCCAATGAAGTCATCTAAATTCAACTAACTTGTCTATCTACTTAAGACTCAGGGTCTGTAGAAGTATTTTCATTTAATTCACACAATAAACCCCTAAATTGTATTATCTATGTTTACAGATGAAATAATAAAATGATTTGTCTACCACAATTTGGCCAGTAAGCAGCGCATGGCTTAGCTTCACAGTTAGCATTCTTCTCAGTATATTGCATCTCTTTACCTGAGCACTTGGACTGGCTCTTTATCCCTCCTGTTTGTATTCAAAATGTTTTATTTCATCCTAGAAAAAAATAATTTTGTGAAACGAGTATTGCCTTCCCCTGGAGTTTTGAAGGAAGTGACCTTGAAGCCAGACCGCTGATACCTTTCTATCACTTGCAAAACTACTCCTTCTATGCAGTCTTCAAGCAGAGGCTATGTGGGGTGTGGAAGGTGGTAAGGTAGCTGTCCAGGTGAACACAGATGTCAAGAAGGAGATCATGCTAACAAATAAGCAAAGCGCATGGCTTATCCTAGCAGGTAGAAAGCATGTCCTTGGATGCTGTTCTTTTCACACAGATCTTGCGAAGTCATAGACCAGGTGAGTGAGGACGACCAGATATATTACATCACTTGCTCAGTGGTAAATGGAGACAAACCCAAAGACCTTGTCGTACTTGTGTCACGAAGAAAGCCTCTCAACAATGAGTGAGTACATTCAGCTCATGTGGTGCATCATGGAGACTAGAAATGAAAGAATAGGAAAGCAAGAAAGCCATCATGAACATTTCTAGTCTTCAATCATACTTATCCAGGTTTTTTTTTTTAATACATGAAACCTTAGTGGTAACTTTAAAATGCATTCATGTATTGTCAGATGTGTGCGAAGGACCCACAAGCATTCTAAAGCAGCTTTCTTCTGCTCTACATTGGCTAGAATCAGTATCTGAAAAACTTTTAAGACCTCTTGTTGTCAGTAAAGTCAGAAGAGGAGTGAAGACACCAGAAGTTGACTTAGAATTCACAAAGGCCTGCTGAATGAGCATCTGGGCTGGCTGTGTGCTGGGGCTGTGACCTAGAGTTTGAACACGGCCTTCCCATGTACACGGAAATCCAAAGAATGGTGTCTCAGATAGCCTCCCCACACATGTGGACTAACGTACATAGGTGCCCACTGTAACATCTTCTATTGTGCCAAGGATATGACAAATAAAATGACATCTATCCTACAAATTATGATAAGTCCACAACACACTGTGCCACCTCCACTGAAGATAAAGAACTTACGGGGTCACAAATATAAAAATGTCTCTGTTTATTGTTAGGTGGGAAATGAAGTTGTAGGCTATATTTGCAAAGTGACAATTTTCTAATAATCATGTGTGCATTTGCTAATGCTGCTGCATCCATTAATAAAATCCAGAGATTTTACCCTCTGTACAGCAAAGGGGAGGTGAGAACAGTCACCTCCAAGGCAGGGAATGGGACTGGAGCTAGACCAGGCTGAAGGGCCGCTTTTATTTCCTAGCCTATATATAGTCTTTAATGTTTGAATGTTGTGTTTCTTTTTAATTAAAAAAATGACAGGAAAGTGAAATCACAGCCCGATAGGGCACGGTTACACTTCAGTGACTGCATCCTTGTGACGTGTCCCCTACCTCTGAACATCTCTGTAGACGAGGCTGTGTGCTACAGACCACTCATGGTGAAGAATCCAGTTTCACAGCTCTCTTCTGCAGGGACAATTAAATTGTCCCAAAGACGAGGGATACAGCCAGGGCTGGAAAACTTGCCATGCAAGAGGCCCTGATTTCAATCCTCAGAACCACATCACTAAATTAATAAACTATAGAAATTTCCTGTCTAACAGCCATTCTCTCAAGGAGTTAGAACGTGTGTTCTTATCTTTCAGTAACATGTACATCGTGGCTGTGAAGTCAGTTTCCCTGCCGTCCATCCCACCGTCTCCACAGTACATCAGGAGCGAGGTCATATGTGCTGGATTTCTCATCCAGGCTGTTGATAGCAGTTCGTGCACCGTATGTGTGATGAAATATTTGTACCTTAATTCATCCTCCTAGATTTGGGAAAACGTCGTTTCCCCCAGATCTCCTATTCATCATTGTTTTATAATGTGTGTCCTCACTGACACTCTTTGGCTCCCTCCTTCCAGATACCTTCACCAACAGTTTCGGTCTCTTGCTTGCACATTCTCCGTCAATAAAAACTCGATATGCTGTGTTTTCTCTTTGATGCAGGTAGCATACCTGAACCAGATGTCAGACAGCATTCTCCCGTACTTTGCTGGCAATATTGGTGGCTGGTCAAAATCCATCGAGGAAGCTGCAGCCTCTTGTATAAGATTCATAGAGAATGCCACTCATGATGGACTTAAAAGCGTGTTGTAAACGGCCAACTCAGTTACCTGTAATTTGATTTCCCAGGTTTAATTCCAAGTGTCCTTAGCCCTTTCACTTGGCAAGCTTTGGGGCCAGACAGTGATTTAATACCATCCTAAGCAACAAGGAGTTGTGAAGATAGATATTGAATACCAAAGTCTTTTCTGGTGATTTGGATTCAAACTACAAGATCTCTAAAGCCCCATTTACAGACATTGGGAAATTGCCTGGATTCAGTATTGCATGATCTATAAAATTTTAATATAAAATGTGTTAAAACTATCACAGACGTCTCCAGGTTACAGACGCATAACGTGTATTCTGCAATGATGAGTTTATATAAAATGTGAAATGGTGGAGGGCTATTCGCCGGTGGGTGTTAACATTGTTCTGTGGGCAGCAGACACCTTTGTCAGGGGTCTCTGAGAAGATGCATTCCGTGTTTTAGACTTTAAATTAGAAAGCATTAAAACATAATGGAAGCCAATCAATTTCAGCAATAGGAACTATTTCACTCTTGTCATCTTACATACATTCTGGTTAGACGGCCAATTTAGTGTCTATTTCTATATATATGCCCGCCAAGCACCTGTAAAGTGTGATATTACAAAGAGGATATTAACTGAGTTCTTCATATCTATCCCATTAGCACTTTATCCCCTAGACGTCAACATTTTTCATTCTACACCCTGAGGTGTCTTAACTCCTGAGACAAAACAGAATGTGTCAGGTGGGCCTCCTTCAAAGGATGACTTTTACAAATTGAAGGAGATCTCCATGAGTGTTGAGAGCACAGACAGGTTAGGCTAAGCCGCTGTGAGCTCACCACATCTCTCCCTCTGCGTGCCGCCTCCTGCTTTTCCCTTGCATATCCTAGGGCTGGTCAGTTTTTATGTTTACCTCTCTGCCTCCTACATAGACCTACATAGACCGCATTCTAATTTTATAAATTACTATTTATATATCCAAAGAGTAGATACATAGAATAGAACATTCTAGAACTAAAATGACTTCTGGAAATAGCTTACATTCTAAAAGGTAGAGGATTAGTAATAAAGGGCTTGTATTACACTACAACTTGGTGTATTGCAACTCCAGACTTCTGAAATGAAGACCTGTAAGTGCTGTATGCACAGGCGTGGCCTCTAAGTGTAATGTTTGAACTATTTTCCTGAATAGAAACGGAATTCTTGTAATCTTAGCTGGCTCACGCTGAGACATAGGGACATTGTCTACTTCAGGTCCACTTTGTCTAGGGAGGATACTAACTACTTGGAGCGCTGTCATCTGTTCTAGGTTTGTTCCCATAACCACATACTTGTGATGATGTTTAGCTGCTAAGACAGAGATTTTTAATATCCTCTAATAAAATCAAGCCATCATAACAATGTGCTATAATAAAAGCTGTGAAGATGGGCTCCCTCTCTAACTATCTTACTGTGCTGGGCTAACCTTAATAGACTTTGAAAGATCATGATACAGGTCGTAGCTTGTCGTGGTCTTCCTAGGCTATTTCAAAACTAAGCCTTCTGTCCAAAACAATGCTACAAAGCATTCCAGTTGTGAAGCACAATAGTGCTCCGGTTTGCATTGTCTTAAAAACCTTTTCATGACATCTATTTGTTTTGCGTGTGTTCATCTGGTTGGTGGGCACATGACAGGACATTGTGGAGGTCAGAGAACAACCTGGGGGAGTTCCCTCCTTCCACCTGGTGAAGGAGTTCCCAGGGGTTGACCAGAGGTCGTCAGAGTGTAAGCCCCTTTACCCAATGAGCTATATTCGTGGGCCCTGTGTTTCTATTCATTCTACTGAGATCTTTTCGGCACTTCTATGCTTTGCAGTTTTTGCAAGGAATTGGAATGTACTTGTTTTATCATAGATAAGATGAATGAATGATACACAATGTTGGAAGACCTGCTATTTGGGAAAATAAAGCAGAGCAAGGGAGGACTGATTTCATGGTGCCCAGAGACTCTTGAGGATAAACCAAAGACAGAGAGGGAGTGACACATGGGCCTGCAGCCACACAATAGAGCCCACCAGAGGATCAGTCCTGGAAACTCCCACACAACGCTTCTGGCTCATTCTAGGAAAGCAGAGAACCAAGGGAGACTGCAGCCGAGTGAGAGATAATTAAAAGCTCAAGCCTGAACACTTAGCGCATAGCTAAGAGGGCGTTGGGGTGGAGGAAATAGATCACGAAGGACAGATCGTTAGGTATCTTAGCTCAGCCCAATTTCTATGCTCTCTGCTTCTTGATTGCATATTCTGTCTCATGCTCCTACAGTCATGCTTTGCCTGCGAGGATAAACTAGCTCCTCTCAAATGGTGAGCCCAAATTAACCTTCTCTCAGAAACTGCTTCTAGTCAGGATCTGACACTGAGAAAAGCAGCGAGTCCACATCCTTCAGGGGAAAGCTCAGATACGCTGTTGTCTATGCCACTACTTAGCTTTACTCTTTTTTGTATTTTTTTTAAATTAATATAATTTTTTATTTATTACAATTTATTCACTTTGTATCCCAGCCGTAGCATCACCCTCATCCTCTCCCAATCCCACCATCCCTCCCTCATCTCCTTCCATTCCCCTTCCCCAGGCCACTGATAGGGGAGATCCTCCTTCCCTTCCATCTCACCCTAGCCTATCATGTCTCATCAGGACTGGCTGCATTGTCTTCGTCTGTGGCCTGGTCACCTCAGGGGGAGGTGATCAAAGAGCCAGCCACTGAGTTCATGTCAGAGTCAACTCCTGCTCCCCTTATTAGGAAGCCCATTTGGAGACTGAGCTGCCATGGGCTACCTCTGTGCAGGGGTTCTAGGTTCTCTTCATGAATGGTCCTTGGTTGGAGTATCAGTCTCAGAAAAGACCCCTAGGCCCAGATTTTGGTTCTGTTGCTCTCCTTGTGGAGCTCCAGACCCTTCCAGGTCTTTCTATCCCCCTCTTCTTTCATAAGATTCCCTGCACTCTGCCCAATGAGTCTCATTGATACCCTACTGGGTAGAGTCTTTCAGAGGCCCTCTATGGTAGGCTCCTGTCTTGTTCCTTATTTTCACCTTCTTCCAATGTCTATGCCATTTGCCTTTCTGAATGAAGATTGAGCATCTTACCCAGGGTCCTCCTTATTGCTTGGCTTTGTTAGGTGTATGGATTTCAGTGTGTTTATCCTATATTATGTGTCTAATATCCACTTATAAGTAAGTTTATACCATGTGTGTCTTTCTTCTTTCTGGGATACATCACTCAGGATGAGCTTTTCTAGATCCCACCATTTTTCTGCAAATTTCATGATTTCCTTGTTTTTAATAACTGAGTAATATTCCATTGTGTAGATGTACCACAATTTCTGTATCCATTCCTCTGTTGAGGGTCATCTGGGTTGTTTCCAGGTTCTGGCTATTACAAATAAAGCTGCTACGAACATGTTTGAGCAAATGTCCTAGTATACTTGAGCATCTTTTGGATATATGCCTAGGAGTGTTATAGCTGGATCTTGAGGTAGCAGTATTCTTAATTGTCTGAGAAAGCACCAAATTGATTTCCAATGTTGTTGTACAAGTTTATATTCCCACCAGCAATGGAGGAGGGTTCTCCCTTCTCCACATTCTCTCCAGCATGTGTTGTCACTTGAGTTCTTGATCTTAGTCATTCTGAAGGGTGTAAGGTGAAATTTCAGGGTCGTTTTTATTTGCATTTCCTTGATGAGTAAGGATGTTGAGCATTTCTTTAAGTGTTTCTCTGCCATTCGATATTCCTCTATTGAGCATTCTCTATTTAACTCTGTACCCCATTTTTTAATTGGATTATTCGGTTCATTGCTGTTTAACTTCTTGAATTCTTTGTATATTCTAGAAATTAGCCCTCTGTTAGATATAGGGTTGGTGAAGATCCTTTCCCAGTCTGTAGGCTGTCGTTTTGTTCTGACGACAGTGTCTTTTGCTTTACAGAAGCTTTTCAGTTTCATGAGGTCCCATTTATTGCTTGTTAATCTTAGAGCCTGTGCTGTTGGTGTTCTCTTCAGGAAGTTGTCTCCTGTGCCAATGAGCTCAAGGCTCTTCCCCACTTTTTCTTTAAACAAGTTTAGTATGTCTGGTTATGTTGAGGTCCTTGATCTACTTGGACTTTAGTTTTGTGCAGGGTGGTAAGTATGAATCTATTTGCATTTTTTACATGTAGATATCTAGATAGACCATCTATGATGGCTGAGAGTTTTTCTAGGTATAGTAGCCTGGGCTGACATCTGTGTTCTCTTATGGTCTGCATGGTATCTGTCCAGGCCCTTCTGGCTTTCATAGTCTCTGCTGAGAAGTCAGGTGTGATTCTGATGGATTTGCCATTACATGTTACTTGGCCTTTTTCCCTTGCAGCTTTTACTATTTTTTCTTTATTCTGCATACTTATTGTTTTATTATGTGGTGGGAGAATTTCATTTCCAGATCTAATTTATTAGGTGTTCTGTAGGCCTCTTGTATGCTTAAACTCTCCTTTAAGTTGGGGAAATTTTCTTCGATGATTTTGTTGAAAATATTTTCTGGCCCTGGAGATGGGAATCTTCTTTTTCCTCTCTATTCCTATTATTCTTAGGTTTTGTCTTTTCATGTTGCCTTGAATCTTGGATGGTCTGTGTTAGGAATTTTTTAGATATAACATTTTCTATGACGAATTCATCTATTTCTTCCATTGTATCTTCCACACCTGAGATTCTTCTTCTATCTCTTGTAGTCTATTGGTTATGCTTACTTCTGTAGTTCCTCTTTTCTTCCCTAAGTTCTTCCTCTTCATGATTTCCTCCATTTGTGTTTTCTTTAATTTTTCTATCTGTATATCTTGAACCATTTTGTTGATTTCCTTTCCCTGACAGTATGTTCCTGTTTTTCCTTCAATTCCTTCATCTATCCTCTGTTTCTTTTATTTTTTTTTTTCAGTGACTTAATTAGTTCCTCTGTGAAGGCCACAAACTGTTTGGCTGCATTTTTCTGTATTTCTTTACGGATGGTCATGCTGTTTGACTTTGTCTTCCTTTATTTTCTTACGGATGGCCACAATCTATTTGATTTTATCTTCTTCTATTTCTTTACAGATGGCTATAATCTGGTTTACTTTATCTTCCTCTATATGCATTTTGTTTCCTCCATTAACCTCTTCATAAGCATAGATGCAAGATCTTCTTGGATTTCACTTATGATAGGGTGTCCAGGGCTGCTTGCCCCAGATAACTGGGTTCTGAAGATGCCATATTGCTTTGGCTTTTATAGGTTGTGCTTTTACACTGGCCTCTACCCATATGGCTGTCTCAGGTGTTGGCTTTTAGTTTGTGGCGCCTGCTGGAATCCTGAGGTGGGAACAATCACCTTGGCAGGAAGATGGTTGTTCCTGAAGGAGGCCTCCTCAGCTATATGATATGGCCACTGAATGGCCAGTGCTTCTCAGGAATTGCCACAGCTCACCTCAGGCGTATGATCCTGTGTGGTAACTGTGATCGTTGGTACCCAGGGGACTCTCCTCTCCCCAGGAGAAGTCCTGAAGACAGCTGCCCTGAGGCTGGGTTACTTGCTCTGAATTTTGTGGGCTGCCGCTCTTCCACTGTTTGCTGGGTGCAGCCCTCTTGAAGAGGCAGTAGCCCCATGGATTGGTGAGTTTAGCTAGGGAGACAGGTTGAGCGTTGGTGCAGTGTCTGGGGCTGAACCCATGGAACCCAGGCTTCTGCAGGTCTGAGGTTGGAGCTCTGTGCCCCAGTACCCAAGCAGTAACAGTGGGAAATGAGCCCAGCACTCATGCATGCAGCAGGAGGTCAGAGCCTGGAGCCTGCGGGAACCCAGAAACTTTTCTAGAGCTGGGTGTCCTAAAGTCAGACCTGCTATTTCCTCCACTATGGGGTTTCCTCCCAACAGGGAGACCCAGTCTGTGGTATTTTGGGGCCCACAGTTCTCTCTGGGATGGTGAATCTCTGGGCTGGCTTCTGAGCACCCACCAGACTCTGGGACCTTTTTCAGAGATTGTCTGAGTGACCTGAGGTCAGTCCCGATTGCTTCCCACACCGTGAGGTTTCCTCTCACCTGGGAAACACAATCGCTGGTGTTTTAAGGCCTGGAGTTCAGTCTGTTGGTTGCTCTGCAGTCACTACTGTCCTGCTCCTCAGACAGTGTCTTCCTGGTGCTGCCATTTTGGATCCCCCCCTTGGCTTTACTCTTATCAATCTTATTCATACTTATTTGACTGCTCATGCAATCAAATTAATTTTGATTCCATGTATGTATCATGTGCACGTGTGTGTGTGTGTGATGCACATGCAGAAGTACATCTTAACTTTCAAAAGCTGGGTCACCTGTTCCACAATGTGGTTCTCGTGCTAGCCACCAGGATGGCCTCTTATATCTCTTTTTGCATCTCAGACTTGGTTCCTCATACAATCTCACTTCTACTCAAAGGGCAACATTGAAGTTTGCTTTTGGTGATGTGTTCCATTTTATTTGTTCTCTGCGTATTATTTCAATGGACATAGAATCTTAAACTGAAAAAGATTTTCTTCCCACATCACAAGATGTTGTACACTGTCTCCTGGCTTCCATTGTTAATATGAGGTAGTAAATTTTTCTTCTTTTGTAGGTGACATGTTTCATCTCTAATACTTTCAAAATTTCTCCTTATTTTTTCCTTTATTGAAAAGATTTTTTTCTCACTTAATATATTCTGATTACAGTTTCCTTTCCCTCTACTCCTCCCAGTTCCTCTCCACCTCCCTTCCCATCCAGATCTACCCCTTCTATCTTTTATTAGAAAACAGGCTTCTAAGAGATAATATATGATTTGATATAACAAAACACATTGGAATTGGACACACACATACACACACACACACACACAGAAGGAAAAGAGCCCAAGAAAAGGCATAAGAAACAAATACATACTCAGAGACCCACTTGTTCACAGATTTAGGAACCCACAAAAACATGAAACTGGAAGCCAAAATATATACACAAATATATTATGCACATATAATATATTGTTCAAGCATGGGGACCTAAGCTTGGAGCTCCACTACCCTGCAAAAGTCACGCGTGGCAGTGAAATCTGTTACCCCAGTGACAGGGGTGGAAGACTGACAGAAACAGGCAGATCTCTGGACTTGATGTCGGCCAGGCTGGCCAAAATATCAAACTCCTGCTGCACTGAGAAATTCTTTTTAAAAATGACAGAAAAGGTAGCGAGCAGAGAAGATTTCCAATGCTGATCCCTGTACTTCACACGAACATTTGTACGAGCATTCACACGGATGTAAGTAAGTAGATAAATAAATATGTTCAAGAACAGTGGAAGGTATCCACATGCAAAAGGATGATACTGGACACTTATTACCAACCCCATTTACAGAAAGGAACATAGTTGAATCATAGATTTAAGTGTAAGTTGTGAAAACACAAACCTATCAAAATCACATACATACATTCAAGTCTCAAGACTTCTCATAAATGATTTATCAGATGTAAAAATAAAAGCATGGTATCAAAAGAAAAAGAATAACAAACTGGACTTGATCAAACTTCTGTGCCTAAAAGGACATCCTCACAAGAGAAAAATGAGCTCACAGAATGAGAGAAAACATGTCAAACTTTCAATCTGACAAGGCACTTGCATGCAAAGTACAAGGAATTTAGAACTTGATGGCGATAATAAATTTTTAAAACAGGGAAACTGTTTAACAGACATGATTTCACAGATGTCACACAAAGGTCTAGTAAACACATAGATGATGCTCAGCCTAGCGACTGCTCAAAGGAAGGCACAACTAGATCCTAAGAAGCGTGGGATGCTGGTGTGAGAGTGAAAGCAATGATCATATTTTGAATCATAACCACCCTTGAGATCATCTTTTCACCATTTCAGCCACACACATCATCTTTCTGGCAAGCTAGTTCTCTCCTATGCCCTCTAAACTGGTGGTAACAACTCAAATGAAGCACTCAGTAGGATTTAAATTAATGGTGAAAAGATGGGACTAAGGGAATGAAAAGCATCAGGATAAGGAAGGGGCCATTTCTTACATGGCTGCCTGTAGACACTGCCAAGCTAGCTGGAGAGCAATGTCTGAAGTGAATCAGGGAGGCTGTGCTTATGAAACAGAGGTAGGTTTGTCAAGAAAAGAACTTGAGAGTCAAGGCTAGTGGCTAGGAGCATAATTGTGGTGAGCAAAAGCAACGAGAAAGAAACTGAATGGATTACTCCAGGTGGATATGAGTTTGATGTATCAGTGGAGCAAGCAAATAGAGCTGAAACCGGAACATTAGTGATCCATGTACTCAGCAGTCGGTCACAGAAAGGTGTACAAAGGCCTGAAAGATGGAATACCACTAAGTCTCAGGGATTCAACAAAACATCCTGGTAATGTGATAAACATAGCTTTCTGATGTTTTCCCTCAATCAGCTTCACTCCTGACAGAGTAAACTATTAACATAAACCAAGTGATTTGCAGAAGACAAGCTGGCCACCAGCATAGCTGCATTGCAGACTGTTCAGAAAGCGTGCATTTCCTCTGCTCCTGCGAGGATGAGGGAGTCTGCACTCTTGCAGCATTCAGCACCCGCTCCAGCAGCAGGGCTTACAGCCCATTCTAAGTGGCACTCACTTCCTTAAGCAATGGGATGCTGAGCACTGTTTTGTCATCGCGTTTTCCCCTCACTGAAAACAATAGCACAGCTCCCATTAAGACTCGAACTGTTACGCTGTGCAGACATGAAAACAGAGAATGCATTTCTTTTCTTATTTGGTAAATATTTGGCTTTTGCGGCATCAGTAACTAATCACAGCTGCTTCCTTCAGTGACAAATGGATCCAATCAGGTAAAATTTCAAATGAAACTTGCAAACCACCAGTCATTCCATTATGCTGCACGATGACAGCGGCAGGGCTTGTGGGATATACGCATTAAATATGCATGTATTCATCAAATCAGACAAAGAAGCTAATGGGTTTCTGATTAGTGTTCTAACTCTATTATGGTGATACTTCCACGCACCCTGACTCAGCCCACAGTGCGAGCACAGCACTGGGAAGCCTAACACACAATCTGTCAGGCCATCTCTCTCTCAATACTGCACACTGATTTTTTTGGGTAGAACTTTTTTTCTCTTGAAAAACTGAAAGCAAAAAGAGCTGTGACACTGGAGTACTCTTCACTTTTAATAATAATAATTTCTAATTCTGTGTATCAAAACTAAAACAAAACCAAACAGATCCCTGTTTATCTCTATTAAGGCTTACAAATAATTCTGTTTCCAAAGGGACTCTACAGTGAGTACAATGACCAGACCAACATAGAATACAGCTGATACAATTTATCATACAGCTGATACAATTTTCAGTATGAAAAATTACAGATTTTGTGACAACATATAAATAGATTTCTATTACAATAAATTGGTACTCTGAATTAAGAACAACTAAAAAATATTTATTCACAAACTCAAAGCTATATGCTTTATGTAGGGGTGGTCAATTTTGATTCATAATTTACATTTATGGGGATGACTGTCACAACCAGGTATACAGTCAGTGATTAATGCCTGAGTTCAGCCTGTTAAAGTATGTTCTTAGCCACAGTGCCTGCAACCTCAGAACTTAGGACACTGAGCAGGATTTCCACTGTGAAGCCACCCTAGGCTGCACAGACTCTGCCTCAAATACAGACAGACACACAGACATGAGTCTATAGAACACAATCACCCTCAACGCCTTTGACAGACAGGATGCAGGCGACTTCCCAGTCAGGGTCAGAGTGCTGTCTGTAACCAGGCTTGCTTCCACAGGCACCACAGCCTTCGAGCTGAAGGCTCAAACTTCAGCCTAACCTGGAAAGTAACAGTGAGGTGGTAACTAAGAACAGTATCAACTCCTATCAAAAATTAACAACTTTGGGTACTTTCGTTTTAGGTTTCTGTGGTTTGGGCACATCCAGAACTTCTTCATAGTCTGCACTCATTCCCTTTGCCCAACGACCAACTGTAACGTTCTTCTCTGTAGAGGGGGTAAAAAGGAAAATCAAGTTATAAAACAACAGTAATCAAATGCTTCCACTTGGAGAGGTGTCAGCTTAGCAGAGGAACCAGTTTTGACATGAATAATCACAAAGAGAGAAGGCTCTGTTGCTGCAGAAAGCGAGCAATTCTGTAATTGATTAGAACCCTTGATTTCTGAGTACCACAAGCAATTTCTCATCCCAATTAGAGAAATGCAGCATCTACTTTGCAATGCACAAACTGATGAGAAAGCTCCTTCATTCTTTCCTAGAGTTCATCACTGAAGAGTCAATGAATTCCAAGAGCCCATAAACAGCAAGACTTAGGCGGCATCCATTTTAAATGCATAAGATTCCACCTGCGAAATTATACAACATCTGCTTGTCAGTTTTGTCATTTGGGAAGTGGCAATCCTCCCAGGAGGGAGAACTCAACTCCCACTTCATCACTTCAATCTCACTGCCTACACCATATAGAGATGATCTCCTAGACGTGACTATAAACAAACGCTCCTGGATTTGCATTTAAGCATCAGGGCAAGAAAGTAAGAATGGGAGGACTCCCATGAACTAGACTACATGAAATAAAAAGAAATGTATTTTTTCTCTAAGGGGTGTCCTATTGCCTTTCCTTACTTTAATTTTTGGTGTGTGTGTGAGTTCATGTGTGGGAGCATCAGGGCAAGAAAGTAAGAATGGGAGGACTCCCATGAACTAGACTACATGAAATAAAAAGAAATGTATTTTTTCTCTAAGGGGTGTCCTATTGCCTTTCCTTACTTTAATTTTTGGTGTGTGTGTGAGTTCATGTGTGGGAGCACATGCATGGGGAGGCCAGGATACAATCAGGTGTTATTTCACAAGCTCCATCTTCCTTGTATTTGAGACTGGGTCTCTCTAGCCTGGAGCTCAAGAGGCAGGTTACGTTAAGTGCCTAGCAAGCCCCAGGGAACCACCTCTTCTTGCCTCTCCAGTGCTCAGATTATAAGCATGCACCACTACACCTAGCTTTTTGGTCAGTTCTGGGGCTTGAACTCAGGCCCTCAACCTAAGCAACCTCCCCAAGCCTGTTTCTCTTTCTTTAGTAAAAGATTATCTCTATTCTACTCCTGACAAACTAGGGGAACAATGCTCTCTATATCCTTAGACATCTTCTACATGTGACAGTGAACACTTATAAAGCTTTTAATGACCAAGGCTAGTATTTAGCTAGGAAAAAAAAAAAAAAAAAGATTAGCAGCAGATGCTGTGTTGATAACACATTTTTAAAAAGTTTAACAGCTTTCATAACCATTTCGGAACATACAAAGCAAAGCACAAGCAGACACTCAGGCTTATAAATGCTGAAATTAATTTTGTATTTGAGTTTTATCTTAGGAATCAATATGGCTTTGCTAAGTAACAAAGGAAGTCCCAGCATAATTAATCACATTTCAGAGCAAACAGGAAGCTTGTGAGATGCTTTTGAGAATACAGTCCTGCAGCTTACCAGCTTGCTTCCCTGAGAACAGACCTGATGTTCAGGGACTCGGGGCTGTCACAGGACGTGACAAGGTCACTGGGTCACTGTCACAAAGCAGTCAGCAGTGCCTGTCTGAGTTATTACTCAGGAAGCACAGAGGGGAATACCTCGTATGGACAGGGGACTAGAGCTCACCTGAATTCTGATTTTCAGGGCAATCTTTCTTCAAGTGTTCCACAGAGCCACAGAGCTTACAGCCACCGCCTAGGGAGAGAACAGGGTCACTGAGTACAACAGCATCCTGACTCAGGGCTTGGAACCTCCAGGAGCAATTTTATATTTTATGTGGTCCCCACATTCCTGATGATTGTAAAGGTAGCTGGAGTCAGGAAGCTGGGTGGGTGCCATCACTCCTGTTACTACTACAGAATTTCAAAACACTAAGTGGTACCCAGCTGTTGCTGCTTGCACCAGATCTTCCAGAGAAAAGCAGAGAAGAGAAACCTGACAGCAGGCACCTGCCTAAGCTATGGCACAGAAGTCTAGAAAGGACTCAGGAAGGGCAGTCACGGTGCAGAGCCTTCACCTGGAAACAAACTTGTATGCACACACATTTTTGGCCTCTGAGGAAGATGCCCACAGTTTCTATCAGTTTTTCAGCAAGCCAGAGCCGCTCCCGCCTCCCGTGCCACTGCTCTACCTGCTCTCAGATGGGGAAGTCACTTTCTTAGGCAGCTCTGTTCCAATGCTTTCCATCTGTAGGTCCTGCTAACCCGAGAAAACACCCCCATCTGTCTAATTTAAGCAACATTACAAGATGGTGAGTTACAACTTGTGGTTTTCACAATAATCAGGCCACTCATAATATCATGCGTGTGTGAAGTGCCTCATTAGAACATGTCTCCATAGGATGCAAACCTGTCTCACATGTATGGGATGCACTCCTCTCGCTTTAAAACAACAACAAAATTATCCATCTGTCTAACCACACAAAGCCATTCTTGCTCAGAAGTCAACTTTCTAGGCCCAAGATTGTCCTTTATGGCTTGGTAAACACAGAAGAGGCCCTTGACTAATGCATATAACTTTAAAAAAGATGAAGGTCCAAGCAAAATCTAAGCCACCACTGACACTAAAGTGTGTAATTTCTTCAGGAGGCAAAAAAGATGCCAACCATGGAGGACTCACCAAGATACATTTTGATTTCAGAAACCAGAGAAAATTCATCCTAGAATCAATAAATCAAATGTCCTCATCTTAATTTCACAAGTGACAAACTAACACAAGGCTACAGCTGGTGAGTGGTGGTGACAATGACTCCAAGTGCTACATGGTTTTCCACTGGATCCTTGGGGAGGGGGACCTCAAGGCATGACACAGAGATACCTAGGACCTAATGGCACCAGACACTTCCAGGCAACACCACCTTCTGCAGGACTCCAGACACAGCAGTCTTTATCACAGGCTTATAATACACTCACTGAGCCAAAGACAGGAAAGTTACATGAAGCCCAGGTCATGAGTAAGGAGAAACTTCAGAAGCAAGTATCGCAACAAAATGGAACAGTGCACACCACACTCCCCTAGCACAGTGGCTTGCAGATGATATTAATGCACTGCACAGCTTTTCAAACCTTTTATGAATTTGGGATATCTCTCTGCTTCTGTTGAGCTCAAACATCCACAGACATTTAATATTTTTCCACAAATAATGCTGAAGCAAGGAGTTTGAGAAGTATGTCTTAGCTTTTCCAGATTTATTACTAAATAAAACTATAGTACATGAATAGTCCAGCACAGAACAATATTTGGTAAAGGCACTCAAGGTCTCATCTTGTCAAGAACTTATTAAAAAGCAGACAAACTGTCAGATCATAACTGTGCAATGGTGCTCACCATCAGCATAGACTCCTTTTCTATTATCAGGGCAGGACCTGGAGAGGTGTCCCATTTCTCCACAGACAAAACATTTTGCAAAAGGAAATTCACCTGTAAGAATTAATGTTCCCATTAATTTACTGTGTATATAACAAGTCATATGATTCACATCACTTTGAAGTACTGTAAACAGAAAACACGTCTTTTTACTGACCTGGCTATTTAACGGTCACCCTCCCACAGTACCAAGCAAGAACCTAAAAGAGAACATACCGAGAGCAGGGTCTACGCTGGCTCTGCACTTGGTGAGCTCGTGCTCCGTGGACCCGCAGCGGTAGCAAATGCCAGTGCCCATGTCCTGACTCTCGAGCACAGCTGGGCAGTCTGCAATCCCATGGCCAGGCTGTCTACAATGGAAGCACACCTGGGAAACAAAATACAAGTTTCCACACGGTAATACTACTCTCCTGCCTTTACCAATTTTTCATCAAAACTATATTTTGCATTTTAAAATTTAAAAAGAAAGCATCAGTATTGTATTCTGTATAAGAAAAAATTTTCCACATCCCCAAACAGTCAGGAGCCATTTCTGCCACAGGGACTTAACTGCTTCTGAGAATTAATTCCATCAGTCCATTACTATCAAACACAAAATTATAAATGGCTTTGCAGGAGACAATTGCTCAAATGAATCGAACAACTATGGGTCATACACCTTTTACTAAGGATGCCTGCACCAGAAAACAAAGGGCACATTCAGGGGAGGAGCCTCTGTAGAAGTCAGACAATGGCTAATTAATACTTGTATTTTTAAATTTCATAGTTGAATGAAGCTGGGCTCAGTTTGGCACTATGATTCAGGTCACAAGGTATGAGCTATCTGGTAGGTCCAGCAGGTATCTGCGTGTGGATGGCTGAGTGGAGCCTGCCCAGGAGCAAAGCTTCTTCAGTGCTGGGAGGCACAAAGCATTATTAAAGTGTGGATATTTAAGATATTATGGCATCTGAGACCCACAGTGTTAAGCATTGAGGAGCACTCCACCCAGCAAAGGCACTAATAAGAACAGGAAGGTCAGAAAATCACTAGAATAGCTTCCTGCTCACATAAACAGAACAGCTGGACCAACAGCATGGAAGAAAAACCCTTTCAGAAAGAAAAGGTCAAGCCATCCCCAGCCAAATCCTGTTATAGAAAGTCTCCTCCTAATGAGCACTCTGATCTGACATAAACAGGTTTCTGCAGGCCGATTGCTTCGAAACCCAAAGCTGTGACAATCCGGCACACTTGGTATCGCCTGCTTCTGCCACTTTATAGACAGAATACGGCGGGGGTTCCCTGAAGTTTCTGACTGCCATAAAGCGATGGCCCAGGTTTTATTCAGCAGGGGTATGGGACTGGATGGAAGAGAAGTGTGAGTGGAACCACAGGCTGTTGGTGAGGACAGAGGCCCCTGAAGGCATGGTAGACCGCACTCCGGGGAGAGCAACAGCTCACAGCGATGCATCTCATCTGGCTGCTGCAGACTTGCTGTCTCTAATAGTGACAGCTGAAGTAATTTGAAGACTCTGTAACGGTTGGTTGACACTGGCTCAAAACACCAGTATGTGGTGGGGCGAACTATGATCCAAAATAGAAGTTATAAACTGTGGAAATACTCAGATGCTAACAGAGCAACTCAGTAAATTGTGAGAAGAGGAAACCCATCTCACTTTGGTTCCAGGACGCGCCAGTTACACAGCGAAGGATGGAGATGTGTATTCACCACAGTTACACTGAGCACTGACCACAGAGCATCTGCTTACCCAAAACACCATCCAGACTACATGACTTCCAAAACTAGGTCTCTTCTGAGAACTGTGGACTACCAAAGACACCTAAACCATTCCAAGTCACTTAGAGGCCAGGTGAATTGCCTGCAATTCCTGGGAGGCAAGGGCAGGTGGTCATCCTAAGTCTGAGGCTAGCCTGATCTATATAGTTAGTTCCAGGTTAGCCATGGCTAAATAACAACACTCCATCTCAAAACAAGCAAACAAAACGGCCCTTAAAAAACCTAATGACTCTAGCAATCCACCTACGTTTAAGTAGAAAACAGCCAAGGGCAGCAGGATGGCGTTTAGACCATGGGACAATAGTAAGATGGGGCTTATCAGAAGCTAAGAAAACCACCAGCACTAATTTTTATTGCGTTAAAAAAAAAAAAAAACACTTAAATAAAAGGAACTATTTTCTTATAGTAAAAAGACTTTTAAAGTTTAAACATCATACTAAATAATATTAAAGTTTCTGTCCACATAGGTGGTGTATATAAAATACTCTAATTTGTATTATGATAACCAATATCGATTTTCAAAAAATTACAACCACCCATGCACAGTAAAAAATAGGAATTAGGTCTGGAGAGATGACCTGATGTGAAGAGCCCTGGCTGATTTTTCCAGAGGACTCAGGTTCAGTTCCTAGCAATGACAAGATGGGGTACAGGCTCACAGATGGGGTACGGGCTCACAACTGTCTGTAACTTCAATTCCAGAAGAACCAATGGCCTTTTTCTGGCCTCCTGAGCACCAGGCACATAAGTGGTACATAGACATACATGCAGGCCATACATGTAAAAAATTCATATGACCCACAATACACCTATACATATAAAATAAAAATTGACTTGACCCACAGCCAGACATTATGCAGAGAGGAAGTCTCAACTGGAGATCTCTATCTGGTCTCCCCTTGGAACTTGAGGAACCAAAGAAGAGAAGGAGGGGATTTGTGGGAACCAGAAGGATTGAGGACACCAGGAGAACATGCTCCATTAACCAACTGAGCAGGGCTTGCACGGGCTCACAGAGACTGAAGCAGCAAGCACGGAGCCTTCCCAGGTCTTCTGCGTATCTTAGGTCTGTTACCTTGTGTTTTTGTGGGACTCCTAACAGTGGGAGAGGGTGTGTCCATGACTCTTTTCCCTGCTCTTGGGACTCTTTTCTGCCTAGTGGGTTGCCTTGTCCAGCCTCAATACGAAGGCTTTTACCTTGTCTGATTGTATGGTGTTTGGTTGTTGTCTCTTGGAGGCCTGTTTTTTTCTGAAGAGAAATGGAAGGAAAGTGGGCAGGTGGAGGGAAGCAGGGAGCAGTGGAGGGAGAGGTCAGAATGTACTCTATAAGAGAAGACACTGTTTTCAATACTACTACTACTAATGATAATAATTTTTAAAAAACATGAAATTAAATCAGGGATTTAAAAAGAAAGCATCTTATTCTAGTCGGGTAGAATGTTATTGTTCAGGGCATGGTAGCACACACACTTTTTATATGCAGAACTCAGGCAGCAGAGGTGGGTAGATCTCTTTTGAGTTCAGGTCCAGTGGGTCTTCAAAGCCATACCCAGGCCAACCAAGGCTACAAAGTGAGACCCTTTCTCAAAAAAGATAGAAGATAAACGAACTGTCCTTTCAAAAATGTCTTTTAGAGCTGGGAGAGATGGCTCAGGCAGAAAAGCACATGCCACACAGGCATGACAACCTGAATTCAAGCCTCAGCTGCCATGTAGACAAGTTAAGTGTGGTAAAGCATAGATAGACTCCTAACACTGGAGAGGCACATGGGCCATTGGCCAGCCTGTAGAGTCTTACTAGAAAGTTCCAAGAAAATGAGAGAAAGCAAAAGACCCCCCATCTCAAAGACAAGACAGACGGTGTCTAAGGAGTGATGCCTGAGGCTGTCTGCTGGCTTCAACATGCATGCACACACACAGTCTTGCCTACTTCCATACATGTACCCTACACACCACACACACACACACGGCTTTTGGCTATGCTTGCTGGCCTATGACTGTATTCCATTTCCAAGAGGAGGATTGCTGTAAGCCTGGAAGCCATAAGCCCTGGCCGTGTAAAGTCAGGGTGTCTGGCATCTACCAACCAGGGAAGTTTCCTGCCTTGGCCATTGAAACCTGCCATTGCCAAACTGTTTTGAAGATGCCTTAACTTTCATGGAGAGAGGATGACAGGGACCCGACCTCTCCCTCGTGAATAAATACAGATAACAAGTGTACTACTAATATCATTTTTTAAAACCATGGAATTAAGTCGGGGATTTCCACTCAGGTAGAACGTTACTGTTCATATGGTAGCACACACTATCAGTGCAGTGTGGAATGGAGGGTAGAACAGCCATTCCTTTCAGGTAACAGCAACTTTGAACCTGTGGTATCGAGTAGTTTTTATCCGCAGCTATTGAAAAGCTGTTACTGTAGTGGTAGGACAAACACAGGTTTTGAATTCAGTTTGACTCTCACCTCTAGCACCTACCAAGTGGCTTTCATCAAGTCACTTAATCTAGATATACTTCTGTGTTTTCTGCCTGTAATATAGGAACACTATCATTTGTATAGTGTTGCTATGACAACTAACCAGTATACTAAGTATGTATGTATATATAATATACATATATATAATCATTGTACACATGTAAAACAATAGTAGGTATTATATATAATATATATATATATAATTATATATACATAGTCTTGTGCTAAGCAAGCACAAGACTTAAGAAGATGCCCTAGGACAGCAGTAATTGGGCTCTGTTAAAATACATACTGTGTGAGCAGGTGAACGACAGTTTCTAGATACGCAAAGAGGTAAATAACAAGCAGACATGATGACCTACCATTGCATTTCTCTTTGCTGCTTGTCTTTTTAACCGTCTTCCTTCCCGTCGACTGTCTTTCTTTAAGGCCAGTGCAATCTCTTCCCTCACTCCCTGGCTGTCTGCTGAGACCAGCTCTCCATTGTGAAGCATTTGTGAGTTCTGTTTCAGGTATTCCATGAATCCATTCACATCTTCATTCAAGTATTCTTTTTTCTTTTTGTTCTTCTTATGTTTTGTTTGAGGTGCATCATTTTTAAGAGACAGTCCACTCCCTTGATGTTTTTGCTTTGGGAAGTTCTGATTTGCTCTCTCCACAGACCCCTTCCTCATGTCCTCCCATGATGTTGCAGACAAGGGCCTCCTATTATTTGAGGTAGTAACTCTAGCCCACCTGGTCATGGTTTCATCAGGGCTACTTTACCAATCTGTAATAAAAGAGCAAGTAGTAATTAATTAAAAACCGAAGATATAGACAGGTCATTATTAACAAATATACGCATGTCTTAAACCTTAAGCCACCAACACGTCATTGAGGTATCTGCATGGACCACACGGTATTCTGCATAGACATTTCCCTAAAATAATTTTGGCATTGAACAGAGAAGTTGCATTCCAGTTGAAGAAAAAGATGTATATTATACTTGCTTAAAACTAGAAAGCAATTTGCCAACAAACGGTTTTTAAATTATAATCAAATATAACTACTTTGAGCGGGCCTCTCAAATGCTGCAGATTTCCTGGCTATTTCTTTTCCCACCTGTAAACCACAGTCTACTTGGCACCAATTTTCTCGCTTACTTTACCATTTCAATGCGACATCTTGCAAAGCACATTAGTAAGCACGCAGAAGCCTGTCCTGTAAGTTTGTCTTTACTTCTGCCCAGTAGTTGTATAAATTAAGGCAGTATATAAAGTGTTTGCAGCCCCGTGATAGCCTTCTCTTATTAATGAGGGCGCTGCCATTTGCAGTCCAATGGTTTTAAATCCCATTTCAATGATTCAAACTGTAAAATAAACTTCATGCTAAGAAGCTTGTTTGAATACCCTTAATAACTATGTTCAAATTTTAAGAAAGGACTCATTGAGAGTATAGATGGGCACATATTTTTGAAGGGGTTTATTTTAAGACAAATTATTTGGTTCCAACATATAACTGAGCATTTTGCTTTGCACGCTACCTAGTAATTCCGAAAAAGGTTTCTTTTTTTGAGAACATCAGACACAAGCAAAGCATGTGACTGTCACCGGGAGGGCGGACCCTCCTCCCGCACACGGACGTGAGGCTCAGGGTGTCAGGCGGGGGAGTCGGGAAGGCTGGACAGGCCAGGCATCCCCGAAGCGCACTGGCGCTTTTCCCTGCCCGCCCCCGGCAGCGCACCCCGTGGGCACCCTGGGCTCGCGAGGCCCGACAGCCCGGCGGGACGACCCCACTGCTCCCGTCTCCGTCCTCGCGACCTCCCGCACGAGTCCAGCCCGGCCAGCCGGAGGTGGCTCCGAGGCCCCCGCAGCCCAGCCGGCGGCGCCCGCGCAGCTCCTTACCCGACGAGAATCCTCCAGAGCAGCTGAGACAGCAAGCCAGAGCAGCCCGGCCCCGACGGAGCGCGGCTAAGGAGATCGGAAGTGCGTACGTCTTCCGCGGCGCGTCACTTCCGGTGGCCCCTGTTAGGGTTCCGAGAAGCGTCTTTCGGGAGGGTTCCGTTGGAAGGGGAGGCGAGCGCAGCTTGGTGGGCTGCATGGCGTTTACAGGGCGCTGCACTGGACTCCCGGGACGCGAAGATGAGCTCTCCGTCTGTGCTGTCCGGGAGTGTACAGTTTAAAGACGAAAGGCCTGCTGGGAGTGAGGTCTTCCTTTGAAAATCCCAACTGTAGTGAAACTGCCTGTGGGAGAGGCTCGCCAAAGGTGTCAGCGCTGTAGAAGTGTCACTGGGGTAAAATCTGAAAAGACCTTTGGAGGACCTGTTGGCCTAACTGAACATTCAAACTTGTGGCCAGAGTTTATTTTTAAAGAAAATTCTTGTCCTCCGTCCTGCCAGTCTCCCCAGAAAAGCACATACGGTGTGAAATGGCATTGTATACATTCAGTCCTCCATCCTCATGCTCTATCCGCTTCCCTCTGCCCCTCTGCTCTCCTTGCCTTTTGTCTCTACTGTGCCTCTTCCCTGTCTCCGCATTCACTGTGTTAGCCCAAACTGCAGCTCATCTGGGCAGGCGTTTTTGCGCCACTGCCTGAATTATTTTCGCAAGTGAACTTTAGAAAATGTAAATCAGAGTGCCAGATCAAGTCGGTGCCTTTCTGCTTAAAACCCTTCCGTCTTTTCTCACTGTTGGGATGATATTCAGACTCTTGAGCATGTGTTAATTCTCTGCCAGCTTTTCGTCAGACCTTTGTACAATCTCTGTCCTTTTTAAGCTCTAAACAAAGGGACCTTCCCCCATTTTCTTAAGTGACCAATGTTATTTATTAAGCACCAGGATTTACATATGCAGATCTGTTAGCATGATGCTCTGGTTTCTTCACTTATGTTCTGTTTCAAGAGATTTTATTCTTATCTAAGCCTTCCAACGTCCTCTCACACTAGATAGTGTGACAGGCTATGTTTTCTGATGACACTTTTCGCAGTGGATTGTATAGTAAATTTTATTGTATCTCATGTAATGATTCTCATTCCTTGCTATATCTCTTAGCTGGATAAAGAACTAAAATGGGCCCAGTTTTCCTTAAAGGAAAAATCAATATTGTGATTTGGTATGGTAAATGCCACAAATATACAAGAAAGTTAAAAAAAAAATACAAAAACAGTCCTCTAGCTGTTGGGAAATGAACTGCTTAAAAGATGTGTGATAATGCCCCTCGTATTTCAACTCAGGATGAGGCTTTATTTTCTGTGGATGCCTAGCCTTGAACACATTGTATACCACTAGATGGTGCATTTAACAACAACGTGACTTTTTAACGCTGACTTTCCTTGAAGATCTGATTCCTCATAGTGAGGGAACATCTGTTTTGATGAAGATTAGTAGTTGAGCAAGCAGGTCATAGACTAAGTCCTTTGGGATGCATGAGGAAGCAGTAGTATTCCGACTAGAAATAGCTGCCATTTACTGCATATCTACACAGTATCCTGGGAGGAAGTTATTGCTTTCTCCATTTAACAACAGGGAAATAAGCTCAGAGAGTTAAAGTCACTTACTCAAGGTCACACAGCCAGTAAGAAACAGAATAAAATTTTGATCCAAGATCCTAGTCTGTAGTTGTGTACTCACTATTTTGAAATAATGCAGAGCACTGTCTCCTTGAACTCACTATGCTATACTGAGTTATCTCTGCCAAGGTAAGACTTAAGGGGTGTATTTATTTATAATCCAAGAGATTATGTTTTTTATTCCCTTTTACTTATTGATATAAATGCATCAGTTGCATGTAAGTTAGAAAAAATTTAAGTTAGAAAATGTTGGGTGAGGCACCAAGGGCTTCATTATCAAGGGGTATGCTTTTTTTTAAATATTGTAAAGTATCTGTATTCTTCAGTGTTCTCTAGAGGAACAGAACTGATAGAGAATATATACATGCTATATAGGATAAAAAGGGATAAAAAGGTTTTAAGATTGCTTTGTATGTTTATAGACTTTGTATATATGGAAGCCACTATGAAACTCACACTGGACTTAAATTTAGACAAACACAGGATTTGTTAGAATAGCTTAAAGGCTGTAGTCCAGCTAGTCCAACAATGGCTAAAATTCAGTAATTGTTCAGTCTACAGGCTGGATGTCTCAGCTGGTCTTCAATATACATTGAAATCCTGAAGAAGTAGGCTCCAATGCTAGTGAAAGAATGGGCTTGTCAGCTACAGCAAGAGCAATCAGGCATAGGTGGCATAGCATGAGTGGCTAAATTTAAACCCATGATAGAATCTGAATCACCATCTTTCACTCTAGGAACCAATGGCAGCATTCAACAGCCATAACTGGGAGAATGGAAAGGGAGGGAAACTATGAAAACAAGTCCTCTGCTTCTGCATGTAAAAGACTGGCCCATGAGACACCGTGCACTGGACAAACTCAGAAGCTTAAAAATGAACTTAAAGCTTAAAAATAAAAATGGAACTGCCACCCACAAAACAAGAGACAAAGGTGACAGAACAAGTCTAAACACACCAATTGTTTTTTTTCTTGAGAAATAAAACAGAACTTGACGTATGTACAAAATAACATCCATCACATCCAGGATAAAATCTAAAATAGTTTGATACACAAAGAACTAAAAAAATGAAAGACTACCATGGGGGAAAAGAAAACAGCAGATGTTACCTTCGTTATCCAGTTCTCTAGAGGGAAAGAACCAAAAAAAAAAAAAAAGTATATATATGGGGAATTTTTGGATTGGTTTATATGATTGGATGTTGGTTTAAACTTGACATTTTGGGGGACCAGAGAGCCTAGTAGTCGTTTAACCGAATAGCCTCATGGCAGGGATGATGTGAGTAGTGATGGGCATAGTTTAAGGTTAAAGTCTAGACGCTTCCTAGAGACGCACTGGTATGAGCCTGCATGGAAAGGCTGAAGAAGGTACACTGTGCTGTCTGTGCTGATGGCTTTCCCAGTTCTTCAGCTACACTTTTTGCATGTGTGCTTTAGCTGATCTCTGATATACCGTGAAAACAGCATACTCAGTGGAAGGCAGAGTGGAGTACTTTGCTTATGACATCTTTTGTGGAATTGGTTCTAGCACTACTAGAATTTTATATATCTATTCCTGCCCAAATCCTTTCTGAGTGACAGGTGCTTGGTCACTCAGGTGAAAGTGACCAGGAACTCTTACGGCAAGACTAAGAGTTTCCAAGGCAGCCAGCTTTCTTCAAGAGTCATATGGAATGCAGACAGAGTAACAACTGGACAGGAAAGCTGGGACCAGATTCTGTCAAATTGAATTGTTCACATTTTTTTTATCACTTAGAGTTTAAGTACTTTAGTATTAGTTACTTTCAAGTTACTAAAAGGAGAAAAGACTTCTGTGATTTTCGTTTGTTTGTTTCAGACCATCATGTTAGAGAAAGCATTGTAGAGTATCTCAGTTTGTGGTGTCAGGAGTGCATGGTAGAACAGTTGCTCATGTCAGAGCAGATGGGGAACAGGAGACTTGAAAGAGCTCTGGGTTGGGTCTAAACTTCAAAAGCAGGCCCAGCTAGGTTCCACCACCCAAATAGTGTATGGATTACCAGAATAGCACAGCCAGCCCTGTTGGGTTGTTTCAGATTCAAAGCACGGCAGTATTGTAAAGTGGTGGAGTTGTCATCCTAGGTTTTATAGTGGACAATGTAAAACTGAGAAGTGGTTTTTGTATGAAAAAAAAGTGTGCCTAGTCTGGTGATCAGCACCCTCTGGACATTAATTAAACGCCATTAAAATGGACAGGAAAACAGCAGCAGAAGGTGAAAATGAATTATCAGCTCCACTGTTTGAAGCAAAAGGGAGATGTGGACAAGTGATGCTGTCACAGCCTCTCTCAAAACAGTCTGTCAATGTTTTAAAAGCTGTTTTAGAATCCTTGCAGTGAGGCTTATGGATAACCCAATTATGTGTTTCTTCACACACCTTTTTATAAATGTTATTCAATGAGTATGTGTTAAATTTAGAATCATTTAAAAGAGTTTTAAACCATAGGTTTTGATACAGAACACAAGAATTTGCAATAAAACACATACATAGACTTATGTAAAAGCCCATCTCCTTGCTTTACAAACCACTACATTTCAGAGAAGTGACTAATCTAGGACACAATGCTAGAAACAGAATTTTGTCCCCTGATATGCACAATATGCTTCTTATTTTCACCTACACATTATTGGTTTACTTTCTCAATAACAAAAGTCGAAAGACCACGTCTTAATTTCAGAAGTGGAGGTAAGGCTATCTGAAATTTCTGGAAGGAAAACCATTAGTGAAATTGCTAGGCAATAAGTAGAAATTGTCCCATTTATTTAATATATGCAGTTATATTGTCCCCAGAAAAAGTTTAAGCCCTTTCATATTCTTTGCTTTTAAATGACAAAGAATAGGACTGAAGCACTAATTGCAGAAATGATGATGTTGTCTAAGTGTACTCTCAGCCTCTTCTGGTATCTCTCAAAGTCAAGAGCCCAATCACGATTCATAGAAGTTAGCATGTCAAGTGCCTCAAAGGACTGCTCACACCTCCACATTTCAAGGAAGTGGGAAGATTGGCAAGGTTTCTTGCATTATCTGGAGTACTTCCTCTCCTCCTGTGTCTGAGGAAACGATACTGGGGATGAGCTATCCATTTACAGGGAATAATGGATTTCCATCAAGAAAAGGCACTTTTGATATCTGCTGTTTTCCAGTACCTTGTTAGGTGATAAAAATGAAACAACAGAGTCCTTGATTTTAATCAGCCAGCAACCTGTGAAAGTAAGAAATGCAGATGCACAAACCACAAGTAAGATTAAAAATGCTACATAACAACTAGTGAAAGATTTACAGTGATGGGATAGATTTCACATACATGGCTTATTCTTGGAATGATTTGGAAAAAAAAAACTAAATACAATATGTTGCAAAAACCAGAGAGAGGGATTAGGGAGGTACCAAGACAAGAACCCATTTTAAAAGGTAAATTCTCGGTGTTATTGTCTTCTCCAGAAAGCTGCATGCATGCTCACGCGCGCACACATACACACACATACACACACAGAAAGAGAGAGAGAGAGGGAGAGACATACCAAGAGTTATAAAGAGTCCAAGTAAGCACAAAGTGGCTAGAATGTCTAGCACAGATTTGGGAACTAATAAATAACCCACCTAATGGAAACCTCTGGATTAAAAGTATCAATTTATGATGTAGGATGACATAATTTAAGAAGACTGTAAAGTAGAATAGACATAGCCTTCCAAGACTCTGGCATAAAAATAAATGGGAAAAGAAGTCTCGTGCATATTTTAAGAAACACCAGAAAAATGGACCCAGTTGTGTTTAGATACATTCTGGGAGTGGGATGGTGAGGTTGTGAAGAACGGCAGGTAGCCCCTAGAGGAACCTGTGATCCACTTGAAAAGGCTGACAGAGATGCTGATAGGCCTATGAGGAGGAAATGAGGAGCTCAGCGGGGTGGCCAGTAGTGTGCTTCACATCACAACACCAGGTACACTGTGTGTGTGTGTGCGTGTGTGTGTGTGCTGCCTTCATTCTCCAGACAATGTGCTCTGGAGAGGAGAAAACCAGATTGGGGGACTTCATTAAGATCAGAGATACATACTTGTTGCTGTATTGGATACGTGTATCTATATTGGATACTTGTTTTTGAAACTGATGCTTAGAAGTACAGTTATGGTTATGGATGTAGATGTGTTTAGTGACACTTAACTATATGTGTAAAATGCGTAAGTGGTAAATGTGTTATGTCTATTTTATTCCTAGCAGTTAAACTTTTAAAGTTTGTTGTTATTTTTTAATCATGATTGCCATTAAACACAATTTTGCATTTTTATTTTATTTACTACTTACAAATCCGTTCTTAAATCTATGCTTCAAGTTTCATTTGCTTATAATTTTTTTCTGATCACAAAATTCATCAATGTGAATGTAGAATGTTCTGCTACGTAACAGGATTTTTAAACCTGTTTATTGAGCATCTTATGTTCTAGAACTACCTAAATTATGAATGATAAGACTCATTATTTGAGGAAACAGAAGGGATGGAACCTTAACTGACATTAAATTTGTCAAAACTCGATCAGGAGTGTGAATCGTGTTGCTAATGTTATTTTTATATAACTGTACTTTTATCTCTCTTTTGTAACACTATTATCACAAAAATAATTGAAACTTTTTCATATTTGTTTAATAATAAGCTTCACAACACAATAACTGAGCAGTTATTACTCTAGTCTTAACCCTCTAAGCTAATCTGGTTTCCTCCCAGTGTACATTCCAAAGATACTTGCACTTTGTAACTTTTCTTGCTGAGCTCTCTCTCCTGGTTCCTTCTGGACATCTGCTTAGGGCTGAATCTCTTACTTCCACCTCTTAACTCCTCCTCCCCTGGCTGGCAGGAAGTACAGCTCTATTTTCTCCCCTGCTCATCAATTGGCTGTAAGCTGCTTTATTGACATATCACGGGAAAATTAAGGAGCAGTGTTTACACAACATTGAGATGGGAAAGTCTCAAAACAAGGATTGCAACTGTTTATGGGGGACACAAATCAGCATTTGAATTATACAATAAATTTATGCCTACACTGTGCAATCCCAGAGGTCTGGCCATGCACCTTCCTGGGGTCATCTCCTGTTTCATTTTACTGTTTTCCAGGCAAACATGAGAATACATACTGATAACTACTACAATATTTCCTTCCCAAACTAATATACTGCCAAATTTCCTGAGGGAGCCTGGGTTTCTATCTCAAAATTTTTGATGAACGTAAATGCAGACTTAGAATGAAAAATATCATTAAAAAACATGATGGAAGCTGCAAGAGAGAAAAACAACATCACAGCAATGTAATGAGGAAATCTGAATCAGAGAACAGGTAAATGTTTCTATTTTTTAAATAAAAACGTTAGCAAAAAGATTGGTGTCTGCTTTCGGGTGTCTAATTTGACAGGCCATGTAAGTGAACACAGAGGTGCATCATGGGCAGTTTGAATGTGTGTTGCTTCAACAAAGTCAGAAGGAACTAAAACTTTTCACCCTTTTAGCAGAGAGAGACATGATTGCACCGCTAACCAATTTGTTGCCAAATGAAGAAAATGCATTTACCCTTCAATAACAACCCTCTTTTATTCATCAAAGTCTTCTTGTGCCTCGTTAATTTTAATGGTATAATCTAGCTCTGATTGAAGTGCACCTGAATGCAGTTACTACCTCATCAGCACTGATGAGTTCCTAGTAATTCAGGCTGTACCCACAGAGAGCTCACACATTCTGAGTTCCTCTTTACCTCTGCTCCACGCACGTCTGTATTGGCAGCAGCCCAGATTCTGCATTTTAGGAGCCCTGGTCTTCTTGTCTGACCTCACCTACATTGCTTTCCATTTTCCTAAACTGCTTTTACACTGAGTTTTGTGCAAACAAGAATTTGTATGTGTGTGTGTGTGTGTATGTGCGCGCGCACGTGCGAGTGTGTGTGATTATGCCAAGATTTGACAGTTTCCTTCCCCAAATCATCAGATTGAAGGCACATGTAGAATGTATGAGTCAAATGCATTTTTGGAGAGTGAAGAGTCTGGTATAGCTAATAACTGAATTACTAGGTCAGTGCATTTCTATGTAATTGTTTCATAAAACTAACTTTAAAACTCTTCTTAAATCCTGCCTTTATAATACCAGAATTTCATCTTTTTAAAAATTGTTCTTGACAATCCATGCATGTTGTCTTAGGGCTTCTATTGTGATAAAACACTATAACCAAAAGCACCCTGTTGGGGAAAGAATTTATTTCACCTTGCAGTTTATAAGTCCATCACTGAGAGAAGTCAGGGCAGGAACTCAGGGCAGAGACCTGGAGGCAGAAATAGGAACAGAGGCCATAGAGCAGGGGTTCTCAAGCTGTGGCAACCCCTTTGACAAACCTCTCTCTCCAAAAGATATTTACATCACAATTCACAACAGTAGCAAAATTACAGTCATGAAGTAGCAACAAAAATAATCTTTTGGTTGGGGGTCACCACAACATGAGGAACTGCATGGAAGGGCCACAGCGTTAGGAAGGCTGAGTGGGGAGTCACTGGTCACTGGCTCTGTTTTCATGGCTTATTTAGCTTGCCTTCTTACAGCAACTTGCCATTGGTCCCAGGCCTTCGTCCTTGTCAAGACAAAGCCTTCATTCTAAGCACAGAGTTTACTAACAATGACCAGAGTGCACAAAACTAGCAACTATAGCTTCTTCCTCCCTGATGTTTATAGCCAAAGATGGCTCACCTCCAGGACCTCTGATGGAGAGTAGCTAGCCCACTGCTGTGTGTGACAAACACACTGTGGTTCTAGGCTGGAGAGGTAGTGCACTCACCTCACCCGAGCTCGACTCTTCTAGACATGTGTCCTTTCTTCATTTCTAGCTTCTGATAAAGCTCACAGACCAAGCTGCACTGGACATGTGCTAGCACAGTCTCCGCTAGGGCCTGTGACCTCCTTGGGCTTTTGACCAAGGTTACAGTATAATCTTGTATTTATTTCCATGTATATATGTATTTATTTCCATGGAGTGGACAGTAAACCCAACTGGGAAGGAGTTGGTTACCCCCCAGACATGATGGCCGCTATTGCACCAGTGAACGTATATTGCCTGGCAGATTACACTGCAGCATGCGGGGTCCACAGCTTGGAAAAACCAGTCTCTGGTGTCTTCAATGATGATTCTGCTAGGCTCCAGCCCCAGAACACTCTGCAGGCAGGACAAACTGGAGGTCGAAGGTTTTGTGGCTGGATTGGTATCCCTCTCCCTTCACTTGAGGCCTTCCCTGGTTACAGAGGCTGCCTGGGTTGGACCCTGTGTCCCCCATTACTAGGGTTTTGCTAGGGTTACTCTCACAGATCCATGCAGTTTCCTTTGCACTAGGTTTCCAACACACCCCTAAATTGCCCCTCACTCCAAGTATTTTTTCTTTCCCTCCCCGCAGCCTGGTCCCTCCTGTTACCAACCCCATACACACGCAGTTTATTCTGTTTATCTTATTTATTCAATTTATTCAATTTCTGTTCTTCCCAGGGATATCCTTGCTTCCCTCCTTAAGCTCTCCTTGTTACATAGATTCTTTGGGTCTGTGGACCTTAGTATGATTATACTTTACTTTATGGCTAATATCCACTTAGAAGTGAGTACATGCCATGTGTGTCTTTCTGGGTCTGGGTTACCTCACTCAGGATGATCTTTTCTGGTTCAACCCATTTACGTGCAAATTTCATGATGTCACTGTTTTTAACAGCTGAGTAGTATTCCATTGTGTAAATGTACTTCATTTTCATCTATTCTTCAGTTGATGGACATCTACATTGTTTCCAGGTTCTGACTATTATGCATAAAACTACTATGAATATAAGTGTCTGTGTGATATGATAGGGTGTCCTTTGGGTATATGCCCAGGTGTGGAATAGCATGGGCTTGAGGTAGATTAATTTTCTTTTTTTCTGAGGAACCTCAATATTGACTTCCAAAGTGGTTGTACAAGTTTTCAGTCCCACCAGCAGTGTTGGAGTGTTCTGCTTGTTCACAACTTCGCCAGCATGAGCTGTCACTTGAGTTTTTGATCTTAGCCATTCTGACAGGTGGAAGATGGACTCTCAAGTCTGTTTTGATTTGCACTCATTTTCCTGATGGCTAAGGATGTTCAATATTTCTTGGCTATTTGAGATTCTTTTATGGAGAATTCTCTATTTACATCTGTAACTCACTTTCTAATTGGATTATTTAGTTTGTTGCTGTTTAGTTTCTTGTGGATAGATATTTTTGTCTTTGGGTAAAATGTTCTGTAGATATCTGTTAAGTCCATTTGATTTATAACCTCTGTTAGCACCATTATTTCTCTGCTTAGGTTTTGTCTGGATGACCTGCACATCAGTCAGAGTGGGGTATTGAAGTCTCTCACTATTAATGTGTGAGGTTCTTTAAGCTTTAGTAATGTTTCTTTTACAAATGTGGATGCCCTTGCATTTGGGGCATAGATGTTCAGAATTGAGATGTCATCTTGGTGGATTTTTTTCCTTTGATGAGTATGAGATTTCCTTTTCCCATCTCTTTTGATTAATTTCAGTTTGAAGTATATTTTTTTAGATATTAGAATAACCACACCAGCTTGCTTTTTGGGTCCATTTTCTTGGAAAAATCTTTTTCCAGCCTTTTATTCTGAAGTAATGTCTATCATTTATGTTGAAGTATATTTCTTGTATGCAGCAGAAGGATGGATCCTGTTTTTGTATCCGTTCTATTAGCCTATGTCTTTTAACTGGGGAGTTGAATCTTGATATTGAGGTATATTAGTGCTGTGTGATTGTTAATTATTATTATTTTGTTGTTGTTGATATTGTTGTTGTTGGTGTGTGTGTCCTTTCTTTGGGTTTTGCTGGTATGAGATTATTTACTGTCTATGTTTTTATGGGTGTGGTTAACTTCTTTTTTTCTTTATTAATTACACTTTATTCACTTTGTATCCCCCCGTGGTTCCCTCCCTCCTCCCATCCCAATCCCTCCCTTCCTCCACCCTCTGCATGCATTCCCCTCCTAACTCCACTGATAGGGGAGGTCTTCTTTTCCTTCCTTCTGATCCTAGTCAATTAGGTCTCATCAGGAGTAGCTGCAGTGTCTTCTGTGGCCTGGTAATGCTGCTTCCCCCTCAGGGGGGAGGTAATTAAAGAGCAGGCCAATCAGTTCATGTCAGAGACAGTCCCTGTTCCTATTACAATGGAACCCACTTGGATATTGAACTGCCATGGGCTATATCTGTGCAGGGGTCTTAGGTTATTTTCATGCATAGTCCTTGGTTGGAGTATCAGTCTCAGGAAAGACCCCTGTGCTCAGGTTTTTTGGTTCTGTTGCTCTCCTTGTGGAGTTCCTGTCCTCTCCAGATCTTACTGTTTCCCACTTCTTTCATAAGATTTCCTGCACTCTGCCCAAAGGATAGCCAGAAGCTAGAAACAGCCCAGATGCCCCTCAGTGGAGGAATGGATGCACAAATTGTGGTATATCTACACAATGGAATATTACTCAGAAATAAAAAAAAAATAAGGAAATCATGAAATTTGTAGGTAAATGGTGGGATCTGGAAAAGATCATCCCAAGTGAGCTGTCCCAGAAGCAGAAAGATGCACACGGTATATACTCACTCATATAGACATATAATATAGGATAAACCTACTAAAATCTGTACACCTAAAGAAACTAAGAGGACTTTTGATAAAATGCTCAATTCCTATCCAGAAAGGCAAAGAGGATGGACATCAGAAGAAGGAGAAAAGAGGGAACAAGTCAGGAGCCTGCCACAGAGAACCTCTGAAAAGCTCTGCCCTGCAGACTATCAGTGCAGATGCTGAGACTTGCGGTTAAATTCTTTGGGTTGGAGTTTTCCTTCTAGGACTTTCTGTAGGACTGGATTTGTGGATAGATATTATTTAAAGTTGACTGTGTCATGAAATACCTTGTTTTCTCTATCTATGGTGATTGAAAATTTTGGTGGGTATAGTAGTCTGGGTTGGCATCTGTGGTCTCTTAGAGTCTGCAAGACATGTCTAGGCCTTTCTGGCTTTTAGAGTCTCTGTTGAGAAGTGATGTAATTCTAATTGGTCTGTCTTTATATGTTACTTCACCTGTTCCCGTTTCAGCTTTTTAATATTTTTCTTTGTTCTGTATGTTTAGTGTTTTAATTATTATGTGGTGAGGGAACTTTCTTTAGTGGTCCAATCTATTTGGTGTTCTGTCAGCTTCTTATACCTTTATAGGCATGTTCTTCTTTAGGTTAAAATATATTTTCTGTGTTTTTGACCAGAGAATCTTCTTCTTCTATTCCTAATATTCTTAGCTTTGGTCTTTTCATACTATCCCAGATTTCCAGAATGTTTTTTTTTTCCCGTTTTTGTTTTGTTTTTTTCAAGGTTTCTATTATTTATTTGTTTTTTTGTTTGTTTTTTTTTTGTTTATTTATTTATGTGTAGCCTCGGCTGTCCTGGACTTGCTTCGTAGATCAGGCTGGCTTCAAACTCACAGAGATCCACAGAGCAGTTGGCTTCTTCATTTAAGAACTCGAGTGTCGACAATTGTTTAGATTTGCAGTGCAGGAAAAATTCTCATGTTGTATGCTAGTGACACAAAGTCCAGCATACTTTCATTGACAGCCAGGTTGAGTGATTTGCCATAGGGTATCAATTTGCTCCTGCAAGAGGTCAATCCTCTGATTGAACACCATCAAGCTTCCTTTTAGTTGAGCATTAATTCCTTTATGTACAACTAAGGCATGAGCTACATTGGCTAAATGATTGTTCAGGGTCTGAGCAATCTGCCCAGTATGACTCATGGCTAATGCCCTGGTGGTAGCTCCAACAGCCGCCAATGAGATGGTAGTAACAATGGTGGCTGTAGTTCCAAGATCCCTTTTCTGTCTGAAGAGAGTCATAGCGTGAGGGGCATCAATGGGCACAGGCACCCAGTGAGGCATGCGAGTAACCAGGGCATACCTAACTTTACTAGCATTCCAGCATTGGGCAAAAAAGCAAGTATCATTACCACAATTACTTGGCTCTATCTGGCTAATAATGAATAAAAATGGGGGATATAGACAAACAGGTGTGGGCTTATAGGAAATATTATGAGAAGCCTTAACCCCTCGTTGGAACATCCTGCGTCAGTTCTAGAACTAGCAGTGGTGGTGTCCGAGGTCTGAGTAGGTTCAGGAGACCATTGCCCCCAGGGGCGAGGCGTGCTCCATGCCAATTGACTAACTCCATGTTTTCCTCCAACATGGATTGCTGCAGCCATGAATCATCTGAAGGAATGGGCGGGCATGGGAGCGTTAGCAGGCCTTCTGGTGTTGGTCTCCTTGGTTTGCCTGTGGTATATATGCAAGATTAGAGTCTCACAACAGTGTGATGCAGCCATGATCATTCAGGCCTTTACAGCCATTGAAGCAGGACATTCTCCCCAAGCATGGTTGGCTACCATAAAAAGCTAAAATGTTACACTCAGGATGCGAGGCTAAGCACTGCACTCAGGGTCAGCCACTTTGGGCCCAGAGAAGAGCATGTCTGATTGCATGCAGGTTGATGCCCCAGGTCCCGCCTCTGAGAAAAAGGTATCAGACGGGTCTGATGCTCTTTGGGTGGATGACACCTAAATGAACATCAGTACAAAGTCCCAATTTATTTCTAATATCGGAGATCAGACCTCTACTCTTGCCTGATGCGTCTAAAACAAAAAGGGGGAACTGCAGAGAGCTGCGGAATGCTATGCCTTCAAGATGGAGCTGGTTTCCGCCATCCACCTTCCCGATGGTGAGTGCTCTCTGTCACGAACAACTCCACATTTGGCTAAGGCCGAGGATCTGGCTTGCTTCCATGTATGTGGACCTATCTGCATTGCCCCCGTGGCACGCCTGGGTTGGCTACCCAGAGGCTATTTAAGCTGTGGGCTGGCTTTCCCCGGGGTCCGAGGATTGTTCAATGTTCCTGAATAAACTGCATTAAAAAAAATAAAATAAAATAAAATAAAATAAAATAAAAAAAGAACTCGAGTGTCCATGGTTATGAGGGTTTATATCTGGGTCTTCAGTTCAGCTCCACTGATCAGCTTGCTTGTCTTTATGCCAATACCGTGCTGTTTTCTTATTCCTAAGGTTCTGTAGCCCAATTTGTGTTCAGGGATTATGATACTTCCAGCAGTTTTTTTAAAATCATTATTTAGATTGTTTTAGCTATACTGGGCCTTTTCTGTTTCCATGATGAAGTTGAAAATTGTTTTTAATTTTCTGTGAAGTATTGCATTGGACTTTTGATGAGGACTGCATTGAATCTATAGATTGCTTTCGGAAGGATGGTCATTTTCACTGTATTAATCTTACCAATCAGTGCACATAGGAGATCTTTCCGTATTCTGAAATCTTCTTTAATTTCTTTCTTTGATGTCTTAAAGTTTTTGTTACACAAGTCTTTTATTTGCTTGGTTAGAGTTAACCCAAGATTTTATGTTTTTTCTTTTTTAGGGCTCTTGTGAAAGGTCTTGCCTCCTTGATTTCTTTTAGTCTGTTATTTGTTTTTAGAAAGCTACTGATTTTTGTAAGTTAATTTTGTTTTTGTTTGTTTCCTTTTCTTTAAAAAATTTATTTATTATTTATTAACAATTTATTCACTTTGTATCCAGGTTGTAGCCCCCTCCCTTGTCTCCTCCCAGTCCCACACTCCCTCCTTCTTCTCTCCCTATGCCCGTCCACTGATAGGGGAGGTCCTCCTCCCCTTCTGTCTGACCCTAGCCTACCATGTCTCATAAGGACTAGCTGCATCCTCTTCTTCTGTGGCCTGGCAAGGCTGCTCCCCCCTCAGGGAGAGGTGATAACAGAGCCAGCCACTGAGTTCATGCCAGAGACAGCCCCTGCTCTACTTACTAAGGAACCCACTTGGATACTGTCTGCCTATGATATACATCTGAGCAGGGGGTCTAGGTCCTCTCCATGCATGGTCCTTGGTTGGAGTATTGGTCTCTGCAGGCTCCCGTGGGCCCAGAATTTTTGGCTCTGTTGGTCTCCTTGTGAAGCTCCTGTCCCGTCCAGGTCTTTCCATCTCCCCCTTCTTCCATAAGATTCCCTGCACTCTACCCAAAGTTTAGCTATGAGTCTCAGCAGCTGCTTTGATACCCTGTTGGCTAGAGTCTTTCAGAGGCTCTCTGTGATAGGCTGGTGTCCTGTTCCATGTTTTCTCCCTCTTCCGATGTCTATCCTCTTTGCCCTTTTGAGTGAGGATTGAGCATCTTTTCTAGGGCCCTCCTTGTTGCTGAGCTTCTTTAGAACTATAGATTTTAGTATATTTATCTTATATTATATTTCTAATATCCACTTATAAGTGAGTAGATACCATGTGTGTCTTTCTGCTTCTGGGTTACCTCACTCAGGATGATCTTTTCTAGTTCCATCCATTTGCCTGAAAATTTCACAATTTCCTTGTTTTTGATTGCCGAGTAGTATTCCATTGTGTAAATGTACTACAATTTCTGTATCCATTCCTCTGCTGAGGGACATCTAGGTTGTTTCCAAATTCTGGCTATTAAGAATAAAGCTGCTACGAATATGTCTGAGCAAATGTCCTTGTTATATAGTGTATATTAATTTTGAATCCAGCTACTTTGCTGAAAGTATTTATCAAGTATAGGAGTTTCCTGGCAAAAGTTATAGGGTCACTCATTATATACTGTCATATCACCTGCAAATAATGACACTCTGACTTTATTCTTTCTTATTTGTATTTCCTTCATCTTTTTCAATTGTCTTATTGCTCTAGCTAATACTTTAAGTACTATATTGAAAAGGTATAGAGAGGGTGACAACCTTGCCTTGTTCCTGATTTTAGTGAAAACACTTTGAGTTTCTACCCATTTAGGTTGATGTGGCCTTAGTGTAAATGTCTTTTGCTATGTTGAGGTATGACTCTTGTATCCCTAATCTCTCTAGGACTTTTGTCATGAAGAGGTGTTGGATTTTATCAAAGGCCTTTTCTGCATCTAATGAGATGATCATGTGTTTTTTATCTTTCAGCTTGCTCACATGGTGGATTACATTCATCAGTTTGCATACACTAAACCATCCCTGCATCTCTGGGATGAAACCTTCTTGATCATGATGGATGATCTTTTTGATGTACTTGGATTTGGTTTGCAAGTATTTTATTGAGAATGTTTACTTTTATGTTCCTAAGGGAATTAGTCTGTAATTTTCTTTCTTTTGGGGGAGGTATAAGAGTAATTGTTGCCTCATTTAGAACAGCAGGCAATGTTCCTTTTGTTGTTTTTATTTTACATAATAATTTAAAGACTGTTGGCATTAATTCTTCTTTCAAAGTCAGATAGCCTTCTGCACTGAATCCATCCGACCTTGAGCTTTTAGTTTTAATTGGGAGACTTTTCATTACTGATTCTGATTTACTAGTGATTATATGTTTGTTTAAATTGTTTATTGATTTAAATTTGGTAGGAGGTTTATATCGAGAAATTTATCTATTTATTTTAGATTTTTCCAGTTTGATGGAATACAGGTTTTTAGAGTATGTTCTTATGATTCTCTGGATTTCTTCGGTATCTGCTGTTATGTCCCCCTTTGTCTATAATTTCATTAATTTGGATATTATCTCACCATCTGTTAATTTGGCTAAGGGTTCATCAATCTTATTAATTTTCTCAAAATACCAACTCTGCATTTCATTCATTCTTTGGGTGGTTTTCCCCCTATTTTGTTGATTGCATCCCTGAGTTTGATTATGTCTTACTGTCTGCTCATTTTTGGTATTACTTCTTTTTGTTCCAGAGCTTTCAGGTGTGCTGTTAAGTTGCTAATGTGAGATCTGTCCCCCCCCCCTTTTTTTTTTTAAGATAGGGACTTAGTATTATGAACTTACCTTTTAGAACTGCCTTCACTGTATGCCACAGGTTTGTGTATATTTTGTTTTCATTTTCATTCAATTCTTAAAAGGTTTGGATTTCTTTCCTGATTTCTGTTCCACTCATTTTTTTTTTTTTAAATTTGGTAGTAAGCTGTTCAGTTTCCATGAATCTGTAAACATTTTATTGTTTCTGTTGTTGTTAAAATCCAGCTTTAATCCATGGTGGTCAGATAAGGTATAGGGTGTTATTTCAATTTTCTTGTATCTGTTGAAGCTTGCTCTATACCTGAGTATGTGGTCAACTTAGAAGAAAGTTCTGTGTGCTACTGAGAAGAAGGTACATTCTTTTGTGTTTGGGTGAAGTGTTCTGTGAATAGTGGCTAGGTTCTTTCGGTTTATAACATCAGTTACCTCGAGCATGTCTGTATTTAGGGTTTGTCTGGGTGCCCCATTTGTTGGCAAAAGTGTTGTACTGAAGCAGCGTTCTGTCAGAGTGTGAGGGTCAATAGGGGTTTAAGCTGTAGCAGTGCTTTTTTGTAAATGTGAGTGCCCTTGTGTTTGGTGCATAGATGTTCAGAATTGCAAAATTTTCTTGTGGCTTGTTCTTTTGACGAATATGTAGCGTTCTTCCCTATCTCTTCTGTTTAGTTTTGATTTGAAGTCTATTTGCAGATATATTTTAATATCTGACATTTTAGGCTACACAGGTTTCCTTCTTGGATCCATTTGCTTGGATTATCTTTTTTCCATCCTTTTACTCTGAGATGATGTCTACCCTTGATGTTAAGGTATGTTTTTGGATGTAGCAGAAGTATAAATCTGTTTTTTGTTTTATTTTGCTTGTTTTTTTTAACTGTATTAGTATGTGTCTTTTTATTGGAGAACTGACACCATTGATGTTGAAAGTTATCAGTGAGCAGCCTTTGTTGATTCTTGTTATTTCGTTGTTATGGTATAGGCCTTCCTCCCCATCTTTTAATTTGCTATCTGGCATTATTCTTTGTGTTTTTTAGGTATGGTTAACCTCTCCACTTTTAATTTTTTTTCAATCACCTTCTGTAGAGTAGAATTTATAGATAGCTACTGCTTAAATTTGGTTCTATCATGGAATGTTTTTCTTTCTCCATCAATTGTAATTGAAAATGTAGCCGGGTGATGGTGGCACATGCCTTTAATCCTAGCATTCGGGAAGCAGAGGCAGGTGGATCTCTGTGAGCTCGAGGCCAGCCTGGTTGCCTGGTCTACAGAGTGAGTTCCAGGACCTCCAGTTACACAGTGAAACCCTGTTTCAAAAACCAAACCAAAACAAAACAAAAAAGTTTTGCTTGCTTTTGTAGTCTAGGCTGGCATCTGTGGTCTCTTGAAGTTTATATGGACCATTTATGGATATAACCTAGAACCCCTACTCAGATGTAGCACATGGCAGCTCAGTGTCCAAGTGGGTACCCTAGTAAGGGGAACAGGGACTGTCTCTGACATGAACTTAGGGGCTGGCTCTTTGATCACCACTCTGTAAGGGGGGGAGCAGCCTTGCCAGGCCACAGAGGAGGACAATGCAGCCAGTTCTGATGAGACCTGATAAGCAGTGGACTTGGAGAGGGTCATGGGAGGAGATGGGGGAAGGAGGGTGGGATTGGAAAGGGGCTACATCTGGGATACAAAATGAATAAACTGTAATTAATATAAAGAATAAAAATTTAATTTAAAAAAAGAGTCACCATTGAAAAGTCAGGTGTTATTCTAATGAATTTGCCTTTCTATGTTAGCTGGTCTTTTTCCCTTGTGGCTTTTAATAATTCTTTTTTGTTGTCATTGTTTAGTGCTTTTATTATTTTGTTCTGAGGGGAATTTTTTTCTTGTTCAATCTACTTGTTGTTCTGTATGCTTCCTGTACCTTGATAGACATCTCTTTATTTAGGTTAGAGAAAGTTTCTTCTTTGGCTTCTATACAAATATTTTCTGCTTCCTTGACCTGAGTTTCTTCTCCTTTCTCTATTTCTATTTATTCATAATCATATTTAGTCTTTCATACTATCTCAGATTTCCTCGATATTTTGTACCTGGACCTTTTCAGATTTAACTCATTTTCTTTGACCTGTTTATCCATTTCTTCTATCTGTCTTTCATGGCAGAGAGTCTCTTTTCTATCTCTTGTATTCTGTTGGTGAAGCTTACTTCTTGTATATTTGTTGGACTTCATTTTCAGTTTTTCTTCTGTTTGGTGTAATTGTGGGTGAAATGGGTCCTGAGCTTTCATTTTGCGATTTGATTTGTTTTATGTGGTCTTGCCTCTTCTTTCATGATATTTGCAAAAGAATGAGTGCTTTGTAGTCCTCAATTATGTTTAGTTACTGGTTAATTTTTATCAATTGCTCTAATTATACTGCTTATCTTCACTTCCTTCAGTCCTCAAATGTTAGACCAGTGCATGTGTAATGTGAGAAACTTAGGCCTCGTGGTGGTGGTGCACACCTTTAATCCTAGCACTCAGGAGGCAGAGGCCGGTAGATCTCTATGAGTTTGAGGCCAGCCTGGTCTACAGAGTGAGTTCCAGGACAGCCAAGGATACATAGAAAAACTCTGTCTTAAAAAGGGGGTGGGGGAGAGAGAGAGAGAAAGAGAGAGAGAGAGAGAGAGAGAGAGAGAGAGAGAGAGAGAGAGAGAGAATCTAAGTACACTGCTCATGCATCTCCCTTCAGTGAAGGTTTTGTTGCCATGACGTCACATCTGTGGTGTTATAAGCATCCCTGTGTTGTTACTGGTTTCATATTAACATCTTTTTGTCATTTTGCACTCCATCCCTGTCTACAGGTAAGAGCTTCCACCTGCTGCCATCATCTGTGACATTGTCTTCTCCTGTCATTTTTTGTAGTTAGCTGCCTCCCTATCTTCAACTGCAATCAGAGCACACTTGTCACTACCTTTCTTGACCACACAGCATCCCCTGGCCTTGTTAAAGATATTGATTTGAGGACTGCAGAGACAGCTCAGTGTTTAAAACTCTTGCTTCTCTTGCAGAGGACCCAGGTATAGTTCCCATCACCCACACGGCAGCTCACAACCATCTGTAACTCTAGATCCAAGCAGTCAAGCACTCTCTTCTGGTCTCTTCAGGTACCCAGATGCATTTGGTACACAGACAAATGTGCAGGCAAACACTCAGACACATAAGACAAAAGACTTAAATATTAACTTGCTTTAATATTGAAAATTAATGAATTTTCTTTCAGTACTTAAAATTGTCATTCTACTGGCCTTTTGAAGGTCTACAATAATACTCATCTGCATTTGTAATATGTAATGTGTAATACTATAATATGAATTTTGCTGCTTTTAAGATAGGCTTTTTATTGAATTATCATTACTTTTATTGTGACAGTTAAGTGGGTTTTTTTTCTGTGTTTTCTCTATTATATTCCTAGAATTTCTCAGATGAATAGGTTATAATTCTTATGAAATTTGGATAATTTCAGCCATTTTTTTTTTCATAAAGCACTAACTGGACATGTCCACATCTCTTTTCAGCAAACTAACTAAACCTGCTCTTTATCAAAGCTAATAACTTATACTTTTATGCTAGAAACTTCTGGGATGGTGAATTGTAAAAACATTTAGACTATGATATCTGTCTGTGAAAGTGTTCATTGTTCACTCTGAGGGTAAGTTTCCTGGCTGAAGTTTGCATAGCTTTGTTGACAGGGTTGTTTAGGATTTTCCAACTCATAGGCATGACTGTTTCCTCCTAGGGTATGGCTTTTGCTTGAGTGTAATTGAAAGCCCACAATGGTCACTCACATCTTTCCATTCTGGCTGGTCTGAAGCCCAGCATCTCTTACTGCTCAGCTGCCTTGGACATGTTCCCTGTTCTCCACCTTCCACGGCTTGCTGTCTGCTAGCACCCTAGAGTTTTCCATGTACAAGAACTACTGAAGAGTCAGGCCAGGACTGGAGAGAAATTTCAACACAGAGGTTTAGGCACCTTTCTCAGCAGCACTGTCTTCTCTGGTACTTAAACCCCTGGGACTCAGACCTGCTTTCTACCTAGGGAGTCAAATCCAAGGTCAATTGCTAAAAATTCTTGTAAGCTGTCAGGGGACAGTAACACATTTACACACAACTATGTGCCTAACCATACAATTTTCATCACAAAGCATGGAGATCAGAAAGCAGTGGAAGAAGATACTTAGAGAGTTAAAGAGAAGAGAAACAGACAGTGTAGTGTTTATTGAGCCAAGTAATTAGGTTCATGCTTTCCAAGCTGTTACTTCCAGCCCTTTAATATATTCTAAATCAAGAGTGGTTTACATTTAGAATTTTTATTGGATGGAGGCACTGGGTATTGAACACAGAGTCTTGTGTGCATGCTAACTATATTCTTCAGTACTGAGCTATAACCCTAGCCTCTGAGAACTTCTCACAACTAGAAGACAATGAAAGGGTATTGGCTAGAGAATCGTAAGAGTGCATCTCAAATGCTAAGGTAAGTATTGTTGACAAAAACCTTTATTTACAAATTCACATATGCATGTAGTGTGTTCTAGTGTTAAACGTTTTTCCCATAGGTTGTAACTTTTAAAAAGCAGAAATTGTAGACACTGCTTTATTGCATGAATCATCATAAAAACTTTATAAGACAGAAATTCTCTCTGCCTCACAAAAAAGGTCAAGATTAAGTTTAAAAATTTGTCTTCGGGCATATATCAAAAACCTTGCCTGGAAGGTACAACTGCCAGTCAGTGCCCCATGCCAACCAATGCAATTACAGATACTGGTGTGCTGTAGCCTTCTTTGGTCTTGTTTTTAATATGTAAGAATATAGCTCCTTTGACAGCATTCCAGGAAGCACTGACTTTAGGTGGCTTAAGTTTCCTTTCCTCTTCATGTTGGCTGGAATAAACTCGTTTTTACATACAATGAGTTTCTCTTGTTTTTAGGATTGCTCTCTCAAACTAAATTCTTTTGGCTGCCTTCAAAATGCTCACAGGTTTTGAAGTATTTTATTTAGTCTGTGTGAAGAACAGCCTGTTTAGGGTGGGCTGCAGCAGCTCAGGAGAAAGGGAATAGTTTCCATCCCCAAAGAAAAGCACAGGGGCCATGTCTGGTGGAATTCCTGTTCCCTGACACAGGGAACAGGAATGCCCCCAACCCCAGGAAGGATTTCTCTGTAGCCCTGACTGTCCTGCCCTCTCTTGGTAGAGCAGGCTGGTTCTGGTAGATCTGCCTGCTCTGCTTCTGGAGTGCTGGGATTAAAGGCGTGTGCCACCATACTTTTCAAAAAGCCCCATAAAGCCTGAGGTAGTGGTGCAGGCCTTTAATCCCAGCACTCCAGAGGCAGAGGCAGAAAGATCTCTGAGTTCGAGGCCCGCCAGGTCTGAAGCACATGGTATCTACTGGTCCAGGACCATCAGGGATACACAGAGAAACCCTGTGTTGAAAACAAACAAACCCTGTGGTTCCAAGCTGTGCTCAACCTCAGATCACTGCCTACATGGATGCTGACTGCATAGGATCTTTGCCAAGTTGGGGAAATTTTCTTCAATGATTTTGTTGAAAATATTTTCTGGGCCTTGGAGGAGGGAATCTTTTTTTTCCTCTATTCCTATTATTCTTAGGTATGGTCTTTTCATGTTGTCTTGGATTTCTTGGACAGTCTGTGTCAGGAATTTTTTAGATTTAACATTTTCTTTGACAGATACATTGATTTCTTCCATTGTATCTTCCACACCTGAGATTCTTTCTTCCATCTCTTGTAGTCTGTTGGTTATGCTTACCTCTGTAGTTCCTGTTTTGCCAAGAACCAGTTGCACAGTGTGATTACATGGCTGGAAGGCATGGCTTCCAGATAGGAATTGAATCATTAGTTACAAGTCCTTCTACCTCGTCTTTCCCATGCAACATCTCTCGAATGATGTCCACCACAACAGATATTGCCAATGTGCTTATTTCTTGTGTCAAAAAGTATAACTTCTCAAAACATCTGCAAACAGGATCCTATCACTCAAATGCTTGGCAACTTTTGAGAGAAATGGGTATTCTTGTATGCAATGTTCGTGTGACTGTGTAATCTGTACATTGTCTAAAGAGGAGTCAGCAAAAGATATTAGATAGCTAGGAACAATTTTAAAGAAAGAGAAGTTATAGCCCAACCTCAGGAATACATGGTAAACCTGGTCTTAGTGAGTCCTTAGCAATGGAAGTTTCATTGTGTGGAGTAAAGCTACTCATGAACTCACTCCTTATGAGTCCCTGTCAAGCAGCCGTACAACTGAGGTGTGAGTGCAGGTAACTGAAAGCTTAATACTGAAGGTCTGCAAGCAAATGGACATCTAATGCAAATATCAGTGTGGCTAGATGGCCAAGAGAGAAACAAAGTGTATACAAAAGGGAGCAACAAAAAAGGAGAGCCGTTGTCTGGGATGCTGCTCCTGCTGGGCACCTTTCTTGATATAGGCAGATTAAATTAGGCTAACTTTTTTTTCATCCACAAGCACATGTTTCATGCCACTGTCTGTTTTTCAGCCTCTTTTTTTTTTTTAAATAAAAGAAACATCGCTGTACATACTTAATCTTTTTGGATCCTTCATGCTTATGGGTCTTTAGCTATATGATTTTGCCTTCCTCTATCATATTGCTCATAAAACCTTTCAGAAGATGGGCCACCATTGTTGTTGAGTTGCCCTAATAATGATAAGGGAGTATTTAGAGATGATGATGATGATAATAAAAATATTTCTTTACCTTTATATTTATTCAGAAAATACTTAAATGATGATTTGAGCACATATAAGTAAACTTTTCAGACACTACTTTTTAATACACCTAAAGACCCTATGAAATAGCTACAGCTGTTCTTAATTCATATAGAAGATTAAAGTATTCACTGTTGTGAGTGGAGAAAGGGCCCTGCGCCCCGCCATATGGCTGTAAAGCTAATGAGCTTACCAGACATTGTTTTTCTCTGCTTTGTTCCTCTGCAGCCAGAGAGTGTCAGCCACTGCCTGGGATTGGGGTTCTTCTCTATTCCTCAGCTGTCAGTTCAAGCCAGTCAGTCCCCTGCCCCATCCCATTCAGGGTGCTTAGCATGATGTCTCCAATTTTATCAGTGTGATTTGCCCTTTTCTAGCACGTTGTAATTTGCCACTCCAGAGTTAGAGGAGTGCCTCCTAGCACCAGCGCCATCGCATCTTTTTGCACTTGTTTAAGGAACATGGATAAAGACAGGAGAGTATTGTATCACTGGTTCTTTAATTGTCGTGTCTACAATGTTCAGGTTAATACTTGCCTTGTGTGAGGAACAGTGTGTTAGAATTTGTTATGTGAAGATGACCCCACCTCCTTCTTCAGGCTCCTTTAGGTTACAGGCATTGCAACAAGGAAGGAAAAGAATGTTACTACTCAAAATAAGGATGCACAACCTGAAGGAGTACAGGATTTGACTGCATGTTAATTATAATCAATCCAGTAAAAAGCCATATGGACTAATTTGACTATATGTCATTTGACTTTCAAATCATACTAAAAAACATTTTCAGAATTTCAGCTATCAAACTCTGAATTGTTTTGAGAGATTTATTGTATAAATGGACAATGGCCAGGCCACATCTGATAACAGAATTTTCATGCACAATTTCTAAAGCAACCAGTCTGATCTGGGAATCCAATTTGCAGAAGCTCTGGAGCAGTCAGTTCAGGGTGAACAGAACGTGGTCCGTGATTGACAGATCCTTAGCCCTAACTCAACCCCAAGAGGTAAAGTTAAACATTCTTCACAGACTTATGCTCTAGGTGCCTGCCTTGTCAGCCTGCTCTCCTGCCTGCAGCTGTGATCAGAGCACACCTGCCACTGCTTTTCCTAACCACAGAACTTCTCCAGGTCTCTGAGTGCTTGAGCTTATGCCAGGTACAACTGGCTGACTACTGCTGCAGCGTGTTCCGAACCGACGGCCAGCCCGTTTGTCCTCCTCTGTAGAGTCTTTCATTATGTTCCTGTTTTCAAAAGGAAAGTTTCCTCTTGCCCTAATTTCTGGAAAATTAATTATTATATCTGCTTCTCATTTCCTATGATGTCCATAAGGCTGCTTATAGTTAACATCTAGGTGGTTGAACAGTTATCTAGATATGTCTCTGTGGCCTTAAAACATTGATGCTAGTGTTTTAAAATACTGTTCCCTCTTGCTGCCTATAACTGGCAAATTGACCTTCTTAGTGTTATTAAAAATCAGAGCCACGACCCAATGATATTAAGGAGAGTTTTATTGTAAAGATAGTGATACCTACACTTTTACATGTTTACAAGTCTACAAAAACTCTCAGAGCAGAGACTTCCTGTGTCTGTCAAACCAGCAAACAGATCACTCATAAGCTGGGAGGGATAATTCACTTCCTGCCAAACTGAGGCAGAGGAGGGGGGACCTTAATGTCTTGGCCTCTCTCTAGCTTCTTTTCACAATCCACCAGGTAGTTGACGCCATCAATAACGATCTGGACAAGTTCAACCTTAATAGTGGGAAGAGGAGGAGACATGATGAAGAAAGGAAAAGGGAGGAGTGATTAGTCCAGCAGAAGCTGCCTGCGAGACCTGCTGGCCAGGACAGATAAATGTGAACTTTCCAGTCAGCGGAACTTTAGTACCATCAGGCACTTGTGTGAGGGGAGCCATCCTGAGTCTGGACTCAGATGTGGTATGGATGGGTGGCATAAGGACTTTTCTCAAGCTTTCCTTACAGTGGGGTTGCTGCAAGAATATTTCATACTTGAGAATCATTAGTTTTCATCCTCTGTACTCTTTCTTTCTTTGGAAATATTTAGTGTGTGTGTGTGTGAGAGAGAGAGAGAGAGAGAGAGAGAGAGAGAGAGAGAGAGAGAGAGAGAGAAAGAGAGAGAGAGAGAGCAGGAATATGTGTGGCATCAGAGCACAATTTTGGCAGCTAGTTTTCTCATTTTACCATGCCTGGGTCTTCAGGCTTGTGAGGCAAACACTTTTATCTCCTTGGTCCACATACTTTTTTCTTCTAGAGATTTGTTATTGTTTTATTTATTATGTGTATGTGTGTGTGCCTGCATAAGAGTCTATGTGTACTTCATGCATGCGGGTGCTCACGGAGACCAAAGGACATCAGATTCTCTGGAGCTGGACTTGACAGAAGGTTGTGAGCCACCACATAGGTACTGGGAACCGAACTTGGGCTTCTGCACGAGCAGCAATTATGTTAAACCAGCAAGCCCCCATGTACCTTCTCTTCATCAGCCTCTTGTATATAACACTATACAGTGATATCTGTGTGTGCTTCTTTAGATACGAATCCTGACCAGCTTCTCAACCCTCTGAGCACTGAAAATGCTCATAATACAGATATCCTTATTTACTTAGTGTAACAGTCGCTTTCTGGAAAAATTGTTTTAACTAAATCATGCTTTCTCTGTGACAGGAAAATAGACTACTTAACGCACATTTTATAAATTAGGACAAACTAAGCTTTTGAAATTCCTGATTTAAAATATGTTGAAACTTTAGTGTTTAAATATTTGCTAAAGGCTATTTACCTATGATTTTTTTTTTCTGGTGTTACCTCCTAAACTAAGCACACCACTGCTCAGGAGGCCAAATTAAGACAATAAGCAAGGGGTGACTCCAGAAAGCATAACATGGTCTGCAGCCTGACTGCAGCAAGGGTGAGAGGACCCCTGAATTCAGGGGTGGAACAGGCCTTGCCTGGAAGAAACCCAGTTCCGTTCTAACTGCTTTTCATCCATAAGGAACCTGGGGCCTTGAGAGAAGGTTGGGCCAGAAAGCCTGCTCTGTCTAGTTGAGCCCACAGTCCTCTCCAATAGACCTGTCCTGTATTGGACAAGGTATGGTGACATGAGCTCCTCATTCACTTCTAGTGGGACTCCGTTTTAACCCTCCAGGTTAACCGGGTCATATATAGTTTTCCTGATTCCTTTCATACAATTATATCCTGTCTACAGTTGTGAGTCGAGTATACATAAAGTTGGTTAAAATACCAGTCAGAAAACATAAACATATAATGGAATGTCTTTGCCATATAATCACCAAAAATTATGTTTTTGGATATCAAAGTATTTTTTGTTTTGTTTTCAATTTTTGTTTGTTTGTTTAACAACACTGGGATCGGATCTAGGGCCTCTCACCTGCTAGGCAAGTGCATTACCAATAAAGCAACCTCTGTCAGGGCTGGAGAGGGGTCTCAGCAGTTAAGAGCACTGTTGCTCCTGCAGAGGACATGAGTTAGCTTCCAGCACCCACAAGGTAACTCACAGCTCCAGGGCCAGGCCATTTCTGAATTTCTTGGTCACCAGGTATGCACATGGTACAAATATATACATTCAAGAAAGACACTTATACATAAAATAAATAAATTTAAAAATTTTTGACACAAAGAAAATATTTTAGAAGCTATTTCTCTATCCCTAGTCATGTTACTTAATAATATTCATTGTTGTGATAAAGCATTCATGAATTATAAAAAGTGCTATAATATAAAATATGTGCTATAATAATATCATTTAATGTCTTCTGAACAATTGTTAAAAGGAGTAAAAAGAAATAAATTAATATCCAAAAGGTATTGAGGGCTGCCCGATTACATACATGGTGTTTAAAATACTTTCAGACATTTTACTAGCTTTTACAATAATCCCCTAGAAATTTACAACAATACACTAAGTTATATTAGATAGTCACTATGCAAAATGAGAGAATAACTTTCTACAGAGGCCCTTTCTATATAGGCTTCTGACCAGAGGCTGTGCCCCAGGTGGAAGTAACTCAGTGTGTGCTGTCAGTATTTACTTAGTATTCAGTTGTGTGTTCCTACGTGAGCTCTCAAGACTCATCTCACCCACAGTTTCCACACACCAGTGAACCCATTGTTCCTACGTATCCCAGGAGCTCCTCAGCCTTGTAGGCACACTATCACAAACCTCTTTTACTATCTAACCTCTACAACTAAAGTGTTAGAGATTACTATCTAAGATGCCAAAATGAAGATGATTAGCATGTGGTCTTCAGCAAAGGAAATTCAGACTCAAGAGAGATTTTCACGCTGTCCACACTAGGAGGGACAGCAACCTGGTCTCTGAGTCCCTGGGGTTACACATGCTGCTGTCCCTTAGCTTAGGAGCACCCCGTTGCTGGTGATGGCTGAAATGGCTGTCAAGGTCAACGCACTGTCGAGTCCACACTGTTGAGTCCACTGGGACTGCTCGGCTTGCCTACGGCTGCTCAGAAGGGACTGTGTATCTTTCCTGCATTATTTTTCACGCCAGGAGTGAATAGTTAACCCGGGACTCAGTGGGGAAAGTGTGTGAGTGCAGTGAGGCTGCTGAGGCTGCCTTCCCGTGTCCCCCTGCTGCTGGGCTGACCTCACTAGTCCGTGTCCGAGTGAGGAGACCTTACCTCTGACCTGCCGATACGGTCTATGTTGGAGATGTCGTACACATCCGCCACCGCTGCGGTGTCCACACCGCCTGTGCCGCGCTTCTGGAGCCTCAGGTTCTCCAAGATCTTAGAAAAGCGCGGGTCCTAGGACAGGGGATGTTGTTGCAGTCACTGAGCAAAGACGCGCCGTAAGAGACAGTAGCCATTAATAAAGTATTTACAAAGTACCTGAGCGCTGGGCCTGAAGCCTTCCAACAATCTAATGAAGTAGATATTACTTTCACCCCATCAAAGTCCATTTTTTGGTGCTGTAACAGAAGTATCTAATCCAGGAGATGGTGGTCATGCCTTTAACCCCAGTATTCGAGAGGCAGGCGCAGGTGGACCTCTGTGATACCGAGGCCAGCCTGGGCTGCATTGAGTTACAGGACAGCTAAAACTACATATTGTCTTGGAGGAGGTGCCTGACGCTAGGCCACTTGTAAACAATAGAAGTACTTTTGGCTCACAGTCTGGGAAGTCCAAGAACATGGCATCAGCACCTGCTCGGCATCTGGTGAGAACATGTTTGTGGCATCACAATGTGGCAAAGGGAATCACATGGTGAGACAGAGCATGTGTGATAGCTTGGATCTTTCTTCTTGTATAGCCACTAATGCTATCATAGCTTTGACCACCACATGCCATTGGCATATGAATTTGGGGACTGCGTCTCTAATGTATAAACTTGTAGGGGACAATTTAAGCTCTACCAATCCCTATACTTCAGATGAGCAAAATGCACCAGAGCTAAGAGTCGGCAGAACTACAATTGACCTTGTGACATCTGACTCCAGTTTATCTTCACATAAATATACACATATGTATTTGCATGTAGGTGCCAGCCAACTGTGTTTGCTTACACAGTTTCATTGTTATAAATAAAACACGTTAAATCATTTTCTTAGCACTGAAATTTTGAATAACAAAAATAGCACGTACCTTCTTATTGTTAGGCAGCACATTTTTCTAAATTGTTTAAATGTCCTTGATTTATTTTGTGCTGTGGCAGAAATGACTAGCTCCCTATCAGGATCCTTTACCTTTCACCCCAGCCCTGGACCTGAAGATTCATCCACTTGCTCACTGAGTTCTTTCATTCACGCAATGCTCAGAAGTGTTGAATGCCACCTCCTGTCTTACACCTTAGGTTTTGTCCTGGGCACTCCTGCATGCTCTCTCCCTTTCTCATGTTCTAGAGACTGACTGTGTCTGTGCAAATGAGGAAACTGCTCCAAATAAGGCCCCCTACTAGCAGCCTCAGAGTCACCTGAAAACTTGCAAGAAATAGAAATTCTAGGACTAGTGAGATGGCAGAGTGAGGAAAGTGCTTGCTGCCACGCCTGATGGCCTGACTTCAATCGTCAGAACCTAGAGACTGCCCTCTGGCCTCCACCGTGTACCCACACCTCCCACAACTGAACAATATACAAATACAAAATGAGAAAGAAAAAAACCAACCAAATTGCACAAGTATGGCCTAAAAATCTGTGCTTGCCTAAGTCCTCCCTCAGGTGGTTCTCCGCATGCTCAGGTGTAAGGACAAGGTGAAAGAAACCGTACGGAGCAGAACAGGGCAGTCCACATACTGATCCTGACTTGTTGCGTGATGGAGACTCAAAAGCACTATTCTTGAAGCACCATCCCCGTGCTGCAGGCCTGGAACCCATCCTCACTAATGCAAATGACTTTTCCATTGCAGGGGACAAAGCTCCTGTCACTCGCCATTACCTTGCTGAGCTTTGGGATCCTAACATGGACACCAGCTCGCAAGCCAGTTCCAAGGTTCGAAGGGCAAGTCAAAATGTATCCTAGACGCTCATTCCACATGAACTCCCAGCCTCGTTCTTGGATTAATCGTTCCACCTACAAATGAAACAGCAGCAGACAAATGGCCAAGTTCTCAGATACCTACCCCTTCGGGTCATTCCAAACACAGGGAGGGAGACCAGTACAGCACACGAACGAAACTGTACTGGAGCTACAGTACTTGATAACTCTTCTATAGGAATACAAATACAATCTTAGTAGCCAAATGAGCACGTAAAGCATTTAAGACAGTCCCAGGAAACTCCACGCCCTCAATGAACGTCAGCTGATACTCTTTCTCATGCAAAGAGTATAGGAAAACATCAGAATTCTCAGCAGTTTGGCCTGTGAGGATCTATTCTGCCTTTCTCTCCCCACCCCTTCCACTTTCCCATTCCGTTCACCTCATCCAGCCCTATCTTGTACCATATTATCAAGCCACAGACTCCCACAAAAGAGAAAAGTCACCTCCTTTTGGAAGCACTGCTCTGGAAGATTGGGTTCTTAGGAGAAAAAAAAAAAAAAACTAGTCCCTCTTTGGAAGTTTCCAAAGTATCTTTTTAAAAACAGAAAATAATGGGGCTAGAGAGATAGCTCTGCCCTTGAGAGCACTGGCAGCAGCTCTTGCAGAGGACATCTTTTGGATCCCAACACCCACATGGGATCACAACCACATGCTGCTCAGTCCCAGGGGCTCCAATGCCCTCTTCTGGCCTCTGAGGGTGCTCCATGCATGTGTGCAGAGACATTACTCATGCGTGTAACATAAAATAATAATACAAAATTAAAAATTAAATTAAAAATTAAAATGCATAAATGAAAACCAGAGAGATTTTATTTTGTTGACTATCTAGAAGCCCCAGATGGAATCTTACTTCCTTTAGTCCACGGCAGAATCGCTCAAATACTCGTTTCATGTTGCCTCCCTTTTCCATTGAGATTACCCTGGTGTGGTCTTCCTCGTTTATCCAGATGAGAAAGGTCTTGTCATAATTATGCCTAACGAAGACAGAAGTGTGGTGCTGACTGTTAATTGCCTTTATCTCAACAAATGAAAATTCTCATTACCTCTGCAGCTTGATTGCTTCATTTCCCCTTCCCCATTCCCTGATGGCCCTTCCCTCTTAATTGTGCATGAACAAGTGCCACAGAATAATAATTCCTCCCTGAATGGAGAAGACTAAACCCAGCCATTATCGATGCTGCATGTGTTTTCACTCCCGCAGGGTGCAGTCTGTCCCCTCATTCCTCAGACACAGTGCACCTCGATGGCCCTTAGCTCTGGCGTCAGGAGGAGCCTGACTCCTAAGGGTTCAACTGGAAGCTTGTGGCTCTTGAAAACAATGGGAGGCAAAGATGAGGAACTTTCCCGCACCACAAGAACTCACGGAGTTTGCTACGTAAACCCCGGATGCCTATATTCCCGCTGTCTTCCTTCGGGTAGGGCTGGGATCCTGGGGAGAGCTGGCTTAATGGAGGCAGGAGCCACGGCAGGCTGAGGGCTCTCAGGAAGGACACGTGGACACTGGCAGCCATCGTCCTTAGGTTTGACTTAAACTAGCAATACTGAGTTTTCATTTTGTGCTGGTCATTTGTGCTAAGTTCACCAAGAGATTCTCTAGCTAATATGAAGTATCTTTCTTTTGAATAGTCTGTCCTCAGGCACATGTCATGCAAACCAGCTCACATTCCCACACCTCCTTTAAAAAAGCTTTCAACATACACACTCACACTGCACACTAACAAACACACTCACACAGACTCACATATACCACACACAAGCACACACACTCACACACACATATACTCACATGCAAATATACACACACATACCACACACACACACACACACACACACATGTACACATTTACACACATATGCATACACTCACACAAACACGCTCATACACAATAACACACACTCAAATACATACACACAAACATACACACGGACATAGGCACACACTCTTAGTGACACACACACACACAAATGCGTACGTGCCCATACGCACTTGCACATGCACACATACACACACACAAACACTCAGTTTTCAAGTAGACTTGACTTCTTCCCCATTTAGCTCAGGCCCCGCATGCTGTCAGCTGCACTTCACAGCAGCCTCGGGTTAGAAGAAGCAGCAGTTTGGGATTCTCCACCCAGGGAAAAGATGAAAACGGTGTCATACCAGATTCCCCTGGCGTCAGGCCAGTCCCGGGCCATCCCAGCACATGTTAGTAAAGGGGACACTGGCTTATCAAACAGGAAGTGGTCCTGTGGGCCAAAAGGGACAAAGCAGAGAGGAGAGTCCATGAGCCTGGCCTGGGCCAGGTGTCAGCTTTCGGCTTACACGTGAGGCCTCTCTGGCAGTGGCCCTCAGAGTCCCTGTGTGCTGGACACCCCGGAAGCTTTTAAAAACAAACCCACCAATGCCTGGAGCTCACACTGCAGCAAGATACCGTGTAGAAGATGGGCTGGGAGGGGGAACCTAGATAGAATCTCTAACAAGGGGGAGCCCCTGGAGACTGGAGACAGGATAGGTTGGGGGCCACTGTCTAGGAGGAGCTCACCCACAAATGGGAAAGCAGGGTGGCTGCTTAAGGCAGATGTGGCTTGCTCCGTCATGGAGGCAGGAGGATAGCCCAGTCTCACACATTAGGAGACAGATGTACCAACTAGAAGCTGTCCTGTGTGATCTGGAAACGGGGAGTTTCATGTCATTTGCATCTTCTAGGATAACAGAATCTTGTTTCTTCTTTTCTTGGAGTTTAGTTAAAGGGTACTTTTGAAAATGGTGTCCTTTTAGAATTTGTGCTAATGAGGAACTAAAAGCATCCAACACTTGGGAGGCGGAGTTAAGAGCACTGCTGTAAGTTTGAGGCCATTGTAGGCTACTGACTGAGCCCTTGTCTCACAAAACCCAAAGGACTTGCGTTTTGTCTACCCTAGAGCCAATGAGAAGCACAGGTGCTGGAGGCAGCAAGGATGAGCGCCCGCAGCCAGCTCCCTGTCTCTGTACAGCCAGGGAAAGCACCTTCGTTTCCTGCCTAGATCCTCTGAGCTCCAGAATTTCCTCAGGGTGTGGTACCACAATCATCCTTTAGGCACGAATAAGATTTCCACACCCAATTGTTTCGCTTGCACCCAGGTAACAGGAGGCAGATGCCCTAATCACCTCCACCCTCCTGTGCCCAGCCCAGCACTCATACTGGAGTTTCTTTAGACTTTAGCCATGGCTTGACAAGGTTTAAGGCTTCAGATCCATTCTCACACTGAAGCTGTGGAAGTCGGGGCCAGTTTCAGCCATCCATGCCAACGCTAAAGTGGGTGGAGGGCTGGGCAGAGCTGTGGGTCTTCCCAGGCAGCCCTGGGGATTTGCCACCTACTCACATCGATGAGCCGTTGCTGATCCTGCTCTGTCATCTCAGACAGCTTGTAGTAGCGACCAGCCAGGTCCCCCTTGAGGCCTTCCAGGGCGGTGATAGCCACGTTCTCCACCTCCCTCCTCTCGGCCCGGGAGCACGCAGGAGGCAGGCTCAGCCCGCGGATGCTGCGGCCAGTACGCACGCGAGAAGACAACACATAGCGCTCATCAAATTGCCCGTGAGTGACCTGCCGGGTGGAGCAGAGAGCAGGTCACCATGGCAGCCCCAGAGCACAGTCCTCCGGCCTGCAGCTTGCCTGGAAACCTTCAGGCACTGCATTTCAGAGAGCGTGGCTAACTCCTGGGTGGACCCACAGCTCTGGGCTGCCTTGTTAGTAAGGTGGCGTCTGCAGCACATGGTTTTGGTTGGGTAAAGCGCTGTAGGAAAGTTGAAAGTTCCCATCAATTAATCGTCCCTAGAGGCATCTTTAAAGGAGCTTATGAACCTCCCCTTGGCTATATGCTGAAGCCAGGCCATCTTAGACCTTCCAGGGACCTCTCGCCAAGGTAGCAGCTCTCAGCCTCCCTCCTCTGCCTGTGGATTCAGGAAATCCTGCATCATAGGGAAAAGAAATGGAGGCTGGCGCTTACCTTGGATGCATCGAGGTCCGTAGGGTGCTTCATCACCCTAGGGTCATAGCCGTTGTGCCTTAGTTTGATGACAGGATCGAAAAGGTCAGCAAACACCTGTAGGCAAGAATACCTGTCCTGTGAGCGGCTCACCTGATAGCGAAGGACTTTTGGTTTCACTTGTCCCCCTTTTTCCTCAGGGCCTAAGGACCAGGGTTGGTGGCCTTTTCTGAAAGTCCCCATGCTGCTGTGGGGAACATGCATATAAGAGGAGAGTGGTAGACACCAAGGATGAGGCTAGAGCCAGGAAACTTGGTGAAGCCAGGAGATTGTGCCACAGTAATAGGAAGATGAGTCTCTAACTACAGACACCCAGCCCAACCCAGTGAGCCCAGAACAAACAGCTGAATGCATTTCTGATGAATGCACACCTTTTATTTAATTTTATTTAAATTTTCTGTACCAACACAGCCTTTTGACAAGCTTAGAGGCCTTGTCATGCAGCTAACCTCTCTTTGAGGAGGGACATTGACACAGCAGCAAAAAAACAAAAACAAAAAACACTGTCCCTAGGAATCTGTACACCTCATAATCCCAGAAAGGATTCCTGACGGTTCTCTGGAAGTTGCCCTCCCTTTATTGGAGCCCCTCCTGAGAATCCAAAGAGCTGGCCCCAAAGAGAAGATAAAGACACCACGACGGTGCTCCCCGAACACCTCTGGTAGGCCTGGACTCTGAAACCGCAGCCCGTGGCTTTACCTCATACGACTCCTCATCGCCTGCCACCATGCCCACAGTCTTTATGAAGGGGTGGCCGGGGTTGTCCACTCCGGTTTGGATGCACTGGTCCAGGGTGTAGCCGTTGGGCGTCACCTTGTTTCGGAGTTTGGCGTAGATGGTGGGAGTGAGGCACTCGGCCATGCAGTTGTTATGTTTCCGAAGGTCAGGGTAGTCCGCACTGTGGGAAGAGAAGGCTGTGGGCCAATAGCTCCCAGGTAAGGGCCACCAAAGACTCCGTTCCTCAGAGACCTTCAACCAGCGCCTCTTGGCCCAGTGAATACGGGGAGAACTGGATAGACACTACAAGTCCCGGCTTCAGCAAGTCAGGCTTAAGATAAACCAGTGCCAGTGACTGCTAGGGAGAAGGACATGGCCCCACCTAGTAGGACACCCATAGTACTGGCTACAGAAGCTACAGAGGGAAAGGAGAAAAGGAGGCCAGAAAATGAATTGAAATTCACAGATTTCTCTTCTGCCCAGAAGTGTTGGTGAAATTCAGTGACAGCCATAATTTGGCCTCTTGGGTGTGGGGGTGGGGCGGGAGACAGAGTCAGAACTACCTCCAGTGTTGTTCACGTCTCTGTCCTTTGCTACAGGACCAGCTCCATGGCAACAGCGGCCTGGTCCATCCTTGGAACAGTGCTCAGCTACGAACACAGCATTTGGTGACTGTCTGGGATGATGCAGAGGGCCACCGCACTAGCTGCTGCCTTACCCTGGCTGTGTTCTGTTTGAAGAATTCGAAGTGAAGAGCACGGTGGACACAAGCACAGGTGACTCCCTCAGCCATTCTGATTGCGTCAGAGCTGGCCATTCTCTCAGCCGGTAAATGTCTCCGAGAGACACCTTAGCTCTTTTCTCTCTCCTGCTCTCACCTACTCGGAATCCTACGGCACCCCACACTGCTCAGACTACTCAGCACTGGTGTCTTAGACACAGTGAGGCTCTGGGCAGCAGAAACCTGGCCTCATCCTCTGCCACTCCTCCACTTCCTGGTTGCATCGTCCTTTAGTGCTCGCACTTACAATCAATACCGTGATCGCATTTCCAGGAATACAGTAAGATAGTGAGCAAAGCATGCATCTGCGGACATCAAGGGGTTGCACAAAGTATGTGAACTTGGACTTAGTGTTTCTAAGTGCTCAATACATGCAAACTATCACTGTTATCACTAGTTAACTGACAGCAAGGTTTGGGCAAGAATGATGACCTATTTCCTCGTGTTTGTCACAGGCTTAATGAGTTTCAAAAAAGATTGCTAAGTTGGACTTAGCCCTTTAGAAAGACAAAAAGGACTCTCGGGAAGTGAAGAAACCAGCTCAGACGTTCTGTTCTTCCAGAGGACCCAAGTTGAATCCCAGAACTCCCATGGCAGCTCACAACTGTCTGTGACTCCAGTTCCATGTGCCTCTGCAGGCGCTGCATAGGCATCCCCTCAGCAAAGCATCCATACAGTGAGATTAAACAAATAAACGCACCAAAGCACCAAAGAAGGATTCTCAGGGACAGCTTCCGGCAGACAAGAGCACCTGTCGGGTTGACACTGAGTTATTTTAAAGCCAGGAGGACTCACCTTGGGGGAAAGAGCTTGTGCTGCTCCCGGGCCTCAGCAGACACCTTCTGCCTGTTCATCAGGTAGCCCGTGGTCAGGGCACTGGTTCCCAGTGTAGTAAACAGCAGAGAGGCATTGCGGCCAGTTAGCAGCTTAGAGAAGGCACTGGCCATCCTTCCTCTTGGTTGAGTGTCTGGAAGCAAAGAAGTTGCGTATCAGAGAGCATCATGAGACCATGCTGGGCTGCAGCCTGGAAAGCAATGGGTGAAAAACAGGCAGTGGCCCTGCTGCTCGCTTTTTTTTTAAATCTATTTCTTTACATCAATTGGGAAAATGTGTATTTTCAGATTTTGTGAGTGCTCACCCTATTTTCTGCATAATTATGGAGAAAAATAAAACGCTATCTATTTTTGTACATTAGATAAACTGAGTGCCTTCGGGACTTTTTCTCTACAGAACTAAACTCTGAATAATAGGATTGCTGAGCTTTTAATAGGTATTGAAATTCTCTAACTACCATTGACCCACTTCACACATCCCAAATAAATTTGTGGCAGAGCTCAAAGTAACGCACAAACACATTTGGATTATCTTAAGAGCAAATGCCCTTATGACTTGAAAGGTTGAGGTAGAAGAAGAATGTAGGGATGTTTGGGGTAGTGCTGAGAACTTCCACTTTGGCTTAGGACCCCTGAAAGGGGATAACATTGTTCAAAGTTAACAAAAATTCACCCTTTGGCTCCTAGAAAAAGCAGATTCAAATCTTCCTTAAAAAAAAGAAAAAGAAAGAAAAGAAAAGAAAGAAAGAAAAGCCAGGTGTGGTGGCACATGCCTTTAATCCCAGAACTCGGGTGGCAGAGGCAGTGAGTCCAAGGCCAGCCTGGTCTACAAAGAGAGTTCCAAGAGAGCAAGGCTGTTATGCAAAGAAACCCTGTCTCAAAGAACAAAATTCATATTCAGTTTAGGTCTTGGACGCTTTCAGATTAAGATTAAACAACAGCCTCTCAACCAAAGATCACCAGTCATACAAAAGATACAAATAAGAAGACAAAATAGACAACATCCGAGTTAGGCCTCCAGTGTCTGAAGATTATGGAATTGCCCCACAAAAGTACAGACTGGCTTTAGATAGATGTTTAAATAACAGTTATTTATAAATTATTTAAAATTTATAATTAGAATAATAATTATTATGATCAAGAAAGAAGAGACTATTAAGAATGATCAAGATAGCCAAACATGGTGGTCCATATATATTACTCTAACACTTGGGAGTAAGAGGCAGGAGAATTGTTTCATGTTTGAGGCCAACCTGGTCTGAGTAGTGAGTTTTAGGCTAGCTAGGGCTATGTGGTAGGACCATCTCTAAACAAACAATACAAAAGAAAAAAATGAAATTGAACTGTTGGATATGACACAGCTGAAGAAAAAATAAATGAAATGGAATTACCCAAAGTGAAGCAGAAGCAGAAATAAATAAAAGGTAGAGAAGCAGAAATAGATAAAAATCTGAGAAATATAAATGCAATTGATAATTACAATAGAAAAATTAGATACAGATTGGATTGAAGTCAAGAAGAGACACCAGAGGAAACAGAAGTGATATCTCAAAGAAAATGGCTAAAAATTATCCAGAACTGATAAAGTACATGAGGCATAATAACATAACATAATACATTATAACAAATATAACTAATATAATATAATATAACATAATATAATATAATATAGGAAACACCAAAGAAACAGATATATGAGCAAATGCTTTTGACCAAACACAAAGGGACACAAAGCAGAAAGAAGACAGTTCACCTACAAGGAAATTACAAATATCAGCTATTTTTGCAATAATAAACCTGGGGAAATAATGTTTTTTAGAGATGAAGAAGAAATGAACTCATTTCACATGAGAATGAAAAAAAATACAGATAAAGAATGAATCAATAACAAAGGAACTAATAAAAAATTCTCAAGAAAGAGCATGACAGTGAAGAGTGGGCTGAAATGCAGGTAATGAAGAAAAAGTATACAATTCTTAATCTGTACTTATACAATTCTCAACAAACCAGGAAAGTCAGTGTTAAATACACGTGGAAAGACTCCTGCTGGACATGGCGCTGCTCAGAAGCCATGAGGGCCACTCAGTCTTGCAGTATCAACTGGCAAGAGTTACTCAGCATGAGTCTCTGTGTGGACAACAAAGAAAGGCTTTTCTTAGTGCTTCCCCCCTGTTCGGCATCCATGATGTCCAAGTGGATTTCTCTAACTTTGGGCTTGTTTCTGCATCTTTACTTCAAGGTCCCCCGAGCTTAGGTGAGCTTGTTGGTGTGGACCCCTGGGCTGAAAGCCTGAGGTCCCCAGGGAAAGCTGAACTAATGTTAGGTGTGGCATGGCAATGACAATACTTCTAAGTGTATCTATCTTTCTGACATCACTTTCCTTCCATGACTGAATTTTGGAAACTGATGAAATTCCAACTCCCAGGATGCTCCAAGGAAACTTCTACTAAATTCCAATGTGTTGGAATCAAAGACTTTAAACATTTAGGAAGTTGTTTTTCTACATTGGCCTAGGAAATCAGCTTAGCAGACACCTTATCTTCTCCACTACTGTCCACATACAATTCTCACCAATCTAATGATGGCCATGAAAAAGCAGGCATTTCTTGAAGTTGTCCTAGGGACCTGTAATGGCTAGACACTGACCTTATTCCAGACACTTCTTTGCTTTCACAGGGCTTCGGTGTTGCCAGCACTCTTTACCAACTTTGTGAATGTGGAGAGGTGCTAAAGCATCCTGGCCCTTATGTGCAGCAGACAACACTATCACAGACCTCTGTGTGTCACGGTCTCAATTTGGCTTCCTAAGCAGAGAAACAGCCTCTGTCACTCTGAGATTTATTGTGAATTCAGCAAAGTAAGGCAAGTTCTAAGTAAATGCCTTCTAAGCTCCAGGGAATGAAGAGTAAGGCAGAGCACGCTGTCCTAAGCAAACAGGAAATGTGCTCATGTCTGCAGGTGAAGCAAATTTCTTTATCCCTGGATTTCCTCCTTTTAGTTGTGAGCTCACCGGTAAGAGGCACTGTGAAAAGGAGGGGCTAAGAAGCAGTGTTAGGAAGACAGGGAGGGAGTGGTGCCCAGGAGGAGCCTGGTAACAACTGGTCATCTCTGGCCTTCCTTCCCAAGAGGCTGGCACAGGGTGGGCGTGCCTGAGAATGCTGCTGTTAGATGTCATTATAACCAAAGACTCATTTGTGGAAATAATTGCTCTAATTTATTTCTCAGACTTCCAATGCTGCATTTAGCAAAGTTGTGTGATCTGTGTCACTGATGCAGGTGAGGCCTTGATGGAGCAAGCAAGCAGCTCTGAAAGTCCAAGTTCCCACCCGTGGACACTTAGCATAGAGCTCAAGCTTTGCTGAAATCAATAATTCCTGTTGTTTATTTGTTGCTGTTGTTTTTTGTTTGTTGGTTTGGTTTGGTTTTGGTTTTGGAGTTTTTTTGTTTGTTTTGGTTTTTGATTTGTTTGCTCTTCTTTGTAACGTACATAGAGATAATTGAATTCTGCTACTAATGAACCAATTGATACACTTGGGGGAGAGGTTGGACCAATTGTTCCACTGAATTTTTCATCTGGGAATGGCCATTTTGCTCCCCTGAGATCCAAAGAGCCTGCCTTGTGATATCCCCATTGGATATCAGACTTGTTATTTGAAAAGCATCACAGGCAGCATTGCTTTGTTTTATTTACTTCTGTTACCTAGAAGGTTCCAAGTATTCCGGAAGCAGGATATGGGACTGCAACTCTGTTCAAAGGAGGTGCCATGATGGTTGTGTGTACAAGTGATCTGTGCCCATGAGAGCAGTTAGCATTTCACTTTGCCTACTTTTCTTTTTAATTTTAATTTTTCACAATTTACTCATTATATATCCCGATTGAAGCCCCCCTCAACTCCTCCCAGTCCCACCCTCTGTCCCTCTTCCCCCAATGCCCTTCATTTAGTCCACTGAAAGGGGAGTTCTCCTCTTCTGCCTTCTGCCACTGGCTTGTCAAGTCGAATCAGGTCTGCCTGGATCCTTTTTCTCTGTGGCCTGGCAAGGCTGCATCGCCAGGGGCAAATGATCAAAGAGCAGGCAACCTTATTCATGACAGAGGCAGCCCCTGCTCCCCTTACTCAGGAATCCACATGGAGACTGAGCTGCCAGTTGGCTACATCTGAGCAGGGGGTCTAGGTCCTCTCCATGCGTGGCCCTTGGTTAGTGCACCAATCTCTGCAGGACCCCCTGGGCTCAGATTCTTCAGCTTTATTGGTCTCCTTACGGAGCTCCTGTCCCCTCCATGTCCTTCTATCCCCACTCCCATCTTCTTCCATAAGACTCCCTGCACCCTGACCCAAGTTGGGCTGCGAGTCTCAACTTCAATCCCATGTTTGGGGGAGTCTTTCAGAGGTTCCTCTATAGTAGACTCTCATCTTGTTTCCTCTCTTCCACCTCTTCTGGTGTCTATCCTGTTTGCCATTCTGAATGAGATTTAAGCATCCTCCCTAGGGTCGTCCTTAGTGTTTAGCTTCTTTAGGTCTGTAGATTTTAGTATGGCTACCCTATATTGTACAGTTAATATCTGCTTATAAGTGAGTGTATACCATACTTTGCCTACTCTTTAAAAATGGTGGGTTTTTAAAAAATTATTTATTTTTAAGGCCATAATTACATCATGCATACCTTTCTTTTCTTTCTTTCAAGTGCTCTCATATAACCCTTTCTACTCTTTTTCAAAGACCTCTTTTTCCTTAACTGTTGAATATATTCATATATATAAAGTATCTTTTCAGTCTGTATACTGTTACTTGTATGTACGTTTTCAAGGATGACCCTTTAGTATTAGACAACCAATTGGTGTGCTCTTCCCTGGGGAAGACTGTATCTGTAGCTGTTGGTATTCATTCCTTAGTTGCCTGTAGTTCTTTGTGTAGGATTGAGGTTGCCTGGGCTTTTCATCATGTACTTTAGCATGTCTTTTGCTGTTGTCCTTGTTCAGCTCAGGGTTAGGGAGTCATATTGGTGAGATTATACGGGTGTAGCTTCTGGCATTCCTAGGATGCACAACCTCACAGCAAACACCCTGTTCCTCTGGCTCTTAGAATCTTCCACCCCTTCCTCTACATTACTCCCTGGGACTTAGTGCAGGAGTTGAAGTGTAGAGCTGTCAGTTGGGACTGGGCTCCACAATGCTGCATTTTCATTGGTTGCTTTTTTTCTGCAGTCATCTTCATTTGTTTCTATAAACATGGTGCTTTTATAAATATTGTATCTGATGAAACTTCTCAGACAAAACAGAAAGCAGTCTGAGGCTCACTTGCCAAGCTTTTGACACTTTCAACTCTCTGCGCATCCTGAGAGCCATTATAACTTACTCAACATTTTGTTCAAAGATCCTGGGAAAGAGAAGATGATGAGCCAAGGCAGCCTTGTAACTTCTCTTGGCATGTTATGGTCTACGCTGTTTTGGTCTACACTGTGGGCTCTGCCACAGCTAGAGGGTGAGTAACAGCAGACTTCAGACATAGCTCACAGAAGCACACATCTGTTTGTTCCTGCAGTCGATGCTTTAGGCTGATCCAGCCTCCCCTTCAGCACATGGTGAGTAGTTACACGATAGGACGGAGCTTCTAACGTACGCCAGGCTCTAGTCAGCCAGGATTGCTACGCCAGGGAATGCTACAGCTGGTGTCATGGTACTGAAGCAGCTGCTTCGGAAACTGCTCTGCTCACCTCTCAGACTGGCCCTGTTTTCAGCCTGAGGGCCTGCTTGGTACCTGCCCAGAGGACATTTACTTACTCACATAGGTTCCAGAAAATCTTGGGGCCTCTGATGGCCTAGCCCTTGCTTTTATGTCCTGCAGGAAGCATGAGATTCATTCAGGGACTAACCCTTGACTGTGGGGATAGTCAGTGTCAGGCACCACAGTGGACGGCCAAGGTAAAAAAACACAGTAAATAAACTGTGCCTTCCAGGTGCTCCTAATTTGTCTAGGAAAGATGGCTAGGAAAAGGAACGAACGAATTAATCAGAGGTGGGGCTAGGTGCAGGAAAGGAAACAAGTTATTATTCAGAGGATCTTGGGCAACATCTTTGAATAAAGCTTCTCAGGCAAAGAGAACAAAAGGGCTAAGGACTTGAGCCTGGAAAGACCTGCTTGGGACAGAAAGGTTGGTGGCATTGCCGCCAAGCTGAGACCTTTGGGACCATCAGAACATCTGTACCTCCTCAAACCGGGGCAGGCAAGCAGGGAGACTCACACGGAAGGTGCTCTCTCCTCTCAAGGTCATGGAAGCCCACACCAGGGGCCCCCAGGATGTGGTGGAAAGAGGAGTGAGTGGGTTTATATGTGACAGTTACTTAGGATCTCCTTAGCATGTTCTATGTGGGAGACTTCATCTCATTTGGCTTTGACTCTTGTTAGTAAGGAGTGGCCTGGTGGCCTTTTCTGTGGAAGAGAAGATGGAGAAATCTGCATGAGCACCAACAGAGGCTCATGTCTCTCCCCACAGGGGCTCAAATCTATTCAGACCATGGAACAAGACAAAAGGTTGGCAGAAAGAGCTCAGTATCAATCAAGCAAGATGGCTTTTGTAATTTCATAAAAATCACATCCACCTCATGCATACATCACTTATGGCCAAACAACTCCAAAATGCTTAGTGATGTAGTATTCTTCACTAGGTTATGATATAGTATGACACATAGGCATACTTTTAGTTGTGCTTGTATAAACAAACTTGGGCTGCCACAAATATGAAAGTGTAGCATATGCAATGATTGACAGAATGGAAACCTGATGATAAATGTTACTGGTTTTTTAATTTACGATGATCTATTTTATCAGGATTTTGATGATAATGTAATTAGCAATGCTTCCAGGTGGACGGTTCCTTTAATCTCTTGTCTGGTCTTTTGATTACATCCAAAAGCCATGTGGAGTCGTCAACCTCTAGCATCTAGTCTTACAGAAGTACTGTATGATGTTTGCACAATGACCAAGTCATATAAGAATGCAGTTATCAGAACTAATCGTGCCGGTTAGAAACCCCTGACTGTGCTTACATCAGCAGTCTGCCTCGTTCCAAAAGGCAGGTGTCTTCCCAGCCTCCTGGATGCTCAGGTGTCACTCATTGTAGGAAGGACGACAGGTCCTGAGCTACATCCATTCCCAGGCTGCTTCTGTATCTGGCTGAGGCTCCTTTGGTTTGAGAATTTCTCAGTTTTAAATCTGTTATATCTCAAGCCTAGTCCCTGTTTCCAGGCTAATTTGCATCACCCCCTTCACCATAGATTCTGAAATCCCACAAGAAGCAGATGAGGTGGCAGACTTGGTATTTTGGTGTCTTCCTGCTCGGGTTCCCATGTCCAGGAGGTGCTCACAAGCCAGGTATGCAGTCCAGACTCCTGACCATCAGCCACAACAGGCTGTCAGATTCCTAGGTACCATCATCCTCAGCAGTTTCTATGGTGACCTACAGAGGCTACCCCATAGAAAATGGGCCTTCCAGGAGGGCCCAGAGCATAAACACGTGTCTTTGCCTTTCTTCTTTCCTTTTTATCATCATCTTCATTTGTCTCTGCCTCAAACTGATCATCAGGATGATATTGGAGTCTGATGAGCAACAAATACTAAGTATTGAGGAAATAGTATCCAAATCTCCTTTCTCCGCAACAATTGTCTTCCACAAATTATAGGAAAGCAATTAAAGCATTATTAATCCGTATTTAACCAGTAATGCATGTCTCAGGGCATCCACTAAAGAGATCCCATTCAGAAAGAGATCTCATCCTTTCACACAGCTAAGCTGAGAGAATCTGTTATAGGCATCTGCTCAAGGGGGAAGAGGACTTGGTGGCACCATTGTCCTACAGAAGTCATCCAAAGGTCACTTCAGGATTGAGATGCCATGTCTGATAGCTAGTTGTTTTTATTCAAAGAACAGGTAAATCTCTTCAGGTCTCTATGCAGCAGGTAAACCCACAACTCTGGAGCCAGATACCTAAATAAGACAATTATCTGCCCACTGACAAAGGGGAAGCCAGCTGCTCCTTGAGGTCTACATTCAGGGCAGTGACTTCTGGGTCACAAGCCTGGCTAGAGGCTTAGCTGATTTTGTCATGTCTCTTTGAGACAGGGTCTTGCCATGTAGCTTAGATTGGCCTTGAACTCACAAGCCTCCTGCCTCTGCCTCCAGAGGGACTTGCATGTGTATACTCACTCTGACTTGTTTACAGAATATTTACAATATATTTCAAAGAGACGAAGACATAGCTTACAATGACACATTTCCCCCCACCCCCCCGGAAGGAAATGTTCTAAGAAAACAAAAGGGCTATTCCCCTCTTCTCTAGAGAACAGTAGTTGTCTCCCACTCTACTGTGTGCTGGTGAGCATGAGATGTGAGCAGGGCGAGTGCTAGTCAGAGTGAGGGATCATGCAGAACCAGCCCTACGCCCCAAGGGAAGGCAGGACTGGGAGGCAGCTTTCTTGCCTCTCACATCCATTGGCCCACACTTGGTAGGTTCTCATTAAACGTATGAGTTGGTGTCCCAGAAGCTAGGACAGGCTGTTCAGTTCAGTTAATACAATACAGAATCTGCAACACAGATATTTTTCCTCCTTTGGCCTTCCTTAAACACCAGCAGCTCTGTGCATCTCTCTACTCACTGGGGCAACACACTTGCTATTGCATAACAGTAATTATTAAACACTTTTCATTTGTTGGTAACATAGAAAAGCTAACCTAGGGAATACTTTCAAGGGCCTATCTCCACAGCAGCCTCCAAGAACAGGTAGATTATACCATACCACAGAACAGGGAACTTAGAATCAGTTTTTTTTCACAGTTCAAGGTCACACAACTAAGACAAAAGCAATCGGCCCAAGAATTCATTCTGTACAGACACCCATTTAAGTAAAAACCCTGTGCTCCCTGGCAGGTTTTTACAGTAAACAAACATCACAGTGTATTTGGATGGAGACGACCCCATCAGCTCCCTAGGAGCAGAGCTGCTGGTTGCCTAACTGCTTTCTGTCCTCTCTGCTCCCTCAGGAATGCTGAGTGGTTTCTCTCAACCAGAGTTTCCACAGCGGAGTAACAGGATAATAAGAACGAGAACAAAGGCACACCAGCACCTCATCACGGTTCTGGTCAGTCCCGAGGGGAAACAGAGCCAGAGGGTGGCCTCAGATGCTCCTTGCACAGGAACACTATTGACCACAGACGAAGACATTGTCAGCAGACTGTGGCGTTTAAGAACAAGCAGAGCAAATGACATTGGCAGGCTTCACTGATGGAAATATAGTGTGTAGTGACATGGAGAGAAGGAAGGGAGAATAGCGAATACAGGAGAAAGTGGCTTTTTGTTTTAAATGTACTCATTTGGAATTTTAACAATCTACAATGTGGCAGTTTCTACAAAGTTCTTAAGTTGGAGGGGGAAACTCTTATGTCTCCCTTATTATATGCTGAGCACGTAGTCCTAGGGTCTGATGGGTACCATCCCATTTCATAATCTATACAACCCCATCTGATGCCCTCATTATCTCGGTGTCATGGTTGGAGAATGAAAGTGAAAAAAGGCCAAGCATCAGAGACCACATGGTCTGCAAGGAGTAGAGCGAGGACTTATGGGCAGTCTGCCCTCGCCGTTCATACTCTAAAGCAAGTGTCCTCTTCCTGGAGCTGTGTGATAAGGGACCAGAGTGTCAAGGAGCTCTGAGAAGGCACAGCCTGGTAGTGCGCTGTAGACCTTGTCTACAATATTGCTTGCCTTCTCCTCCCAGAGAGAAGTAGCATGTCACACACTGCAGAAAAATATAGCAGAAACTGAGAGTAGACACTCCCACAGTTGTGTGAGGAAGCAGAAGATCATGATGTGTCCATTGTATCAATTGGCCACTGCCCTCAGCAACATCAAACTTAATCTACCTTTGAATGATACAGAAATGAAGAAAAGGCTGAATGTGTCCTTTGTTCTTTGCCTAGGTCTTAAGATTTGCCAGAATCTTAAGGAAGAGGTCAAAGCATCCAGGACCATAGTCACAAGTACAAATATGGCTGCCCATGAAGCCTACAAGAAGCATTTTCCTGGAATTTAATTAAACGGGGGACTTCTATGCCTAGAATTTGTGGTGGCTATCATCAACAGCTTCCAGGAAAAACCCATGACTTGTGAAAACATTCTTTAATTCAGGAGTCCAGAAACTGCAGAAATTAGGGCTATATCTAAACATGGCCCATAAAAAACAATCGATAAATAATTTGTGCCCAGAGATTTCATTAGGGCCCAAGAATTAAGCCATATGTCCTATCCCTCCCTCCCTCCTGCCTTCCCTCCCTCCCATCCATCCCTCTTTCCCTCCCTCCATTTGTCCTTTATGTTATTCCTCCATCTACCCTTGTACTCAACACATATTACAGAATAAATCCTGGTGTCAGATACTGGGTTCTGTCAGCATCTCAAGAGTTCTGTCAGAGTTCAAGGGGGAGACAGACCACTGTTAAGCAGAATGCTATAATTCAAAGGATGAGAAGACCCCAAGCTGCTGGATGGGAGAGGAAGGGCTTTCTGGAGGAGATGAGTATCTTTGTCACTTTGCTAGATGAACAAGAGGAAGGCTTTAGAGACAAAGGGAATGGAATACACAAAGGCGGGTCCTGGAGAGGCAGAAAGCAGAAGGCACAGGAGGCAGGGTGGAGACTGCAGAGGTAGGCCGATCCACAGCAGGACCAGTATTTCAGACATAACTAGATGAAAAGAACAGTGAGGCTCAGGACTGGACTCTGTACATGGTGGGAAGAATGTCAGCATTTGGGATAGGGAGACATTTCAGTGTATTTACATGTAGTTGACACCACAAGACTGCCAAATGGTGGTCTGTGGAGTGTTATCAGTTATTTATAATGAACATACAGAAAGCCGAGCGTTTAGAGAGCGTTTTTAATTTCAACCAACATTTCACATGTGTTTATTTTATTTTTTCTAATAGTTATACTTCATTATATCTTACAAATGAGTGGATCTGCTATGGATCAAAAATGGTGAAAGAAACACGGATCCATTTCCAAGACTTGAAAAGGGGCCAAAATCTGGGTAACTAGAGGTTGTGAGGATTGAAAGAACCGTTGACACAAATCTTGGCCTTTAAACACAGGTGGTAAATAATGGAACTTGTATGCTGAGCTTGATTAAATGGGGGAGAAAATATTTGTAGACAGGGAAACCAGGCCGTGAGTTCTAGAGCAATCCAGTCAAGAAACTCTCCAGACCAGAGCCAGAGTGAAGGCTTCCTGGGGAGAACAGAATTCCTGGGGCATCCAGGGCCTTTGTGGCCAGTGAGATGTGAGCATGAAGGGTGTGAATCAGTTTTGGAGGTTGCCCTGGCTTCTGACTTGAGTAGTTAACACAGGAGCTATACCCTACAGCTGGGTTCTGGCTGGAGAGCAGCTTTGTGGGGTGTGGGGAGAGCATGATGCTCAGATATGTCCGTGAGGTATTCCAGAGGGAGTATGTTCTTGCATTGTCTCATGATGAGTGTGTAAGCACCCCTCACTTGAAAGGACACTGTACCCACCTGGAAGAACCTGGCAGTTACCTAGTTACTACCGTGTTTCAAAATTCCTGCCTGGCAGCCTTCCAGAGCCATCACCTGCGGAGACAGAGCTCAGAACCAGGAGCTGACGAGGTGCAACACGTGAGCAAAGGCCTTGGAACAACAGGCCCTGGGTTTGAGCACAGTTTTGTTATAGTGATTAAATTAATTATATTATACTATATATTATCATATCATTAATTTCATCTTATTTTATTACAATACTATTCATAATTGTCATGTGTAATATGTTAATATTATATTAATAGTTATTGCCTGTTGTCTTCGAAAGACCCCTAAGGGCTACGCTTTCCATATCTTAGTTCTCTCAATCATTAGTGATACGCTGGAATCATTAGAAAGGTGAAGACTGAAGAGATGGGCTGTGACCCACACCCAGCCTTCAGAGCATGCCTGGCACTCACTTAGGACTAAGCGGGGTTAGCACCTGCTGCTATCCCTTGCACCATTGCTGAAAGGAGGCTTCTAGTGGCTTCCCAGAGAGTGTTTTAGAACGTTCTTCCTGCAACCCTGCAAACACCCCCGCATCGGAAACAGACTTTGTTGCAGGGAGGGGTCTGCAGATTCTTCACTTAAAACAGGCACAAGTCGCTGACCCAGGCTTCCAGAGACTGGGCAAGGCCACAGCTGGGCAACTGCAACACATTGCCAGGGCCGCAACCAGTTCTTCGCAGGGATCTGTGTGCTTTAGTCTGGTACCGCACTTTTCACTGGATCTAATCAGGAAGATAAAGCCTTGGGTCTCAGTTCCGTTCTTTCCTGAGGACATAGGCTTTCCTGGTCCTGGATGTGACAACGGGGCCAGGCAGGTGCACCTGGTCCTCCAAGGGCATCCATCCAGACTCTAGCACTCTTACACCTGCCTTCTCTCCCTGCATCTCTGGCATCTTCTCACTCAGTCCACAGGAGTTTTTTCTGGTCTGCTCCCTGCTGTAGAGCAGGGAGCTAGAGAACTAGAGAGCAGGAGCCTTCTGCAGGCCAAGGCATTCTACTTAGCTGATCTGGGCTGATTGGCCAGCCTTAGAATCACCTGGACAGCTCTCTGAAGTGCTGTGACCAGGATGGAAAAGGAAGTAGGAGAAAGCCATCAACACAGACACACCCAGGCTAATTGCCCCGGCATCACGCTTTGGGAGGAGAAATAAAGGTGCCAAGACATAAAAACAGAGGCCAAAGGATCCTCAGTGCCAATTTATAGTGGCAAAAAACCCAGGAGCAACCAGCCCATCAGAGGGAGAAGGGTCATAAGTGTGCAGTGTGTTCAGAATATGGAAGACACTGCAGTGCCTCCGCTTTCCTGGGCACATATTTTATGACTCATTCCTAGATGAAAAAGAATAAAAGAGAATCTCACAGGAATGAGTACACATAGTTATGGTTTTGTAACAGCAACACATTACATATGCACACACACATGCATATATATTTGCTTTGTATGAGCATCCAGAGTGTTCTTGAAGGTTGTTCATGAATCACTAAAGGGTGAGGCCACAGCTGTGTATTTCAAGCAGGCTCAGCATCTGCCTGTCCATGATGGGTGTGGCAAAGGGAGACAGGGGCAGGCTGCGGCAGGCACCAAGTAAATGAAGGCCTTCCTCTTCACCTTAGGGTCAATCTTCCATCCCAAATACCTACCCAGCCTTGGATGCCCCCTCTGAGAGCCTGTTCATTCCAGCTTTCTCAAAATCATCTTAAGTGTTTCATTTAATTCTCTTACTTTAATCATCTCTCTGAGGACAAGATGACATGCCAGAATACACTTACCACATACTTTAAGACTTGCTAACTGTCCTTTGAATACCAACACAATGCTCACAAAGTGAGTTTCTCCCTCCTGGGCTCAAGCATCCCCGGTTGAAATCCTGTCAGTGTCGGCAACAGTGCCCTGGCCTTGTGATTTAGGCCCTTCTCTTTCCCACTTTTGTCCCACTTTTGCTGGGGGTCTTCACTTCTATCTAAAAATAGCTTGAACAATCCTGCCATGCAAGCTTTATTTGGTTGGTTGAATGGAAGTCACGTGGCCTTTTCTAGGTCCAAGTGTAACAACCCGAAGCCAGCTTTGTCACCAGTCCTGACCCAGGTTCATGATGACCCCAGCGCCTCACCTACAGCCCAGTCTCAGCCAGCAATCAGAGTAAAACTGCTCTTATAAGCTCAGGACTTCAGCGTGCCCCATGCCACCCCAAGAGTTCAGAAACACTTTCACCACAACCACGCCAAGGCACAGGATTGTCACCTTGGATGTGACTCCTCACTGAGTCCCAGAAACATTTGGAGCTCGTTCTCTTCCCTTCTTCAGGCTTCTGCACAAGCGCCCAGGGTTCCAGGCATTTCTGTGCACACTCCGCCCTGACACTTGGTACACAGCACACCTGCCGAGCCTAGCTAGGGACGCTGCCCTGGCCCTGCTTCCACAGAGGACCTGATTTCTCTCTCTTCCCATCCTCTCTCCCTTCATGTGGGGCTAGGGGTAAGAGGAGGAGTGGGGAGGCTCTTTATAGGAGAGGCTCTCTCTCTATTGCCCCGGCCTGGAACAGCTCTATTACTCTTGGTATGTTTAAAAGCATGTTTTTCAATAGCATTTCGGTTAAAATTGAGTAGAATTTTGGAGCTCTGAGCCAGGAAAAAATTCTGTGTGGGGCAGTGCATAAGAAGGTAGCCTGACTAAGCCAAAGGCTTGGGGTCATGCTCACACCCCCATTTGCTCTCCACATCAAAGAAGGGGAGCCAGAGTGAGTTCTTTAGACAGAGGCCAAGGAGCTGTGATTTTTTTTTTTTTTCTGACCCAGTTGGAGACTGGGTCTCAGATTCCTGGTCTTCTTTCTGGCTCCATCATGTCATGAACTACCCTACTCCTGAAGCTTCTCCTCACCCTGGATATCCTGGAGGTGGAGACCCATGAGTGCCTCTCTGCCAATTCAGAAATCCAGAGTTACTCTGGTCCTGCTGTGCACCACAACCACGCGCCTGTGCTTCGCTAGGCTGGAAGGCAGTTGAAAGGAAGGGAATAGTGCTGTCAGCTGTCGATACACAGCCTCTCCCAAAACAGAGGATGTCACTGGAGGATTTTGTGAACAAATTCTCATGATGCTAGTTTTGTAGGCAAGCAGGAAATGGCTGTGGCTTCCCAGCTCTAAGACAGCAGAGGGATCGAATGACTTCACGTGATGGGATACAAGGTCAACCTTGATGGGCACTCTTGGCCTTCCCTGTCTGACTCCGCAAACAGGAAGTCATAAGGTAAAGACATAGGGTTCTTCCCTGAGAGACAGGCCTTTCCCAGCCCCACTTGCAAAGATGACCCAGATCTTTTCAAAATTGTCTTTCAAGAGAAAAAATTTCCAAGAGAATGGGGGACTTAAAGGCCATAGAGCCCTCTAGGCAGCTGGAACAGCTGTAGTAGAGTGGAAAGCCATCTTCTCTGGTGACACAGGGGTGCATATGACCTCTGACGGTCACCTTCAGGGTTGGCTCTGTGTGAGGTACCTGGCTCAGCTGGCAAGAACTCCCAGAACACTAGACACAGATTCCACATGTGACCTCAAGAAACACAAGTGGATCTTCCTCTGGACTTTGGCAGTGATGGTGACTCCAGGCCTCTGGGGTGGGGCCTGAATCAGTCCCAGACTCAGTCCCTATCCTACCTCTGACTCCTATCACACCTTATTCCAAACCCCAACTCCTGCTTCCTGGCTCTGTCTCTGCTGCTCTTTTAGAGAGTGGCCAAGTCCACAGTCCAGGCTCTGAAGCCATTATTTTACCATGAGAGGCTGTGCATAGCTTAGTCCACAGACATGCTCCGCTCCAAGCACAGGGACCCTGAAAAAGATGCCTCCCAGTGTGAGAGGCCTGCCAGGCCTCAGCAGCTGCCGACGGACAGTAAGTCCAGGAAGGGTGACTCTTCCTGCTGCCTCTAATGCCAAGTTTTCATCAAAGGATGGATAATAGAATGGCACAAATGTGACAGGACGTGAGGTGTGCACAGCCTCCTGGGAAGTACACAGTTTATCTAAGACGGCATTGACCCCAGAGACCCAGACAGCACTGTGGTGGCCACAGAACTGCATGCTTGGGGAGGAAGGTCCAGAAGACAGTGCTGAGGGCGAGGGGGACTTTGGTTTGCTGGACAAGTGCTGCTTTCCACACAGTCAAAGCAGAGCTTCCAAGGCATGGACTTTACACACAGGGACAGGGCAGGACTGATAATGACCATCCCAGAAGCCGAGCATGTGAGGAGTGGGTCACCATCAGCCATACGAAGCTTTTTAAATTTTTTCTTCTAAAAACGGGACGTTACACAGTTCATTTTCAGTATATCAACACCTTCAAGGGTAACTCCCTGGCAGTAGCATTAACCGGCGAGAAACTCACACTTTCTAGCTAGTTCACGCCAAGTCACTGGACATCTCTTTTGATGCAGGTGAGGAAAACACTACCAGACATGAGCAGATTGCTCTCTGCAAGTTATTAGAGAACGAAATGTGACATTTAAACTTACCCCAAGTTCAGGGTCATAATTCCATATTTAGATTTTTTTTTTCCCACGGAAGTTCATGTTTCCCTGTGAAGCAGAGACACTGCAAGCTAAGGCTCCGGGTTCTCCTGCTGAGCTGCCGGTGCTGATGGCCCAGGGAAAAGGCGATTCCACACAAGGGCTGCCTACTGGGCAGCAAGTTCCCATCTCTCTCTGGCCCACACACCGTTTCCCAGTAAGTGTTTCCTACGTGGTTGGGGATTTCCCAAGCCAAGGCTCACCACACTGGCTCTAGTACTGCACCTCTGTGGAGAAATCAAGCATTTCGATCCTCTCACTGACCTTGAAGCTGGAGGAGTCTGTCTTATCCAGATCCTGCTGCTTGCACACAGCCAACAAGTGTAACGGGAGCCTTCCGGGCTCAGCCTAGAAAAGGCTGCTGTGCTGGGCGGGGCCTGTCTCTCTCCACCAATCCCACGTCAGACCTCCGGCCGCACTGGCGCGCCCAGCTGTGTCCTTGAAGGGCAGCCCCTGACTGTTCTGCCACCGGGCCAGGTGTCCTTTCTGGAACCTGCCATTTCTGTGAAACGTTTGCCTGTCCCTGGAACAGGCCGACCTTCGACGTGGCCTGCCAGCCTGGTCTGCAGACTTGCTCTGAGACGGGTTGGTGCTGCAGCTCTCCTAGGGCGGGAGTGGGAGGCAGTTCTAGCTTGGGGTATAAGGGCCCGCAGAGGGTCAACACTTCCCTTGGAGGAGAGAGAATAAAGTCTGAGAGGAAGTCTAGGAGCAGGAAGGCCTCCTTACAACTTGTCGTCTGGAACGGGGGTTCAGGGACAACCAGTGAGCATCGCCATGAGTTAAAGATCACAGAACTGAAGTAGAGAGTACACTTTCTCACTTTCTATTCACACCAACTCACATGACCACCTGACAGCCCAGCAGACCTTATCCTTGCTAAAAACAGCCTCCCGGGACATCCGCCACTGAAAGGTGCCTATGAATAGCAACAAACCTCGCTGGTTTTGGACAGTGGCCCTGCCATTTCAAAGGGGCCTGCCTGGGCTCCTCCTGGCCATCACGTACCCGGCTTCTGCAGCCACATCAACGTCACCAGCTCACTCCTCTCTCTCCCTTCTCAGGAGAGTCGGCCAGGCTCAGAGAGTTGCTGGACAGCGGGTACTGGACAAGAATTGTGGTCCCCTGAGTGGGCCAGTGTCCTCTTAAACTTGACCCACAACAAAAGTACTTTTGCTCAGCCTTTGCATGAGATGCGGATTGCAGCTGGGGGGAAAACAGGGGAGGGTTTCCTGGGAGCCTGGAAGAGTCGTGGTGTGAGGACATATGTGTGTGCATCTGCTCTCTGCTTAGGATTCCAGCATTTCGCCTGTGTTCATTGCAGCCCAGCTCACCCACGCACCTGCTCTCACTAACACAGGCTTACACTGAGCAGAAAGGTTTTTATTTTTTCAAAGTAATTCCATTTTGTGTGATACTCTCAGGTATTTTCTAGACTTTTCTGTTGTTCCATTAAAGCAATCTGACTGGAGCCAGCCACAATGACATCATGAGCCTCCGGAATCTTAGACCCAATTGGCATACTGGGTCTGATGACAGTCCCAGAGCCCCAGTGGCCTCCTCTGGTACCACAGACATGCCGCTGCAGAGTTGTGGGACTGAAGAGCTGTGGGATGGGGCAGCGGGAGAGTGGAAGCTTAGTTCTCCTCAGAATAGCTCCTGTGCACACACGTTTGTTTCAAAGTCAGTTTGTTTCAAAGACCTGACACAGCCTGGCTCCCAGCTTCAGAAACCACATGGATGTGGGGAGAGTGGCTATGAGATTTTTAAAGCATGGCAGTTACAATAAAAAATAAGTTCTCCTTAATTTTTTGATAATCAACATTTAGAGCTCCCTCTGTTCCCCTTACCACCACAGCTTATATTTTTCAGTCTAAATTTATACTTTAGTGAGTTGTTAGGTCAGGGGTTGGGGTCTTGCTGAGAAAATAACTTTCTGTTCCTGTCTGCACTTGTGACAAAGAAGCTTTAGCAGGGACAGGAAACCTCTGCAAGTGACTCACAGCAGTCATTACAAGTCTCTGACAATTCACCTCACACAACCCGTCATAGCCTTTCCCTGTCCCTTTCTTGACAAAGCCAGTTCTTTCAAGCTAGTGTTAGTGTGGGTGTGGGCTTCCTCACGGGGAAAAGGACAGAAGGGAATGTGCAACTTCTGTGTCACTTGGTTAGAAGGAATTCTGCCCTGGCCTTGCTTCCTTTGCTGTTCCTCAATCTTTCTGGCACATGAGTAAAGCGGGACCCAGAGCATTGCCTTGTGAGGTGGCCAAGCAGAAAGAGGTGTGTGGACATTAGCCTGGCTAACTGTCCTTGCGTCCCATCCCTGGAGCCTGGGAGGGCCTCTCTCTACAGCTTGTCCTCACGCTCATCAGCTGTACCCTGACTCTGCTCTGGATGCTGGAACAACTTTTCTGAAGTGTTTTCACACATTAACCCAGGTAAGTACCACAGATGGGTTCTCCATGCCTGGCAGCAATCAGACATGGGCTGGGGATGTGATTGGAATAGATTTAAGAACTAGAAATGGACTGGAATAAGTCCATTTATATCTTTTTAGAGGACCCTGTCCTCCAATTCAGTAATTCAGACTGTAAAATGGAGTTAGTTTTTCCAGGTGTTCTTTGAACCTGAGCTGCAGAAGTAAAATAATATGTAAAGGAGCCAACTGGTGTGAAGGACAGTGTCAAAATGGGAAAGGAGATAAATGAAGAAACCATGAGACTTTTAAGTACTGAAGAAAGGCGGAGTTTAATTTGCATCTTGGCATAACCTACGCCTCACTTGGCAAGGCCACAGCACAAATCTCTCCTTAGAGTGACAAATGACAGCAAATGTGCAAAGTGACCAGACACAAACAGTGTGCTTTTCTGACTTACATGTTTGTACACACAAACACGCACAGACATACAAAAAAGAAGTACATTTCATTCCTTTGCAAAAGAGAGCTGAGAATGGTACTCAGTTACCTCACAATTGTACAGCACTTTAAAGTTTACATTCTGACCCCTTTGGTCCTCAGGACAGCCCAATGAGGTAGACATCACAGGAATTATGACTAATCCCATTTTGCAGATGAGGAAGGTGAGCCTGGGAGTGTCAACACTGGACAGTGCAGAGCTGGGCTGAAGTTGAGGTCTGCTCCAATGCGCTTACATACCAGCCTTCTGGTTAAATGAAATGGGTTGTGAGGAGACAGTGGGTCAGTGCTGTGAAGCAGGGTGATTAATTTCCTCGGGCAGATTGCGTCAAGAGCAGTCAGTCCTGACCGTAATGCCATGCCGCGAGCGCCCGAGATGGAAACTTTGCTAGATAATTCATTTGTCTGCATCTACAACAAAAGGCCCCTCTCTGCTCTATTCTGCCCCACTCTAAGATACCACTGGCCTCCAGAAGGATGCCAGTTACATCCCACTGACAGAGGCTTGCTTCTAGGAATCACATAGTGGTGCCCATAAAAAGTCACTAAACTTACACTCTTATTTCACACAGAAATGAAAATAAATTTGTGGACATTAGCCTGGCTAAAAATAGTATATTATTATCTTTTATGCCACCTCAACCATAGCAAAAATGATAACTTTTGTAGGCTGGATTTAAAAAAGAAACATATTTAAAACAAGAGACAGTTTCATGGGGAATAACATCAAAGTTGAAAAGAACATCTAGTAAAATCTGCTTTTTAACGTGAACACCTACAGTTTTAGGAACGATCGCCTTAATGCATTACTCTTCAGGGACGATGCAATCTGTGACAGCCCTCAGTTTTGCCTCGCCTCCCATGAGAGAAAGAGGGGAAGGCCCATCATCACATTAAATGGCCCCCACTGGATTTTTCTCTTCCACGTGATCCATGACTTTCACTGTTTATATCAGTACTTTGAGATGCACTGACCAACGGACAGCAAAGGAGTCTTTGTGTTAGAGTCATTCTAAGACATTGTCACAGCTGTTTAAAATCCCCTCTTTAAATTGTTGAAGAAAAGTGGCAGCATTATACTTCACGCCTGAAACTGTCATGCAGTACAGTGGCTTCATTTGGTAAGAGATTTGTTTCTGTAGTAAGAGCAGCTGCCTTAGATAGGCGTCCCGCAAGGCCTCTAGGCCATTCCACCAACAGGAAAAGATTTCCTCTGAGAGCGCGGAACTGAGCTGATATCCTGTTAGTTTGGTAGCACACGTATTCACTACTTGACTTTAGGAGCTCTCTCCCAGGTGCATACAAAAGCATCTCATAAAGTAGGGGGGTGCATGCATTGTACCCCACAAACACATACAAAGCTTTAAAGGACAGGAAATTTTAACAATCAGAAGAGAAACCACAAATTGTTCTGGTGAAATTTAAGTGTGACCAAGTTGAGGTGTTTTATTTTAAATGTGCAGTCCTGCCTTGGCTGACCCATGCAAGATCCTCGGCTCTTTAGTGCTAACCAGCTGAAGAAAATCTGTGAGCAAAGTAATGGCAGTGGCCACAATGGCCACTGGGTAGGAAAAGCAGCATTTCAACAGTCAAGGAGCATTAGGAATTCCTCTTATTTTTCTTTAATAAGAATGGCTTCAGTGGCCTCTGAAAAGTAACACTGGTGAAATAGGAGCCCAAACTCCCAAGCCAAGTGCACACAGAGCCGTCCTCTGAGGGGCAGGCGTGGGGTGGGAGGAGGCAGAGGAGGCACTCCTTCTCCAGTGGTGCTTTGTGTGGAACCAGTATGCTGTGGCCCTCTCAAGAAAGCTACTCTTTACTGTATCTCTGTAAGATCTTGTGGTGTGGGTGTGACCGACACGTTCTTTCAAACGTTCTGAACACTGAGAAGTCAATCATAGGTATGCACAGTTAGGATCCCGCAGCTCATGCTTCCATCATGCAGCACAATGCATCAGTCTCATATTTGAAACTGGAGAGAACAAGCAAGCAACTCAGGAAACAAATAAGTAGAAAGGAGAAAGCATCTATAGGTGGCCCTTAGTGCTATGCCACTGGCGAATATGAAAAGAGCTTCGGAGTGGGATTCACATAATACAAACGTTTTACCTAGTGTGTGCATGTTTATGCAGTTCTGCACAGGGAAGACCCTTACTTTACAGGAAATGTCTCCTTCTCTAGTCCTATGGTCCATTACCAATGCTATTTCTTCTACTGGGCCTTTGGAGCCAGTGGGATGTTTTCAGCTCTACCACATAATGAAAATGCAAGGGAAGAGGGAAAATAACTAGACAAATCAATCTTCACTGTCAGCATGAATAAGCATCATGCCTCTAAGAGAAAATAGAAAAGGTAGAAAAGGCTCAGGTAATGAGGATCCCTCACTGCCATTTCTTCCTTCCTTTAAAGCAGTGGTCTCCCTGAGAATAGGAGAGGGGGTAACCACGGAGCCCTGTTCCTTTAACCACAGACCATCCTGGGAAGAGTGAGGTCACTTCTCCAGGCTTGGGGCACAGGGAAAACCCCTGCATTTGGTTTTCTCCTATAAGAGCAGAAATGGTCAGGGCCATTTCTCACACACTGAGTATTCTTACTCAGAATGATCTCAGAACCATTTTTAAACAAAGATGGTTGAGACAGGAGAGAGGACCACCTTCCAAGAGTGCACAGAAATGTGGGCTTTCAAAAGAAAACCCCCATAAATGTTTGCTTTTAAAGTACAGCCAATGCTCACAATGAACCCAATTAAGTTTGTGAACATCAGAAAAGGTTTCTAGGGTACGTTAGGGGGAAGAAAACAAGTAAAACCAGGTACAAAGATGACTTTTAGGCTTGTTTTTTGCTTAGTGAATGGTATGTCTCTCCATAGCACTTGGTGGCCTTATTATCACATTCCACAGTTTTGTTGGTTAACTGACATGGCCATGCACCTCACTGTGATCCCCACAGCTGCCTCTCCAAGGGGCAGCTTCCTGGGACCACCAGTGTCTCAGTGAAACCCCCCACTCAAGCCTGTGGGACACTGCTTACTTGTAATTAAGGAAATGCTACCCACAAATCCGCTTATTTCCTAACCTTTTATTTCCTGACCCCTTGCCGGAAGGCTAGACAGGCTGTTTTCAGGGCACACCACTCCGCCCATGCACATGGAATGCACTGAGAACCATGCTCATGCTACATATCAAAACTGCATGTGTGTCAGGCTTAGAAAGCAAGCTTCAGCCTGGCCATGATGTTTGGCATTAAGGGAATGTAATAGAAGCAGTTAAGTCCTGGAAGATTGGTACAGGTGTGCCCAGGCTAGCAGAGTGCCAAAGAAACATGACAGTCTTCTCAGTTAGGCCTTGTCCCCGAGTTCTAACAGAACACGGGACAGGAGAAGTTCCCTTCACGCCACTCCATTCCAGCTGTCACCAGCATCTCCTACATTGCATCCCTATGCAAATTATGTCATCAGCTTCCCTAAGCCTCAAATTTTACACCTTCCCACCCAAGGCTGGAACATCTGTCTCTGACCCATGCCACTGGGCTTCACCCTGGTTGGAGACAGAACTGCAGTCTGGATCCATCTTTGGTGGTGAAAGGAGACAGGTGTTGCCCCTCTGGGTCCCCCCTGTGCCAAGTGTGACCCACTTTCCAGGAAATTCTTCTGGTCTCAGGGACAAGGTCAGATCTTCAAGCAGGGAGTCGAGGTTCGATTTTGAGTGATAGCTCATAGAGTGTATCTTCATCTATGATAAGGGCTTTGTCAAGCAGGTACTGTATGACCTGAGTGAGAGAGAGAGAGAGGAGAGAGAGCGCTCAGGTGATGCTTTTCTCAGAGGATCAACTGTATATTTTCTGAATTCATCTGACACAACTCAACATTTTCCACTTAGGATTTCTGTAAAACAGAAACTAATGAAGATGTTGCTATAAAGCTGTCCTCTCCCAACCTCTCAGCCTAGTCAGCACCTCTGAGGGCTGTTGTCAGATGTGATCCAGATGTGTTGCTGTGTATTTTCTTTATTACACATACTTACAGTATTAATTTTCACCTTGTTGTGATAAATCATATCACCCACTGATGTTTACTTTCTTCTCTATAACACAGGCACACGGAGCTCTCACGGCTTACAGCCTTGAGAGAACAGCCTAGCCTGCCTTGAATGACCACACACTGATACATGTAGAGGTGGTGTCAGTAATTTACCACCACGTGGCCAGGGTAAAATCCCTGTCAGCTTGCTTCTTGTGTTCATGTGTGCATGTTATGATGGACAGATACCAGGAATAAGGAAAAGAAATGGCACTAGAAATGAAGATGTAAGGGTGTGGGTATTTCCATGAAAACATCCCTTCCTATTGAAGTGTAGTGTTTATAACCCATGTGAGTATAGTTCTGACAAGTACATAACCTCACTATTCTAGGCTGATTTCTGTTGCTACGACCAAAGGCAACTTTGGGAGGAAAGGGTTTGTTTCACCTTACACTGTATATATAGTCCATCACTGAAAGAAACCAAGGTAGATACTCAAGGAAGAGACTAAAGCAAGCTACTGTTTTCTTGTTTATTTTTGTTTTTGTTTTTAGAAAACTGTGTTTAGAATGTAGAATGGATTTTGTGATCTGGAGAGGATTAAATGGGATGGAAGTACTGGACAGAAGCAAGAGAGGTAGATCCCAAGAGCCACACGTTTGACAATGAGTACAAGATTATGAGTTGATCCTCTCAGCTTCCTTTTTCTTAGTCAGACTTGCTGATCCTTTCTAGTTTAGTTCAGCTAGTCAGTAAGTCTGCTTCTGGTGCTGCTGCTCAGCTGTGTGGTTTCACAGTCCACTAGTCTCTGTGCCTCTTTGAGCAGGTTCTCCTGGCATATAGTGTTACCTTTGGCTGCTGGTCTATGCGGTAAGCAGTCTGCTGGAACTGACGTATCTCTCGAATAATGTGTGATATCTAACAGAAAACAAAACAAGAGCAATTCAGAAGCATCCTTCTACATCGTAGCACATTCTCCCAGCACAACATCCCTGAGTCCTGTCCTCCATGAGGGTAGGAGGAGCCTAGACTATATCTTCAAGGAGCCAAGGGAAAAGCAAGCAAGAAGAGCCTAAACTCATAATCATCGGGTTTGGGGGGGGGGCCCTAGGTGCTTCTTCTTGTGGGTTTCTAGCCTCTAGCTTGGGTTCAGAAAATGGATGGCTAGCAAGAGGATGCCTGCATCTGTCTACTGGTCAGGGTAAGGGAACCATCTTTGGAGCTTTATTCCCAACAGCCTAGACCTAGACTGTTGGCAGAAGGGACTGCCAAACATCTCTTCAGCTAGCTGACAGATGGTGTCTCCTCTTGTCTACCTTATGATGTAGAAGCTCACACAACCTTATTCCCTAGCTTCTTCTCACTAAGCTGGCCAATGCAGGGCAATCACAAAATGGCCACCTACCATTCGCATTTTGGAGAAATTGACGAGGCCTTCTTCAGTGAAGTTCGGTGTCCCTTCTTCAATGAAAGCCAGGTCTGTCAAGTACATCCCAAGGTAGGGGACAGCTGGGGGGTTACAGCTGCAAGAGGAGGAAGAGGGGTGCTTATTCCCACACACACACACAGTTAGAATGTGCACCACATGAAACATACTTCCTGTTCAGCTAGTGTGGAAATGCTTTACAAGACTTGGACTTAACATCCATCATAGCTACACACTGAAGTGATGAAAGGAGACACCCATTTGGGCAAACTGGGTCTATTTAGTTTTTCTGGTGAGGCCTGAGGTTAAGGACATGGCTTCTGGTGTGGAGGGAATCCCAGCTTGACCAGTTGCTCAGGGATTCTGAGCAGAGTATGCTCTTGTCTCTACTTTTCTCACCTGTTATAGAGACAGAAAAGCTAGTCTATTGTTGTAAGGCTTAGGAGAGGTGTGTGGAGCACCTAACATACAGTGTATAAGCATTTAGCAAGTACTTGCTATGCCATCACTGCTGTTTCTGATGTAGTAGCAATGTATACATGACTATCACTCATCTTACACTAGTGGGTCATAAGACTAAGCCCCTCCCAGAGTAAGCCGAGTTCATGTGTTAAACCATAAGAAAACCACTTGGAAGCAAATAAAGTCATTACTCCTCTCCCTCCCAGTGTGTGTGTGTGTGTGTGTGTGTGTGTGTGTATGTGTGTGTGTGTGTGTGTGTGTGTGTGTGTGCGCGCGCGCATAACAGAATGATCTAGGTATAAAAGACCAAAAATTAATAACAGTAATCAACTACTTCTGGAATATTTAGATTAAATGCAGTAGATTATTGTGTCTAGATCCACAACATTCTCACTATTTGCACAGAATCTCAAGCGAAAAGCAAACATCCCAAACACTGTAACGATGGAGCTCTTCCTATCTCTTCTTTCCAGCAATGAAGGGAATCGGTCACTGTACGCATGCCATAGGTGTTCATATTTTTCACTTGTGTATCATTATGATTCAGATAGACATACTTTTTAAGGGTTTCTCTAAGGTTTTTAAATCTTCCTTCAGATGAGACTGTCTTCTGAAGCTTTTCCATCAGAGCTTTTGTCTAAAAAGAAAAAAAAAATATCTTAGTTTGTCAAGGCAACACTAGAATTTGACAGGGGTGAGTTGCAGCACCTTGTTCCCTTCCTCAGGGGCAGGTGCTGGTGCCACTAATGTTGAAGACTGAAAGGAGCACACAGGCTTGCATATGTCCAGGCTTCTGCCACAGGGTGAGGAAAAATGTAAAGAAGAAAATATAGTAAAGAAGACTTAGGAACTTATGTGCAAGTTGAATGAGTAAATTAAAAGGGAGTTGTCCTAAAAGGGACTCCAGGACCAATCTCATTCTTTATTGAAGTGCTGGGCATCTGACTTGCAACCTTGCGAATGCTGGATTCCACCTCTGAGCTACAGGCCCTACCCAAGGTAAGTCTTTTCACTATGGATCTCCAAACCGCAGAAGCACTTATTCAGCTGCTTGGAATTAGACTAAACAATATCCTCCACTCCACGTTCTCTCTTTAGTCGTCATGCTCATCCATTTGCTAGGCAAGTTACTTCTATGCTTTATGAAGACCTAACATTGCTGTGGTCTGGAGTTTCGTCCATAGGCATGACAGAATGGGAGTGTGGCTGGGGGTAAGATGAGGACTTCCTCCTGGTGGGCACACACAGGCACCTAGGTGGGACCTGATGCTCCAGGGCCAGCTGTAAGAAGCACTTCATATGCCTAGCTTGAAGATCACGTGACCGTGTCTTGGGCTAGCTAGGAGCTACACAGCTTCCCATCAGTTTCAAGAACAATCCAAAATGCGGCCATCCCATCCAAATTTCTGTGGTCTCAGAGCGGCCTTTTTGTTGATCTGGAACTGAGGTCTAAGGAAGCTTCAGGCATGCAATTTTTTTTTAAACAAAGGAGTAGGTAGGATGGAATCTCTGAGGGCCTAGAGAACTTTAAAGAAACTTCTCTTGAGAGAAGGTGTCGGAGAGGTAAGTGGAGATAGAAGACATGATGAGTTCATCTGAGAGGCAACAGGCCTGAAGCCTCAAAGAAATGTCAGCAGAATACATTTATGCTTGTTTGGCCTGGCCCTGAGAGGCAGGCATTATGGGATACCCGTCTCCAGTTCCCATGGGCACATCAAGGTGCATAGCAAAGTGTGACAAAAGGTACAGAGTACATGGCACAGGTCTCCCAACCCGCATTAAAGCAGGAAAGTGAAGCCTGCGAGACTCCTCCAAGACCCTTTGTGAGGACCAATGTAGTAACTGAGTAAAGAATTCACACGCCACAGGGTCTCCAAGGGCAGGATAGTATGTGGTAGAGGTGAGACACCCCCAGGCTCAGAACATTAGAGGAGCCAATGGGAGCGGACAAGACAGGCCTAACCCAGTTCCCTTGCAATAGGCATGGACTGTGCTCCTAGGCAGGCTGGACAAACCATGTGCAAGCCAGGAGCAAACAATTCACAACAGCCTACACCTGATGACCAACCAGTGAAGGACTAGGGCCAGAGGTGGAGACAACCTTCTAGATGCCCCGAGAAAGTCTTCCAGTATTGGGGGTGGTCTGGTGCTATGGGTTCTAATGCTGAAACTGGCCCCCAAGATCTGGTTGCAGTCGAAAGGAGGTACACAGGTCTGTGTTGTGTAAAGTTTCCTCTACCTACTTCAGTTAATTGGTTAATGAAGTTGCTGAAGCCTATGACTGGGCAGAAGAGAGGGAGGTGGAGCTTAGGGACCTGGGCTTGGGTTAAAAGGGGGACCATGAGGCAGAGAGAGAGGAGGAGTTTGCCACTGGATGGGGTGAAGTAGGAGCACCAAGGGAAGTGTGTCCTGAGAACATTGTGATGGTGTAGAAGCTGCCCCAGAGTCATCAAATTGGCAAATTTCAAGCATTTATGTAGGTTTTATGGGTAGTAGGATTAGAATAGCTCAGAACCTGACTAGCATAGTGTCTACAGCTTAATAATAAATCATAGTCTCTCTATGTCAACCATTGGGGAACTTGCTGGCTTAAAAAACTGCCATTGTATTAATTTCCTGCATGCATTGTTATTATTAATCATTTTACATTCTAGACAACCTTCTAGAAGCCCTCTCCAAAATTCACCAATACCCAAGGAAAAGGCTAGAAAAGAGGAGAACAGTATGATTTCTTAAGCTAAATCTAATGGAAGGAAAACAGAAGTCATATATCCGCATGTCTAAGTCGCCAGGCCAAAAGGTTAAAGCTGCTCCCAGAATGATGGAGAAAATGTTGAACATTCAGGTCCCTGGGGACAAAGGCCTTGGAGGAGAGGGGAGGAGGAGAGAAACCCAACGGGCAGTTCCAGAAGAACTCAGAAGACAAGTTATGACTGACAGCACGTTGTTTGAGCTTGTCCTAAATGTTTTAATGAGTGTTTTGGAGACACACAGGAGGGAAATTAATTATGTGGTAAGAGCAGGGTAATTACCCATTGGCACCTTCCTTTGGCAACTCTACTGCTCACTTCAGCTAATGATCTCCTAATTAGCAGTACTCACCACGGCTTGCTCTCCCCCCCCTCAGTACTCACCATGGCTTGCTCTCCCCCCTCTCAGTACTCACCACGGCTTGCTCTCCCCCCTCTCAGTACTCACCACGGCTTGCTCTCCCCCCCTCTCAGCGGGAAGGTGTGTCGCACACGATGCTCACCTGCTTGGACACCTTGGCCCAGGTTTTCTTTAGCCTGTAGATGGCACTCCTGTTTAAGGCTGAGGTGATCTCCAGAACGCCATTGTAGTTGTGTAGACACCGGCAAATGTCCGCTACCGCTACCCACTTCTCAATGGCATTGGCACGGGAGCTGACATCAGCATAATTCATTATCTGGGAGGCCACCAGGTTACTCATCTAAGAAAATCAAACACACCACAGCAGAGAAATGCATTCCGCAAATAGCTTAATGGCCTGTGAGCATGTAAGGAAAGAAGGCTAGTAAGTGGTATGAAACCCTTTGTCCACATTTTAGAGACCAGCTTCCAAAGAGGCTGGAATCTCTTTGTTGTAATGACAACAGCAGCAAACCACCCACACCTGCTCATCCTGAGAACGAAGGCTTTTTGGAATCCAGCTTGTTGGAGGAATACTGTATCTTTTTAAATCAGTAGTTATAACAATGGAGTCCTTGTCAAGAAAGGGAATGAAATGGAATGACCTACCTACTGAGGAAAGGACCTTGAAGACCAGGGTGTCACTCTTTGAGAAAACAAATTCCTTTACCCCCAACTGTGTGCAGATAACACATTCTGGGAAAACTCAGTTATCACAGAGAAAGAAAAACCATGAGTCCCCATTATTCTGAATTCTCAGTTGCCCAGCTCTCAAACCAGAAAATCAGTGTAGAAAAAGCAAGCACACTTTCTTCTTGTAAAATTTCACTGCCAAAAGCCAACCAAACTCCAAGGACTATAATTCTCCTAACCAATGCCAGCTGAAGCAGTGCAATTTTTGCAACATGGAAGAGGATGGAATATAACCATTATAAAAGGGGTGCAGAGCATATGTGATCTTGTGTTCACACAATAAATCTGGTGGGCACCCCAACTCTTTGAAGATACATAGGCATTTACAGTGCCTTTGAGTGTAATGTAGAAAGTCATTAAAACTAGGACTAATCATTTGTTCAGCTTTAATGTGGAGATATGCACAGAATCCAGTTTGTTGCCAAGAGGTGTTTTTGTTGATAAGGATGTTATTTCCAACAATTATTCAGAAAGTGGACTAGGACACATTTGTCTTAGGTGCTATGAACAGAGGCTTAAAGAAATCCATGTCACTGACTGGTACAACTGGGATGTTGACTGTGTCCCATCGACTATGAGTTCAATGGTCTGGTCCCTAGGGTGGCACTACTGGAAGGCGCTATGTTGGTCTTTATAGCAAAAAGGCATGTGTTGAAGGCGACTGTGGCAGCTATGACCCTTCTCCACTCTTTTGCTTCCCATCTGTGACCTGAGCAGTCTTCTCTGCCAATAAACCTTTTCTTTTCATAAGTTCATCATCTTCGGTGTTTCATTATAGTAACAGAAAGCTGACTAATGCACTGGCCTTAAGGTGTTCTGAGTCCAGCTATGTGGGATGAGAAGCCAAGAGAAATACACAAACAAGTAAAGAGCATACAGTGAAACGCAAAGTTAGGTCTGCTCCATGGCTGGGGAGTTGGCTCTGTGGATAAGGCGCTTGCCCTGAGAGTGTGACAGTGTGCACCTGTGACTCTAATGTTAGCGGAGGGAGACAGGAGCTCGCTGGCCAGCCAGTCTATCCAACTCACTGCCTTGGCCCATGCTGCATGAAGTGTCACGGCGGGGCTGCTCCGGAGTGTTAATCTAATTATGGCACTCCCCAACCAAAATCGCCCTGCGGTTTCCCCTCATCTTTACGACACAGCCCCAGCTGTTTAGCTGTTCAGCTACTCAGTGGAGCATCTACAGGCCCTGTTTCCTCATCTGACTCTCAGGTCCTCTGCTCTGCTGTGACCTCCCATCTTTGCACCTTTGCTCTTCTGCTGTGATAGCGGTGAGGAGCAGACAGGAAGGAAGCACAGTGACTTCTAGATTCCATGCCTGGATGAAGGCATGGTAATGCTACCACCTGCACAAGAAGCTATGGAATCAGGCTCAGCAGCGCTGCTGGGTCTGCCCCTGGCTTAGAGCGCAAGGCCGTGGCTGTCCTAGGATGGGCGATGTGTGGTCTGGAGCCTGGGGCTGAGTCTTCAGTTGGAGTGCTGTCCATGCAACACGTATGAGAAAAGCCCTGGTAAGGCAGCACACCCCTCACTTTATAGCAGCGCGTACCCTGAGTGGGCCGTGCGTACTGTTCGGGTGCCCTGGTTTACATGACCTGCTCACTTACCAGTGGAGCTCCTTTGTTCACACAAACACCATCACTGTTCTTCATACTCTGCCGTACTGAAACTAGGAAGGAAGCTCCCCTCTGTCTGGACAGCCCCAACACCTCCTCCACAGCTGTTACTTATTCTCTTACAAGACAAAGTCCGCTACAGCAGAACCAGTGAAGAGCCTTTGTGGGTTGCAATATAGTTATCCTCTATTGTATGGCTAATATCCATTTACAAGTGAGTACATACCATATGTGTCTTTCTGGGTCTGGGTTACCTCAATCAGGACGATCTTTACTAGATCCCACCATTTGCCTGCAAATTTCATGATTTCCTTGTTTTTAATTGCTGAGTAGTATTCCATTGTGTAAATGTACCACAATTTCTGTATCCATTCCTCCATTGAGGGACATCTGGGTTGTTTCTAGGTTCTGGCTATTATGAATAAAGCTGCTATGAACATAGTTGAGCAAATGTCCTTGTTGTATGGTGGAGCATCTTTCAGGTATATGCCCAGGAGTGGCATAGCTGCTAAATAAGGAGGACCCTAAGGCAGATGCTTAATTTTCATTCAGAAGGGCAAATAGAATAGACACTGGAAGCAGTTAAAAAGAGGGAACAGGATAGGAGTAGCCAAATTCTGGCAGAGCACAGGGAGTCTTATGGAAGATTGGTAGGATAGAAGGACCAGGAGGGGACAGGAGCTCCACAAGGAGACCAACAAAGCTAACAAATCTGGGCCCAAGGGGGCCTGCAGAGACTGATGCACCAACCAAGGACCATGCATGGAGAAGACCTAGACCCCCTGCTCAGACATAGCTGATAGGCAACTCAGTCTCCACGTGGGTTCCCTAGTAAGGGGACCAGGGGCTGTCTCTGACATGGACTCTGTTACCTGCTCTTTGATCACTCCCCCATGGTTGGGTGACCTTGCCAGGCCACAGAGGAAGAGGATGCAGGCAGTCCTGAGGAGACTTGATAGGCTGGGGTCGGATGGTGGGGGAGGAGGGCTTCCCCTTTCTGTGGTCTAGAAGAGGGGGGTTGGGGGACAAAGGGAGGGAGGGTGGGACCAGGAGGAGATGAGGGAGGCGGCTACAATATGGATATAAGGTGAATAAATTATAAAAAATAAAAAATTGAGAAATTGAAAAAAACAAAAACAAACAAACAGACAAACAAACAAAAAACAATGCCTCATCCTACGGCTGGAGACTGGCGGTGAGCTTATGCTACAGGAGTCCCTTCCAAGGTTCGCCTCTAACTTGGGCAGTCACACTGATGCAATCTTATTGCCACCACGAGGGGTCAGTATACATGCTACTCATTTAGTTAATCTGTGTGTGAGTCTGCAGTGATTGTGATAGCAGCAATAACATTCTTACACACGAATGAGCGCTCACCAGTCTAGGGACTATCAAAACGGGACCTCTTATTTCTGGAGATTATCACATCCCTTTGAGAATGTGAGGAGGTTTGAGCTTGTCCTGATTACTCAATTAGCTCTGTTTAACAGTAGTTACGGTGCTGACCTGTGGGTTTTGTGCATGCCTAGGCAAGTGCTCCTCCACTGAGCTACACCCACAGTCCCAGAGTTGCTTGGTTCTGGAGGAGCCTAAAACCCACAGCACTCACCCTCTGCACACACACCCACGCTATAGTCCGTTACTCACTTCATTGAAGTGCTGGCTGGTTTTCATGATGTAAGGTGTCCTTTCATTTTTGTCCAGCTTCATCCAGCCCTGCCCAAGAAACTCTCTGAAAGTTCAAAGCAATACACAAAGCTAGTGAAGTTTGTAAAAAGTGGTGGCTAGCCCCTGCAGATTAGACAGGTGTATTTAAGTTAGCCTTCACAGAGTATCATTTGTCCCGTTTTTACTGGGATTTTTTAAGGGATTGCAGCTTAAGTCTGGCATTCCACCATTTAATGCCAAAATGAAAAAGATCTTTCAGTCTCCATGTTTGGAATTTTGTCTCAATAAAGGCTTCTCTAAAGTTAGAAAATGCCACCAACATAAGGGAAACTAAGTAAACACTAACCCAACAGCCGGAGGCTACTTCCTCTGGGTTAATTTTTCTAACCGTATCTGCTCAGATTCCAAAGGATCTATTGTGACCAAAAGTGTTCATTAGAACAGAATTCTTCCTTCCACTCTGCTCTGATTTTCTCTGAAGAATCTTTTTCTCAGGATCCCAGGGCTAAGGAATGGAGCCTGGTCAGGGGATGGTCCCATGGCCTCTCTGTGCAGTCACTTTATTCATGAACAGGTCACTGGACCCCCGTGCTCATGGGGCAGTTAGAGACAGTGTGTGGGAGTTATTCTCTGTGGACATTTAGAAAGCAATGTGAAATGAAACCATTCTAACACATCCCTAATATTTGTTGTCCCTTGATGCTGTTGGTACTGCTCCTGGCTCCTCTTCTGCAGGTACACATAGAAATGTAGACACAGTTCACAGCTGGAAATAACTGATAGCGGTTGCGGGCATCTCCAGGGCAGGGGAAGAAATGGGAGTCCCAGGAAGGGCCCACAGCAGGGGCCACAACAACTTCTCTCCTGGCTCTCTATCCTCTTGTAGAGACAAGGGTCCACTTTCAAACTCTGGGGAGTGGGGAGTGAGAAAGCGAGGCAGCAGTGGTAGAAGGGACCAGGTTCTTCCTGATCTAAGTCTTCAGCCACTGGCTTCATTTGAATGGCCAATGAGTCAGATTCCTATCTCAACACTGCTCCCATGTTCATGGGTAGGCCTACAAATGCTGGGAAGCCAAGAAGAAGAAGACAAACGGAATAAAGGAACAGTCTACATGAGTGTTCCTGGGCTCTTGCCCTCATGGTTTCATGACTCTGCAGCAGGTCTGCCTCTCCCATCTGCCCTTACTTACCCCTCCATCACCAGGGACGTCCTATGTGATAAGGACCCATTTCTGTGTTTTGACCAGGCCCTCCGTTACCTTCAGTGTGGTTACTGGTTCGTGGCCAATGTGTACTAATAGCTGCCATTTGTCTAAACAAAGATTCAAGTCAGTGTGACCACTGGAGGTTTAAGGAACCTCCCCTTTGTACATGGGGAAAATGAAGCAGAGGAACAGCAGGCCCAGAGCCATGAAGCTCAGCTCCACGTACTAACTTACCGAGGCGGGTGGAGACCTGTAGTGGACACTATGGCATTAACCCTGGCTCACTTCTTCTCAGAGTGAAGCTTAAACCCCTCCAAACTATTTGGGTACCCATGGAAAGACAAACTTTCTGGACTTCAATCAAACCTACTAAATTCGGAATTTCACAGGAAAGTTATATCCGAGAATGCATTTTCTACATGAGTCCCATGTGGCTTTAAACATACTCAGTGTTAAGAACAACCACTGTAGCTCTGCTGAGGTTTCTGGAATTTGGAGATAGAAAAGTATAGAAAAATTCACATTCTTTGACAACCTTATTACATATAGAAGAAACACACACCAAGACCATCTCAAGGGCCTCCAAAGTCAGCATGCCAATATGAACTGAGACCAGGAGAGATTCATGCATGCCAAAGAGCCTTGAGGTGGAGACTCACACAGCTGAACATGGGTGAGCACATTGCACACCTGTCTGCCTTAGAGATAACACAGCTTCTAGCCCAACTACTTCCTGCTAGGGGACAGGGCACTCACTCATAGGGGATGCTTCTGAAAACAATGTGGTCCAGGAGAGTGATCTGCTCCGCCAGCTCCATGGCTGACAACGTCTCAAAGCACTCCGCCTTTGGACAGTCTGTCTGCAAGAGATGATAAAGGAGTAAAACACAGTGCATCCGTGGAGTGTAAAGAGTCTTCACTAGAGTCTATCTCTGAATGAAAAAGCAGCAAACTCAAAACTATGAAAGCCGATGTTAACATCACCCACCAGCTGTCGGAGCCTGTACTGAGTGAGGCTCTCCTCCAGCTTCTTAGGAAGACACGTGATTAACCATGGAGTTGGTTACATGAGTTTGCTCATTTCAAGGATACTGTGGCTGAACTTACCATTTGAATTATATCCTCTAATTTTAGGTGGATGTCATCTTGATCATCTTGTGAAAGAGCCCTATAAGGAAATATATAATATATGCTCCATGACTAAAAGAAAATGGCTATGCCAGGAAGCTACGACACGAGTTTCTGCTTTCCCTGGTTGGGAAGTGAGAGGGTTCAGGTGTCTGAAGCTGTGAGGTACAATGGACTACTGTGCAGGCAAAACAGAAAACCACCCATGTCGTGCATGACCAATGATTTAGAAGGAAGAGCCAACTATTTAGATGCAATCCAAGGTTGTAATAAAACAACCTCTGTCACAGTGAGCCTGAGGGTGCCTGGGGTGCTGCTCCTGTCAAGGGCAGGCCTCTAGAATCTCTGTAGTTGTGTTCTCTCTGTAAGCTGTAGCCATAGGCCAGCACCCACCCATGTTCTTCTAGCCCCTTACCACACCTGCTCCTCTACCCCCGCTCCATGTTCCCAGTAGAAGCTGAGTAGAGAGTAAGTGCGCCTCCTCCCAGCTTGTGGGAAAAGCTTGTAAGAGCATAGAGCAGGAGCAGGCAGGTAGCCATCTTGCTTTTTGGGTGTGAAAATCAAACCCAGTGCTATGCAGCTTTCAAAAGGTTGTCTTTTAGCCTTGAATGGATGATACCAGAGTTAATTAAAACCCAAGGTGCCATTTTCAAAGAAAGAAGATATTTTAGAGTCTATAGAAATTCTGAGTCCAAGATTATTAAAGTGAGTGGAAATTCCATTTTTGTGCCTTGCTATTGAAGCCAACCATTCTAGGTTTTCAAAAATGAAGCTGTAAGCACACACTGAGCGTTAAACTATTTCATCATTTCCAAGGCGTGCAGCTTGTCCCACCAGGGAGCTAAGGTTGGCTTCCCCCCCCCCCCATTGCTGGGGCAGGATTAGAATCATAGAAATCATTAATGACCCTGGCCAGAGAAGCAGGTAGGCTACCTTCACCTGCCTTCTTCCTTCCAAACCCAGTCCCACAGTCCTGCTCCCAGCTCTGTAGTAGACCACCTGCTGCAACCTCCCTCCTCCTCTGCCTCTATCTCCAGCAGATCACACAGACCTTCCCCTCCAACCTCCCACCTCACTCATCTTGTTATCCCAACTTCCCAATCCAGCAGGCATTCCCTGGGATCGCACCAGCCAAGCCTGCTGAGAAACAGGTAGGCCAGAAAAGCAGGTAGGTGCTTTGGACCCCCACTTTCCCTCCTCTCCTTCATGTCCAGTTCCCCAGTCTCTGTAGCAGACAGTAGTCTGTCCTCACTCTTTGCCACCATTCCTGGAAGACTAAGCAGATCCTGGTGGAACACTATGCTTCTGTCAATCTTGTGGACCCCCTCAGGCTCTCCACCTAGCCCGTCCCATTCCTAAGTATCAGCTCCAAAACCTACAATCACATTTTGCTTAGAAAATCCATTTGTCACATCTCTTAGAATCCCCACAGATTCCCTACCAGAAAACACACAGCCACCACACTCCGCTAAGGACCAGAGCAGGCAACAGAAACCAAGGAACAAAACACTTACCCACCACAGACAAGTTCATATTTCAGAACCCAAATTTCCCATCTTCCCAAACCCAGGTGCCCAGATGACAGAGTAAAAACATAACCAACAACAGCCAGGACAATATGTCTCCACTAGAGCCCAGCACCCCCCATAGTAAGCCATGAGTACTGCTACACAGATGAAACACAAAACAAAGATATTAAAATAGCCTTTATGACTGTGATAGAGGTCCTAGAGAGGAACTGAATAAACCCCTTAAGGAAAGCTATGAAAATACAAACCATGGAGGGAAAGGAGTAAAACAGCCTAAGACCTGAAAATAGAAATAAAATCAATAATGAAAACCCAAACTGAGGGAAATCTGGAAGTGAAAAATATAGGACCTCAAACAGGAGCCTCGGAGGCAAGCCTCACCAACAAAATATAAGAGATGGAAAAGACACTGAAGACTAATAGAAGAAATGGAAACTTTTCAAAGAAAATGTTAAATCTAAAATTATCTTGGCAAAACCATTCAGAAAATCTCAGACATTATGAAAAGGCCAAAGTCTAAGAATAGCAGGAATAGAGGAAGGTGAAAAACTCAGGTCAAAGGCACAGAAAATATTTTCAACAAAATCATAGAAGGAAACTTCCCTAAAGAAGGAGATGCCTATCAAGGTACAAGAAGCACACAAAACAACAAATGACTGGACAAGAAAAAAGTTCCCCTCGGCACATATTAAGCAAAACACTCAACATACTGAGCAAAGAAAGAATATCTACAAGAGAAAATAATTAAGTAAAATATTAAGTAGACCTAATAAAGTAACAGCTGACTTCTCATAGAGACTCTAAAAGTCTGAAGGTTCTGGGCAGATGTTCTATAGATGCTAGAGTCCACAGTTGTCAGCCCAGACCACTGTACCCAGAAAACCTTTCAATCACCATGGGTGGAGAAATAAAGACATTCCATGGTAAAAGCCAACTTTAAGCAGTATTTATCTACAAATCCAGCCCTACAGAATGCACTAGGGCAGTGATTGTCAGCCTATGGATCACAACCCTTTTGGAGGTCAAACAACCTTTTACAGGAGTCCCATATCAGATATCCTTCATATCAACTATTTACATTATAATTTATAACAGTAGCAAAATTACAGTTCTGATGTAACAAGAATAATTTTACAGTTGGGGGACATCTCGACATGAAGAACTGTATTAGAGTCACAAAATAAGGAAGGTTAAGAACCACTGCCCCAGAAGGAAAACTTAGATTAACCACACTAAGAAACCATAAGAAATAAATAATATCAGACGAGCAAATCAAAAGAGGGGACACACACACACACACACTACAACCACAACAAAATACAAGGTATCAAAAAACACTATGCTTTGATATATCTTAATATCAATCATCTCAATTCCCAATAAAAGACACAGAACAAACAAAACAAACAAACAAACAAAACACAGGGATAGACATCACCTAAGGGTAAAAAAGTAGAAAAAGATATTCTAAGCAAATGGACCCAAAAGCAAGCCAAATCAGTTGTTTTAATAGCTGGAAAAACATACAAATCAGAAGAAATAGGAAGGAACATTGCATACCCATCAAAGGAAACATCCAAGAAGACACTGCAATTCTTAACATCTATGCACCAAACAGGTGTGAACCAAAAGTTTGTGAAAGAAATGCCTCTATAGCTTAAATAATGCATTGCCCCTCATACAGTGAGAGTGGAAGATTTCAATACCCTGCCCTCGCTAATAGCTAAGCGGAGAAATGCTGATGTTAACTGACGCCAGCCAAATGCACCTAAAAGACCTTTACATAACATTTCACCCAAACACAAAACAGTACACCTTCTTCTCAGTAGCTCATAGAGCTTTCTCCAGAAGTGACCATATGCTTAGACAAAAAACAAGTGTCAACAGACACAAGAAAACTGAAATAACACCCTGCATCCTTCTATGACCACCAAAGATTAAAACTGGATATCAACAACGGAAACAACAGAAAGTCAGCAAACTTATGGAAACTGAACAACTCGGTATTGAATGAAAAATGTGTCAAGATAGAATCAAGAAAGGGATGAATGACTTTCTAGAATTGAATGAAAATGAACACACCATACCCAGACTTCGGGGACACAATAAAGGCAGTTCTTAACGACAACTTCATAGCATTAAGAAAGTACCAGCATTAAAGAAAATAGAGAGATCTTACACTAGTAACTTAACAGCACATGTGAAAGCTCTAGAACAAAAAGAAATAATACCCCAAAGATGTAGATGACAAGAAAAAAATAAAACTCAGAGCTGAAATCAATAAAACAGAAATAAACAGAAATGCAAACAATCAATAAAATAAAAAGTTGGTTTTTGAGAAAATAAGATTGACAAACCTTTAGTCAAATGAACTAAAATGTAGGGAGAAAATATTTAAATTAACACAATTAGAAACAACAGACTCTGAGGAAATTCAGAGAATCAAAGTTTACAAACCTGTAGTCCACTAAATTGGAAGATCTAAAAGAAATGAGTAATTATCTTTGTGGAGAGCTGAGACTCAGATGCCACCAGATGGCGCTGACATTCTGCCCTCAAAACTGTAAACAACCTCCAGTACGCATGCGCGAATTGCGTAAACATGCTAAGCACGCCAAGCCCGAGTCATCAGACAGGGTAAAGAGTGAGCAGCCAATCAGGGTATTGACACGTCACTTAGGTGCGACCAGGGCTTATATAAACAGCGCCACATCGGGGCTTCCTCTCTCCTCTCCTCCTTTCATCGCTTAACTGTAATAAAGGCTTGTTGCGGAAGGATCCTTGTGTCTGCGTGCGTTTCTGCTGGCGGGACGACCACGTGGCTTCCAACATCTGGTGCCAAAACCCGGGAGCAGGGAGCCTGCCACCGCCCATGCTGCCAAGGAGAGCCCCCATTCGCGGGGAGGGATTCAGAACCGCAACATTGAGGTTTGTCCTGAAAGACATGTTCGATCTTGATTTATCTCGTTTTTCATTTCAGCTAGCAGAAGCCCTTATGGCCTTCCCTGCTGTGATAGCTGCCATAGTCCTCTTTCTTTTGGTTTCGTGCAAACTTGAGGGCAGCCTCGGAAGGAAAGGGATTAGCAAAAGGCTAAGGGCAGGGGAGATGCGAGACGACATGCCAGAACAGGACATGACGAAAGATTAGGGGCTCCAATGGATAGAAATAGAGACGTCTCTAAGAAAAAAGACCCTTCTGTGGATGTTAAAGCCACGGAAGTGAGAGGTAAGGGAAAGAACGCCCTGGGAATAAAAGGTAAAAGGAGAAGAAAAAACCAATAAAAAAGCCTCTTTATCCAATAAGATTAAAATTCCCGCTAAATGCCTGGGTGCAGCCATCTTGGCTTTCATCAGAGGCTTCCACCTGGCTGGCAACTGGGCGCAGCCATCTTGGCTTTGGGAAAAATGGGCGGGACCTTGGGGTATATCAGAGGTTTCCATGTGGCCGGCGCCATCTTTAATTCGGGCAAGGAGGCCCCACCCCACGTGGCCGGCACCATCTTTGATTCAGGCTAGGAGGCCCTGCCTCCCGTGTGCTCTCCACATAATTCATTTAAAGGACTGGTGATTGTTCATTACAAAATGTTTTTATGCTCTTTTAAGGAAAAAATTCTAGCTAATAGGTTTGGTATGGCTAAAATAATTCTTACAGTTTAAAATTGTTCTGTTAAGCAGTTAATTTTAAAGCTTGTTTAATCACTAAAAACTTTTGGTTGTGGGGGATTATAGATGCTCCACAGTGTTTGCTGTATCAGCAGCACCTAGTGGCTGTGCTTGGTGTTGTCAGTCGCAGCCTGCTAATGCTAGCACATGGCCTGCCGCCATGATGGTTCAGCAATAAAAAGCACATAAAGCTGTAGTTTGGCTGCCGTGTTTGTTTAGGGTTTCCAGCTGAGTTCAGTTGCACGTGGCCAGCCGCCATACTGGTCTGGAGATAAAGAGGGTGGAGCTATGAGTTTGCCACCATGTTGTTCAGGTACTGTTCAATTTTAATGCTGTATCCTTTGTTACAAACCCTACAACAATGGGGATTACATATTGCCACTAAAAAGGTCCAAATTTCAAAAGTAGGTTCCTTTCTCGTCCCAGGAACCACTTCTGGATGCACTGTTGGTTTATACAGACGGGTCAAAAACAGGAGTAGGAGCTTATGTGGTTAATAATAAAGTTGTTTCTAAGCAATATAATGAGACCTCGCCTCAAATTGTAAAATGTTTAGTAGTGCTAGAAGTTCTGGAAAAATTTCCAGGTCCTTTAAATATTGTTTCTGATTCTAGTTATGTGGTAAATGCAACCAAAATCTTAGAGGCTGCTGGATTAATTAAAGCATCTAGAAAGCTTGCAAAAATTTTTCAAAGGATTCAGTTTGCCTTAATTACCAGAAGATCCCCTGTTTTTATTACACATATTAGGGCTCATTCCGGTCTACCGGGGCCCATGTCCCATGGAAACAACCTGACAGATCGAGCCACAAAGATGATTACATTTGCCCTCCTTTCAAATTTAGAATTGGCTAAGGAGTTTCATAAAAAATTTCATGTTACAGCTGAGACATTGTGTCATCGATTTGACATAACTAGAAAAGAAGCTAGAGATATTGTTACCCAATGTCAAAATTGTTGTCAGTTCTTACCTATGCCTCATGTTGGGATTAATCCCAGAGGAATCTGCCCACTACAAGTGTGGCAGATGGATGTTACCCACATTTCATTTTTTGGTAAACTTCAATATTTGCATGTTTTCATTGATACTTGCTCTGGAGTCATGTTTGCTTCTCCCCTGACTGGAGAAAAGGCAGCCCATGTTACTCAACATTGCCTAGAGGCATGGAGTGCCTGGAGAAAGCCCAAAATTCTAAAAACTGACAATGGGCCAGCCTATATTTCTCAAAAATTTGGACAGTTTTGTCATCAAATGAAAGTGACCCATCTAACGGGTCTCCCATATAACCCTCAAGGTCAGGGTATTATTGAACATGCTCATCGCACTCTAAAATCCTACTTAATAAAACAAAAAGGGGGAGTCGAGGAGGCTCTGCCCTCAGTGCCACGAGTGACTGTTTCCTTGGCACTCTTTACTCTCAATTTTTAAATTTGGACAGTCAGGGCCATTCGGCGGCTGATCACCACTGCTTAGAGCCTGATAAGCCTAAGGAAATTATCAAATGGAAGGATGTCTTGACTGGTCCGGATCCTATCTTAATAAGATCCAGGGGAGCTGTTTGTGTTTTCCCACAGAAAGAAAACAATCCATTCTGGGTACCGGAGCGCCTCACGCGAAAGCTCGTGACAGCTGAAAATGATCTTTCAACAAATACACCTGCTAGTACTTGAAGAATTAAGGGCGGCGATGGTGACCACTAATTCTACTCGAGTGGATTCATCGCTCACAGATGGCTTATTATCCTGGGTTTCTTCCGCCTTTTCTTACTTTAAGATTGGGTGGGGGTTGGAATGTTTGGTGCAGCATTATGTTGTGGCTTAGTGTTTTTACTCTGGTTGTTCTGAAAACTCAATACCCAACACAAACGTGACTAGGTCGCGATCGCGCAAGCGCTTATGGCCTTGAAACAAGGATCATCTCCCAAAATTTGGTTATCCATGTTAAAAAATTAAAACAGACTGTGACACTCAGTCGATGCACCTCAGGGGTTTTACCCATTGCACTGAGTCGATGAGTGATCCAAGTCACAATGTTGCCTTTGCCTACACGGCTATGGTACCTAGATAGGAGGATGACAGCCCTTGCACTCCCTGGAATTTTATTCCATTGCACGGGAATGGGTGTCACCTCCATTTTTAATCTTCTCCCTTAGCCCCTGCACCCAGAGGACTTGTCTCCATTGCACCTGGTGGGGTAAGGGAATAATCTAAAGCTCTTGATCGCTTACTCCCCAAAGAAGGAGTTCGCTTGATCGAGCTTAGGGCTCTCTTGTGCCACACTTGCAAGGCTTTAAGGCAGTTTTCATTTATTAAAACAAAAGGGGGATGTGGAGAGCTGAGACTCAGATGCCACCAGATGGCGCTGACATTCCGCCCTCAAAACTGTAAACAGCCTCCAGTACGCATGCGCGAATTGCATAAGCACGCTAAGCACGCTGGGCCCGAGTCATCAGGCGGGGTAAAGAGTGAGCAGCCAATCAGGGTATTGACATGTCACTTAGGTGCAACCAGGGCTTATATAAACAGCGCCACATCGGGGCTTCCTCTCTCCTCTCCTCCTTTCATCGCTTAACTGTAATAAAGGCTTGTTGCGGAAGGATCCTTGTGTCTGCGTGCGTTTCTGCTGGCGGGACGACCACGTGGCTTCCAACATATCTTGATACATACCACTTATCAAAATTAAACGGATATCAGATAACCAATTTAACAGACCTATTACTCCTAGTGAACCGGAAGTCATCATTAAAAGCCTCCCAACCAAACAAAGCCTAGGACCAGATGCTTTCAGTGCAGAATCCTACCAGACTTTCAAAGAAAGTTTCTTACAACATACACATATATGAAGGGAATCTAAATGAAATCACCAAATAACGGGGAGACAAAGCTTCAGCTAGCCATCTCTTGTCACCAAATGAAGTGTCAGTACCAGTATTGCGTTTACACCTAATTGAGATGTTGGCAAAGGAGCCCCATGGGAACTGCTGAACAACCCAGGCTGATGTCAAGACTGTAGGTTGCTCTCCACAAACTGACAGCAAGGTCCTGTTGATAGAGACAGCACCTACAGAGCTCACTGAAAATGAAGACGTCAAGCTGGCCTCCATAAAGGCTTTCACCCCTGGATGCTAGCATCTGTGGGACAGGAAGGTACTCTGAAAGCCACCAAAGGAGAGACATAAAACAACCCAGTGACAGAGCCTGCAGTCTTAATGCCCTGACTGCAGTATATGCTAGTGCAACAATGGCACAGGTTTTGTGGGAGTTACCAACCAATATCTGATGGGACCGAGCCCATACCCAACCCATACCCAACCCATACCCATACACAACGAGACAGCTCAGAGACCCAGGGGAAATCAGACGCTACTGTTCTACCAAAAGAATGTAGCAATAAAATGACATCCTGCTGTACTCATATATAAGTGCCTTATTCAACCATCATGAGAGAAGCTTCCTCCTGCAGCAGATGGGAACAAACACAGAGACCCACAGTCAGACATCATGTGGAGTATAGAGACCTTGGAACGCTCAGCCCTAAACCAGATGTCTCAAATCGAATTCCTCCCCTCAGAGCTCGGGGAACTCTGAGCAAGAGGAGGCAGAAAAAGTACAAAAGCCAGAGGGAATGGATGACACTAAGAAAACAAGGCCCTCTAAATCAACCAGATCTATGCACATATGAACCCACGGGGATAAAGGCAGCAGGCTCAGAGCATGAATGGGTCTCTACCAGATGGAGTCCTAATGCTAAAGGAAGTAGACACATACCTCCATTTAACCCACAAACAATCTCCAGTGGACAACCGCCTACAAATGAAAACTGAGTTTTCTCTAAGGGAGCCTCACTGGGGAAACCAGCCACTCTTAAGGGTGAGCTGCATGCCCAGCAGTAGACGGCCGGCAGAAAACTAACTCAAGGGCATCTCTGGGGACTCCTAGTCTCACAATGTTGTGTCAGGGCTTTTCTTTTCTTTTTTAATTTTATCATTTATTTTATTTATACTTTTCTTCTTTATTTTTTTTAACTCTGTATGTCCTTTATTGTATATATTGTGGATTTTGGTTTGGAGATTTGATGGGATTCCTGAGTGTGAGACGAAGTGGGTTTCTGATTCTTGCACCTTCTCTTGGACTCTCTCCTTCTATTGTCCAATTCTGACATGACAGACTTTTTTCTGTATTATTTTATTTTATTATTATCCCCTAGAAACTTGTTTATTTTCTAATGAGAGACAAGAAGGGGGAGGAGTAAAAGATATCATCTACCATGACCAAGTAGGCTTCATCCCAGGCATGCAAGGGTGGTTCAATATATGGAAATCCATCAATGTAATCCACCATATAAACAAACTGAAGGAGAAAACCTACATGATAATCTCCTTAGATGCCAAAAAAGCATTTGACAAAATCCAACACCCATTCATGTTTAAAGTCTTGGAGAGATCAGATTCAAGGAACATACCTAAACATAGGAAAAGGCAATATACAGCAAACCTATAGCCAACATCAAACTCAATGGAGAGAAACTCAAACCAATCCCACTGAAATCAAGGACAAGGCATGGCTGCCCACTCTCTCCATATCTCTTCAACATAGTACTTAGTACTTGAAGTTCTAGCTAGAGCAATAAGACAACTAAAGGAGATCAAAGGATACAAATTGGAACAGAAGAGGTCAAAGTGTCACTATTTGCAGATGATATGATAGTATACATGAGCAATCCCAAAAATTCAACCAGAGAACGCCTTCAGCTGATAAACACCTTCAGCAAAGTGGCTGGACACAAAATTAACTAAAAAAAAAATCAGAAGCCCTCCTGTATACCCAAGACAAAAAGGCTGAGAAAGAAATTAGGGAAACGACATCCTTCACAATAGCCACTAATAACATAAAAGTACCTTGGAGTGACTCTAACCAAGCAAGTAAAAGACCTGTTTGAGAAAAACTTCAAGTCTCTGAAGAAAGAAATTGAAGAAGATATCAGAAGATGGAAAGATCTCCCATGCTCATGGATCGGTTGGGTTAACATAGTGAAAATGGCCATCCTGCCAAAAGCAATCTACAGATTCAATGCAATTCCCATCAAATTACAAACATAATTCTTTATAGATCTTGAGAGGAAAAATTATCAACTTCATATGGAGAAACAAAAAAACTCAGAATTTCCAAAATGATCCTGTACAACAATAGATCACCTGGAGGCATCTCCATCCCTGATCTCAAGCTGTACTACAGAGCAATAGTAATAAAAACAGCATGGTATTGACATAGAAATAGAATAGTGGATCAATGGAACCTAATAGAAGACCCAAAATTAAACCCACATACCTATGGATACTTAATTTTTGACAAAGAAGCCAAAACCATTCAGTGGAAAAAAGACAGTATCTTCAACAAATGGTGTTGGTCCAACTGGATGTCTACATGCAGAAAAATGAAAATAGATCCATATTTATCACCCTGCACAAAACTAAAGTCCAAGTGAATCAAAGATATCAACATAAAACCAGATATACTAAATCAGTTAGAAGAAAAAGTGGGTAAGACATTGAAACTCATTGGCACAGGAGACAACTGCCTGAACAGAACACCAACAGCACAGGCTCTAAGAGCAACAATTGATAAATGGGACCTTATGAAGCTGAAAAGCTTCTGTAAAGCAAAGGACATAGTCATCAAAACAAAACGACAGCCTACAACTGGGAAAGGATCTTCACCAACCCTACATCTGACAGAGGGCTGATATCCAGAATATATAAAGAACTAAAGAAGTTAAAAAGCAACAAATGAAGCAATCCGATTAAAAAATGGGGTACAGAGCTAAACAGAGAATTCTCAATAGAGGAATACAGAATGGCAGAGAAACACTTAAAGAAATGCTCAGTGTCCTTAGCCATCAGAGAGATGCAAATCAAAATGACCCTGAGATTTCACCTGACACCCACCAGAATGGCTAAGATCAAAAACTCAAGTGACAACACCTTCTGGAGAGGTTGTGGAGAAAGGGGAACCCTCCTCCATTGCTGGTGGGAATGTAAACTTGTACAACCACTTTGGAAATCAATCTGGTGCTTTCTCAGACAATTAGGAATAGTGCTTCCTCAAGATCCAGCTATACCACTCCTAGTCATATATCCAAAAGAAGTTCAAGTACATAACAAGGACATTTGCTCAACCATGTTTGTAGCAGCTTTATTTGTAATAGCCAGAACCTGGAAACAACCCAGATGTCCCTCAGTTGAGGAATGGATACAGAAATTGTGGTACTTTTACACAATGGAATACTACTCAGCAATTAAAAAGAGAAAATCATGAAATTGGCAGGCAAATGGTGGGACCTAGAGATGATCATCCTGAGTGAGGTATCCCAAAAGCGGAAAGATACACATGGTATATACTCACTTATATAGACCTATAAGATAGGATAAATATACTGAAATCTATCCACCTAAAGAAGATAAACAAGAAAGAGGACCCAGGGTACGATGATCAATCCTCACTTAGAAAGACAAATGGGATGGACATTGGATGTAGGAGCAAACAAGTAACAGGACAAGAGCCTACTGCAGAGGGCCTCTGGAAGACTCTACCTAGCAGTGTATCAAAACAGATATTAAGACTCATAACCAAACCTCCGGCAGAGTGAAGGGAACAACAACAAAAAAAAAGGTGGGGGGTAGTTAATACGACCTGGAGAGTACAGGAGCTCCACAAGGACCAAATATATCTGGGCACGGGGTCTTTTATGAGACTGTTTCTAAAAACAAGGACCACATATGGATGCAACCTAGAGTCCCCGCTCAGATGTAGCCCTTGGTAGCTCAGTATCCAAGTGGGTACCCTAATAAGGGGAACAGGGACTGTCTCTGACATGAACTTGATGGTGGGCTCTTTGACACCCCTCCCCCCCAGGGAGGAGCAGCCCTGCTAGGCCACAGAGGAGGACTTTGCAGCCAGTTCTGAAGACACCTGATAAACCAGTGTCGGTCTCAGACTATGACCCATGATAGCCTGAAACTCACAATGTAGCTCATATTGGCCTTTAACTCATGGCAATCTTGCCTTAGCTTCCCAAGCGCTGAGCTTATAGGCATGAGCCATCATGCCCAGTTTTAGAAATGTAAGTAAGTCTTGGGCAAAGATTTTCTTCACAAATGGGACAACCAACAACTGATCATAATTACGTATTTTTGTCAGCATTTTTCAATGCCTTGTCATAGGAAACTTTTGCTTCCCTAAAAGTAAATATTTTTTTCTAATGATGTCTATGTTTGTGTTGAGGGTATGTGTGCATGTAGTGCAGTGTGCATCCCAGAGGAGTGTGCCGAATCTCCGAATCTGGATTACAGGTGTTTGTGAGCCACCTGGAGAAGGTGCTGGAACTCAGACTTGAGTCTTAACTGCTCAGCCATCTCTTCAGCCACAATATTTTGCTTTAATATCATAATGTAATACAGGTTTAACTGTGTGTTTTGTGTTTATATTTTAGTGGAATATGCATAAATTTCTAACATCTTGAATAGGGTACATTCTTATTCCCCATGATATTAGCTGTTCCTCATCAGATGAGGAGGCCCCTGGCTCTGGTCTAGGATCCACTGAAACAAGACTTGCTTTTCACCTCCTAACTCCTGACTTCCAGTTTTGATGGACATAAAAGGATCCTTCCCACCATATAAGTCAGCAATATAATTAACTGAAGGAATGTGTATTTAATATGTAACACCATTGGGCATAGAAGGGAAGAAGGAGGTTGCATTCCATGAATGGAAAATTTATTTCTTCAATTACAGAAATAACAAGTAACTGTAATGTGGGTAACTATGGTGCAGGCATTATTTCTGTCAGCCTCTTTATACCACACTAAATCATGAAGTCCTCACAACAGCCTGACTAATAAATGAAGAAATTAAAGTTTAGATTTGTTATCAAAATTGGAGGTTCTAAGTGGTTAAAGGTAAGACTGAACTCTGGGTCAACCTGCAAAGGTGAGAAAGGTCTCTGTTCCGTGGTATTCCCACAAGCGGTTTACAAATATGTCAATTCCTCACTGGCCTTTGCTGATTGGATCATTATTCAGCAGAAGCAGCTGACTTAGGATGCCTGCTAAGTAATAAACCTGGAATGGTAAATATGATTCCCTGTGCATACTAACTCCAGGTAACTGGTTTCTCAAGTCACCTCTTGAAACAGACAGAAACCTGTACCTGTCAACTATTTACATAATTAGAAAATGAGTAACAATCAGTCCTGGGCAAAAGCATTCATCCAATGAAACTGCATTCTACTTGGGCATGGAGTTATAATTCTGAAATCAGGAAAACACTGGGTAAGAGAATACCTCAGCTTAGTAAGATATTTTCATAGAATAGAAAATATATGGAAGGCTGCCCCTGCAAAACACCACAACGTAGGCAACTGAGAAAACAGGTATGTATAGAATTCTGCAACAGAAGTCTGAGGTAAAAAATGCCAGTAGGGGTGTGCATCTCTAACATCTTTAAAGAAACACTTCCTTGCATTTTCTAGCTTCAGGTGCTCTGCCAGCACCTTGGTGTTCCTTGGCTTGTGGCTATATAATTGCACTTTCTGTCCCATCTCCACATGGTACTCTCTGTCTCTTTGTCTTCCATGGCCATCTCCTGAAAATGACATCAGTCACTTTAGAGTAGAGCCCCACCTCCCAGGATGTCCTCCACTTAGCTGACTGTGCCTACAGAGCTGTTATTCAGGAATGGGGTCCTATTTTGAGGTAGAAGATGCCATGACTTGAAAATGTCAGTTTTCCAATGGGAACACAGTTAAATTTCTAACAGCTTCTGGATGACAAATGTCTGGCTCTGGAAACTTCATGGGGAACATGGATGAGCTGTGGCACAGTTGCTAAGCCACCACATCTTGAGTTTGGCATGTTGCATCGGGGGGACTTCCAATCACATGGTTTACTGGGCTGAACGGAGTCCTCTCCACACATGCTTTTTATGTAATTTATTACGACACAATGCAGACAAGCTTGAGAGAAACAAAGGTCACTTCCAGGCTGTAGGTGAAGAAAGAACTGAAAACTGGAATGCTGAGTTGGAAATAGGCCCAGCAGATAGATACCAGGCTCCGTACTCTCAAGTAGGGGCAGAAGAAGTGCCCATGCGTGAGCTGGGAAGCTGTAACTGAAATGCCCGCATAAAACCATGATGGATGCACTCTTCTTGTAGGTGAACTAGAAAAAATGCCTCCCCCCATCAGTTCATGCTGGATGTTACAACTACGGACAATCACGGGTTTCTAGTAAGGTCTCCCATGTCCAAGCCTTCACCACATAGACATGCTTTACCAACCTCACCTAAGAAGGGACCTTACCTGACATGGAGAACTTGAGATAAGTGACTGGGAAAGCTGCCTAGGACGACTGCAGCCAGCTAAGGTTCAGGGGTCACTGCTTTGCAGGAGTGTCACCACTCACACAGAAACACTGCCATCCTGCCACAAAGCTGGGCTGTGATCCGGAATCAGTGCTCCCAGACAGAATAAAAGCTTCTCCGCACGGCTACCTGGATTCACAGCAGGAAGCCCTTCCTGTGTGGCTCTACAGAAACCATCACCACACAGGTTATGCCTACAGTCCAAAGTCTCCCTGGCACAGAGGACCTCAAACTGTACCAACAACTCCCCCACCCCCAAAAAATCCAAACAGAAGATGATAACAACACTCTGCTGCTAAGCACACAGACTCTGCTGCCCAGAAAAGTCTAAAATGTACCCTGTGCTCTCACTGAGCCTGTTTCCAGGGAGCACAGCCTGGTGATGGAACTCCAGCCACAGCTGCACTGGCCTTTACCTCAGGATGTTGGCCGTGGCTTTCCTTTCTTGAGGAAGAAGGTCTGGGTCTCGTAGAACTTCTTCTAGCAAGTTCAGAACATTCATTTTGAGTTCATTATTGAGTTCAAAATCCTATAAAATAAAATGAACCTTTTCAGATCTTCAGTTCAGGGTTAGCTCTGTGTCCTGTGACACTATTGATGGTTTCCCCGAAAGCCAGGTACGAAACTGAAATGCACAGTCTCAGAGCTCCTTGCTGCATGCTCCTCGTGGCCCTGACTTGAACAGGGAGATGAGAGCAGGTAGCCAAGCTGAGCTGAATACTGTTGCTTGTGGGACACTAGCTAGGCCTCGTCTCCAGCAGCCGTTACAAAAGCACCCAGCTTCTTCCCTCAACTCCCCTCGCCCCTCCAAACATCCTGCCTCAACACATACAGGATTGCACTGCCTGCTTGTTCAATTCCCTAGAAGGAACTGTATTTCCTCAACCCTGACACTGTGCCCCTCCCCAGGTGGAGTATCATTTATCTCTCAGATCTTGGAGTTGATAACACTCTCCTTGAAGCCCTTAACTGACACAGTGGTTGAGTGCTTTCTCTTGTGCTCCATGGAGTGCATAATTCACTATTATCACAATTTAGTGTAGCATATTTTAAAGACCAATGCAGTTGCCTGGTTTTCTAGTGGACAATGAGTAACATCAGAAAAAAGCACATAGCAGTAACTTAAAACGAAATTGTTGTATGAATAAAATGTGTTATTTGGGTGGTCATGTGAATGAATATGCTAAGGCTATTGATGTCAATGAACTTATATGTAGTATAACAAGTATGCTAAAGGATAAAACGAAATGATTTTCAGAAACTGGTGTGGCTGTGCCAGAGACAAGAGAAACGCTGACGAGACAGATAATGAGCAGAGTTAGCTAGACTGGAGCATAGTACCGAAAAATGAGAGATAAGAATTTGTGAGACATTCCTAGAAATGGATGGAAGGGTGGTTGCGTGGGTAAATGAAGATGGGTGGGGATACAAAGAGGTGAGTATGGGTAGGTGGATACATGGATGGATGGGTGGGTGGGTGGATGGGAGGGTGGGTGGGTGGGTAGATGGATGGAAGGGTTGTTGAGTGGGTAAATGAATGAATGGATGGGTAGATGGATGGATGGATGGGTAGGTGGGTGGCTGGGTGGGTAGATGGATGGATGGGTGGATGGGTGGGTGGGAGGGTGGATGGGTGGGTAGGGGGGTAGACAGATGAATAAATGGATGGATGGGTGGGTGGATGGATGGGTGGGTGGATGGATGGATAAAAGGATGGAAGTGTGGTTGAGTGGGTTAATAAATGGATGGATGGTGGATGGGTGGGTGGGTGGATGTATGGATGATTGGATAAGTAGATATATTATAATAGAGGAATGCATGCATAAGCGAGTAGGAGATTAAACTGTCCTTTCTAGAACAACTGTAACTTGGAAGTTGGAGGAATAAGTGAATCAGGAAAAAAATCAGCATTTTCAACCAAATCAGTCCTAACTGACTCAGGCAAGGATCACCAACGATGCTGAAGTGGTGGAGCACATGGGCTGCTGAAAAGCACTGAGTTTCACAGGAAACCCCCTAACCATCCTTGTTACTAAGGAAGAACTTGGTGATGTCACTCATGTCTCCAGCCATAGCAACGTCAAAACTGTGTGCATGCCAAATTTTCATCTAACTGTGAAGAGGCCTTGACCTATATCCTGTAAAATGTAAATGCCATAAAAGACAAAACAACAAAACAATGAATGTTTTCACTAGAAAGAAAACCAACTCAGCAGCAGCCTGGGACCTGGGCTACAGCCGTCTGTGGAGCACTGTACCAGGGGTAAACTGTCCAAGAGTTGATCGTTTTTCCGTTGGCGTGTTCTCGGTTTGTAAAGGGTGGGGAGGAGGTAAGGGAGACGAGTGTAAACACTCTGATTCCAGGTGTGTGTCACTATGCTGTTTTAGTAAGCTTTCCATTGATTTGAAATTTTTCATGGTAAAATATCATGGGACAAACAGAATAAAGATGTGAATCTGTGGCTCTTGCGCTCTTGTGACGAGGATTCAGATGCATCATCCCCCACCAGAAGCTGGGACTGTCAGAATGAACAGGGCTGCCAGAGCTGCAGAGGAAGGCCTTGCTCTCAGAGACTGCTAGTCTGTCTGTGCAAGCAGGCGCGATTGTTATACACATAAATTGTTATAATATTACAGAATATTCTATTATAATAGCCACATTATTATATTGTTCACTTATTATCCATTACTATAATTACATTCTAACATTAAAGAAAATTATTTTTGAGGAATTAACCTTCTGGATCATTTTAAATCATAGATGTTGGGAGATCAACATTGTTAATAGCGATGAGTTAGATAAAGAGTTAGATAAAGACAGTATCTCTCCTATCAATATTAAATAATGTTTCCATAAAATGTCACCTATTTATGGCCCAACATCTCCCTGTTATGCGGGTTTCTCTGGAACTCTGTGTGTGGATACGCTGGTATATCCTGCTGCTGTTTCGGCTTCATTCCATGCCCACCCCCATCTCAAGGCAGAAGTATTGTATTTTTAAACAGTTAATGACCTCGCCTCTATGCACTGCCAAAGGAGCTCACAACCCTCAGGAGTCTATTTCCTTAATGAATATTTGCTATATATTAGTGAGTCTTCATGTAGCTGTGTTCAGACTCTAATGATGCAAATAATCTGATTACCATAAACAGCACGATTAGTGTGAAGGACACCAGCCTTGTCTCAGCCTTGCTGAGAGAGCTAATTAGTGATGAGCTACCACCCTGGAGCAGCTGCTGGGCTCCACCTGGGCTGCACGGGTGCTCTGAGGCCCTCAGACAGCCCGTGTGGAAGGTCTCCTAGACTCATGCCTCCTACGGTGCGAGAATAAGTGATAGGACGGAAAGCTGGCCCTCTGCAAGAGAGCAAGTACTCTTAACCACTGGGTAATCTCTCCAGCTCCAAGATTCTGTTTGTGACAAACTCCACAGCAACTGAGCTCGAGGATCAAAACTTTGCACTACTTTTGTTTTCCTTTTAAACCTTTGATGTTACCCACAGGATACTGTGTTATTCACAAATGAACATAAAAATACACGATTGGTCTTTTTAAAAGTATAGAATACTCTTTCCAGTTAAAACTAAATCTAAATCAGAACGGGAAGGCATTTCCCCCTGTTTAAATCCAGAGACCGGATATTTATAAGCCTGGCATTGCATCACAGAACGTTAATTTTGGCTGCGTGTCCCAGGCGCAGGGGAGCTATTTGTCCACAAGATGGCGCTGCTGGGCCGCTGCATCTTGGGAAGCGGAAGCCCTGGTTCAGTCCTGGAGTCTAGAAATAGCAGGGGAGCTGCGTCTGACACTCAGGAAGTCTAGGCTATTGTGGCAGTAATTGTTTCCGCGTGACCCCCCATCCCCCTCTGCACCAAACGAATGAATCACAGGCGTAAGCACAGAGAATCGTTAAGTTTAAAAAAATAAAATTAAATTAAAAAGTGAAGACCCCAGGAAATAGGAGGTGTTTCAATCTGTCTCTTAATATTTTGACCACTGTTGAGCGAGTTAATGCACAGGTGCCAGGAAAGGCAAGGCACAAGTCCGGGTGGATGGGCAGGTAGAGGAAACACTGGCAAGAGACAGCTAGAGCAGAGGCCTCAGCATGTGGGGCTGGGTGCTGCAGAGAGGGCTACCTGAGGTTCTGCTGAGGCTTGGAGCAGCAGTGGAGGCTGGAGTCTAAGAACCAGCGGAGAGATGACTGCTGGAGGGAGCAGGTGACAGGCCTCTAGGGAGCAGTGTGACGCGCACTGGCCCCTTACCCTCGGAGATTATCAATGATGGTGCTGTGACCCTAAGAGACGAGCCAACGAGATGAGGCTAACAGTGGCTGACTGGGACTGGGGGAGAGCTTGCTCCATGCTAGGTCCTGGTTAGGCTTCATGTTACATATTACATGTTTATTCCCATTTCAAGTGCGGAAAGTCTAGATTCGCAGAGTCTAAAACTCGCATCCGAAGTTCAATGGGCCACAAGCAGACCTGATCTGGACTCCCTTAGTGCTACCCAAGGCCAAATTTCACACCACACAGACCTTCAGAAGAATCAGCTGTGCACCCTCCACCAGCCTGACAGGCCTGGGAGAGCAGGCTGTAGTGGACACTAGCTGAGTCTGTGGCTTTTCCTCACTTGAACCCAGGGATCTTCAGGTGTTCCAGCCTGAACAAAGCAGTTTGCTTTAACAAGATTTAACCACACAAAAGTACTCTGTAAAATCGGCCTGGTCACACAAGGTTGTAATCCCAGCTGCCCTGGAGCTGAGGAGGAGGACTGGAAATTCAGGGTCAGCCTTAGCTACTGAGTGAGCCTAGAATGTTCAAGCCCCAGTGCAGGAGAAAGGAGAGAAAATGAAAGCTGTGAATCAATAAACCAGGCTCTCCAGCACTGCAGAACTAAGCCATGTTGATAGCTTGAGTGTCCTGAAACCCACACTCATTCTTTCCAGAGGGCAGGGTAAGAATTAAGTACATGCCACATGTGACCAAGACAAGTCCAGGGCATTGGGGGAATCCAAACCGGCAAACACGATTAGCAGAGAAGGAGAAAGATGACAGCGATTTTCTCTGTATCAGCACAGTGTATTCTAAGCGGCCAGAAATTTTAGAAGTGGGGACCATGCATAGCAGAGCAGGTCTGCACAAATAAGCCTAAACCATGAACAAAGGTCCATAGGCAGGTGCTTAGGATCTGGTGAGTCTGCTGGGATTCAGCCCTGGACAAGGGCTGGGCTCAGTGCCTCCTTAACATACCAAATCAGGCCTGGCCTCCAGGTGCTCCTAGCATCCCTCAATCCCTAACTGAACTTTCCAGCCCAGAGACTGACCTTCTTCTCTACCAGAGGCTCTTCACTATAGAATCCAGGTAGTTTCTCTCTCTCTCTCTCTCTCTCTCTCTCTATCTCCTCTCTCCTCTCTCCTTTCTGCTTCCTGTGCATAGCAACTTCCTTGGCCTCATTCTTTGGGACCAGTGAACCTGCCTGAGAGCTGTCCCCAATAAACCTGCCTTTATACTTTAGTTTGCCTTAAACTGGCTCATTTCATCAACAGGTAATATCTATCAGGTCCTAAATGTAGAGACTGGGGCTCAGGTTGACATTCAAGAAAACAGAAAGTATTCTTTGGCTTTCTGGTGTCCTGAAGAATTTCCATCATATTGTAGACATGTTAGATTTGGGTTATTTTGTGAATAGGGCAATAGGAAAAGATGCTATGTGGTCTCCTCAGGATACAAGCTTGGGATGATCCTCTGCAGTCTTTACTGAGATGAAGGAAAAGTAACACATCTTTAAGACAACCATGCTGTTTACCCTGTGTCCTCCTCAGAGCCTGTGGGCTGTGAACATGGCCCAACACAGCATCACACACTCACTTAAAACGCCACGAGTGGTTGCTGTTGACATGGACTATAGATCTTGAGCATGAACTCTGCAGATGGCAGTATCATCTCACAATGCTGATGTCAAGCATCATGTGTCAAAAGGTAGGCATGCTTGGTAGAACTTGGTAGACACAACTAACCCTCAGCCTGCCAATCACAGTACCTCGTCCCTGGCTGGCCCACACATAATTCCTGACTGAATGAGCACGAGTCGACTTGAGGACAGGTGGTGAACTGCCTCAATCTTAAACTGATGATCTGGGAAACAAGTTTAGCAGATGTGCAGTGGGAGGCACTAGAAGAAGGCAGAGTACAAATGCAGCATATATTTAAAAAATGCTGGTTGGAGACCACGGTAGTAGCAATACCGATTCACCAAAAAGGAAAATGTCACCAAGGGAAGCATTACTTCAGCCATTTTCTCATGAATGACCGAGTTTAAAAGACTTATGGAAAGTTACCCTCTCGTTCTCAACAGCTGAATGTGCTAGAATTTAGAAATATTTCTCCATAACTCTGAAATCAGATAGTTCCCAAGATTATCTCTTTATGCCTAAAAAAACATCAGCCTGGTTAAAAACATGTATGGGGAGAGGGGTTCCGGGGGAAAAGTGAGCAATGTACATGGATGAGGCAATAACAAAGACAGGATGGAGGAAGTCTAGAAGGGCCTGTTTTAATTGAAATATGTACAGCTTTTACTTGAACAATGCTGCACTGCAGTGGTCTTTGAGCTTCCAATACAAACCTCAGAAAAGCACCAGGGGAGGACGTGGCCTGTCCGTGTAAAAAGGCAAAGACTTGGAACAACTCACTTCTTCCCCACACGGGAGACTAATAGGAACGTGTCACATGAAGCACTGTTGATGTTTAGTCCAAGGAAGGCCTTGATGCAGAGAGGCTAGGAGCGCAAGTGGATGAACACAGAGACAAGGGCAGCAGGGGCTGAGCCAGGGGCTGAGAAAGCTAGGGATGTATGAGCATGAGGTTGGCTCCTGGTGTCATCAGGATGTTCTGCGGTGGTGAGAGCCCTGGTCCAAGCCTGGCCCTGAAATAAGGACGCTGACATCACAGTGCATGTCTGGCCATCATTCCCATGGTGAGGATGTGGCTGTACCCCCACAGTCTCCAGTGATGCTTCCAAGGTCCAAGAGCAATTACGAGAGTAGGGAGATGCCAGTGAGGAACAGGAGGCTTAACTCCATGGCACCTTATGAGAAAATAATCGCAAGAATCTATAAGCGTTGTCAGATTCAATGTGATAATTCTTATTGACTTCTTAGTTAATGAGATCCATTGTCAAAACGTGAAGAATTTTTAGCAGGTCTATGGGGAACTAACTTCTAGGATTTTACTAGTAGTTGTAGCCACTAAAGAGAAGAGGAAATGTGGCCCTCCAGATACACTGGCATTTTAACTGTTTATTCAGCATCATGCCAGCTAATAAGGCCTATTATAAATGCCTCACGAATACTAAGAAAAGCCTGGAGAGCTAAAGGAGACTTTAAAGGACAAATGCAGAGATGGAAGATAGGAAAAGGGAAATGTGGCAAATAGTTAACAAACTAGGATTCAAACAAACAAACAAAAAACAAAAACAAAAAGACATGATTACCTGTTTGTCTAGACCAGAGAAAGAAAAAAAAAAAAAAAACAAAGAGAAAAAAATAAAATAAAAAAAAACAAACAGCTAAAACCAAACCCAAACAAACAAAATACACAACAAATTAAGGAGAATCCCCAGGACTCATACACAAAAAAGTCAACACAGACTTCTCAGATCAGAGTTTCACTTAATATTTCGAGTCTGTCAAGTAATTCAGTTGTGCATAAGAGTCCCATGTAGTTCATTCACCCTCCTCACAAGCAAGAAAGCTTTTCAGTTTCAAGAGGTCCCATTTATTAATTATTGAGCTTAGAGCCCGTGCTGTCGGTGTTCTGTTCAGGACATTGTCTCCTGTGTTAATGAGTTCAAGGCTCTTCCCACTTTCTCGTCTATGAAATTTAGCGTATGGTTTCATGCTGAGGTCTCTGATCCACTTGGATGTCAGTTTTGTGCAGGATGGTAGATATGGATCTATTCTCATTTTTCTGCACGTAGACATCCAGATAGACCAGCACCATTTGTTGAAGATGCTGCCTTTTTTCAATTGTATGGCTTTAGCTTCTTAAAAAAAAAAATCAAGTGTCTGTAGGTATTTGGGTTTATTTCTGGGTCTTTGAATCAATTGTATTGATCAACCAGTCTGTTTCTATGCCAATACCATGCAGTTTTTATTACTATTTCTATGTAATATAGGGAAGTTAGGGATGGAGATACCTCCAGAAGTTATTTTATTGTACAGGATTGTTTAAGCTATTCTGGGTTTCTTGTTTTTCTATATGAAGTTGAGAATTGTTCTTTCAAGGTATGTAAAGAATTGTGTTGATATTTTGCATCAAATTGTAATTTGATAATTGCATCAAATCTGTAGATTTTTGTTGTTGTTAATTGTTTTTCCCACGATGGCCATTTTTACTATGTTAATCCTACTGATCCATGAGCATGGGCAATCTTTCCATCTTCTGATATCCTCTTTAATTTCCTTCCTCAGACACTTGAAATTCTTGTCATACAGGTCTTTCACTTGTTTGGTTAGAGTTATGCCAAGATATTTTGTATTATTTGTGGCTATTATGAAGGGTGTTGCTTCCCTAATATCTTTCTCAGCCCATTTGTCTTTTGCACATAGGGAGGCTACTGATTTTTTTTCTAGTTAATTTTGTATCTAGCCACTTTGCTGAAGGTGTTTGTCAGCTATAGCAGTTCTCTGGTAGAATTTGGGGGGTTATTTATGTATACCATCATATCATATGCAGCTAAAGGTTCTTTGACTTCTTCCTTTCCGATCTGTATCCCCTTGATTTCCTTTAGTTGTCTTATTGCTCTAGATAGGACTTCAAGACTATGTTGAAGAGAAATAGAGAGAGTGGGCAGCCTTGTTTGTCCATGATTTTAGTGGGACTGCTTGAAGTTTCCTCCAAGCAAGATCTCTAGTGGAGGGAGGGGTACACCAGCCCACCCACAAAACCTTTGACCCAAAATTTATAAGATGTGCAGGGATAAAGATTGAGGGAATGGTCAACCAATGACTGGCCCAACCTGAGACACACACCCCCCCATGGGAGAGAGCCAACCCTGACACTATTAATGACACTCTGCTATGCTTGCAGACAGGAACCTAGCCTAACTGTCCTCTGAGGGGACAGCAATGGATCAAAATAGATGTTGAGACTCACAGCCAAATAGGAGGAGCTAGGGAGTCTTGTAGAAGGGAGGAAGGATAGAAGGACCTGGAGGGGACAAGAACTCCACAAGAAGAGCAACAGAGTCAACTAACCTGGGCCTATGGGGGATCACAGAGACAGAAGCACCAACCAAAGAGCATGCACGGACTGGATCTAGGCCACCAACAGATACATATGTAGCTGACGGGCAGCTTGGTCTTCATGTAGGTCTCCCAGCAAGTAGTGTGGGGGCTGTCTCTGACATGGACTCTGTTGTCTGCTTTTGTACTACTCTCTCCTAGTTGGGCTGCCTTTCTGGCCTCAGTGGAAGAGGATGCGTTTAGTCCTAATGTGATTTGATAGGCCTGAGTGGTTGGGACTGGGTGAGATGGGGTGAGGCACTCCCCTTTTCTGAGAAGAAGGGGAGGGGTACAGGGGGAAGAGGGAGGACGATTGGGATGTAAAGCAGATAAATAAATAAATAAGTAAGTTCAATTTTTGAAAAGTGAGAAAGCAGGCATACTCATGCTTGAACACACCCCTGCTCAGATGGCTGGAGTTCTTCCCTCTGAATCCTTAGGCAAGATCTCTAAGAGCTAAGAGGAAATGTGATGGCCCTGACACATACCCCAACAGCTGAGAGGGGTCAAATGAGAGCCATGCCAGGATCAAGTGCTGTAAGAACTGAGGCTGGAATCCACTTATGGGTCTAGAGACCAGAGGAGCCAGAGTTGCTGGCCTATTTCAGTTAAGCAGGGTGCTCTTTTCTGTTGGCTTGTGCAGTGGGAAACATGAGTTTGTGACTAAACACTGCTTTAGGGTCTCTTAGTGGCCAGATCTGGTAGACACCCCGGAGTAGGGAGCACTAGTGTGAAACAGTGAGGCAGCGTCAGAAAGTGCAGGGTCCACCGGCCTCCAGTTCAGTGAGGAGGCTGTGTGTACGACGGAAGCAGTAGGCAATGGATCTGCTCTCAAAAAAAAAAATTAGTTTACTATCAGAACCTCAGACTGAGACTAAATTGTATCCCTTGATCCAAGTATCCCCATCAACTTGCGCTTGCTGGGGAGAGCCTCAGGAACTTTGAGGCATGTCAACCCCCTTTGAGCAGTGGGGCATCCTCCAAGCCATCTATTAAGGTGGAACCTCTTAAGGCCTTAAGATGAGGGAAGGCTGGCCCCTTTCTGTGGACAGCTCTAGCTGGCACCAGAATCTGACACTGAGAGGTGCTACAGCAGTCCTCAGGACATAGTGTTCTGCCCCATGCTTATCTGTAGCAGACATGAAACTTATGTGTTGGAAAGACAGAAAACAGACTCAGGCATGAAAGAACTGTTTCTAGGGTAACATTTAGAAACAAAGTAAAAAAGCATTGCCAGTGTCAACCTGGTACTCTGTATCAGAAGTGGGGTTTCCTATTTTATACCTTGAGCTTGCAGTTACCCAAGAATTGATTAGAAAGATAGAAAGGCTGTTTGGTCAGGGTCTGGGAGCACAGACTTCACAGCCAGGAGGCACAGGTACTGCCTGTTGCTTTCCATGTAATCAAGGAAAAACACTGATTCCCAGCCCATGTCCCCTTCTGAAAAGCTGGGGTAATGACTATATCTGCCTTCCCTCCCTCAGAAGGGAAAGCAGGAGTCAGGAACTTAACCCCTGAGAGCTGCTCAGAACACTGACTGGAACAGAGAAGAATAGAAGATTTGGAGACAAAAATAATAATAAAACCTTCATAAAAGACCTTGCTCCCTGTACCGTAACTAAAACCATGACAAATCTCAGGCTGGCAATGGCAGCCAGTGCTTCCTCTGTTGTTCAGGGTGCTAGCATGCTGTTCCCCTGGAACTCACAGCACCTGGTGATGGTGAGGATTTGGTGGGGAGGTTGTAAATTCCTGGGCATCTTTAGGAGACTCAGAACAGGAAGCACTCTTACAGGGCAGAGAGGCGGGAAGCATAGAGAGGCATCCTTATCCTGTAGAGTGCTCAGTGGTTAGTACCCCACCTGGAGGCTGCTTAACAAGTGGAAAAGCAGAGCCACTGCTTGGAGGTAGGCTAGGCCTGTGGATGGAAAAGTACTGGAAGCAGATGGACAGAATCAGGATTGGTATAGATGGGTTGGGTGGAGGTAGGGAGAGGGCTGGGAGAGGGCAGAGCTGGCAGTTGGCCAAGAGCTGTCTGTCAGTAGAAGTGACAGCAGCTGCCTGTTCAGTAGCGAGTTGTTTCTTACAAATTACAAACACTGTGCTGTGCTTTGTCCTGGCTCAACCTCCCGTTCAGATCTAGAACAAAGGATACAGCTGAGCTCTCACAGCTCTAGAAGGACACTGCGTTCTGGGGTTTGCAAACTGATGCCAAGAAAAAAAATTAAAAATAGGCTCCTACAACTGTCAAGATAAATAACAGCTGAGAGGAAGTGCATGCGCTTGCATCTCGGGCCCAGACATCCTTGAGCTTCCTAGTGGTGACCGACCGAAGCAGCTCCCATTTCCCTGATCTCCACACAGGCACATCCCTCTTTGTAGTGGCAGGACACAGAGAGGCTCCCTGGCCCTCTCCTTCCCGGGAGGAGGAGCTGCCACCTTCTCCTGTGATTCCGGTGCAACACAGGAGGTACGTAAAGGTTTCCTCCCCACAAGGAGGTGCCCTCCTCCTCCGCTTCCTCCCTTGGCCGTGAAAGAGACTGCACATGTGGGGACTGCAAGAACTCAGGTCCGAGTGCTGAGTCCAGGTTCCTGAGGGCTCTCCACTTTATACCTGCAGTGATTTCATTTTAATTAAGTGGCTGCAGAGACTCGGGGAAAAAGCAGAGTCTGGTGTTCTATTCAAGGGGAGCCTTGGCTCTTCTGGCTGGAAGGCTAGTGATTAGCCTGCCTCTGTGGGCATGCTGTGCTGGGAATGTCCACCCCTCTCACCTGACCAGGTAATGTCTGGCCATTTTCTTCTCCCCTACATCCCGGGCTTCCAACATTCCACTTCACCCAGTCACCCGGTGGGATCATATAACCCCTCCAGGCAGTCTGCTTGGGCAGAGGGCCAGGCCAAACCAGATCCTGCAAGTCTACTTGCTCACGCTCTAGAGAGGGACCCTTGTGTGTGCATTCAGAGTCCCCCACTTTGCCCAGAAGACACCTTTTACCTCCCGGGCACATGGTGTGGCTCTGTGTCTTCCGTAGGGAGGCAGGAGCAGCGCTGCTCCTTCTCAGGGTAGCCTGACCCTGGCCCTCCCCCGCTCTCTGACACCTATCTGACTTCCCACAGGTGAGTGAACACCACTGTGGCTGGGTTGCCCAAGAGCTCTCTCTTGTTCTTCCGAGGAGGCCTGGCAACTCCCCTTAAGGCTGTTCAGTCTTTAGCTTCCCAGTCCCCAGCCCCTCCTGAGGCTTTGGTCCCATGCCTGAAAGTCTGAGGCAATCACAAGGACCAGAGGGAAGAGCCCGTGGCATGGGAGTTACACTGAGCACAATGGGGAAAGCAGCCACCTTTCCCGTGGCTGGAAACTTCTTGAGGTCCGAGACCACATGGAACTTCGTCACTCTCACATGCACCACAGGGGCAGCTCTTAGCAGTGGATAAATACAGACAACAGAAAAAGCAGTAGTGACGCTCAGTGCATACATTCTTTGGGGAAGGAGGCTGTCTTTATTTAACTAGGTTGTTTGTCTGATCACATGCTTTTAAAGGTTCCCCTGACTGAGGAGGAGGAAATCTGAATGGTTTCTTCTCTGCCACTGGCCACTCAGACAATCTCGAGTTGGAGGGAGAACACTGCAACCCAGAGTCACAGCTGCAGCGTCGTTTCTGAACATTACTCCATACCTGTGAAGTTTTTCAAGGGAATGGACGGAGTCTCTTCAGAATGACTGATCAATAGCCCAGACACAAGACAAACAAAACACTAGAGAATGACCCTGAAATGTATCAAGTCTGTGAAAACCACACCAGTAAGCGACAGGCCTGAGTCGATTCTCCAGCCAGGCAGTCCCTCAGGAGATAACAGTGACCGCAGGCGCTAAGAGCAGCACAGGTCTCCAGCTGTAGAGACCTGGGGATTGACTAATGATACACAGGCTTTGCAGTGTTCACAGGCATGCACCTATGCTTGTGTGCTTCATGAAAACCCTTCCTTTCCACAGCAATGTCAATACACATTGTAGCGCAGAGCTCAGCTGGTGGGCGCATCGCAGACACAGCCTGTGTTGTGGCTGCCTTTGGAAACTAAAAGAAAGGCAGAAATGACCCCGTGCAGAAACTGAGCATGACAGCATTAACATGTAAAGTCAGTTCAGCTGAACAAGCAGGTGTCTGCCATGTACCCAGTTCCAAGGAAGCAGAGACACACAGTTCCAAGGAAGCAGAGACACACAGTGCCTGAGGCAAGCATGTTTGCAGGGTGTGACTCCGGGCTACCTGCAGAGAGACAGCTCTTAGCAGGAGGAGTCTGAATCACAAATGTCCGTGCTGTACCTTATGCTTAACCCAAAATGGTCTTTAAACTTTGTCACATCTTTGATCTGAGCCACTCAGGGCTCTGATCTTTTTCTCCAACTCTCCTTATGCACTACTAGCCAACATCAGGTCCAGGAAGGCTTGACATACAGTTAGAAAAGGATCATGCACACTCCAAACCAACAATGTAAAGGGGGGCCTGGTTTTCTTTTGCAAAAGCAGAATGATTTCTGCAAACTTTTTGAACAGAATACTATGAAATTCATTCACCTTAAACACAGAGGACTAGGCACCAAAGCATGAAAGTATAGCAGGTAAGCCACTTTGTGAAATGGGCTAAGAAAGCCCTCTCCGATCAGATAGAATTTTATTTTTGGCCTCTCTGGGGCACTGTAATGTTTGCCTCTGGGGGCAGTGGGTGCCACTGAAAGAGTCAGACGAACGTTGTAACCTGTTTCTTTTAATTGCCTTATAACTTACATTTGCACGGTTTAGGCCCATGTTAATTAAAGCCTCTTAGTGCTTCTCCAGAGAGCCGAGGAATGTAAAAGTTCCTGACGTTGGCCATCTGCGAGGGCAGAGGTAAGGAAGAGAACAAGCAGAGATCTCTACTAGGTGGAGAGGTCTCTACTAGGAGGCACCAGCTGGCGCCTGTGAGATAAACCTTGTTTGGAAACTGAGCCAAATGGCCCCAATCCTTCTCCTGAATAGCTCCTGACCTTTGACCAAAGCCTGTAGCCTCCACTCCTCAGAACAGACACAGGATGAGTTAATCATTCTCCTACCTTTAACTGCGGCTATATCTCATATGGCAAGAAATTCCAAACTGACTTGAAGATCAGATATTTATGACAGGGCTGACCAGACCTAAGGGTGCCCAGAACCAACCAATTATTTTAAAAGTTAAATACCTCATCCAATCATGAATTGCCAAGACTGCAACCTCTGAAAATTCCCACGCCTTGTCCTTTAAAAACCCAAGGCCTTTGTCTCCCAGTGCCACTCCTTGCTGACCAGCAGGGGTGACCCCATTGTGCAATGGTCAAAATAAACCTCTTGTGATTTTGCATCGATGATTAGTCTCCTGGGTTCTCTTCACACCTTATTAAAATTAGGTGGGCCTAATTTTATAGGCTCACGCTGGGCCTAACACCACCAAAGATGCAGGCCTCTGCAGCACAGTTCCACTTTTAGAGAGGACCTTAGGAAAGGTAACTCCAGATGCCCCAGGGCAGTTGTGGACCTTGGCTGTAATATAGGAGGTGGCACTACCTCTAAGATGAGGGAAGAGAGGAGCTGGGGTCACCAATCCACCTCAGATTATCTGCGGATGTGAAACAGCAACGTTGACAGTGCAAGTGGCCGTTTTTCTTTGTATGTTGTGCTCATGTCTTCCCTTCCTGGCTTCTAAATCCCAACCACAGTGTGGTCGGGGACAGTTTCCATGGGTAATGACTTTAAAAGGTAACATCAAATCATGGAAGATACTGGCTGGAACTTGGAAATTACCTGTGCATGCTTGGAGACCCAGTGGCGGAGGACATTCAGGACGCGGTTGGTGGCTGTTCTTCGTATGATAAACTCCTTGTCGCATGTTCTCTCAGTCTTGTTAAACCCTTTGGAGGAAAAGACACACACGTTGCAGTTAGGGCCAGTCCCCAGGGATTAGAAAAGGTCATTTATTTTAGGATTCCTGTTAATGAAACCCACAAAATGCTGCCTCTTGGCAGGGAGGGAAGGTGGTTTCAGATCCGTGGATTCTGCTTACTTATTATACTCACCCAGCCAGCCCACCGTGGTGACGGCTACAATTACATGAATAATGCACACATATTTATTAAAGGCCACTGAGGAAAGCTAGAGGTCAGCTAATGACACTTCCGCTTGTGCCTCTATGACACAAAGCCAGGAGGGAACGTTAACAGGAGTAGCACCGGTGCGGATTGTGCCTTTGCCACATGATCACGTAATCCACACTATTTGAAGGTGCATGTGGGCTTGCAGGTGAGACAATCTGTACTGCTCGTATAGCTCGTGGGAATGATTCTCGACAAACCAATGAAGACGTCACTTCAGTGAGGTGTCAGTTTCCACGTCACACAGATGGACGCAATCTTTCTGTTAGCATCAGTGGTATCCATGTGATTTGTTTTTTACCCGGGTCCTCCTAAGTGTGTGTTTGATAAAGCTCCATAGAGGCTTGCGGCCCTGTCCGCACACCGTCACAACTGTGGCTCTGGGTTGCTGTCAGGGACAGATATTTCTTGCTGCTCTGAGCCAGCCACTGTTCCAGGAGCTTCCAGCATGGCCTGCCATGTAACCCTGACACCAAGCACAGTCACAGTTGCTGCTGAGCACGTGGCCAAGCTCCAAGTGTAGTTCCCTAAGTAATGTGGCTTCTTGAACAAGCAGAGCCGCTGCATAGGGGAGATGCTCCCTCCACTGCGGACAAGTAAGGGAGGGAGAGGTATTACAAACTGGCAAATGTCCCGAGGCTAAAAGTGTCTTTGAGCTTTGATCTCTTGAGAAAACTCTTATTCCTATCTCACTGCCTGAATCCAGAGTTTTAGCCTTGTGTTTCTCTCAAAAATCTGTACAGCAACTCTTTTAAAAATGCATTCTTATTAAAGTTATTTGAAATTTTCATTCACTGTATTTTGATTATATTCGTCTTCCATTCCTCCCCCTAACTGTCTAAATCTACCCACCTTCTGCTTTCCATTTTTCCTCCCTCTTCCTTCCTTCCCCTTCCTTCCCTCCCTCTCTGTCTTTCCCTCCCTCCCTCCCTCTCCTCCCTCTCTATACTCCTGGGTATGGGATCACCCACTAAAGTGTGGATGACCTACCAGAACCCACACCATTAAAGAAGACTGACTCTCCCTCCCTCCTTCATCACTCCTAGAACACTGATGACTAAGTTTTTCAAGATCACACTTGGCCCAGTTTTGAGGGCAGAGACTTTACTGATTACAGTGAATAGGTGTCATTTGGTTAGAAAAATAACTTTTCAACAGCTTCTTGGATGGGAGGTCCTCTGAAAAGCCTATAAAATACTGCAGGAATCCTGGGGAAGAACTGGAAGGGGAAGGGAGGGCTCGTTAGGGGTTATGAAGAGGAATATGTTCAACATACAATATATACTTGTATGAAACAGTCCTGTAATTCAGTACCATGAGCAGCACACAGAAAAGTAAAAAGCAAACACAATGCACTCTTTCCCAACTCATTACACCCCTACGTGACAGCTGTATGGAACAGTGTTTTTGCCTTTGATTTGTTTCTTTAATAGTTCTAAAACTCCCTATTAAAGTCAGTTTAATGCCTGGTGACCAGAACCAAAAAAATGAAGTCAATGAGGGCCATCTGCACGTTTTCCTAGTGACAAGTCCTCTTCAGAGAGCTTGTGCATGTGTGTGTGTGTTCATGAGTACATGTGTGCACATGTATCCGTGTGCGTGAGTGAGTGTATGTGTGTGTGTATGTGAGTGTGAGCATTTGTATGGGGGTAAGAATGTGTGTGCATATGTGTACACGTACGTGTGTGCGTGCATGCGCGTGCGCGTTTGTGTGTGTGTGTGTGTGTGTGTGTGGTAGCATCTATCTCCGAGAGGGGTGAAATGAGATTGAAAGCATGCGACAGGACTGGAAAATCAGTATGTCTCTGTTTAAATAATCTGTGTTAATTTCCAGAACCCCGGGAGGCCAGGTCCATGCCATCCCCGAGACCAGCAGAGCATCTTTTCCTGCCATCTTTGTTCCCCCACAGTCATGCCCACTCTCTCTAAAGTTCCCCCAAAGTGTTCTTTCAAGACAACTATGAAGTGTTTCCATATTAAGGACACATTCTTCTCTCCTAAGAAACAGATCTAAAGCTCATATGTATGCTTCCTTCCCTCCAGCTTCACAGCCATAGCTTGAGCCCTTCAGGACAGAAACTACTAATCGTGGTCTGTGGTTTTTCCCGTGGTCACATCCTTTAACACCTAGCAGTCCTTGTTAGACTGCCCTCTCCCTTGTCTCCTGTCACCAGTGTAAGACTGAGCACTGCACGAGTACATTGTAGCTATAGTTCCTGAGCATGACAGCATCGCTCCTGCATGACGTAAACAAGGCTGTACATGACAGCTATCGTTCCTGTATGATGTAGGCTCTACACGACAGCTATAGCTCTTATATGCCACAACTGCAGCTCCTGTATACCACAGACATAGTTACTATATATGATAACTGTATCGCTCCTGTACACTCCGGGAACCTACTATTAAGGTTGAAGTCTGGCATTTCTGGATAGCCTCAGAGCTCTGTAGAGATGACAGAACTCCTTTTCTCAGTGGGGCTAAGGAGCATCACATAGCCCTCAGGGAAGATTACAGGCCTGACCCTCTCCTGATAAGACAGCTGTTCAGTGTCACCTGGGGATCCCTGGAAACACCCACCCTATGCCACTGAGATGTCTTGGTGTTTTGGCTTTCCACAGTGACCTGTAACTTTACCTGGAGATATCCCCACCCACAGTAAAATTAAGTACTGCTTTCTCCTCTTATGATAGGACTGTGTTGCTGTATGTAAACCAAGTGTCCTTAGCATCTCTAGCCACAGCAAATCAAACACAGTCACCCTCAAAACCCCTCCCACTACCCAAGCTTTATCGTTCCCCATTTCACACTAAATGAAGGGGGACCAGAATCATATATTTCGCCACACAGGCTGAGATTCATCACTTGTTCTGGGGAAGAAAGGGCTTCCCTCCTCCCTGAAGGCTTCTGCAAGCTCCTGGGCCCACTCCCCCCACCTCCAGCGGCTGCTACCACTCTGGCAGCCACCGTCCTGGCTGCTGTGAGCTTCTCATGCTCACTTGCATGTCAGCGTGAATCACTGCCGCCATCTTTCTAGCACTGCTCTGCCTGCCACAGTCCTGCCTGCAGCAGCAAGCTGCCGGCTGCTCCTGAAGCAGCCTTTCTGTCCACCCAGACAAAACCAGGCTCTCATCCCTGCCTCTCTCAATTTCAGAGCTCCGAGCAAGCCTCTGTTACAGGCTGTTCCACAGCAGCCATGCCTTGTCCGGGTGAGGCCAGGCCCTCATTGCTGCCTGACTGAGGCCTGACTGAGGCTTGGAGGCCTGCACATCCCGACATCATCTGGCCTGGTGCTGGCAGCCTAGTCTGAAAGAGCTTAACACTTCTTTGCAGAGACATCTCTTCTCCCCCTCCACACTCCCCAGTTTGACCAGAGATCTTCTGCCTGGAATCTCGGTTCAGGTTTCATCCATCGCTGCCTGGAAGCTGACAGTGATCTGACCTCTCAGCCTAGCAGCTTCCTGGCCTTCCAGTTCAGTGAAACTCAGAATGACAGCACAGTATAGCTATAGCTATACCTCAGCTAAAACTCCTATGTACCAGGGCTATAGTTCATATGCACACAGCCACAGCCCCATTCTTAGATCTCCCATCTTCTTCCCGACATTCTCAGTTACAATTCCGTCATTATCTCTAGGTAACCTGCTGTATTCCACAAACTGCATAGCACCAGGTAGCGCTCTCATGAGGTTTCTTTCTCTGTGTGAGATGCAGATAACCTTCCAAGGAGTTAAAGGTGGGAAATATGAAACTCCCAGCCCATGGAGATGAGCAAGGTGCCTGTCTCTTTCTGAATATCTTCCTAAATGACAGCCTGTCTTCTCACTCCTTCACTGCATGACCTTCAAAGTAATGTCCCTTCTCTGTGGAATATTTTGCTAAGCATGAAGAAGTAATATGTGTCATGTCACAATGTGACAAACTGAAGGACACAGGTCAGCACAGACAAGGAGCTGTGCACACACGCCATGAGAACATCAGCGTAGCAGTGAGTTTCTGACTGACACTCTTCAGCCACGGTGGCTGTGAGAGGGTGGGCCCTGGCTGTGGCTGGTACATATAGTAGTGTTAGCAGGCTGCTGTAGGCAAGGACTGAAAACCCACTTAAAAAAGGTAGCATGGGAAAGTGAATTATTAACTTACATATACAAACTAGTTCCTGGTTCAGATCCCAGTTAACTTACTCAAAGCACATTTCTGTCTACTTCTTTGCAACTCTTCTTTTCCATTCTGCTTTCATTTCCAGTTAGCAAAATGAAGAAGGCCCTGCTAGTCTTACAAGACCTGCTTCCAGCACACACAGGGAGACTGCTGAAGAGAGGGGCTGTTTGTGTGTTAGGAGTCCTCAAACATAGCCTTACACTTTGCTGACAGGCCACAGTGCCCGTCTTCTATGAGCTCAGAACTGGAATGCAGGCCTGCGAAAGGCAATGTGTCAACCAAGACAGAACTTCATAATGTGAAGGGGCAGTTTCTAGACGCTAAGAATACACTAATGAGATGGTAAACGAAAGGCAGAATGAGGTTTTCTCTCTCTCTTTTTTAAACCCTTGCTTAAATGTGTTCTTATCCTTTAGTTTTTAAATTCTTGCTTGGCTTACTCTCAGATTTGCTCCCCGCCCCCTTAGGTGCCATTAACTATAGCAATGTTGAAACACGGTCCAAGAATGTTAGAGAATTCTGAGTGCTTGTGAGAAAACTTCAAAAATACAAGAGTCTTGCTTGTGACCTCTGTTTCTTCAAAACAGAAAATCGGTTTTGGAATGTGCTTCCGCACCCTTCCTAGGTGTAGCAGATAGGAGTGAGTTACTTCAGATTGCTCGTCACAACTGTCCATTGTTACTTGTTTATATACCTCCACGGAAAACAAACATGTTTTGCCAGGGCCAGCTGGCCTGCTGCTTGGGGCTGGTCCTTGGGACTGCACACTCTACTCAGGTGAGTCCTCTTAACCTCAGGGCAGAACTTGTCCAAAGTTCTGCATAAAGTTGGCTGTCGCATGAGGCTTTAGTCCACCTCATTTATCATTCCATTCTCCCAGGCCCCACCACTCACTATGTGTTAAACATAGTAAGAACAAACTGAGGAAAAGAACCCCAGCAGATCTGTCATTACTTGTGATTTTAAAAATACACGGAGTATATAGAAATCAATATGCCATTTGCTTTCCTCTCTCAAAAAAATCAGTAACAAAATCTGTCAACTGAATTGTTTCTATGAATTTTCTTTTGAAAAATAAATATTTTAAGATTCCCAAAGGAGTCCTATACATTGAGTTTAGAATGGATTAAAAATCTTAAAGTATTCCATCTCTCACTTCTCATGAGCTCACAAACATTCCTCATTCTGTATGGATAAGGAAACCGAGGCTTTCAGAAGTCCCTGAGCCACCTAGGCTGACAGGCAATAGAGTGAGAACCGAGCTTTATGGCCAGTTTACCTGCTCTGTGATGCCAGTTCCTCCCACAGACACACACCAACCAGCTCAGGCCTGTTCACACGGAGCTACCCGTGGCTCGGCGGGGCCCTGTCATCCCCAGGCCGCCACTGTAGCTGCTGTGCTGGTGTAGAAACGTAACAAGAACACACACTAGTGTGGAGGGTGTGGACAGCTCTCCCGAGCAGAATGCAGCGGCCATTTGAGGGGACGATGAGAAGAGAGCTTACAATGTGAGCAAGTTCAAATGACTGCAAGAAAACGGTCTGGGCAAGAAAGCATAAGGCAACACAGGTTTGTGGGAAAAAATGGCAAGAACCATCTGAGAAGCTGAAGGTCAGAAACCTTTCTTTAAAATTAAAATTAAAGTAATTTTGTTAGAAATTTCTTAGGAATAAAATCAATACCACCCAGAGAGCCATTAAAATCCCAACAAAGGCTCTAAAAACAGTTAACATATACGATACTATAAAAAGAAGATTCTATCTTTCTTCATCATTTCATCTTTATGTTCCACTTTAGAACCAACTATGGGTGTTATAAAATAATTATAAAGCTATAAAGAAAGGAAGGGAGGAGATTTTCTGTACCATTTTTTAAAATTCATGTATGGCTACTAGCTGCCAATTGTAGAAAAATGTTCACATCCTTGGCATTAATTAATCTTTACCAACAATCCAAACTAATAATTAAACCTTTTCTACAAACTGTTCATATCCACCTAGAAATTGGTGTCCCCGGGAATGGGACAGAATGTGTGAGTGACAGCTTTTCTCAGGAGACAGGGGTTAAGTGTGTGTTATGGGTAGGGCCATCACTATAGAAAACACTTCGTTTCACAAAAAGGTAAAAATTGAATTTCTATGTGATTTAGCAATGCCATATCAAGATGTACAACCACCAGAAGTGGTAACAGGAACTCCAGTAGAACCTTTATGCTTGGTTAATTGAGGCCAAGAACAAAAACAAAAACATCAGCAAATCTCGACGGATGCATTCAAAAGAGTTTTCAGCTCTAAAATAAGTGAGGCTCTGATATATTGCTACCACATGGACAGATCTTGAAAACACTCAACTAGGCAAAACTAGACATGGACAGATGAATACTATGTGAAGTATTTAGAACAGGCAAACTCGAAGAGTCAGAAAGTAGAGAAGGGTTAACCCAGGAGCTGAAAGGAGAAAGCATTTCCCAGCCCTGATGGGAGCAGAATTTCTGCTTGGGGTCATGAAAAATCATTTAAAAACAAATCATAATGAAGGCTGAACAAAAAGTGTGTACCGAGCTTTGAGTGAGCCTGTCCTTGTGTATACAAGAGGGGAGGCGTAATTAGCTGAGATATTCTGAACACACCTAAGAAGGAATGTTAGAGCTGTGGGGAGGGTGAAAACAAGCCACTTTTTCTTCTGCAATTGTTAACATGTAAGAATTTAAACAAAATTATCTTAATGTCCCACAGCAGTGGGGTTAACGTCAGAAAATAAAACACACCTTGGAGGAGAAGGCGAGCAGCTGCAGAGCACAAAGTTGGCAGCCTGTTTCAGCCAGACACAAAGTATTATCAAGCTTGTGCTGGTGATTGTGGAGGCTGCAGTACAGCACTGAACAAGGGTAGTTAGCAAGCTGCTCAGGGGAACCTGTGCTCTACGCAGTGGGATAAAAATACTAAGTTATAATAATAAATGATGCATTATCTATTATCTCAGTTTCCACAGAACCATTTCGTCTGTTTATAGAGGCCACCACTTACCATGACTGCTTTGTGGGTGGCAGTGGACCTTGTGTATTTCTTGCTTACTCTAGGTGTTCCTAAGGACATTTTAGGCGGCACATAGGCTCTTAGGCAGTGGGTAAATCGTCGATAGCCAAGCAATACTAATCCCGTACATCTAGCTGCATTCATGAGATTATATAGCATCCCTGAGTGGAAACAGACCAAAATTATATCTCTTGTATGTGAAGTTCAAAAGACAATGGCATTTGTAGGACAGTATCAGGCTAGCGTATAAGGCAGGATGAAGGGCCTCCCGATGGTCAAGACAAGAAGCAAAGAGAAATCTGAACTGGAGAAGACACACAGATGTGGAAGCTGTTTGTCTTATGGCCCAAGCAAGTTAACAGAGGTCCGCTCAATCCATGCACGTTGGCTGTGGAGGAGGGGGAGGACCTTTCCCAGTGCATCTCTGGATGTTCACTTGGGACAGCAGTTGCATTTATGCCTCCTTTCACCCAGATGGCCTTACACATAACACGTACTCGATCTATTTAATTGCCTTTATTTTTTATACCTTAAGGTTTGGGGTTTTTTGCTTTTATCTCTTTGACTGGTTCTGTTTCTTGGAAGACCATGGCATTTCCTGAGTCACAAGGTCCCTGAACCTCCCTGCTTTGGAATTTACCACCCTTCTCCCTGATCCTCTTGTCCCTGGCGGCTGTAACCACAAAATACTGTCAAGAGCTTTCAGGTTAGCAGCTGAGAGCTTTGAAAGGCTGCTTGTGCATAGCTGAGGAGCTTGCAACCCAGAAAAACACCTTCCATGCAAGGGCAGGGTCACACTGGCCCCACCCTCAGGCTGCTCCCCACCCTGTGTGGCTGGGGGTTGGCTGTGGCCATCCTCTACATAGCCACAGAGTGCTACAGGCAGCCAACTTGTATCATTTCAGTGGCAAATGGCTACTCAGTGTCCACTTCTAAAACCCCTCAACACAGCTTGCTTGAAATTCTTAAGCACAGTTAGCTGAGAGCTTCACTCTCCTCTTTTGTGCTTACCCAACACCTTTACCTCAGAGTACTGTACCTCCTGCAAATGAATCCCATCACCCCCCCAAGAACACATGCTACAAGGCTCCAGAAGCACACAAGGATTCTACTCACTGAGTCAGTGTTGCTGTCACTAACCTTTTCATAAGCTACGAATTGTGCATGTACTTTCTGTTTCACTTCCCAAGAAATGATCCAGCTGTCTAGAACTGATTTGACAGTCTACCAGATATTTTCACAGTCTGTCCTACCAAATCAAAGCACTTGATTTATATAAGTATGAATTAATGAAGCATACTCACTTTTAAACTTCATCAATCCTAAAATACACTGATTACTAACTTTAAATCAGATTTAAGGACAGAAGCTTTAATAATCACAGTGAATAAGTGTCATTTGGTTAGAAAATAACTTTCCAAGAGGAAAGTAGCCTCCTGGATGGGAGGCCTGTAGAATGTCGCAGTCACCCGTGGAGGGGACTCAGATGCTCAGCCCGGAGCACAGGAAGATGGCCTTTGTGCTCTTCTCTCAAATCCAAGCCTACAACTCTTTGCATCTAGTTTGCATTCTATTACAACAAGCCATAGAAATAGTGTCTACAGGGAAGACTGCCTCGGACATTCCAGATTCCTTAAATCCAATTTTGCCAACAGCTTTGGGTCAATCCTCTATTTATCCCCAAGGGCGATGGAGATAACCCTCATGGGTCCGACACCATGAGGAGCTACTCTGCCTCCTCTCTCCATTCTCTCATGCCCAGCAGACTTCACCACTGAGGTCAGAAGATTGACACCATCTCTAGAAGGACAGCAGGCAGCAGGAGGGCACCTTAACTCCCCCTGTAGACCAGGCTGGCCTTGAACTCAGAGATTCATCTGCCCTTGCCTCCTGAGTGCTGGGATTAAAGGCATGGGCCATCACTGGTTGGCTTTAATTCTCTTTAGTGCCTGCAATTTCACCCTCACTTTTGTCTCTTACCTCTGGGTACTGCAAAAAGTCATGACTAGCAGAGCAGCTTGGAAGGGGATCATTGAACACTGGATTTCACTAGGAAAGTCCTTGTTCTCGTTTGTTTGGAGGGCAAGAGGCTTGTGGGTTAAAAGACCATGGGCAGACACCACACTGAAGGAAAGCACAGCTCCTTCAGAGTTCAAACACGGTGGTTATCTTATAGCCTTAAGTATCATTCGATGCTCACTTCAGCTCCTGTGTGCTTTAGAGCAACCCTGTAAGCCACAGGTAGCCCCCTCCATAGAACTTAGCTACACAGCAGTGACAAGAACACAGCATGGGCCGTGTTCACCGTCCACCAGGTACTGACGCCTCAGCACCTTATGCACTTTCAGCTATCTAACCCCACAGTGGCTTCCTGAGACGGCAGTCTGGGCCACCCACTGTCACAGCAGCTGTAGATGGGACTGCGGCCGCCACGTGCTCTAACCTCCATGTGTGCTGTGTGGCCAGCCAGGCTAGAGCTCCGATACAGGGCCTCTCGTGCCAGCCTCACCTCATGGCGCACCGTCTCCAGGTTATTCAGTCTGAGCTCAGAACAAGAGCCTTCTAATCACACTTTTCCTTCGTAGCTATGCCATGTATCGCACAAGTCATTTACTTAGTTACATTTACTTATTTGTTTGGCCTGAATATATTCTAAGCTCATGAGGTTAATGGTGAACAAAGCTGCATTACATCTGTGAAAGAGCTTTCCATGTTGATTTGACTAGTTCTCCTTTGCGTATTAGCCCAGTCTACTGATATCTGCATTAGAACTGAGGTAGCTTTATAAAGTGGCATACCTGTCCTCTGAGAGGCTCTGCCCAGCAGCGGATCAAAACAGATCCTCAGACCCGTGGCTAAACATTAAGCGGAGCTTGGGGAATCTTGAGGAAGAGTTCAGGGAAGGATAGAGGGACCCAGAGGGAACAAGAACTCCACAAGAAGACCAATAGTGTCAACTAACCTAGGTCCATGGGGGCTCAGAGAGACTGAAGCACCAAACAGCGACTGAACATACGTAAGTTGGTCTTTGTGTGTGGCGTCTCTGACAGTTGCCTGTATTTGGATGGTTTTCCCCTAGCTGGACTGCCTTGTCTGGCCTCAGTGGAAGAGGACGCACTTAGTCCTGCTGCAACTTGATGTGTAGGGGAGGGTTGGTAAGGGGGACACCCTTTTCTGAGGAGAAAGGGAGAGGGAAAGAGGGGAACGCTGTAGGAGGAGGCTTTGGTCAGGTTGTAAAGTGAATAAACAAATTAATGAGAAAAAAGTGGATAGTTTGTTTCATGTGCACAACTGACGATGTATACTCTGGGCCTCAGCGACTCAACTCTAAAATTTATATTTCCCAGGCCTTCCCACAACTCAGGTTCTGACTAAAATGGTGAAGCAGTTCCATGGGGTTATTTGCTATCACAGCAACCATGTGACTGCAGGCATGGTCACAGAGGGCAGGCCCCTCCTGAGGCACTTCAGCACCCTGGTGTAGGGCTCAACCAGTGTCATCATGGTGTGAGCAGTTTTGTGAAGTTACTCCTCTCGCCCAGCTCCTCCTTGTCTGAGCAAAGGTGGCTACATCTGCACCAGATCTGCACAGTGCCAGCAGTTATTCCTCAGACCTGGTGGGAAGCCTCCTCCCCCAGCCTTTCCTCTTAAACACCTAATTCTCTGTAACAAAATGTTGAGCAACCAGCTTGTGACACAATAGCTGCACCTCAAAACCAAGGGACACTGTTTCTGTCAGGTGCCAGAGGCCCACGGGACAGTGCATGGCCGGCCTTGGCATTTCATTATAATACACCCAGAAGCACATTACATCCAGACATACTGGCTACAGAAGGTTCTTCAGTTGTGTTGTACAGAAGGAAGCCTGCCTAATGAAACAGCTGTGTAATTTCCATGGAAGTATTCAGACTTCTTATAATTCCCCATCATTGTCCATTTCTGTCTTGTTAGGGTTACTATTGTATGAGGAAACACGATGACTAAATCAAGTAGGGAGAAAAGAGCTTATTTGGCTTACACTTCCATATCACTGTTCATCATCAAAGGAAGTCAGGACAGGAACTGAAACAGGGCAGGGACCTGGAGGAAGGAGCTGATGCAGAGGCCATGGTGGGGAAAGGTGCTACTTACTGGCTTGCTCCCCGTGTCTTGCTCAGCCCATTTTCTTATAGAAACCAGCACCACCAGCCCAGGGATGGCACCACCCACAATGGACCATCAAATCATTAATTAAGAAAATCCCCTACAGGTTTGCCTGCAGCCAGATCTTATGTAGGGAATTTCTCCTAAAGGGGTAGGAGAGGGTTCCCAATAGAGGTAAGGCATTGTTGCATAGAAGCTTCTCTTTTGGCCTGGGGATAGTCCTTAGTGAATTAGATATTCATGGTCCCATCTCCATAGGAAGACAGCCTCCTTTATTTGCTTGTATCTCATTTAAATGAGAACTAATCACTGAAGAATTAATTCTATAGATTCAGATAAAAGGATTGGTTGGCAGATGGGAAAGACTTAGATAGAAAAGGACAGTGAACTAAGAAACCAGCTGCGGGCTCATAGGCACCAGCACTGTTTACAGGAACATATTAATATGACAATCTCAGGAAGCATCAAATCACTGCATACTAACATTTACACTTGAGCATCCTACTACAAGGCAGAGTGAGGCTGCGGTGGGGACAGAACTAGCTATGTATCTTGTATGAGAGGTCCTCTCCAGCTGTGAAGTGCTCAAAAACCTAGCAAACAATTAGACTCTTAAGACTGCTCAATAGGATGTCCTCCTGAGGGGTCCAGAGTGGCTTCCATGATGAAATTACAAGAACTGGTCCTTGTCCTTGGATCTGAGGACATGGATTAATCATATTACATACTGAGGTCACTCACAAAAGCTTATTCTCCATCATCAGTCAAGAAGATGAAAAGGGTTCTTTTCAGAACATGCCTCTGAAATTCTTTCTGATAAGGGAATCAACTCTTTTATCTACAGATCCCTGCAGCAGCCAGGACAAACACCCTGTTTACTCAATGTGATCAATTCTGTTACCACCAAGATAATTTTCAGCTCTATGAGAGCTTACCTTGGTATCAGAAATGCCAAGTTCTGTGATTTTCTAGTTGACTCCCTCGTAAGATACACTGGACAATTATGGAATGATCTCAAGATGGAATTGGATTGAGTCCTTGACCTATCTAAGACTCACATTGCTTGTATGAATGCTGACAACTGGCATACATCAATGCCTCTCTCAGCATAAAAGGATTCTCAAAATGCATGTGCAGTTCCTTAAGCATTGGATAAATTGGTCTGGTCTAGGACATACATAATAAGCCTCTAATTGAAGTCAGAAAGAAGATGAACACAATTAAAAGTGCTTTCTTATCCACCTCCCAAACCACAAGCCTTGTCACTTGATTGGAGATGGCACTGCATTAAACATGCTATACAGCTAACTTCAGAATTCTATCTGGGGTTTTCCTTCCAATGACGTCCCTGAGAGAAAACTGAAGGATCTCACCTAACTTGTGTCACCCTTAGCTCTGAAGAGAAGAACAACAATCTAAGCATTGTGATGTTCTAAACAACACTTTCAACTCAGACACAACAGTCATTGAAAAAAGGTTTTCAGAGAGAAGCTAACAGCGATGAAGATACTAGTAGTGTCCCCTAAGCCTGTAACACAACACAAATAAAAATGAGTGAAATACAGGCTGATTGAGGCATCATTTACACACAATGATAGTCACCCACCATCAGTGATGATGAGTAAATTAACTATTGTAGTTACAAGCCAATCATAGAACATTTTTACCACCCCAAAAGCATTCTTAGTGCCAATTGTCAGCCCACCTTTGCGCCCTTTCCCATGGAAGGCAACATACCCTCAAATTGCATCGGTTATTACACAGACATGTTGCAGGAAGGGCTGCTGACATGTTTTGGCCACCATGATTTTTAATGCTGCTTTTATTCCATCATTTGTCTTTCACAACTTTCCTTTGTGTTAAATATCTCATAATGGACTACTTTAATTCTATTTCCTTTATTAATATCTGTATTTCCATGCCTCAGCCAGAGTATCGCCACTTGAGGTTGTTAGCTATGGTTCTGGTGCTCCCTGTTTCTCACTATGATCGCTAACATTCCTGACAGTACACAATAGTCTGAGTTTTTCCTATAATCAGCACAAACACACCTGCGAATGCTTTGCCAGAGGTGAGAGAACTACACCAGCCCGTGTTCAAAACACGTGTAGTTCCCGGGCTTTGTTTCTTCCCACTTCCTGCTAACAATTAACACCTGGCTAATTGTGACCTGAGATCACTGGCATATTATTAACCTCTTCTTTCTGGCCTTGGACTCTATCACTCTTCTTGATGCTGTACTCTTTATATAATCCATCAGAAGTGCCTACATTAACACTTCTCAAACTTTCTTTTCTGATCTTCCACCATAAAACTCACCAATCAGTTTTATTCACTTACTTTGTCATTGTAAAATGTATCCCACTGACAGTTCTTTGAAATATACACTGTTATATTATAATAATTAATTGTCCATGTGAAAGTAAGAGTTTAGTGTGTGTGTGTGTGTATGTGCGTGTGTGTGCATACACATTCATGCATTCACATCACTGAGTCAAGAGGAGATACAAAGAATAAATAAGTCCTGGGGAAACACATTGATTTAAGCTCTGCACTTTGTTCTTTCAGGGAGATGGAGTCTATCGATCCACAGAGAATAGTGCAGTCTCCATTCTCAAGAAGTTTATAAACTGAGAGGAGAAAAGAAACCAACAATAATAGTAGGATATTCACTCAACATTTAGACCATAGGACATATTGAACAAAGAATGGCATGTTTCATCTCTCTCAGTTCTTATGACAACCCCATAAATTAAATGTCATCACCTCCACCTCAAAGTTTTGTAGGGATACATGGCTAGCTGAGTGGCAGAACTTAAATACATATTCATTTAATACCAAGATTTACTCTCATGACCACTCTTTAACCTTGATAATTATTCTTAACTCAGGTAAGGTCAACTGGTCCAAAATTCCCCTTTGTCCTTACCAGACCACAGGCCACTGCAAGTGACAAATGTGATTATCAACTTGACAGGACCAAGAACACCTAGAAAACGAGCCTCTGGCTATCCCTGTGAGAAATGACTTAGTTCAACTGAGAAGGGAAGGCCCACCTGAAGTGTGGCCCATGACGTTCCCTGGACCCGGGTCTTGGACTGAATGAGGAGAAAGTGGGCTGAGCACCAGCATTCACTGCTTTCTGATTATGGCTTCAGATGTAGTGTGACCCATCACCTCAGGTGCCTGGGAAGATGGTCCACTTGCCATTGTTCATGGAAAGCATCCTCAATAAGAAGCAACATGGCTTCATTCCCAAATGCTAAAGAGCAGACTCACAACTCTTCAGGATGAGAGGGGACATTCTTGAGAGAAGGTGAGTTCATAAAGGTGAGGCAAACAGTCTCTGCCTGTCCCACAGTGCCAAGCCTGAGGGGATGGGCCCTGAGTCCATCAGAGGGCCCACCTGTACTGCTTTTCACAGTAGCTGTTCAACACTCAGGTTTAGAAGCTCAGCACAATATGGCAGCACCACTGACAACACACTTTCAATGAGGAATCATATGATGTGTGAAATCTATCATGATAGATTGTTTCAAAATACAGCTGAAGATGTGGCTCAGTGGCAGAGTGCCTGTCTGGCATGCACAAGGCCCTGGATTCAACCTCCAACACCTTGAAATATCTGCTTGAAAATGAAAATATGACAAGACCTTGAATTTTGAGAATGAGAAGCTTTTGTCTCTGGGATCACTGGTCAAAGATGCTGAGTACAAAGGGTATATTTCAAAGAATTGTCAGTGGGATACATTTTACAAAGACAAAGTAAGTGAATAAAACTGATTGGTGAGTCCTATACTGGCTTTGGTAATTCATTTGCATGTTTATCTTAACAGATGTTTATGAGACCAAAGAAGAACTGTACCCTTCTCAGAAGACTTGCAAAGTGAGCACTGGGACTTTCTGGGAGATTAAATACAGACTATGGCACACACAAAGGAAATGCAAGGAAGTCCCAGAGACTTTCCATCAGGAAGTGACTGAAGCGGAAAAGGAAGGTAGTTGAGATTCACCTGTGAAGCTTATCGGTCATGAAAATCATTGGCATGAAAATCATCGGTCATGAAAATCATTGGCACACCAATTAAACGCCCAACCATCTTTCAAAATACCAGATGAGAGCTCTAGACTAGGATTCAGCTTTCGACTTCCGAGAGCCACGTAGCCCTTACCTCACTAGCTCGTTCCTCCCGGAAGAGGAAAGTGGCTTCAATTTCCCACTTCCTGGTGTTGCTATGGTGGACATCCACATTATCACTTATGAGCAACCTTCGAAAGTGGAGTTGACAAACCTAAAGCACAGAGGCACGTCTTTCTAAGCCCACGATGCTGGCCGGGAATAAGAACGTTCTGGCGAACCTTTTCCGCTGTTGCAAGGAGGCTGGGCAAGGTGGCTGCAGCGCTTTCGCGTGGCCGAGCGCCTTCTGTGCCTTCCCTGAAGGAGACTGACTTGTTTTGTACACCAGTCATTGGAACTGAGGCAAGCGGTTCGGCGGAGTCGCCCCATCTGCCAGATGAAGTTCATCCTGACTCAGATGTTCTGATTTGTGTATAGGATGTTGAAAATTAAGGCGAGCTCAAAACTCGTGGGGGCGGGGCAGAATAGAAGCAGGTGACGCCAGTGCTGAGGCCACCTGACTGCTATGGTAATGGAGCAGCTAGTCTGCAGAGCGCATGCTCCAACATTTGAAAAAAATAAGAACTTGGCTTCCCTGTGGCAATTTGCTGTGCTTATTAAACACTCACAGCATTATAATTTTACTCTATTTCAACAAGTCTAGTTTGGGTTTCTGTGGGTTCATAAGTCCTGATTTTCTAAGCCAGTGAAACACAACCAGCTTCACTGTCTTTCATCACTTCTCCTTACGGCGCAGGTGCCAAAACCCGAGCAAGGCTGACTTAGCCTAACACCAGCTAAATTCCTCACACTGTCGAAGGATGTTTGCTTCCACAAAGAGCAACTTAAAGATGCAGAGGATGAAAGTGTTTCAAAGTTTAAAATCCTCTGCTGCCAGAGCGCCGACTAATTGGAAGCTCGTCTGAAATGCTGAGGCCGAGTTAACCTTTTCCTTCAGGGTCACGCACTGCAGCGTTATTATTTCGCTAATATGACATTCTCTCTTGATTCTCATGTCCAGAGTTTAACAACATGGCCAATAATGGCACCGTTTATAACCAGCACGCTGGAGTTCACATCTTCAGCAGTGTTTACTTTGTGCCTGTCTGTGTGAGCCCCTCGACGGACCCATCTGAAGCAATGTTTCTTGCGGGGTGGGGATAGCGGCATAATGGAGCCTTGTGTGTTAGGGGAGCAGTCTGCATTAGTGTACCCTCAATACACACCTCAGATTTCAGTTTTCTTTTTCTATAGTCCCTAGAATGACATTGGCAGCAGACAAAAGAGTTAGATAAGCAAGTGAAGGGGAAACAAAATCAAGAAAACGTCTATGTAATTCAGTCAGTGTGCTGTAGCGCTCGCTTTTAAACTATTTTATTTGGGGTTCCTTAAGGGCTCTACCCTTTAAGCCCCCCAACCCTAGGTGGGAGAGAGGTTCGTGGGGAGAGGGCCACAGACCCTTCTACTTCTCCTGGCTCTTTAGGGTTGATGGGTTCTTAGGGGCTACACCCATCTCCACCAACAGCAAATGCAGCAAGCCGTCTCCTCCTCTTTCTCCTCCCAACTGCTCTGCCACAAAGTGTCTCTAGTCTCCAAACTACACACGCCACCCCACACCTTTGCTTTCTGGGGTCTCATATTTCTATCCCTCAGAGTTCTAGACCACACCCCTCTCCATGCTGCATGAGGAAGGCCGTCCTTACCAGCTGGCAAAGACCACGCCCCACAGGAGCCAGTTACCAACTGTGGACAAACTAAAGCCCAAACTAAAATCCCACACTTGGGATTAAAACAAAAACATATTTACATAATGTAACTGAGTTTTTAAAGAAATCAAAACTTCCATTACAGTATGGTAGGAGGGAATTTCATGAAGAGATCTGAGTCTCCATAATGGCCTCTGACGAATCTCTCTGATTTAGACCTTGTGTGAAAAACATCTCTTTAGTCTGGGCATTTTGGTGCACTCCAATAACTGTATCCTTGGGAGGTACAAGAATTGTGACTTTGAGACTTGCCTGGGATACACAGCCACTTCATGGCCAGCCCTAGCTACATAGTGAGACTATATCTCAAAACCTCCAAGAACTAGAGAAGCAGTTCAGAAAGACACTTGCTTAGTGTGTGTATACCCAAGTTCAATCCCCACACTACAAGAAGAAAAGCAAATCTCCCAGCAGCTGTCATTTCTGCAAGCCTAAGTGTGATCCAGAGGTCAGCTGTTCTTGGATAGTCTACCCTCCATAATCCCCTGCCTCTGTTTTTTTTTTTTTTTTCTTTTTTCTTTTCTTTTTAGATCCTCTCACTATAGCCTTGCCTCCAATGCCATTGGCTCAGCTTCCAGTTAGTTATATTCTAGGAGCCAGGGTTCGGGGCTCAGAATCTCAGGTGATCATATGGTGAATACAAAACACCTGTTTTCCTTGTAATGAGACATCCATTACTCTTTTTTCCCCCTCAGAATGCTTTAAGATTTTTGTCTTAAGCTTTGTCTTAAGACTTCTAAATATCTTGTAATTCTGACAGTCCAGCTTTTCCAGAAAGGGCCTTCAAACTGTACCAAAGCAAGCTCTTGGAAGTTAAGAAGCCAGGCCAAGTGTAACACTGGGGACAACTTCAATTCTGTCTTAAAATGATAATCACAGCGTTAAGCTCTGCATCCCAGACAGACAACAGCCACACAGGGAGAGCTGTCTCCATCTGCAGAGGGGAGTGGAGCCATTAAGGCCTCTCGATTGCTAAGCAACAGTGGGGAGCTAAGATCAAGCAGCTCTCGGTTCTCAAACAGCGCAAAGATGAGTTGATTCAATTCTGAGCCCTACAGGTGATGGGAGGGAGGCAAGCAGCCTCCAGCAGATACTTGGGCTATGAAGCAGATGCACGTTACGTGGTGATGTCCTATACACCATTTTGATTTCAAAGTATTTGCTAGAACATAATTACAGGCCACTGTGTTCTGTTGTGGATAACCCAAACACACTTCTTTTTTCAAAAATAAAAATATGTTCATTAAAATCAATTTGATTAAGACTAATCTCAATAAAGCCTGTAGGAATCTGTGACACATCTGTATTAGTTACCCATCACTGTATTATAAATTATCCTAAAAATCAAGGGCAAACAACAAGCATCTATTAGTTTCTTCAGGATATGATACTAGGGCTTCAAATAACTTCTAAAGCCAACATGCTCAGCAGGCCTATAGTCACCTAGAGCTCTCCTGGGGCTGGACAGTGTGTTCCCAAGCTCACTCACACATGCAGCTGGTAATCTGTTTACTTTCTTGTTCCATTGGCCTATTCTTATAATAAGAGAACTGGTTTTCTTCCATCACAAGTGGGCCATGAGAGCAATGGACCAAGAGAGAACACTACTCCTTTGATGACTGAGTTAGTCAGTTTTCTGTCACTGTGACAGAAAACAACTTATGAGAGGAAGGATTTAGTTTGGGCTCATGATTTTAGAGGTTTCAACCTATAGTCATTTGAACTCCCTGCAGTAGGCTCGTCTTGAGACAGACCATCAGATCAGGGAGCATGGTGCAGTGCACAGCAATGCTACTCCCCCCTGGCAGCCAGGAAGCATACAGAGACAGAAGACTCCCAGAGAAAAACACACCCATCGAGCCCCACCCTCGGGGATGGTGAGGGTTGATACTGTCAACTTGCTAGAACCTAAAGTCACCTAGGCACACTAAGGGAGGTCACGCTGCAGGCTGGGGCCAGGGCTGGATAACGAGAAAGCAAGCTGGATATAGATATTCAGCTTCTGCTTCTTGTAGATGCACTATAACCAGCCACCCGCAGCTCTTCCTGCTGTCACTCTCTTGTCAGGAAGGGCGTGACCTTTCAACTGTGAGCCAAAACGAACCCTTCCTCTCTTACATTTGCTCCTTTCCAGGTATTTTGTCATGACAATGAGAAAAGTATCTAGTACAGTTACCTACTTTCTTCAACCAAGTTTATAAATCTTGGAATTTGTCAGTTGATTAAGCCATAGATAAAGCTACAACCCTCAGGATCCAAACCTTCCTCAAAATCTAGCAGCAGGTAAACAGGCCTTTAACACATGAGCCTTGAGTGCTGTCATTAGATTCATACCATAATAATGACCTACAGGCTGCAAGGTTCCACCGATCCCTTCTGCTTCATCTCATATATGGGAAAGGAAGCAAGTTACTAAGCTCTTCCTATCGCAATGGTTCTCAGCCTCTGGGCTGCAACTCCCTTGGAGTTGAAAGACCTTTTCACAGGGTCACCTAAGACCATCAGAACATGCAAATACTTACCTTACAGTTCATAACAGTAGCAGAATTACAGTTATGAGGAAGCAACAAAAATAATTCTATGGTTGGGGGCTGCTGCAACATGGGGACTGTATTGGAGCTGCAGCGTTGGGAAGGCGGAGCCCGCCGTCCACTGAAGGGAAACCATTACAATTTCCCACCTGAAAGGGAGAGGTGCGACGATTGTGGTGTGCTCGCAGAACCACAAGACTGTTCAACAGAAATGCACCTGCCCTTCGTTTCTGCACCACAGAAACCCAGAAGACCAAGTTCAAGCCGTGTCTGCCCCATGCATAAGAGACTGAAATTGCTGCATATCCTGCAGAGTCCTTCTTTGTTTATGTTTTTAACCATCGAGGGCCCACTGTGCCAGGGCAGGTTGGTAGTTAGAAAAAGAGCCAAGGGACAGGACTCCAGCCTGTTACTTATTGTAATTTGTTTAATTCTGTATCACAATATTCTCTACTGGAAAGTGAGTATAATAATAACAGTGGCAATAACCATAACAGTAACTTCCCAAATAGGCTAAAAGTGCTTGATATTAAGTACACTGTGTTAAAAGCTATGACCCCAAAATGATTGTATTTGTTCACACCACTGGCACTCCCTTTGTATACAAAAATATAAAACTGGCCAGAATGCGACAAGGGTTTACAAGATATAAGAAGCTCTGGGAGGCCATTTGCAGACAGTAACCACTGGTCTATATATTTACACTCAGTAGCACAGGGTCAGTCATGTTACCAAGTTGCCTTCTGAGGTTTGCCAGCACCTGGAAAGCCAAGTCTGCCTGCTGTGCCAGTAAGTACACAACTGACATAGACCTCTGGCCATAGATGTGCCAAGGCTCAGTTGCCCTGGTCTGTCTTCCGCCAGGTGAAAGTAGCAGGTTTCCATGATATAGCTGCCACCTTTAATTGTCAGTGTGCTAGCTTTTAAAATTTTCACAACTTAAAGCTTATCACATTGTTTTAATAAATGGGGCTAATGAAATGCTATAAAATTATAACATTATCATTGATAAGTTCTCTCCAAATAAAAATTCACTTTTTTTTTCTTTTTATTTATTTATTTTTTTGGTGGATCAATGGAACTGAACAGAAGACCCAGAAATAAACTCACAAACTTATGGATACCTGATCTTTGACAAAATTGCCAAAACCATACAATGGAAAAAAGATAGCATCTTCAACAAATGATGCTGGTCTAACTGGATGTCTACATGTAGAAAAATGCAAATAGATCCATATTTATCACCCTGCATAAAACTAAAGTCCAAATGGATCAAAGACCTCAACATAAAACCCAACACATTAAATCGGTTGGAAGAAAAAGTGGGGAAGACCCTGGAACTCATTGGTACAGGAGAAACTTCCTGAACAGAACACCAACAGCACAGGCTCTAAGAGCAACAATCAATAAATGGGACCTCATGAAACTGAAAAGCTTCTGTAAAGCAAAGGACACCGTCATCAAAACAAAACGACTGCCTACAGATTGGGAAAGATCTTCACCAACCCTTTATCTGACAGAGGACTCATATCCAGTATATATAAAGAACTAAAGAAGCTGAAAAGCAGCAAACCAAGTAATCCAAAAATTCACTTTTACTGTATATTACACAGGCTATTTATAACCTCTAACTTTCCAGAATAACAATTTTCAGTTTGGGAAAGTATTGATGTTATCATTTAATTTAAGCATATTTATTAAGGTTCAAACCCCCAGGAAAACAGAAGTTTCTAATTCTCATAAAATAATAACTTTTGTTTTGTGATTCTATTGCACCACCATTGGACAATGAGAGCCCTTCTGCCTCACCAGAGGTTGAGGACTTTGATGAAATATTCTATTGTATGTTAATTTCTAAAAATTCACAACAAATATGAGTACCTATGTTTACATGTTGCTTTATATTTCTGATGATCTTTCTCAGCCTAGGATTTTCACATCATTAAAATAACAGGTTTATCATCTATTAATATATTTTTACCACAGAGCTGTTCTACAGAATGAAGATCAAATTTCAAAACTGAAGACCACAACTCTGAGCAGTGCTCTAGTGGGTCTAGTAAAATACACTAGGGAACTATAATGTCCTGACCAAACCACAAGAGGCAGGGCCAGCATTATGACATAATCTGGTATCATCAAGAGCCCCTACCCGGAAAAACACAAGCTCAGGTTAAATAAGATTTTTTTTAAATGCCAGGAATGGGTTACTCTTTTTGGAGTTTTGGTTCAATGAGGTCCTATGGATCCCTTATTACAATTCCCAAGCTCTTGGTTCCCCTACAGAATGATAGTAAGACTGCATTGCTAAAGATACCACACACTTGAGTCAACACGAAAAATAAAGCTGGTAATGAGTTGGAACCTGTATCTTTCCTGGCTAGCTTTCATAGTGCTGGGAGGTGCTCCATACACTACGAGAGGAAAAAAGAAATCACCAGTCTCCCCAGCTGGGAACTGAGCTACAGTTATAACCAAGACATGCCCACTGGTGCAAAAGTGGCACCAGTGTCACAGAAGCAATCAATTATGTTCTAAAAGGCCCAATTCATAAAGCCTATCTCTGGCACAATTATCAAAGCCAAGAACCTGGAGTTATACAGGTCATGTGACCTAGAGGAGAGCCCATTACTACTACTCTAACAAAGGGCACATTACTCAGCTCCTAAACTTGTCATGTCCATAGATTGGTGCATTTCTCCACCCTCACCAGAGAATCTTCTTTTTGCAGTGGACTTCATTTAACAGAGACCCACAACCGATCAAGGTGCAGAGAATAAGAGACTTTGGCATGCTCAGTCCTAAATGGAAAGTCTATTTCATATCCTCTCCTCCTGAGGCTCAGAGATCATTGTGAAAGACGGGAAGAAAGACTGTAAGAGCCAGAGGCAGTGGACAACCACAAGAAAATCATGGCTTTTTAGACACAGAAGACAGTTGTATGGCATATACAAGAACTCAAGCCTGTAGAGTAATTTTAATTCAGAACAAGGCTCCTCTGGCAAGAGAGCACACTCAAAAACCTTCTAAGGTCTGTGTAATCTGGCAAGAATACAGATATGCCTTTAATCCCAGGATACAGAGGCAAACAGGTCTCTGAGCTCAAAGCCACCCTGGTATACAGCAAGTTCCAGGTAAAGAAAAGTTTAGGGCCAGGTGTGGTCATACACACCTTTAATTCCAACACTCAGGAGACAGAGGCATGCAGATCTCTGAGTTCTAGTCAGTTCTGTGCAGTCAGCTTGGTTGAGGCAGTGAATTGAGAGGCCGTGCCTTGGAGTTGAGTTCCTGGCAATTCAGTTCATGGAATTCAGAGGCAGTTTTCCTGGGAGAGTTTTACAGAGAGAGGTTGAAGAAAGAATAAGCTAGACACAGGTGAAGACACAAAGAGCCAGAGAATGAGAAGGAGCCAGAAAATTAGAACAGATTGCTAGAGTTAGTTTGAAGTCAAGCAGAGAAATTCAGAGAGAAACTGAGAGAAGCCAGTTTGAATCAGTCAGCTTGGAAAGGAGTTTGAGCCAGAACAACTGAGTTGAACCAGCAAGCCAGAGTTCAGAAAGAGGTAGAGTTCATTCAGCAGTAAGTCTCAGAGACTGAAAATATTCTAAACCTAAGTTAGATTTTATAGAGGCCAGAAGCTTCCAGGACTAGACCTAGGTTAGTAAGCCTCTAAGATGACAATTACATCATGTGAATAAACGTTACCTTTACACAAGTCAGATAAAAGACCAACTTGGAGAGGGGAGGTGTGCATGAAGTCCCACCCCTAGATCAAGAGCTATGGCAGTCAACAGCCACCAAGAGGGGAGGAGTCAGTTTTATTTGTTTAAGAGTAAAGTCCCCTGGTAGGCTGACCATGCTCTAGCAAAAAGTCACACAACCAAAAGTATATGGGCAACACAGATAGTACTTGGTATTTAAAAAGAAAATTTAAAAAATCAAAGAGGATATGAAGTTGGGTGAGTAGGAAGGGGTGAATCTGGGAGAAGTAGGGTGAGAGGGTGACTATGATCAAAATGCAGTCCATAAAATATTTTTAAAAGTAATAAACATAGAAAAAAGAAATTCTTAATAAGTTTTAGATAAGGGAAGATAAAATGCCTTGTCATTTTGCACTTTGCTCTATAAATGAAGCACCCAGTTCTAGCTAGAGGACGTGTCACCATATAAAGGTGCAGAATTCTACTGAGCAAAAACTTACAGAGGAAAAAAGCAGGATACAGTGAAAGGGAAGGTGTGTGTGAAAAAAAAAAAAAAGGTGGGCTTCTGTTAGAAAATGAAAAGCTGTAGAGAGCCTCTACATACAAAACATTGTATTTGGCCAGCATCTTAATGGCAGCAATAAGTCAGGTTAGATACTCAGCCCATTTTCTGCTATGACCTGACCACCCAGTAGAAGAAGAATCAGGAAGAAAGCAAACCTAGTCTCTTCGGGCTGCCAGGTGCTAGAGCAGGGATTATCTGGCGCTCTGTTTTCTCGCTCTGTTTTCTCTCTTTTGGAGTCCCTGCCTCCAGGAGCCGTCGCCCAGGAGGCGGGATATTTAGGAGCCCCCTGGCTATTCTTTTCCTGCTCTACTCAAGCTCCACTGGGAGGAGCAACAGCGAAATGTCTCCATGATGTTCAGCCTCTGATTCTGAAACAGTGAATCAACATGTGGCCCCCGCCAGCAGTTTCAATTTTAGCTTGTAATATAAACATTGGCAAAAGACCAGATGCTTTGCTTTTCTACAGCTTTATTGGGGCAGATAAGCCTTTTTAAAAGGCTGAGTATTCTCACAGATCTGAAAGCATGTCAGGATACACGAGTGGTATTAACTTAATTGACAGAAATCAATATCTCACTGTAAATGTAATCCTATTCTCAATACAGACATAAAAGCTTCCTCTGACTAGATCCTATCATTGCAACATTGCCCTGGTTTCTGCCTGCAAAAGAACACAGATCCCTCAAGTCTAGCTTTTGACCAACTAAAGATCAACCCCTTGGTTGCTGAATGCTCCTGAGCTCACCCCTCTCTACTCCCCACACTGCTGTACCTCCCACTTAGGGTGACGCTGAAGGTAACTCAGGTACCACAGCATTGGAAGGTGAGTGCGCTGCACACAGACCAGATGTGAGACTGAATATAAACTACACATTCCAGCTTTCCTGCGCTCCCGCTTTTTTGCAGTTAATGTGGAGTTAGTGGCAATTTCAAAGCAAGGAGGCAACAATTAGGTCATATGTGTGTATCTCCCTCTCAGCAACTGAGAGCCTGAGCAAAGCCCTTTGCCACTTCTCTTCTCACACTTCAGCACCATGTACCCCTAATGCAGGTGATAATGAGATGTGTCCAAACAGTACAAAATTGGCGTTAACTCCCTGGGAACAGGCCAGCAAACGGCATTTAAAAGCTGGGGAGGGGTGTGAGGAAGCAACTCAGGAATCTATGAATAACATCTAAGCTCCAGCAATCCTCAACTCCAGCTGTAAGTGATTACAGTAAATTCAAGGTCAACCGCCAATGGCCTAGAGCCAAGTGTGGCCCACACAGGTATTTTGTTTGGCTAAAACTGTGTTTATAAAGAATATGTATTCACTTTCAATGTCTTAAAAAAACAAAACAAAACAAACAAACAAAACCCCGAAGCATTCTCAAACAATATCCAGATTTCTGGGCTTTTTTTTTTTTTTAACACAAAAGTAAGAACAAAAACAAAGAGAGAAAGCACATCTGACATTTGTAATGTTTCATCCCTCTTAGAGCAACTCACAGCAGGAGCTGAGCTCTGGCTGTCCCCTGTAAATGTTTATCAGCTCCCTATCCCCTGTTAGGCTACCTTCTTGGCCCTGAACAGATGGACCAGTAATGTGGGCACGGTGAGGCATAATGAACTTGGTTTGTAGGCTTCTGGAGCAGCATCAGTAAGAGAACTGTCTACCTAGAGTGTGAAAAGGTCTGCACACAGAACGAGGACTTGGGAACGCAGCTCAGCCAGGGAAGAGGGCATCCCGGCTTCTGCAACGAGATGTGGGGTCTGCTTGGGAGGTGCAGAGAAGACCCAGGGTACTATGCATGGTCCAGCCTGTCCTGTGGCCTCTGATGAGGAAGAGAATGCAAGGGCCACCTGCGTGAGCCTTCTTAGCAGGCCTGCAGGCTCAGGGTTGCATTCATACCAGTGAAAGATGCAGCCTTTCAGTTCCACAGCTCTAATGCCAGGAGGGTGTGTGTGTACCTGTTTATCAAAATATAAGTTTTGAGGTCACGATTAATTGAAGCTGGGTTTGCTAATGCTCTGTGTTTTCCATTAACAGCAGTGATAATATTTTTACTTAAAATTATACACTTAAGAATCTATTCTCTTATCCCTTAAATTTCAATGTGCTGTCTTTGATGAAATGAAGATTTTTTTTAAACATTTGAGAAGAAAATAGAAAATATGACCCAAACAAGAATACTTTGGCCGAAAACAAAGAGACATAGTAAACTCACCATGAGTTTATAGATGCTTTCAGTTCAAACCTATACAATAACAACAGACCAGGACAAATGTGAGGGATCTAGTCAAAGTCCAGACGATAACAGGCTGTGAACATGTTGCATGGACTTTGTGAGCCACTTATATTTCTACAGTGATGCACACAGTCACTGTAAGAACATAACATCCTCTGATTGAACACCATCCAGCCTCCTTTTACTTGAGCATTAATTCCCTTTTGTACATCTAAGGCATGAGCTACATTGGCTAAAAGATTATTCAGGGTCTGAGCAGTCTGCCCAGTATGACTCATGGCTAATGCCACGGTGGTAGCTCCAACAGCCGCCAATGAGATGGTAGTAACAATGGTGGCTGTAGTTCCAAGATCCCTTTTCTGTCTGAAGAGAGTCATAGCGTGAGGGGCATCAACGGGCACAGGCACCCAGCAAGGCATGCGAGTAACCAGGGCATACCTAAATTCACTAGCATTCCAGCATTGGGCAAAAAAGCAAGTATCATCACCACAATTACTTGGCTCTATTTGGCTCATAATGAATAAAAATGGGGGATATAGACAAACAGGTGTGGGCTTATAGGAAATATTATGAGAAGCCTTAACCCCCTCGTTGGAACATCCTGCGTCAGTTCTAGAACTAGCAGTGGTGGTGTCCGAGGTCTGAGTAGGTTCAGGAGACCATTGCCCCCAGGGGCAAGACATGCTCCATGTAAATTGACTAACTCCATGTTTTGCTCCACTTTTGAAAGTCATTTAAGGTTCTTAAATTATTTCCCCCCCCTTTTTTTTTTAAATTTTTCCTCAATTACACTTTATTCATTCTGCATCCCCCTATAAGCCCTCGTGCAGGAGCAAATTGATACCCTATGGCAAATGGCTCAACCGGGCTGTCAAAGAAAGTATGCTGGACTTTGTGTCACTAGCATACAACATGAGAATTTTTCCTGTGCTGCAAATCTGTCTAAACAATTGTCTAGCTATATTTTAGGTAATTGAACTGGAGAATTTGATACTACGATGGAGCAGCTGAGAATGGCCATTATCACAGTAAATTCTACCAGAGTGGACGCAGGACTAGCCACAGGATTATCATCATGGATTGCTGCAGCCATGAATCATTTGAAGGAATGGGCGGGCATGGGAGCATTAGTAGGCCTTCTGGTGTTGGTCTCCTTGGTTTGCCTGTGGTGTATATGCAAGATTAGAGTCTCACAACAGCGAAATGCAGCCATGATCATTCAGGCCTTTACAGCCATTGAAACAGGACAGTCTCCCCAAGCATGGTTGGCTACCATAAAAAGCTAAAATGTTATGCTCAGGATGCGAGGCTAAGCACTGCTCTCAGGGTCAGCCGCTTTCGACCCAGAGAAGAGCAAGTCTGATTGCATGCGGGTTGATGCCCCAGGTCCTGCCTCTGAGAAAAAGGTATCAGTCGGGTCTGATGCTCTTTGGGTGGATGACACCTAAATGAACTTCGGTACAAAGTCCCAATTTACTTCTAATATCAGAGATCAGACCTCTACTCTTGCCTGATGTGTCTAAAACAAAAAGGGGGAACTGTAGAGAGCTGCGGAATGCTATGCCTTAAAGATGGAGCTGGTTTCCGCCTTCCACCTTCCCGATGGTGAGTGCTCTCTGTCACAAACAACTCCACATTTGGCTAAGGCTGAGGATTTGGCTTGCTTCCATGTATGTGGACCTATCTGCATTGCCCACGTGGCACGCTGGGGTTGGCTACCCAGAGGCTATTTAAGCTGTGGGCTGGCTTTCCCCAGTGTCCAATGATTGTTCAAGGTTCCTGAATAAACTGCATTGAAAAACAAAAACAAAAACAAACAAACAAACAAAAAGAACATAACATCATCTATATCACTGCCATTTCCCAGCTTCTGCACCCAGCAAAGATGTGAAGGAGCCTTCTCAGCTTAAATAGAGGCTGAAACCAGGTATGTCTGCTTGCATATTAGGCCCAGTTATCTGGAAGGCTAAAAGAGGAAAATCATTTGAGTTTAGGTGTTCAAGTCCAGACAATACAGGAAGACCCATGTTCTGGTTTCCTTTCTTCTCCTGTCATAAAAACACTAACCAACAGCAACTTAGGTGAGGGGTGGGTAGATTATTTCAGCATGTAAGCTAAGTCCATCATTGAAGGAAATCATGTCATGAACTTCAGGTAGGAATCATGGAGGAACACTCCTTGTTGTCTTGTTCTCAGGCTCATTTCTGGCATGCTCAGCTAGCTTCCTTTATTGCCCAGGACTATCTACAAGGGAATGATACCATCCACTGTGATCCAGGGCCTCCAGCATCAACAATCAAGACAATCCCTCACTGACATGCCCACAGACCAACCTGGTAAACACAATTCCTCAATTGATAGTCTTTTTCCAGGTCATGTCAAGTTGATGGTTAATGCCAACTATTCCAGTCCCATTTTAAAAATCAATCAATCAAACAAACAAAAATTAAAAATTGACATTGGTGCCAGCAAATTTAAGTTTCAGCTCCAACATGAATCAACCTGAAATTTATCACATTTGTGCTTACCCCCCAAAAAGTTGGGCAGACTAAAACTAGGTAATGTTACTCAGACACACCAGAAAACTAAGCTGTAGGGCCGATGGTTCCTCCAGACTGAAGAGAATCAACTGCACCGCAGACTTCCTGTATCAGCAAGCATCTGAAATGTATGCATCTTAATTTCTGCTTCATATGGAGAGCTCTAGCATTCAAGCAAATGCCTTCGAATAACGCTCTGTCCAGTGTGACAGCACGCAAGGAGCCCATCGGTTGTCCTGCACCTCATGTTGACACAGAGTTAAAGCAGCACCACAGAGTCAAGCGCTGTGGGGTCAGACTCAACATTACAGAGGAAAACCAAAGTGGCTGTGCACACTACTCTCTCGGCACCACAGCCAACTAATCCAACTAACTTCCACAGGAGTCCGAGTACTAATGCTGGGGCAACTGTTTTGAGCTTATGTTTGTTTTCACTATATCACCTAACTTTGGATTAACTTAGAAGAAACATGGATAATGACTGACTGCAGGTCATCAGCGCTCCAACCTCCAGCCCAAAGTACAGATTTTCTGTAACTGTCATTACAGTGTAGGTAGTACCTGGAAAAGCAAGTATCATGAGATAGAGGGGGCTGGCAGGTGCCACAACTCCTTTTGGTGGGAGCTCCCACTCCTCACTAGCACTGCCATGCAGATTAAGCCTCTACCATGAGTGAGAGGCCCTCACTCATCAGACCATACCTGACTGAAAAGCAAATTCATAAGGAAAGCCATAAAGTTTAGGCTTCAGGGACTCTTTATTTTCAAAGCCTTGAAAGGTGCCTCAAAAGTCTGTCTCTTAGTTTTTGTTGTTGCTTATTTTTGAAACAGGATCCCATTGGGTAGCGCTGGCTGGCCTGGACCTCTCTATGTACACCAGCATAATCTGAAACCCAGAGATTCATCTGTATTCCAAGGGCTGGCCTTGAAGGTTTTTATCTGGAGATCTGAATGCTTCTCTTGAGAGAGACGTCTCAGGTTGTGTAGGCATCAGGCTGGCTCAGAAAATCTGGACCCTCTCTCGCTGGGTCTAACACAAACCGACAGTCTGCAATGGTAGCCCTGCTGGGCAGGACAGTGCCTAGTTCGGTGGATGTTGAAACGTGAAATCAGTTCTTGCCAATTACGTGACATGCACAGTAGCAGGCTAGTAAGCACTTGCCTTCGGATTTGTAACTCTCACTCTGTGACCCTGAGCTTCAGGCTCAGACCAGTCATGTCCCAAGAATTTGAGTCAAGAAGACGAGGAAAATGCTTAAACCATGTCAGCACCAAGTTAGAAAACATCTTAGGAACCCACTCCATGCTCATCTCAGAGCTGTTTGTTTTCAGAATGGTGAAACCAAGCACAGATAACCCTCACAGACAGCTACTCACTGAGCTGCCTTACAGTGACATATATCATTTCCCCAGATACCTGGAGGAATAGATAAACCCTTTCATCCTGGCAAGGACAGCAAAATAAGATCCTAAGCTTAAAACATCAGGGCACCAAGAATGTAAAGGCTCTTCTGGTTGTAAATTGAGTCAAACAAAGTTCACTGGGGAACTCACTGTTTCTCAGCATCTGTTAATCCTGAATATTACCTTCCTAGGGCCAGCCTTTCCCTGAACAAATACCATGCTCTCTCCCTGACCAGGCAGAAAGACTGTCTGCTCCAAGGGTTCCCGATTTCTGTTGAGTCCCTCCCTCAGAGACCACTGAAGCAGCTCTTCTGCCCATTTCCCCCGGGCAGGTGGAAAGCGCAAGGAGCCAGCATCGCAGAGTGGCTAAGGAGCCAGCATCACAGAGTGGCTAAGGAGCCAGCATCGCAGAGTGGCTAAGGAGCCAGCATCACAGAGTGGCTAAGGAGCCAGCATCACAGAGTGGCTAAGCCCCGGGATGTACTGCAAAAAGAGACCCCTTTCCTAGCCACCTTAACAGTAAGAAAATGACCCCGAAGCAGCTCCTTGGGGCCACGGGTACCATCAAATTCAATCCCTATTGCCTTTGCGTCTAGATCTGGTCTGCAGGTAGACAACATACCAGCACTGTAGTGACTCAGTAGCCCCCTCATACAGGATCCCGGCTGCCCTGCACCAGCCATGCCCACTGAGGTCACTTATCAAGTCCAGAGAGACTGGGCAGCTGAGTGAGGAGTGCTTGCCAGGGCTCCTCCCTGTACAGGGAAGAAGGCTTTCAGGCAGCAGAAGCAGCCGCCTGTGAGGACAGCCGAGCTCCTTCCTGACTTGGAGCAATGCACATACGAAGCTAAAGACAGAATCCCCTTTTCAGAGCTCATTCGAACAGTCCGTCTTTGCTGTGTTTTTGTTGTTGTTGTTGTTTTTGGTTTTGTTTGTTTGTTTGTTTGTTTTTTGAGTGAACTAGGACCTTCCCCACTGCTGCTCCAATGGTGGGAAAATGAGCTCATCCTGAACTAAATCAAATCACTTCCCCTCACAAGCTATATTTGAATTAGGAAGCCCGCAACGGCAAGCTTGTGAGAGTGGATGATAGGAAAAGGGTGTCTTTGCTTTTGTTTTGTTTCACTTTTGAAAACCATGACTGACAACTAATTCTGCTGACACAAATCTTTCTTATGTTTTTGTCCAAAGGAAGTTCATTAGGATACAATGCAGTCCATCCTAAAAAGCAACTGTGTGGTCAAGATCTGATCTAGGCTGTTTTGTGCTATGCTATGGACCCTTTGGAGTAAAGTATAACAAAGAACACCTCTTGACGCATCCAATGAGGTGTACACTGAAACACTGAAGGTGCTGAGTCTGGGGGAGTCCCCTTCAGATGAGATACAGAAATAATGTCCTCCTACAGATTGTACAATGAACATATCTCTTTGTTCATCAGTTTAGAAGTGATTCGTACAGATATTTTCTGCTAGTTGCTCTTGTAAAACTAGGTTCACAGGCCATGGTAAAACAGCAGTCTGTGGCCAGCAGCAGTAGCTAATGAAGTGGAGCTCTTCTCACGGCTCCACAAACTGTGACTAAAACCATTGGTTAAGATCCCACAAAGACACAACAATGAGTGCTGAATCAGTTGCATATTTATTTTAACATCGTATCCTCTGCCTGTGAGGGAAGGACAAAGATAATACACATTGTTTTCACCTATTAAAGCACTAGAATTTTATTTTTATTGTATTTTCTTTGTCCCAAAAACTGGGCAACCATTCAGAATCGTAAAGCAAATACAAGGGAGCTAGGCAGCTCGAGGCACCCCCTCTACAGCCTCCTCCATCGTCAGATTCTGGGGTGGCGGAGAACACCTTGGCCATGTGCCACAAAGGCTGAAGGACAGCATAGAGCAACACAAGGACAGTAACATGTCCTCTTGGACAGAGTTTCTCAGACGCACGACCCAAAGGTCGCCCTTGAGAGACCCACCTAGTGGTGGCTGCTTAGCTACTTACATTTATTATGTCTCTTTAGGATACAATGATGGATGTGTATGTATTTATTGGAGTACTGAAACCAAGCTAATTAATAATTATTCACTTTTTGAGATCAGGTCATTTAAAACACACTCTCAAGATTTCCAAGTATTATCATATTATTGTTGCTGTTATTACTATTAATATATTATTGTCGTCATCATCATCATCATCATCATCATCATCATCATCATCATCATCATCATCTGTGGTCCCCAGACTGCACAGGAGCTGCTCAGAGCTTATCTTTCGATGTAACTGAAACTTTGTACTATGCAGCTGGTTCCTCCCTATTCTCCTCAGCCCTTACTTCTGTCTCTAGTAACCCTCCATGCTATTCTCTGATTCCATGAGTTCACCTTTTTTAGATTCCAAACATAACTGACATAATGCAGTGTTTGTTTATTTATTTATTTATTTATTTATTTATTTATTTTCTCCCAGCTCGTTTCATTCAGAATAATGTTCTTTAGTTTCATTCCTCAGTATTACGAAAGACAAGGTTTGCAACTCACGGTCATCAAGACCCTGCCAGTCAAGGACCACTGGTCCAGTGCCGCTCAGTGGACTCACCTGGTGGACTCCCGTGTCCTGCTGCAGCTGTGGCAATTGCAAAAGCAGAGGCAGGTGAAACGGAGCAGTGGGGACTGTCAGCTACCTGTCCTGGTTATTAAAAAAAAAAAAGAAAGGAAATGGAATGGTGAGGTACACAAATGATATTCTGTAGTGAATAACCTCATTTTCATACCTATACTGGATGAGCGGTTGGCCCAAAGGCACAATGCCCTCCCTGTTAAGAGGCACATAGGAGATTCTACACCAGCAATCCCATTCTAGGCATACGGCAAAGCAAAGCACGCGTCCATACAAAAACCTGTGCATGAATCCTCACAGAAGTAGCACTCACTGTAGCCAAAACTAGAACTAGCCAAAAACGAATCCAGAAAGAAGTGTACCAGGTGAAAGAGCCAGTATAGAGGTCATTCACTGAGTGAGTCTCTCTGTGTAAATGTGTAAAATAGGTGAATCCAAACATGGATATCATAGATTAGTGAGTCTGGGACAGGTAGAGATGGGGAGTTTGCTGATGACTGTAGGCTTTCTTCAGGGTAATGAAAATGTTCTAAAATCAAGCCATCATTATGGCTGCATGGCCTTTTCAGTATATAAATTCCAACAAACTGTATATTTTAAAAAGGACATTTTTGTGGTAAATGAATTCTAACTCTACATCATGTTTTTAGTACAATTTATCAGTTATGGTTGGATGCTTATTAAGCATGTGTGAGGCCTTTGGTTTGATCTGACCCCACAGGAAGGATGACTTAAGTGTAGCCCATCTAACACTGAAAGGCTGCAGGGCTGGGGGCATCCCAGTGGGCAGAGCGCCTGCTACAGAGCATGATGGACTGCGTTAGGATCTCCAGTAGACACTCCAAACGCCAGCCTGGCAGCACACACCTGTAACCCCAGCGCTGAGGCGGGAATAGGCAGATCCTCAACTACTGGCCACCAAGTCTAGCAAATTAGTGAGTTTCAGGTTCAGCTAGGGCTCAGGAAAGAAGGTAGAGAGGGATAGACCACACGCATGCACACATGCACACACTCAAACTTGCTCAAGGCTTCTTGTTGCCAAGCCTGTTACTCTAAATCAGACTACTGAACTCTGGTTCAATCCCCAGGACCCACATGGTGGAAGGACAGAGCCAACTCCCATGACTCCCATGAGTTGTCCTCTGAGTATCTCATACACATCCTCCCTAGTAAATAAATGAGTGTAATTTAAAGCATTTACTTTTTTTTAATCAAAAGGATGTAATAAACAGCCTCTGCAGCCACTTTCATTTCTTAGACTGTACTAAGCGTGTACAATTTCCTAATGCTGTTGCCAGTGTCACTGTTTTCTCCTAGGCTTTTAGTAAAAACAGTATGCTATGATTCTGATCTGAAAAGCATTGAATAGCTTGTTACTGAATTTTAATATTCAGACTATAAAAAAAACAAGTGAATAGATGGACAAAAAATAAGATGGATGGATAGATACAGTTGTCATATAGAGAATAGATTAGATAGATAGATAGATAGATAGATAGATACATACATACATACATATAGATACATAGAGAGTAGACAGACAGATAGTAGACAGACAGACAGATAGATGATACAATGAATAGATGAATGCCTAAGTTATTAATGGATGGATGGGTACACAGAGAGATGAAGTAAAGAGTTTCACAATGTGCCCAGACATGAAACCAGGTGGCAAATATATCAGTAAATAAGTAATATATTGGCTAGACAATAAGAAAATATACGACAGTCTCTCCAATTTGTAGCCACTATTTTATCCCAGGTTCTAGGTTAGTCTCTGTGTTCTTAAGTCTCTGTGAGAAATAATAAACAATAAGTCCTTATACAAATTAAAGTCTTTATATGTGACTGCACATATGACTATAAAACAAAGCTCTAATAAAGACAGGGTGAGCATTACTCTTGCCTGTCCTCAGCAGCTCCGCCACATTTTCTCCCACGTGGCAATGAACCCAGGGACGACCGCTGTGGCACTTACCAAGGAAAGCGCCAGGTCCTGCATCAACTGAGGCATTAGGAATAGTGGAGAGTTTTAGCCCATTTCACAGCAGTCATGTGACAAGATAGGAAAGCCTAGCTGGCTGGCCTTCATTTGCCAGGACCACCTGAATGGCAAGGGGGTTGGTAACTAGCCAGGAAAATGGAGCTTAGATTTGGCCCGAGCCTAACCCATACTCGTCTTCCTGTTCTCACAGCCGAGCGCTGCTGCTGACAGGGTCCATGGAGAGGTTGGGGCCACAAAGGCACGGACCCCTTGGACACATGTACTTTCATCTCTTGCTGACATGCCATAGCTGAAGCCTGAGGGAAGAGATGAAAACAACCTCTGCACTTTGCTTGAATTACCTGGAGTGAATCTGGTTTCCTAAGTTTTGTTTTTTTTTTTCTTCTAACTTAAAATAATCAGCTTTGCAAGGAGCCAGGGAAAGGAGATGTTTCAAAACAACTCTGATTTGGATATGTATTTGATCAGTAAGGACAGAAAATGGGGAAATAAACTATTTATGCTTTTTGAGCAGTTTCTCTTTCAATTAGCAGATAATTTGCTCTTTGTCAAAACAAATTATGGAATCATATGTCATAAGTTTTACAACTGCATGCTGAAAAAAATATACCGGGTTCTACCACTAGTAATAATGATAGCATCCCATTCAACTGAACGTTATTTTATACAAAATAAGAATTACTAATACGGTTTTCCCAAGCCTCCTCATAATGCTTACACTCAAGGAAAGGAATCGAATTCCTCAGCTAGCCACCTCCAAGGAGCGACATTTTAATGGGATCAACAATATTAGCCAGACTTCAGCAAGGCTTCCTGAGCAGTGACACTGCCAACGTGACCTCTGTCACATTCAATGCTGCTAGTTAACCTTTGTAACTAAGTGGACACTGACCTAGATGACTTTCTGTTTCTGAACGCCTGTCTGAGCTCTTACCTCCAGGCTGCCGGTATCGGAGGTGCCGGGGAGTGGAGGGGGATCTACAGGGAGACAGCTCTGCAGAGTCCGCTACTCGGTCAGCTGCTGCAGAATCCAGGACAGCTGCTGGAAAACACAGCAATGTTAGAGCTGTGAGGGCAGAAAGACCTGGGCAAAATGATGCATGGAAACAGAGATTTCTTTCGCTATCAGAGGCATTTTTATATTGGCTTACGCATTTAATTTGCTTCCTGTGGGATAAAGTCATTCTTTTGTTTTTGGTTTTTGGTTTTGTTTTTTGAGACCAGGTTTCTCTGTGTAGCCTTGGCTGTCGTGGACTCACTTTGTAGACCTGGCTGGTCTTGAGATCTGCCTGCCTCTGCCTTCCAGAGTGCTGAGATTGCAGGTTTGAGCCACCACACATGGGTGAATCAAGTCATTCTCATCAGTAGAACAGTAAGAACATAATAACCTTCACTGCCCAGGCTTCTGTCCACTGCTACTGCTGAACCTGAAGGCTGACCTGGGCCCGCCCCTCTGTCCAACAGGAAGTGAAAAGAACACACAGTATACAGTCGATCTCATGCCTTCCAGAATGGCTTTTTCTTGGAGCACAGAAAAATAAACGTCTTCAGGTTAGAAAATAAATTGGAGTCAAAACTGAGATTTTTTTTTTCTTTGCATAGGCTGCCCCTTAAGGCAACCAAAGTTTGCTCTCTAGCCCTGTGTCCCAGAAAGCTCTGGGAGGGGTTCTTTAGGATCTAGTGATGCTCTCCTCACATGATAGCACTATCCAAACATGGCTTTATGGAGAATTTATATGAGCTAAAATAAAGTCACATTTTAACTTCCCACTAGCACTGGTCAATGCTCAGCGGCCACCAGTGGCCAGTAGCCATAATTTTGGACAGCAGAGCTTAGGGCGATTCTCTCTCACCCTGGAAGGTGTGTCGACTAGCTGCAGAGCAGCTACATATCATTAGGAAACAAGCAAAATGCTGTTTTCTTTTTCTGGGTAGCTTTTGTCAATGCTAGGCAAAAGCTTTGCCTCAAAACGGCCTCTCTAGCCCAAGTGAAATGTTCTTTAGTGAAATGTAGAGAGTGTAAGATGATTTGGGTCCCTGGGTGGCAGCTGACATCCTGAGAATGAAGAACTTGTCTTTATTTCTGGGACTGTAGGATGGGGCTACCAGGATGGTGCCTCTAAATTCCTTCCTGACTTCTTTTGCAGGTAAAACCGTAGCACGTGTTTTATTCCAAAGGAAAGTGTTGGACTTTAGATCCAGACAAACAGCTAAGGTGCCTTTTGGACCAAAGAAGACATGACTCCCAGGTTCTCCCAGCATCCTTTGGTTCCTACCCGCTGCAAGGTAGACCTGCTGTGTACCCTGAACTCCCCAGCCCCAAAATTAATACATACTCAACAGGCCCTTTTTTTGCTTTTTAATCAAATTGTCCTTAATTATCTCACACTGATTAAATTTTAGTGCCATTTCCTCTAATGTATTATCCGGGTCAACCAAGCTACTTCCTGTTTCTCACTACTTAAAGTTTTATTCAACAACTGTTTCAAAGCGCACAATGATTTTATGTAGAGTTATTTTCAAACGTGCATATTATTTACTCCCTTAGAAACATGGCCACAATTTTGATCGTTTGAACTCAATAGGGCTGAAGAAGTGGTTAGAATCTTTTCCTGAATGACATCATTACAGTGAAGCTGCAAGGTGTGTACAGAAATATAAAGCAGTGCTCAGCTGTTAGTTTATTATTTTCTAAATAGCTCCTTCAAAGTGCAATGATGGGACGCATCTGTTGTGGAAGGCAAAACATGTTATCAAATACGTATCCCTGGTTCAGTTCAAGCACACGCTCATTCATCTGAGCATAGGAGGAAAGCTTTATTCAGCAATACGGTTTTTTTAATTATGTATTGACTGAGAGAACTGGAAAGATCCCCGAAGTCCTGAAAAAACAGGAACACAGACGATCACTCACAGTGCAAGCTGACACGGGGGATCACAGTGCAAGCTGACACACACCTATAGAACCCTACCATCCCCGTGCAGTGGGAGGCACCTCCTTCCGGCTTCCTCACTCTCAACCAAGAGCTGTGCCAACAGCTTTGCCTACAGGAGGAGGGGGCGGATGTGGGCCCCAAACAGCGCTGAAATCAGGAGCACTGTCAGCCTACAGGCAGGCAATTTTCAGACTAAGAGCGTGGAAACAGGCTCCAGTGCACTTGGGTGCGAAATTGCATAACTGTGCTCTACGGAACCCAATTAAGGAAGGGCCCGCAACTGTGCTGGCAGCCATTCGGCTCTCCCCTCCCGCCTTGCCTGCCATTGCTTGATCTTCATTGAGAAATTTCTAGATGTTTGACTTTGAGAAACATACAGGGATAGAAAAAAAAAATGAGGGATGGCCTAGAAGGATAGGAGGGCTTTGATTTGAGAACTAGGTTGTGGGGAGATTAAATTGCATTATTTATCTCTTAAAAATTACTGCCCTGTTTATTTTAAGGGACGTTTTGTGTTTCCCTTCTGCTTCATGCCATTCGAAGTTTGCCTGAAATAGTGAAAAGCTGGCATTATCAGTGTAGTGACAATGAGCTCAGGCAATGGTCACCAGCATTTTTTCAATAAGTTTATTCTAGAATTGTGAGCGGCAGTAGGAGAGACCTGTGTTCTCTATGGATGTCGTGAGCAAAGCAGATGTCACACAGTGAGACTCTGTGGGGCAAAGCAATAAGAGCAGCAGCTCTGGGCACTGGAGACTTACTCAAGCTTGCCAGCTGTTTGACTCTTAATGTTACACGAAGCACATCTTTCAAACTAAAGATAAGTCTGAGTCTTCCATTTTTGTGCCACTTGGCATTTCTTTCAAGGCTGGGCAGCAGGGGGAACAAAGAAACACCCTTGCTTTACACAGATGTCACATGTACCTGCAAACACTCATGCACACACATGCATCTCCGCATACATGCTCTGGATTGTCAGTGATCTCCATGGTCAAACATTTTTCCAAACAGCTATTCATGACCAATATTGCCCATATGCCAATGCAGAGTAAAACAAACAAACAAAACAAAAAAACCAAACAAGTCTAAATTTTCTCAGTCTTGCCTATTGAAATAAATGCCACAGAACTACCATGATACTGGTTTCAATGTAAGCCTTTCACTGTGAGGCTCTATGTATCAAGTCGCAGCAGCCAGGAAAGATGACCCGCACAGACGAGCTGTTCTCAGCTTTCAACCTGAATCTCATAATCGCTTTCCTGTCTACCTCCACACCAGCAACTACGAAACTCAGAAGCACAGTCAGGGGACTCCGAGGCCCAGGGGACCCCACGGCATTCCATGTAACCCCCAGCCTCACATAACTCTTCCTCCCTCTATCACCTGATTTCTTAACCTGTTTTACTTTTCATCCAGATGTGTCTGGTCAGTTTGTTTGGCTCCTACCTTAAATGCTCTTAGCCATAAAGTGGGGAATAAGCATATGAAAAGAAATTAGAAGCAGCTAGAGAAAGGAGAAGGAACTAGAAATGTAAAGAAGTGCCCAGTGGAAAGATTAAGGAAGGATGAATCAGGGTGCCAAAAGCTAGGGGGTTATGTTAACAGGCAGCTGTGCCTGGGAGGCCCAGAACTGGCGTTTCTAGAGTCAGCCTTGCCTCCGCCAGCTCATCAACTGTATATCTTGCAACTTCTGCACCACCCGGAAAGGGAGGGGAACAGCACACAATGAGCCGGAACTGTAAAAAAGTTCTTCTACCGCTTAGCATCCAGAGAAACCAACTCTCAGAATAAACTCTGAATCATTTGTTTGAGGCAAACCCAGGGAGAAGGACACACTCCACCTTTAGCTGATTCTGTACTGTGGGAATGAACACCTTTTATTCCAGGTCCTCGCCATCTGCCAGCCCCAGGGTGCAAACACCTAGGCTGCCACATAAGCTCTGCCTGAGAGCCTTTTCTCATTTATCATCAGAATCTCTTCATACTACGGTTTGAATCTGTCCCCACGTTGGAAGATTAATCCCTAGCTCAACTGTGCTGAGAGATGGGACCTCTAAGGATAATGAAGTTACAGAAGAGCTGCCCTCATTAAATAGCATGCTATTTGCAGAGAGCGGGTTCCTTACAGTGGGATGAATTAAGTTTGCTCCCTCTGATCCCATCCCTTGGTCATGTGACCTTCTACTGCTCTATGCAAAAGAATCTTCTCATCTCATGCTGGCACCTTCTCTTGGACTTCTTGCCCTCTGAAAGCTCTGAAACATAAACTTTTGTTTATGAATTACACAGCTTCAGACACTATAACAGGCCCCAAAAGATTAGGCCCTAAATCTAACTGCCTTCTAACTTATTGCTCCAAGTGTGTGGGGGGGAGGTATTCCTCCCTCATCTACCCTAAACAGTATCCTAAGCATCCTAGACCAGTGCTGTGCTCCAGGCTCGGGTTGAAGACCAGACCTAAGAAAGCAGTGACCAAAGAGACATCCTCTCAGTACAAGGAGCTGATATGGAGCATCTAATCAAAGAATGGTGCGTGTGATGTAGCCACTGGAATCAGGGCATGCAGACCATCATGAAGAAAGGAAGAGGTCTTGGTTTTCTGAGAGTAAAGAAAACATTCATATCCATGCTGGTAGGTTTCAGCAAGATTAACAAGTTACTGAACATTATTTTTAAAAAGAAAAGAGTTTCTATGTCACACCCATTAGAATATCTACTTAAAAGTAAAATAAGAAATAGCAAGCACTGTGGAACCCATTTGTACTCCTGGGAATGTGAAGTGGTTCGGCCACCATGAACATTCTTGCAAAAACTAAAAATAGAACTAACATGCATCCCAGCAGGTCCACTTTTGGTACATGTGTGCTCTTGTTTGTGTGTGTGTGTGTATGCAACTGTGTGCTCCTCTTTGTGCATGTGTGTGTACATGTGCATACTCTTGTGTGTGTATGTGTGTGCTCTTGTGTGTGCTTAAGTGTATGTATTTAAGTGTGTGTATGCTAATGGTATATGTGTGTGCTCATATGCTTGTATGTGTATGCTCTTGTGTGTGTGTGAGTATTATGCTCAGCCAGGCACAGCCTCCCCAGTTGTCTGCTCATGTTTCACCTGACCTTAGAGTTTCATTTCTTTTATTTTTAATTTTTTTCTTATCAGTTACATTTTATTAACTCTGTATCCCAGCCGTGTCCCCATCCCTCATTCCCTCCCAATCCCACCCTCCCTCCCTCATCTCCACAATGCCCCTTTCCAAGTCCACTGATAGGGGGGACCTCCTCCCCATTCATCCGATCCTGTTTTATCAGGTATCTTCAGGACTGGCTGCAAAGCCCTCCTCTGTGGCCTAACAGGACTGCTCCACCCTTGGGGGATGGGGAGGTCAAAGAGCCAGTCATTGAGTTCCTGTTAGAAATAGTCCTTGTTCCCCTCACTTTGGGAAACCAATTGGTTACTGAGCTACCACAGGCTACATCCGAGCAGAGGTTCTAGGTTATATCCATACATGGTCTTTGGTTGAATGTCAGTCTCAGAAAAGACCCTGTGCCCAGATATATCTGGTCCTTGTGGAGCTCCTATCCTTTCCCCATCATACTAACTCCCCTTCTTTCTTATGATTCCCTGTACTCTGCCGAAGGTTTGGTCATGAGTCTTTGTATCTGCTTTGAAAACACTGCTAGTTAGAGTCTTTCAGATGCCCTCAGTAGACTCCTGTCATACGTTCAATGCACATCCCATCTGTCTTTCTAAATGAGGATTGATCATCTTACCCCATGTCCGCTCTCTTGATTATCTTTTTTAGGTGTATAGATTTCATTATGTTTATCATATCTTATAGGTCTATATAAGTGAGTATATACCGTGTTTGTCTTTCTCCTTCTGGGATATTTCACTCAGAATGATCTTTTCTAGATCCCACCATTTGCCTGCAAATTTCATGATTTCCTCCTTTTTGATTGCTGAGTAGTATTTCATTGTGTAAAAATGCCACAATTTCTGTACCCATTCCTCCGTTGATGGACATCTGGGTTGTTTCCAGGTTCTGGCTATTACAAATAAAGCTGCTCTAAACATGGTTGAGCGAGTATCCCTTTTATGTACTTGAGCAAACTTTGGGTATATGCCTAGCAGTGGTATAGCTGGGTCTTGAGGAAGCACTAGACAGAAAGCAAGAGTTTCATTTCTTTTACCCACAAAGCCAGAGTGGGGAGCCATCCTATTTTCCTGTTGTAACTATTCCAGTTGATAGAGCATTCGGTATTTGCTCAGCCTCCAGAACAGGCCTGACCATACTTGGGACAGCAGACTTCACCGCAGCCCTGAGATCCCAGCCCTGAGATCCCAGCCCTAGGAGCAATGAAGCTGACACTGAAACCCTGCTCCTGATGTGCTCCTGATTCCAAAGAATACAGATTTCTGCTCCTATTCAGTACAATCTAGTACCACAGGGAAAAGAAGCCACCATGCCCTGGGGACCTCCTGGACTGTGCAGGATGCCGTGGTCCAGGGAGTGTTAAGATAAGCCCAAGTCACTCTACCCATGGAGGTGTTCAGACACTGGTTCCGGGAAGAGCCCATTACATCAGCTCGTCATCGCCTCGTTATTTCCAAGAACTCATCATAATTTTGCAAAGCTTGTTGTTTTAATGACTTTTTAATTATCTTCCCTCCTTTCCTCCTCCTTAATTGCTCACTTGTCAGTTTAAAGAATTCCTCTAAAAAAATGCCTCTTTGGATGATGACACCCACTTCAGTTAAAATTCCATTAAGCACCTCACCCAGCAAGCTTATTCAAATGATCAGAGGGAGACAGAACAGCATGTAGAAGCTTTGAGCAAGCAGAAAAGCAAGAGTCCAGGCCTCCATCTGGGTGACCCTCCACCCTTGATGTCTGGGCACTGTGTGACTTCCTGACTGATTTTTATGTTATCATCAGCAAGTAATCCAGGTATACACAAGGAGGAAGCTCTTTGCTAAGGCAGCTGCGAACCGTGCTCATTTCACAATAAACAGGAAGAGGTCACTCTTGCAGCCTCACAGCCCACAGCCCTGAGGAAGACTGGGCAGCCTATTGCTGTGACCAAAACCCTGTCAAATGCAACCCAAGGAATGGAGAGTTTATTTTAGCTCACAGTTCTAGGGTACAAACCCTGGTGGCAGGACAGTTGTGACAGCAGGAACCTGTGTCCACAGCCAAGAGGCAGAGAGGTAAATCTGGTGTTCAGCTTGTTTGCTCCTTCCTATTCAGTCTCAGCTCCAGTCTCTGGGGCTGTGCCACTCACAGTCAGTGTGGTATTCCCGTCTCATTTAACCCTGTCTATACGCTGCACAGAGGCATCTCCAGAGATGATCCTAGACCTCAACAACTTGGCAGTCAACGTTATTAGCTATTATACCAGAGGACACTCAGTTAGTTTCCTTCACTTAATAAACATTTAGTTTCTGCCAAGCACTGGGCAAAGCATGGAAGATACTGAGGAGGATGAGACAGACAAGGTCACTGATCTCATAGAGTATGCACATGTGAAGACTTTACAAACGTCCTATGTTGGTATAATGTTCTTGTGGAATGTATACAATTTACCCTTGTTTATTCAAATGCTGATTTCTCTACCCCCTGTCCGGTTTCAATCAGGACATTTCATTGGGATGTTTATTTTATTCTAAGCACCACTTGTCTCAAGTTTGTGTAAACATGCCACCATTTGTTCTCTATATTGTCAATAAAACAACCAGCCAATGCTGAGCAATGGAGATAATAGGTTGGAACATCCAGAGGGGAGGAGACAGAAGGGAGTGGGAAGGGAGTCAGAGAGAGAGAGCTGGGAGGAGAGGACTTGGAAACAGCAGGAGAGATGAACCAACTGGACCTAAGCTATGTCTAAAAAGCAAGTATAATGTGGGGAATCTGAATGGGAGGAGGCTGTGCAGGCTTGAATGTTTAGGATGGAGTAATTATTGTCCAGCATCATGCTCTTGTTTAATTAAATAACCAAGTCTCTGTGTGGTGATTTGGGTATACAGCTGGTTTAGGAATAACCGCTGCTTAACTAAAAGATAAATTAATAATAAATATTAATAACCAACAACAGTCCTGTCATAGGAACGACAAAGAAGTTTTAAAGACACAAAGAGGAACTCATTGTAATAGCAGCTAGGAAGATGAGGGAGTGGGAAGGGTATGAGTTGGAGAGGGTATCAGCAACAAGTCTTGTAGGATCTGCAGATCTTGGAAGAAGAAATATGCTTCTGTATAATCAACAGGAAGCATTACAGAAGGTAAGATAGAAGCCATATGATATGATATAATCCATATTCTAAAAACCATTTTGGAGCCACACATGGTGAGCCCATACCTATAAACCAGCTCTAGAAAGTTTGAGGTAGGATCATTACTATGAATTTGAGAAGAACAGCCTGGTCTACAAAGTAAAACTCTACTTCAAAGTCAACAAAATTTGGCTGCATTACAGAAAATCAACACTGTTTCTTCTGCTTTGATTTGCCTCACTATATTTTTAATACAACCTGAAGCAGGCCCTCCCCCATGACCAAGCTCTTTAACCATCGTAGTGCTTGCCAGGTTAGATCATCCTGGGGAAAACAAGGTAAGAAGGAGAGATGCTTCATGCAACCAATGAAAATGGGGGAACAGTGAAGGGCTTGGACAAGGGTGCCCTAGGCTTACCTTTTATGCAAAGCATCATGACAGACTTGTTAACAAGTCAGCCTTTACCAAAATCTAAGAGCTTCCCAGCAATATGATCTCCATGTACCAGTCCTCTGTTGATGACTAACTGCAACATCCTTGACCACAGAGAATGGGGAAAACTAATAGCTCCCTGTTAGTACTCCAGGGCAAGAGTCTTAAAAGTATGTTCTTTATTCAACTGGCATTGCATCCATGCAGAAGTAAGAAAACTGCCAAGAGGGGGCGAAGAGCTGAGATTCCAGCAGGAATGGTGGGAAATCAGGCAGCTGCATGTGTGGGTGTGGTCACATCACTGTGTTGGGGAACACACTTTGAATTCTTCTTTTGGCCCCGTGGGGCCCATCTGCATTCTCTCCTACAGCCCCTGGACTCCGCTCTGAAGCAACGAGGCCCCTTGCTAAGACCCAGTGGTACTTTACCAGGGTGAGGTGGCGGGGATGCGGCAGGACTGTGGGTGGCGGTGGGACTGCTGGAAGACGAGGATGTGGTCAGGTCCAAGGCTCCGATCCTTGCATTCAAGGACGAGGTCAAGGACAGCTTTCTGGCCCTCACTGGGGAGGATGTTCTGGACATGGCCAGGGGAGGTGGGGAAGAGAACTTTCGACACAGACGTGGAGATTTTCCATCCACCAAATGTTCTCTATTGTTCTGGCTCGTGGCGAAAAATAACTCTAACGATCTAAAAAGAAGAGCAAATGCTGTGGATAGATTGCAGTGAAGGAAGACATGTTTTAGATATCACACAAGAACACTCTCTGCTTGTCTACACTGAAGGCCTTGATACCATTCCACTGCCCTGCTGATGTTCCTTACTCTACATGCTACAGGTGCACGTGTTCTTCCTCGGGAGCGCACAGGCACTGCCCCGGCACCTGATTCCCCACCGCTAAGGTGTGAACTCTTTAAAGTCAAGATCAGTAGACTCTGTCTTTGGAGCCCCGTTAGTCGTGCCAAACTCAGGTCTGCTCCACAGTTGCTGCGTCAACAGCACATCCCTCTCCTCACATGCTCCGGAGGCACGTCAACACTAAGAGCACAGCTGCCAATGATACAAAACAGTCATAACAGTAATTAGTAATGACGGTGTAATGGGAAAATAAATGAACCAGCTTCCAAATAGAGTAATCACAGGTTGCTTGGAGACGTCAGCCATCTCCATGTCCTCCCAGGGACCTTTAACTTTACAGCTCCGCTGATGGAGTAAGGTCAAAGGTGAGCCAACAGCCTAGGGCTGCGTGCACTGACATCAGCAAAGCTGGCGTACCTGACAGGAATGGAGGTGAAAGGCCTCTTGTAGGTGTCGGAGAGCTTCGCCAGCACCACGGTGGCCGTGGTGAAAATGCGGTAGGTGTGCAGGAAGGTGCTGAGGAAGTCGGTGCTCAGGAGCCTCAAGTCCGTCAGCCGCTCCAAGAGGCGCTCCACGCTGGCGTGGCGGATCTGGGGCACTTTGCAGGAATCGAGCGTTTTACTGAAACAGATGTCAGTGTCGTCTTTATGAAGACGGGCATCAGACCTACATGCAAAGCAGGAACACGTGAGCAAAGCTGGCAAAACTCCCGCCTCAGCCACTGGGGCCTGCAGCGTTTGTAAACTACACTCTGGGAGGCTTCTAGTGTCCTCCGCAGATGACAGCGCGTTCAGGTGCCACAACATGCCACAGACGTGTTTGGGAATGTTAAGTGCCACCGTGACGTTCTAATTCAGGGAGGCTAGAACAAATTATGGGGGTTGTAATGACACCTGATTTTACAGTGTGGATTCTTTCTTGCTCTAATTCAATAGTGTTTTATTAGAAAGACGATACCAGTCCTTTTGAGTAGAAGGAAGAAAGATTTCTCATATACTTAAAGCAGAATGTCAGAAATGTGCTTAAAACATAGTGATGACAAGCCCCAGTGCACGGAGGAGGGAAAGATGGCTATTCCTCCTGTGTAAGATGTTAGGACACATTGTGTGTAAATATGTGAGGCAGCACACAGGTCATCATTTACTATTTTACCTCCTAAAGCCAGAGCATTTAGTAAATACCCTGCTTTTTATATTATAACGTGCTGCTATCTATTTTTAACTTATTATGTCCTTCCAGGATTTTCCTACATTTAACTTCTCATTCTTTTCCTTTTAACTTTTGTCCTTTGATTTTACTCTCTTTTTGTTTTTCCTTCTATTTATTTGTTTTTTTACGTTTTTTTTTTATGCAGGGAGATACATGTGGAGATCAGGGGAGAGCTTGCTGTGTGGTTTCCATGTGGGGGCAAACGCAGGTCGCTGAGCTGCCACCTCCTTTCCGCACTCTGCCATCCTGACTGGCCCTCTCATCCTTTTCCTAACTTTCTGAGTTGAATGCATAATTGACTTATTTTATTCTTTCTGGTTTTTAATATGCTTAATTTTTATACAATTTAATTTATAATTTGCCATGCTAGATTTGCATTGTTTTCAATATTCTGCAGTATAGGAAATGAACCTTTTAAAAAATTAATTCTCGGTAACAGTCCTGTGGGCAGTATGTAATACTGACATGCTGTGAAACACTCTCCTCTCTCATTCTGTAAATACTCCCATCTGTGGCCCCTGACTTCAGCAAGGGCTGCTCACTGGCCCCTTCACTGGCAGAACCACTGACACCCCTTTTGCCTTTGCTTCTTGACCACCTCTGCTCCTCTTCAGGGCAGCATCAGAACAGAGAACTCAGGATGTGTGCAGGGGCTTCCTTTTTGGGTTTTTTTTGTTTGTTTGTTTGTTTGTTTGTTTTTGAGAGCCAATTTCTTGCTAAGAATCAGCTGACCTTGTTATGAGGGTTCCCGCTTAGGCCTTTTAATGCTTTAAAGAATTTTAAAGTATATATTTATTTTCTTTGGGATAAGCAGGAATCAATAGCTTTCCAAGCTTGCTCTAGCGCAGAGTATGTGTAGTGCAGGCAAAGGTGCTTCAGCTGCTGCATGAAAGAGCATTTTAAACAGCCAGCCTACCTGTCTCTGCACGGGGCCTGGCCAGGGTAGCCTGGTGACTTTATTCACATTATTGATTTTGGAAATATACTAGTGGTGCTTTGGAGGTTTAAAAAAAAACAAACAGAACTGCTCTTCACCCATTTACTGCATGAGCCTTTACTATGAGTAGCTTTCTGGCTCTCGAGTTCTCTTTTGTCAAAAGACTCGGGTAACTTTTATGAATTAATCAGTCTATTCCTGAAATGGTTGAATAAAATAGTCATTTTTTTTCTCACTTTTTCCATCAAAATCTCCATTTTCTAAGAAAGTCAAGGTCAAATATCATTGAAAAGAAAAAAGCCTAAGTCTATATATCATGTAAGGGAATATTTTCATGTAATAGCTATCACTGTTTTGCATTCTAACTACTTTTGAGCTTTTGCATCTTTCTATAATTAGTTTCTTCAAAACAGTAGGAGGAAAAAATATGTTGCAGCCAGCATGAGATTAAGTTAAACTAATTACACCACTGTCCTTCAAATTTGTGATTATATTTTCATTTTAAGAAAGAAATTAAATATTATGAAGTTACTTAATTTTCTTTTATTACACTGACTAGGCTCTTCCATGATTTCCTCAGAGACTCTCAAGAAAGCTGCAGTGTGTTACTTAAGCCTCTGACAGCAATAGCAGCTCCTTTTTGGTAAACACATAAAAAGCAATCTTGAGAGATCAAAGCCAAATCACCCATTATAATTGATGAGCTCCAAAAGGAAGTGAGTGCTTATGAACTGATGTCATGCCAATAACAAGATATGGTTATGTTAGGATATTTTCCTTTTAACTCTGAGAATGTTCTTGTAACCATGGAGACAGATGCACAGGAAAGCAGAAATGCGGGCCTTAAGGTATTCTCTGATTGAAGAGAACCAGTGAGGCTGGACAAATGGAGAATTAATTTGTGAACCTTCTCTCTGTCTTAGGACTACACCAAGTGTGCCGCAGAGACTCTGGCAGGTCAGCAGGTCTCTCTCACTTCTGTGAATTCAAAGGCAAAAAAGTTTGGTCTGTGTGAAATCAGTTATGCAAATGAGAATGGACAGGCACACTGTCATGGTAGGGGACAGTAAATACGTATGGCACCGGCCACGAGGGTCAGACACACAATTGAAGTTTCTATTAACTTTGGAGGTCAACAAAACATGCACAGAGTGAGAGAAACTGCAAGTACAGAGTGAGTTACTGTGGTTTCTATGGGCTTTGAACTTACCTACACTGTCTGACTCGCCATTATGATTCCAAAGCAACATAACTTAAATATATACTATGTGTGAAATCAGAATCCTCTCATAAAATAATAACAAAATCCTACTCAAAAATCAAAGCATAATCTAAACCTGACTTAATATTCCATACTTGTTCTGAATATTCAGGTATCTTAATTAATTCATGAAGAAATTTCTAAGTTAAAGGCCTTGGAAATTAAATGTAAAACAGCCTTTCCAAAATATTTTAAAATTGACTAAAATTTAAGATGCTATTTTAAAATTTTACTTTATTTTACTATTTCCAGCATTGCAACCTCTGCCTTCGTGGGATGTTCCTACACACGGGGGACCATGCTAACCCAACTCGGAAGCATGAGAGCATCCATCTGTAGGTAATGCTGTAGTTTGTCTCAGCATGCAGCTCAGACCTGAAAATCTCCATACAGGAGAGCATGAAAGTAATGCTCTTATTTTCAAATAACTTAAATACATCTCTAGCCAAGTTGTTTTTAAAGAAGACATTCTACCCTTAAAATGTGGACTACAAGGGACTTGAGAGATGGCTCAGTGGTTAAGAGCACTGCTGCTCTTCTGCGGACCTGGGCTCAGTTTCTAGCATCCACATGGTGGCTCACAACTATCTGTGACTCCAGTCCCAGGAAAGCTGATGCCCTCTTCTGTCCTCCACGCGCAGGTGATGCACAGACATACATGCAGACAAACACCCATACACATGCAATAAAAACAACGTGGAACCCAAATAACCAAACATAAAATGAGAACAAAGAACAATTTCTTTCCCAGTTTCTGAAGTTGAAGATGAAACAATAAACAGGCTCAAGACTGCTGACACAAAGAACTCTGGCATGCACAGCTGAGAGCTGTTGGCGTGACTTCCCATTTTAAACTGCGGCCTCCTAGTGACACACTGAAGCGGCAGGACTTGATTTGGTGAAGAGTGGACAGGAAAATAGCCTGAGCCAATGGCCTTTGAGCAATGCTAGACACATGCAGTGAGTGGTAGCGCCACATTCATGCCAGCTGATGGCCATTAGGTGTGTTCACTGTCTGAACCTGGCACTACAGCCAAACCTGAATGAGGGGATTCATACTCACTGGGATGATGCCACATAAGTCAGCCACACCTTCATCCACCCCCCGACCTTGAGCAGGTTTTAATATTGATCTTGAACATCTTGACAGGATTTTTGTCCTGGGTAAGGGTATATGTTAATAGTATGAAAACAAATCTCAATGCTATCTGCCAATGTGCTGTGAATCTGAAAAAGCATTTTGATATCAATTATGGTTAGTTATAATGATTTAACATGAATCACTTCATGACTGACAAGAGGTACATTCTCCAGAAAAGGCAGAATACTACTGACAATATTCTTTTCAAGGTTTCTCATTCTCTGCGGATCTGATCTCAACTGAAATGGAAGGAAGAGGATTTCTGCACTTACTTAATCATATGTGGCACAGTCACTTTGGAATTCTCTTCAAACACTACAGTCATTAAACCATTACATCGTATATTGTCCATGCACTGTGAAATTAAAAAAAATAGGGAATTAAGACCCACATGAAAACTCAGAAAAGTCAGATTCCAAAAATCAATTTACATCCTCGTTTATGTTTTACACATGCACAGAGAGAGAGAGAGAAGAGAAGATAAATGTTACACATTAATAAGCTCATTTAATGTTATTCATATAATCAAACTGTATTGGCCAAATGCGTGACAAAGTACCGATAGATATAAGGGCTATATTTTCCCTGAGTGTGTTTCTTATTAATTTTTTTAATGGGACTGGGGAATTGAACTCAGGACCTTGCACATAACAGGCAAGCACTCTTCCCTCAGCTCTTCAGTACCAGTTTCTTAGAATTCTGACCACAAGGTCACTCTGTCACAATTCTGTGTCAGACCAAAAACTAACTGGGAGGCTTGTACCTTCTTTCCCAGCTATAGTCATTTTCTGCCACCAAGGGCGATATGGAATAGCCAGAATGCAAATGGCATTCTGGATGGAAATCTCTTGCTAGCAAGCTCTGTGCCCACGTCTCAGGTGCCTTTTTGCCAATAGAGTCTCACATTTAACTAGTTTGTCTAGCAGTTTCTGTTGGCACCACATCGGGTTGGTGAGGGGGCAGAGTGTAATTTCTTGCGTTTCTGGCAGTCTGTAACCACTTTCTCTGTTTTCTAAGCGAACCGAGGAACTTTGGTGAGTTCCCCATTTTATATGTGTATATGCCTTTATTGACTTAAAATCTTCTGCTGCTGCAATTACCTTGGGTTAAAGAATAATTCATTCTGAATTATAAATATTCTTTTTGGAGAACATAAATAAAAACAAGATGTACACAAATTTTAAAATCAGAACTTGCTTCTAGTCACAATGACACCACATGGAGCTTATGACTAATTAAATGGTGCAGAGAATATCATTATATCATGACCTCACATAGAGCTTAATTTCAAGGCCTAACCTGAGTCCCAATGCCAAATGAAAGAGTGACAATGTGTAGAAGATATAATTAGATTACTAATTGTTTGGTCAGCTTGGTCTGTAAGCCATTTTTGTGTTTGTTTGTTTTTCAAAAGTTGTTTTCCTCAAATCTTATATCATTATTTAAGCTAACAGGAAGGAAGGATCCAAGCCTAAGAAAATGAAGTTTTCTGCATTTCCTTAAACTATAATCTTGGGAAACCATTCTGTGTTACGTTTCCTCACACACACTAATGCGTAGTCAGCTATCAGTTTGCTTAGATGTGAATTTAGGCTCCACCCACCCTCTGCAAGGTTGATGCTAAAGATGCAGGACACAAGTCAAGGTTGGCCAGATCACATCAGAGGAAAAGGTAGAAAACAGTGAGCTAAAGCTCAGAATGAAACCATCACACACACTTCCTGTGTAAACATTTGCCGTCAGTAACCCTCAAAATGCAACGCCGTGGGGGCGCTGACGCAGGGACGCACATACAGGAAGACACAGAAGTCACTTGCCAGAATTCTAGTGATCCTTAGTCCAAGGTCAGAAAGAAAAATATTTCCTAGGTTCTCCTAAAGCAAATACGATATAATACTTATCTTAGAAGCACCTTGAAGTCCAAATGAACATCCCCATCTTGGACTCAGAAGAATATGGTCCAGAGGTGGGTTCCACCTGCTGAGCTGATTCCCAGAACAGGCCTTATAACTCTCTGAAAAAGTGAGGGTCACCCCTATTCATGGTTGGAATAAATGCTGCTACACCTACTTCACATAAATCATATGTCATCAGAAGGAGAAACTTCCTACCCCCAAGTCCTGAAACAGCAGTGTTGTATATGCCCAGTTCTGTATATGCCCAGTTCTGGAGTGTTCCCAACTAGTGAGCCAAGCTGCCATAGGCTAGTAACCTCTTGGACATAAAACATGATGGCATGGCCTTTATAGGGGAGTTCTCAGGGCCTGGTGCCAAGGTATGTTGGTGACTCCACTGCACAGTTTAGAATAAAGATGAGCAAGAGAAGGAGGCAGCTGGAGTCAGGGGATGAGGAAGAGAATTTTTAATCTGGACCTTTATCCTGAAGTCAGATGGGAAGCTGCTGAGCCTTTCTAAGCTTCCTTTATGTCGGGTGAATTAACCTGGGCTCATGGAGACACTCTTAGTGAAGAGGAAGATGACACGGAGACCCATTAGAACAATCATTAGGTGTCATTAGAACAATATTCTGAGCTGATAAATGAAATGACCTATGCTTACCAGGAGACAAATTGTGGAAATGAAAAGGAAAGTGAAATATTATGAAGAAAAATTTAAGAAAACATTATAGCACAAAAACCAATAAAAAAGTCAATGGTAAAAATCCATTACTGTAAGATAACTAAGATAAGGTAAGGTTAAAATAATCTTACCTTACTGTAAGATAATTTAAATTTTTTTTCTGATGGCAATAATGATGGCAATGGTGATGCATAGGCAATGTCCTTTTGATTAAAACCGGTTTAACTCAAACCAGTCTATCTTTTGAATTGTTAAGAACACCAAGTAGCTGCATTCAGCATAAATCCTGGGGTCTTTACAAAATGAGTGCTTCACATCTGCACATATTAAATACCTATAAGATGGAAAGTGGACTAAGTGAAGCACTCTGGTAAGAGCAGCTCTCTGGAGAAGAGTTGATTCTGGCTCACGGTGGAAAAGTCAAGACGGCAAGACCTTGAAGACTGGCATGGTCCTGCATCTGCTCTCTAAGGGAGACAATGGATGTCTGTGAGTCAGGGCTCAGCTCACTTCCTTACTTCCTCCACTGCTACAGCCCAAGATCCTCTGCCCGGGGAACTGGCCTGCTCAGATGAAAATGGGTCTTCCTTCCTTCATTCGTTAAGATAATCTCCACAGGCACGAGCAGAGCCCCATCTCCCAAGCCATTCTAATTTCTGTCAAGTTGACCATTAGCACTGGCCATCACAGTACATGGTTTCAAATTCACTTTGTCAATAGAGAACAAGAGAAAGGGTTTAACATTCATTATCTTATCAAGCTGTATGCTGGGGCATGGGTAATCAAGAAAGGGTTTTATAGCGAGAGGTTGCAAATAGCCAGGGAGAGGAAGGAGAGATATTTCTTTCCCTCCAAAGACCTTTGCAGCTATTCTTACAACTTCCTTCCTCTCCAGTGTTTCTGACATACAATGAGTAGTCAACATAGAAGGTGGGAGAGTAGAGAGATGGAGTTGGTGTAAAAATGATAAATGTTCCCCTATTTTCTTTTAATATTATAAGTAAATGGCATAATGACATATGCAACAACTCTCACGGTGATTGTACAAGCAAGAACAGAGGCAAAGCAACCATCACACCCACGCAGCCTAGAGTCCCCACAGCCCCAGAGAGGCAAACATCTCGGTCAAATGGAACCTAGCCAAAAAAGCCAAAAAGGAACAGGCAAAAGAGGAGGTTCAAGTCACACACCTGAGTCACAAAGAATCATCTACACCTCCTCCAAGACAGGAGTCACAGTAGACTTAATTTTTTTTTTTTTTTTTTTTTTTTTTTTTTTTAGGGATTGATAGCTCCATTCCCTACAGAACACAGGAGCTGGATGAGTCCTGAGTCTGGAGAGTCAGAAAACACACTCTTGGAAACTAGCTCAAAGGGTACCTCACATATGGAGGACCACGTCAGAGAGTAAGAGAAGGGCAGAGCATTCCTGCACCCCACAGACGCCATAAGAGAAGCCAGGGCATGGCCGTGCAGTCCTGAAGGTCAAGTCTACCTTTCCTTTCCTCCTGGAGACCAGAAGAAAAGTTCTCACTCAAACTTCTTGAAATAAAGGAACCAAGAAGATGGGGTCTTAAGACCAGTCTGCCCAGGTCCCTTGCCTAGGAAACAAATCTGTTTCTGTAGAAACCAAATGATGTGTGTCACTGTGCCAAAGGTGAAAGATGAGACCCCTACAAGGAGCCAAATAGAGTTTCTTCTTCATTCTCAGCATAGGAAACAACTACTGCCTCCCATTCACCTTCATCTGCTACCTCACTGGTCCAGGAACAGTGAGTTACTCAGGCCCTGGGAATGCCTTGCAGACTGAAGCAGAAGATGAGCAGAAGATGACCAAGCACAGCACCACACACAGTGCTATAAAAGTCTGTGAAAAGGAGTGCATTTTCAGCTTTGATAGGAAATACATTGGGCTACTTCTTTGGCTGAAATAACTTTAATTTCTTAAAAAACATGTGATTCTGTAAAAGAGATTAAAGGGGAACATAATGCCAAAAACTACTACAAGAAGATGTAAGAGTTTTTAGCTATCGAGTTAAATTACTATGCATCCTAGTATGAATGCAAGACTTCATTTTCCCCTCAACTCTCTTCCTTCACAAATTAAGGAACACATATTTTGGAAAAAAGAGAATACAGAACTTTGTCATCTTAGAGTTTTATTTTTTCATTTTTGGAGATATATTTATTTTTATGTGTATGAGTATACTGCATTCCTTCCTGGTGCCTGCAGAGGCCAGAATAGGGTTTCAGATTCCTTAGAACTGGAGTTAAGAACTTGTTAGCCACTATGTGGGTGATGGGAATTGAACCCTTATCTTCTGCAAGAGTGATAGGCTCTTAAACTTTGAGGCATCTCTCCAGCCCTCTATTTTAATTTTTATTTATGATATATTTCAAGTATACGGAAAAGAACAAGGCATTGTTATGTCAGCCACTGAAAGTTAACTCCTCTCAACACATCTGAGTATTTGTAAGGGACATTCTTTTTCTTTTAAGGGTGTGAAACACTATTAGCACAGGAAAGCCCCTTTATTCTCCCATTTCTCTAGGCTCTTCCCACTCAGAAGTAAGTACCATGTTGAGCTAGTGGGGCCTTCTCTGTCCTAGTGGTCTACTACCGTATCACATGTCTGTCACATGTTGAGCTAGTGGGGCCCTTTCCTCCCCAGGTTGCTTTTGGTTTATTCTGTTTACACTTCCACATCACAACCCATCACTGAAGAAGGTGAGGATAGGAACTCAAGGCAGGAACAGGAGGTAGGAGCTAAAGCAGAGGCCATAGAGGGACACTGCTGACTGGTTTTACTTTGTGACTTGCTCAGCCTTTTCCCTTGTATAACTCAGAACCACATGCCCAGGGGCCTCACCCTCTGCCCACATCATCCAGTGATCAATACAATGCCCACAGACTTCCCTTCAAGCAATCTGGACAGAGACATTTTCCCAATTGAGATTCCTCTCGTTTATGTCAGGTACACACACACACACACACACACACACACACACACGACACTCAGTTTCTCTTATCTCCTTTTTTCATATTAGCTATTCTTGAGTCTATTTATACATTGCAATATATATTATTACTTTTATTCCTAAAATTCACACAGATGTTTTCATTTCTCATCCAACATTGCTTTGAGATTTATTTCGTTTATCTGTATTGTTCATTGATTGATTTTAGCTGCTATGTATCCTACTGTCTAAAAAGACATGTTTATATAGTTAAGAGGCTTCCAATTTCTGCTATTATAAAAGTATGATAAGCTTACACATTTCTGCCTGTGGAAAAAAAAATGTTTCTGCCATTCTATCTTTTAGCTATTCAAAGTAATTTTAAGATTTTTCTTTTTTTATTTGATATTTTTTCAGTTTTGCCTCATTATCTAGATGAGGCTTTATTTGAGTATGGGAAGCTCAGACTTCTGCATATTTCTTTAATTTGATGACTCATATCTTTCATTTTTATAAAAATCCCTACTTGTGTTCACTTTGATGATTACATTTTTTCTCCAATCTTTCTAACTTTGAATGCTAGTCTCTGTTGCTGAGGCTCTTTCAGCTGTCTTTACTGTGCTGTACATAACTTTCTTATAAACGTGTTACCAGCCCTTGATCTTCTCATCTACCAAATTAACGGATTTCCAAAGATTTGTAATTTTGATGTTTGTAGTGTCCATTAAAGATCATCTATTTGAGGGGTGGGGTTGGCAGTTGAGAGCACCTGTTGCTCTTCCAGAGGACCCACGTTCAATTTCCAGCATCCACAGACCTATCTATAACTTCAGGGGCATCCAACGCCCTCACACAGACATACACTCAAGCAAAACACCAATGCACCAATGAAACACCAATGAAATAAAGGTGAGTAAATCATTTTTCAAAAGATTTGGCCTCATCGTCATTTTAGCACAGTGGTAAATTCCTTCCTACTTCCTTCTGTCTTGGTTATTCTCTTTCATTGTGTTTTAAACATTTTTAGTTTACAGTCCTAGTAGTCACACTATTATCTGAAGTCCGTTCAAAGGGTCCCTGTGTCTGCTTCCTTTTGTTCACTGGAGATACTCAACCACCAGGTTTCTAATTTTTATATTTCAAGTCATGTCACAAACCAAGTACAGCTGAGAGAGTAGATCTGAATTTGCTCCTGCAACCCTCTGGCGATTTCAGCAACAACAATAATAATAATTAGTAGTAGTAGTAGGATTAATTTCTATTAATTTCTCAGCTTGGATTTTTGTGCCACTAAGTTCTAATTCCATAATCCAGAGATTCCTTTTTCAGAATCTTCTCAGAAGGGCACATGCCTTGTTCCTTTCTGGGCCAGCGGCTGAGGTTTTCTAAGTTCCTGCCTCGCAGCAGGGACGGCTTCGAGTATCCAGGCTTTGAACAGGGGTCCTGATTACGTTCACAGGTCTAAGGGTTTCTCTAGCCCCATCACAGCCTTAATGCTCCTGTGTAGTGGCCAGCCTCTACCTATAGCCAATCCCCAGTCTCTAGATCTTTGGATGACAAGTTTTCAGATATTTTGTTTCTTGTGATCAGATATTTCTCTTCCTACCTATATGTATAACCTATGTGTTACATTTGTTATTAACTCTATGTATTAAATGTTTCTATTCCATAGCTAGACCTAAATCAGTGTACTTTTCCACATTGCACAGCTGCAACTTGAGTGTTTTTATCCAAAAGAAGAAATTTATGTCACAATTTCAGGCATCTCATCCAAGGTTAGGTCTCATTTATAAATCTTTCCAGTTCACTGTGTGAGTTAAAAGTTATTTTCAACAGGAATGAAAAGAAACTTTCACTTACATTCAAGTTTCAAATGTATACACACACACACACACACACACACACACACATATAGGTAGTCAGAACCATAGCTCAAAAATGTTATATATAAAGAGTGGCATTTTGCTTATAATAAAGATCTTTGACAAATGTTACACAATATTCAATTATCTGTGGGATAGACAAGTGGAGGGCTAAGTAGAATATAGATAGATGATAGGTAGACAGAAGATAGATGATTGATTGATGATAGATTGATAGATGGATGGATAGATGATAGATGATGATGGTAGATGAATAATAGTTGATAACAGATAGAGAAATAATGATGATAGGTGATATACAGACAGATAAATAATGGATAGATGATAGATGATTATATAGATGATAAATGATAAATAAATGATAGATGATAGAAACAGACAATGGTGATGAAGATAGATAGGTGATTATGAGATAGATAGATAGATAGATAGATAGATAGATAGATAGATAGATAGATAGATAGATAATGACAGGTAGACAGAGAGATAGATCATGTCATAACAGAAGAGTGGTTTTTATCAGTCTTCCTCAGCCAGTTTCAGCTTTTATCTTACTTCTATTTAGGGATCTGAATAATGCAACAAGGCACCATTACAGACAAAAGCAAAGCTACAATAGAAATTTGCACATGCCAGTATGTATACAAAAATCCTTGTAGTGGAAGGTGCAGTATAAACAACAGACCCTCTGTGTCTCTGACTTCAGCACCCATGCCTCAGTCAACTGTGGATGAGAGATACCTGAGGGAAATTTCATCTCTATACAACATGGACAGGTTTTTTTCTTGTAATTATTCCCTGAGCGATATAATTTAGCAATGATGGAGCAGCTGATGGTGTTGCTTTAAGCATTGTCTCAGGTGTTGTCAGTGATCTACAGATGATTTAAAGGATGAAGGCGACTATATGCAAGTTACGTGCATATATTCCATTTTATACAAAAGACTGGAACACTCATACATGTTGGTACCCTGTGGAACTGAGAGTTGGTCGATCTCATGAATGCTGAGTGGAAAAGGAATTCGTTATTATGAAGCATGTATCTTAGGTGTTGGTGAGAAATAACGGTGCCTGAGGAAAATGAATACAGTTTTCAAGCTTAGAAGAAAGGTGCAAAAACAATCAGGATGTCAGATAGCTTTAATGTCATCCTGAATTTGTGTGAATTACAATAAACCTTGAAATTAGTAGGATAATAAAAGTGTTCCCATACAGTTTAATTCATTAAAAATGCTTACATTTACTTGTGTGTTTGTGTGTGTGTGCAAATGCCATAGCTCACCCAAATGTGAAGGTCAGAGGACAACTTGCAAAAGTCAGTTCTCTCCTTCCCCTGTGCACATCCCTTGGATCAAACTGAGGTCATTAGGCTTGGCAGAAAGTGCCTTTGACCCCTGAGCTATCTTGCTCACCCTAATCAGCCCTTGGCTAAGGTCTGTGTGAGAAAAGGTCCATTCACAAAAAGCAGCAGGCTGTGTTTGCAGCTGGGTTTGGAGAAGTGTTAATGACTGGGGTGGGGGTTTCAGGCTCTGTCACAGGCTGCTGTTCTATCCTGGTGAACTGCGTCATCATATTGTTTTAGACTTTCACTGCTTTCAGGTGGCAGTACTTGATTCCACTTTTCTTTGAATTCACCATTTTTATGTTAAAGTACAAAATTGATTTCAGGTACTATTTTAAGAAGGGAGGCATGACCAGTGAAGTAGAAATTGTCTACACAGGTCTAAACTTTCAAACAAAATGCAGCATTTCTGCCCAAGCCAAGAAGTTGGGAGAATTTTAATTCTGCATTTTAGTTAATTTTTATAATTACTTCAAAATCTGTTAAGCGTGCCATTGTGCACATGACGGAGACACACACCAATAAGTGTGTCACACTGAAATGAATGGTCGAATCTTTGCCTCAAGTCCTTCCCTATAAATAGACGAAAGGGGGAAGAATTACTGGTTGAGACCATTAGCTTTGTATGTTTTGTTGGAGGCGCCAACACTTAATTATGGCCCTACTGCTATAACTGGAGTTGTAATTAATCTTTCAAGTAATTGTTCCTCCTTAAAATTACAGCTTTAGGGACAGAGACCTGGCAGAGCTGAAAACCGTAGATTTTATTGAGTTTCTTTGTGACAGTGGAACCATCTCCCTTCTTGGGAACTGCTTGACTGTCTTAAAAAATATTCTCATGTGATTGGTGCCACACAAGAGCCTAGCACTGTGGCTTCAAATCAAGCCATGGAAAAGCTAAGATGCAACAATGTGAAAGGCAAAGTGACAGAGAGACCATATTCATAATTCGAGTTGAAAGATGTCAGTTCCCTAGTCTGTAAAGATAGTTCTAGTGAATTAGTGTTCAGCTGGTAAAAAGAGACAAGAAGTAGAAATAGCACAAAAATATAATCTCTTGAGTAATTACAAAGATGCAAATTAAAACCACTTCAAGGCAAAACCTGATTTTCCATACACTGGAAGATGCGGTGATATGGTTAGCATGTGGAAGGACTTAGTATGGCACCGTATTGATGGCAGAAAGAATAATCCCTTGCTTTGGGGGGACTGAGAGGTAACACCGGGGATTGAACCCGTGACATCACACATAGGAGGCAGGTTCTCTGCCTGTACTGCAGTTCTTGCTGCAGATGACTTACATATTTCCTGAAGAAAATGTAACCACACATGAATCATTAAATGAAATCATGACAATGACCATGGCCTCCACTGCCAATCTTACACTCTTCGGGGGAGTTTATCAGTGAACCTGGAAGTGGGGAGAGATGTCCTGACCAAGTTGGCAGCACATTACATATTAGTCCTAAGACTGGGAAATAGCATATCAATAGTCAGTGATTTGGAAAAAGCTATAAAAGTGGTGAATTAATGGGACAGGATATATATGTATTTTGCATGCACGCACAATTATTTGAAGAACAGATATAAAGAATTATAGAAATATAGAAAGAAGGAAATGAGGCAAAAAAAATACTCACTGAAGCCAAATTGTGACATAATTTTTGAATGGATTTTAGGGCGGTTGGAGATGGAAAGAGTTTATTATTCAGGGCAGAGGTTCTGCAACATAATTGGGCAGAAGTGATTTACAGAGCTTGTTAAGTCTAGGGCATTTGAAATGTGATCTGGGTTTCAGAGTCTCAATGATCATTGGAGCAAAACTCCTCAAGTCATGCTAACATGGGCTGTGTGTAGAAAACACTTTCGTAAAGACCTTGGTGTTGGGAATAATATTTCTAGTTCATTTTGGGAGCCATGTTTTTCCACACATGCAATAAAATATTGAAGCTATTTTCAAGGACTTGGTAGGCTCTTCCTGTTAATAATAAAGATGTTCAGCTCTACTTGTGAGTCTAACAAATCTCGTGAGTGTGTATATTACATCTCCTACAAAATGATTGTGCCTTGGGCACAGCATGAATCCAGCTGCAATGTAGACATATAAGCTGTAGGTTAGGCTCGATCAATAACAGACTATTCAGTGCCTACAGCTTGCCATTCAAGCTCCACCCAGCATCTTTAGGGTGTCGAAAGACATCCTGGAGCACTCGCTGCCCGTCCAGCTGCAGAGCTTCCTACAGGACCTCGCCCTCCGGCTTACACACTTTCTTCAGTTGCTTCCAGGATGCCACTAAACCGTGCCATCCTTCTGCTCTCTCGGTGGCTCCTTCTTGGTCATCTCTGCAGTTCCTTCTGGCTCCTCCTTCATCTATCTATATTCTCTCACAGTGATTTCAACAGTCTCAGAGCATGAACTCACAGATGTGCCTGACAGATGTGGATTCTCCACCTGTCCTGAAGTCCACGCTCTCAGGAGCCCCAGTTATTTGACTCCTTTCAAATATCTTCTGGGTTTCACAGATTCAACATACCCAAAAGGAAGCCCAAGTTTACCCCCAATATCAGCCCCCGCAGACTTTCCCATCTCAGTTACTGACAACTCCACTCTGGGGATTGCTTAGGCCATGGACTCTCATACTACCTGACTCAGCATTTTCTCTTTCTTCCACGAAAAAACCCCGCTCACCCTTCCTTCAAAATGAGCACAGAGCAGAACCCCTGTGCCCAACCCAACTGATGCCAGGCTGAGTGGGTTTTATGCGCCTTTCTTCTGGTGACTGTAGGAGCATTCTCCCTTACCTCTCTCTGTGCCAGCTGACTCTCCAGCTCAGGATGCTCTCTCCATAATACCTGTAGTGACCGTCCAAGGCCTAAATTAAATGTCAAAAGCCACGTGTTGAAATCCCTTAACAGCTTTCACCTGACTGGAAGTACAAACTAAAGTCCTTCCTCTGCCATTGACTTCACCCCTGATCTGGCCCCATCACATCTTACTATTCCTATTTCTCCAGCCCAGTCACACCAGCTTTCATGGTATTCCTTAAAAACATATCCTTCTTGGGAGGAGGACTTCCCCTACCAGCAGCTAGGGGAGGGCATAGAGGAAGAAGAGGGAGGAAGGGTGGGACTGGAAGGAGATGAGGGAGTTACAGCCGGGATACAAAGTGAATAAATCATAATAAATAATAAATAAATTTTAAAAATTTAAAAACATCACATCCTTCTCCCAATTTAGAGTCTTTGCGGTCGCTGTTGCCTTTTCTGAAATGACTTTCACTTTGTTACATGTCCATGTGCTGTTTCTGTTCATTGCACTTAGATTTTAGGGTTTGTTTGTTTTGGGGTGTGTGTGTGTGTGTGTGTGTGTGTATGTGTGTGGTGTGTGTGGTGTGTGTGTGTGTGTGGTGTGTATGTGTGTGGTGTGTTGTGTGTGTGTGTGTGTGTGTGTGTGGTGTGTGTGTGTGTGTGTTGTGTGCTCTTACCAAAGAATGTATTCAATATAAGGGAACTTCTTATTGCTATCCACTCTTTTCTTATTTTAAGTCTCAGGGGCTAGAATAGTACTTGCATAGCAACACTACATAACTGTGTTTGTTGAAAGAATGAAACTGTAGGTCACATGAAGACAGTAATTTTGCATATTGACTTCATTACCACTAGCAGTGATGTAACTTTCTATTAATGCTCTTCAACTGCAGATAAAATCTAGTATCGTTTTGTATGAAGCAACATACTTACCACTGCACATGAAGGAACTAAAAAGGAAGTTGAATACTTTTGCCTTAAACCATAGTCTCAGTAGAAATAAGATCTCATTTGAATGTTTGTAGTAGGCAGATGTTTGAGTCCCTTCCTTTAAAAGGCCAGGCATGACAGCTCATGTATCCCAGGGATCTTTCCCACATGCCCCACGAGGCACCACAGGAAAGGTTAGGAGACGATGGAGATCTCCCTGAAATCATGGGTGCCTTGGTTACATCATACAAAGACGATCTCAGCAGCTGGAAAACATCTGGCTATCTTATACTTCTCAGCTTCACAGCGCTACGAAACTGTATGCATGCAGTGAGCTACTCCTTGCCCTCCCTAACAGCTCGTCTTATTACATAGACCCATATATATCTGAGCAAGACCTGGCTGTGTGTGGCGATTCCTCAGTGAATCTTTACAAATGCCTGAGGCAAAGCGTCATAAGATCAGAGATTCTGTACAAATAGTAGAGGCTTAGTGAAGTATTAATACAGGTTAAAGTATTAATTAGCCAACATAAGAATGTAATTTTGCTCAAAAATTAAGGAATATCTCGTGTTTGTATCCATTTAGAGGCAGAAAGGAGATATTTCTCTTCTAACTATCTGCCCACCATCAAAGCAATCTGAGCATTAAACAGGTAACCCAGGCGAGCTGTTCAGTACCAACAGAAAGAACTAGCTGAGGACTGAGGACCAACTCCATGCAGCCATGTGGATTTTCTAACTCCCATTTCTGACCTGCACAATGAAGCCAGTGATATTTCTTTCTGGTTTTTTCTTTTTTTTTATGCTATTGTATGGGTGAATGAGAGTGGAACTTGAAAACTGTTTTAATCAATAAAGCCAACTTTTATGGCTATGCATTGTCTACTGCTCTCTCAGTAGTTAGTCACTCTAAATGTTTAGGCAGCTAAAGAACCGATCTTACTATATGCTTCTATTCGCATCTTATGAGAAAATTCCTCTGAACTCTTCAGGAAAAATCGCTTGCCATGAATGATAGTGACGACAATGAATGCCTTTGCCATTTGCCCTAATTTTCTTCAAACGACAACTTGGGAAGTAAATGCTGCATATTAAGTAAAGACCTTATCAATTCATTAACTAAAGTTCAGAAATGAGCTTTTGTTGAATTGCCTAGGTTGGTCCGGGACACTTAGAGTCAAGCAATCTTCCTGCCTCAACTTCCTGTGGAGCTGCAAGTTCAGGTACAAATCACCACACCTCACTCAAGTCTTATTACAATAGTCTCCATTCCCACAAACCCTTTCCCTCACATTCATAAATGGAGCCCAAATCCACGTGGGGCATGAATCAAGTCCAGCTATGACTAATCTGACATTTCCAAGTGATATCATTGCCTGAGTAAGTGTGTCGTTTCCTGCCTGAGCCTTGCACATCCAGGAAGAGCAACCATCCAGCTCCTGAATTTTCTTCTACACAAAATGCAGCAAGTCGTTTCCAGATTTCATCCTAAAGATGCTGTCTCCTTTGGGTCTTTACTTTGCAAATTTCCACCACGGCCCTCAATAGCTGTTTTTGAATCTCTCATCATCTTCCTACTTCAGAAATAGATAAGCAAAAAATGACACTGGAAAAGAATTACTAACAGAACAATTTCAACACTGTTTGACTCAGTTGCAGCTGGTGTGGTTGGCTTGGGAACTACAATTTAATTGCATTGTTTTAAATAATAAAATAATATACAAGAAAAACTTAACACATCGGAATTAGACAAAACAAATGAGCAGAAGGAAAAGAGCCCAAGGAAAGGCACAAGAAACAAAGACCCACTCATTCACTCACTCGGGAATCCCATAAAAACAGTAAACCGGAAGCCATCATACATTTGCAAAGGACCTGGTGCAGACCTGAACAGGACCTATGCATTCTGGAAGTCTCTATGAGTTCTTATGAGCTTATATTGATTCATTGCATATTGATTCAGAGAGCCTTGGATTTTTATGTCCTCCATCCCCTCTGGCTCTTACACTCTTTGCTGCTTCTTCCATTGGGTTCCCTGAGGGGAGGGACTTGATAGAAATGTCCCATTTAGGGGTAAGTGTTCCAAGGCATCTCACTCTCTGCATAATGTCTGGCTGTGGGTCTCTATTTATTCCCATCTACCGTAGGAGGAAGTGGGTCCAATGATGGCTGAACGAGGCACTGATCATATTTACCATCTTAAGTAAGTGCTAACGGGAAGAACAACAATAAAATGCAAACAGCCCACCAAGGTGTGAAGCGACGGTGGAGGTGGCGGTTAGCACACACAGCTAATCCAGAAATCCTCACTAAATGTTTATGGTGGAAATTCTTAAAAACTGGGGGAGGGGCATCTACTCAGTTACCTGACTGATGTCACTCATCCATGCAGCCTTCTCCTGGCGTGAAGGTGCTAACAGGACCACAGTGAAGGAAGCGGCATCAGGAGGCTCCACCACTATTTTAAAATCCAGGTGTCCAAACATGTGGCCAGAACCTTTGGCTTCGGTACAAATAAACCAAGTGATTACAGGAGCATGTAAAAGCTAGGAACCACGGTTCCTCCCATCTAGCCTTATCACTGGGACCCACAGGCATTCAAGTCCAGATTCTCCTTTCAGCAATGTGCTTTAGAGCGTGCGGAAGGACTGGAGAACAAGCTGGTGGAGAAGCCGAGGGCAGAAGGTACCTCCAAGCCAACCTCCATGTCCGGGTTTACTTTCATTTGTGTCATGTAGAGAAATCCTGGTTTAACTCAACCCCCTTCTTGTCTGCCTGTGAAAAGGCACTATCATGAGGCAAACTCGAAGATGGCTTACCACAGCTCATGGGTTAAACAGATACACAGCTTTAGAGAATTTACCCTAACAGCTCCTCGGCCTCCACAGACAGCTTAGCCCTATAAGGCGAACATCTACAGAATGTGACTATTTTATTTCAAGAGACAGGATGTCACTTACAGTCATCGTCACCTGCGTCTGGCTCCTCAATCAACGTACATTGGATGAGAGAAAGAACCCCACCTGTCTGGAAGCAGATGGATTAGTGATTAAGAGGTTGGCTATCTTGTGCAGTTTGTGGCCTTTTGCTTTGTAAACGTAATATTCAGGTTGCCACGGACACAGCAGTCATGCATCATAAATAATTTTTCACAGAGTTAAAAACTAAATAGAACAAATTTAAATCACTTCACTTTAATTAAATTCTTCCCACTCTCCTACTTTTGCCCCCATTGTTTATAAAATCTACTAAAGCCACTCATGGGAGACTAGAAGGTACCAGAGTGACTTCAGAGAGTAACCACAGCCAGCACAAGACTGAATTGGCCAGCCAGGAAGTGTGTCAGGAAACAGGCTACTGTCACAGTGTGAATAATGTTTTTAAATTGGTTTTATCTTTTATTTAGTGTGTGTGCGTGCGTGTGCGCGCGCGCGTGCGCACGGGGCACTGCTGTGTGCAGTTGAGGGAGCTGGAAGACAGCTTGTGGCAATCTGTTCTCTGCTACCATGTGAGCCCTGGGAACAGAACTCACATCACGGGGCTTGGTGACAGGAGCCTTTATCTGCTCAGTTATCTCACTGGCTCCGTGAACAATGTTTCTAAGCAACAACAGAAGATAAATACATAACAAGTGAGCACACTTTTCCTATAAAAGGTCAGTTAGGGAACATTTTCATCTCTTTGTGTCACATCACTTCCACTGACTACACAGACATGTGATTTTAGTGTGAAAGCAGCCATAAGCATGGGTGGTTGTGTGCAAATAAAATGTTGTCAGTAAGAACAGGTAGTAATCTTTAGGCTGTAGTTTGACTGACCCGGATGTACAGTAAGATAAAATAGCAGTTGCCAAATATTTCATCCATGCACCTAGGACAAGAGATCTATGGCCCAGAAGTTGTCAAGTGATAATAATTTTGCCCAGATTTTGATTTTAATAATACTCCTTTATGGTGAAGCACACTTAAAATAAATTTCTATTGCCTCAAATCCAAAAGACAACAAAATAATTGCTGTTAGACACACACCACCTCTCCCTGCTTGAGCATAGCAATCTTTCCTGACAACAACAGGCACTGGAAAGTCAGAATCGAATTAACCTCATACCTCTCCACTGCTGGGAAGACAAATGAAATATGGAAAACCCTTACCTTGAGCAAATGCAGCTTTCCTCCTGAACTTCGGGTACAAATCAGGAAGTGTTTTGTGAATAAGAAGCACTGTCTCTCGCCTTCCTTTTTCAGAGACAGGGAGCCCAGGCGGACTTTGCTAAGTTTTCCCCTCTCAACAGAAGGCACTTGAATAAGAGAACCTGGTGATCACAAGAGCGAAGAACAGACAGCAGTTAAACTTTTGGTGAGGCTCATGCCCTTGGCAGTAAACACAAGGATCAGTTCCCCCAAAATACCAACAATGTATTCGATGTGCCATCAGAACAAATGAATCTCCTCTATTCCAGCCCAGGAAACAGTGCATTGTATTTTAAGGGACAAATTGTTCCTAGTATTGTTGTGAAACAATTTTGACTTGACTCTTCAATATCAGATCAAATTCAAAGCATTGATGTCATCTGTGATCTGATTGAGTAAACTTATAAATCATATAATTATAGATAATAATACAACACTTTGATCAAAATAAATAAAATTTATCCTCCCTGAAGCAAGAAATAAAAATAAAAGGTATATGAATAGTTTACTTTGCATTTTTAAAATAGATGGTATAACAGATGTATACAATAAAAATTCATAAATTATATAAGTCAATGGAATTTAATTAAGGACTATCTTAAAGGAAAGCTATTTCAAACTGTATTTAAATTATGTGTGATACAATGAACTCCATTCTATGTAATTAATGCATGCTAATAAAAAGGAACTGCAACAAAGTTGATTAAAATGTATTTGTGAAACCCAAATGGAAAGTAAGCCACATGCAGGGCAGAGCTGTGGTCTGCGCAGTGTGGGAAGCAATGCACAGGCTTCCGTAATATTTACATAGTATCTGAGATCACCTCCAATCACCTGTAACAGATACTTCCCCAATCCTGAAAAAAAGTTTCAATCTATTAAATATCAACTACAAAGTACCAAGATTCTTGCAAACACCTTTGTTCTAATTTCTGAAATCACAGCAGCCAGTAACATCTGTTTAATCTACCACCCTGCGCAGCCCTGCACAGATCTCAGGAGCCCACAAGAACCACGAAGTACATCCTTAAATACAATCAGCAGCAGCAGCCAGAAAAACAACCTGATTTTTTTCATGCATTCCGAGTTTCTTAGTTTTTTTTTTAATGTGCACAGATTAGTTCTTTAAGTGAAAAAAAAAAATACTAAAGTTTTTTATATAAAGAATTATATACCTAAGGCAATAAAACTATGTGAGTCACAAAATCAGCAGATTAACATTAACATATGAATGCTTCAAATTGCTCCTTCCTTTAACAGGTCTGGAAAGACACACAGTACAAAGTTTCCATGTCCTGATCTCACATCATCTATTTAGGTGAATGATTAAGTGGGATACTTGACAGACAGAAAGTAGGCAGCTCTTCTGGGCTTAAAGAATAGCAAGAAATCAGCCCTGGGGGAGGGAGTAGGAGTGGGAACAAAGGGCCAGGAGAAGGCTTGACTCCAGGGAACTGGTTGGACAAGAGAGAGTAACTGAAGGAGGTGAGGTGGGCAGGAGCAAACTGACAGACAGTTCATGTAGCACAGAATTCAGGCTGAAGTAGGGAGGTGTGGAGAAAGCAGAAAGCAGGAAGGGCAGAGAGCTTATGAGCAAGTTCCACAAAGAGTGGGAACTCAGGGGACTCAGGAGATAACTTTAAACCCCTTCTGCATTTTACAAATGGAGAAACTGAAGCCTCAGTTTAAGTCACTGTCATAAGGCCAGACATAGGTGAAGCAGAGTCAGACAACGGGCAGTAAATTTAACAACATGTGAACTGGGACCTGAAGGCAAAGAGCAGGACACACCCCAGCTGGTCTAACCCGTGAGGTCAGGTTAGTCAGTGCTAAGTGGAAAGGGGACAGTAGGATCTTGGTGGACAAATGGGTCACAGGGCCATTTTCAGAAAAGCTATAACCAAGTCAGTGAAAATTCTATAATAATGTGTTCATTGGCAAATGCTTCTAGCAATTTAAGTAATTTTCTAAGTCAGAAATTACAAAATTTATGGTTAGCACATCTATTAGCAATTATTGTGAATTTTGGCTTTGAGGTTTAAAAAAGTTTCCTTGGCAACCATACACCAATATGTTAAACTATAACCGTTCACCAAACAGGGGACTCTCTACATTAGATGTGGACAGAAATCTATTCAACTAAACTAAAAGTAAGAAATTGCAAGTCTGTTTGGTTCATAAAATAGAATGCTTCAAAATGTGTCTTAAGTTGCCTTTGTCACATTTCGTCTTTTGTTTGACATATTTCAGCATGGCCATGCAACTTTCAGAAATGATTCCTCTCTGGTTAATAGAAATTAGACAAATGATTAGGATTAGAGAAATGATTACCACCTCTTGTCAATCGACCACTGCTGTGGTCCTGTCCCTAGCAACCTGTTATGGGTATCTAACATGGAATCAACGTGTGGAACACTTCTCATACTTCAATTAGTAACTCCCACAGAATGCCCCTAAGACTACCCAAAGCCTCTGTTTGGAGTTCTGCTCAGCAGAAGAAATGAGCGCCATTCTCGGGCCTTGAGCCTGGTATCTGAGATGGCAGAGCTCCGTGCGGTACTTCCTTACTCTTGCTGAGGACCTGGCTGGGTGCTTTATTTTTATTGGAAGTCATAAAAAGTAGAAAGTACACATGTACAGATGCAAGCACACATATATTGAAAGAGATCTTACATCACCCACAGAAGTAATTAATAAAAATAATAGACACCATTAAAATTACATTGTAGTCAACTTAGTAGGAAATCAAAACCCTTGATAGTGTAATGAATAATACTTTAAAAATGTGTTCTGTGAGTGTTTAAGCCTGTTAACAGTATTTAATAAAAGTGCTAATAAAAAAAATTAAAGAAAGACAGTGCAAACTTTCCCAATTATAATCATTTTCTATCTTCAGATGAATTTCGGATGTACAGAAATAACCTTTATTGAATAATTCCTAAATCTACTAAGCAGGTTAAACACACAGCAAGACTGCTGTAAATCTCTGATGAGCCTGACATTGCTGTGACACTGACATCAGGACAGCCATGGCTGACCATGCCTCAGTTATGGAACTTACAACACAATAAATAGCGTGGGCGTGGCTCTGAGGGAGAAGCAGTATGTGACTTTTTTTTTTTTACTTCTTAAAGTGTAATGAAAATAATGTGCTTTGTTCAAATCATTCAACCCTCAGTCACACCTTATTAACTGTGTGTGGTTGTGTTTTTTTAACTCACAAGAAATCTAAGTTTTATAAATACATTGAGTGCTTGTGGGTAATAACACTGTTCAATCAAAAGTATGCTCAGAAATTGTATGCAAGTTACAAAAGGTTTTCTGTCCATCCTTAGACCTAAAATACAGGTCAATTAGGAGGCACTTTTAGAGAACCTTAAATACAAGAAAAATATAAAATAAATACCTTACAATTACAACTTTAATTAATAAGCTATTCAGTCTACTTTAATGCTCCCTTTCCCAGTAGCTTTAAGACTAGACAAGGTGAGGCAAAGAGAATTTTGGAATGCTGCCTCTCAGAGCTTGCTGTTATTGGAGAGGAGATCATGCAGATCACACAAAAGGATAGAATCCCTGCCTCGTGAGCAAAGGGCCTTGGAAATGGAGAGGAGAGTCAATTCAAGGCCATTATCTGACCTGGACTTATGTGGTTAAGTAGTCCTTTTATAGGCACAAAAGAGGTGGAGTAGGGCTTTCCCACTCCCAGGTAGGGGACGACACAGTTGATAATGCACAGGCAGATAATGCTGACGCAGACAGCCAGCCTGGGGACACGGTCCACTCAGAACAATAGGGCAGGAAATGGAAATGGCTTCTGTTGTCAGCATCGTATTCTGTTTACTATTACTTTAAGAAAAGTTGGTACATAGCATCAAAAAACAGAAAAGGAATAATTTCTAAAATATGCTTCCCAACTTTAGCATATGTGTAGTGACTCTCCTTGTAAATAAATAACAGAAAATAGAATGACATGTGTTAAACGTTTTAAGAATTCTAGGCAAAAAATAATGTGGACGGCATAATGTCTTATTTGGTGAGGTAAAACATATTTTAAGCAGCATATTATAGAAGAAAACAGTAATAGCTCCAAATGATACCAGCGCACCCTTGCCAGAAGCAGCACTGATGATTAATTCAAGTCCCAAGTTTGTTTCAGTCCATACTGCAAAGCTATGCAGCAGAGCATCCTGGTTGCTCGGATCCAGCACTGACAGCATGCTCTCCTCCTCCAAGACACCTCAGCATCTGAACGCATCTCAGGATGTGGCACACTTCCTGCACCTTGAACTAAGAGCTGAGGAGGGCTGTGCATCACCAGGCTGTTCCTTCTCCATCGTTTGTGACACAGCCTCATTTCCTCAAAGGCCTAATTTATCAGGTGTCACCCCTCGCCACACACATGCCACACAGAGAATGGCTCTACCATCTCCAAAGCCTGGCAGGAACCATTCTATCTGGGGACTGGATCAAATTATAGCATGTGGCAGTGACCTGGATGTGCTGATGAGAAATACGAACACAGGACAGCTGTTTTCACTTAGGACCCTGTCCCCGCTCTTATGTGCATAAGTTTTGAGGACTGCCAGTTTCTCCTGAGCCTTCGCCTGGATATCATCACCACTTGGCATTGCCATTCTAATCGGCCAGACCGACCTGTCCTCCTTGGAGCTGCAGAGAATGTCCAGTCCATTGAGGAGGAGAGTCCAGCCAGACTGTGATTTACTGTCCCACTGTGCTTTACTATTAGTGTGCTGCTGTTTCTCATGACCCTGAAAAGAAATAGCACAGAGGTGGGCCTCAACCTCAGCCTTGGTCAAGGCCACAGGGCTGTCCTGCATGAACTGCACCACACACAGGCCTGCTCCAGAATGTGTCCCCGGATGTACCAGCGATGCTGTGACAGACACACAGATCATGTAAGCAGAGGGTCTGATCAAACAGGTCTTACCTTGACGGATGAACGTTTGGCTGGTGTCCAGCAGAATGTCACAACCCTCCACGATCATCCTTTCAATGGCGAGGTTTTTCCTTATGTTCTCAGTGTCACTCACTTCGTCATGCATCACTCTGTCACACACAGTGCAGACGGAACAGGCATTAGTTACTGCTCCAGCAGACAGGACAGACAGCGCCACGTGACATGTGGGTCTGGATATGATGGGATCTAGCCGAGACTGTGAAATAAGACTGGGCTAGGGCTCCAGCCAGTCACAACCCAGTACAAGGCCACACTGTGTGAGCTGATGGTATGCGGACCAGCCATCAGCGAGTGGCGATGCTCGATGCTCGCTTTGAAGGTGACAAGAGGGAGTCCCAGCATTTTACAGACGGCTCCCTTCACTAGCACTGAAGTGTCACTCCTGAAGGCAGTAAGTTGGAGACTGCCACATTTGATCCGAATAGCACTGGACAACCTGCCCAGCTTCTGGCCAAATCTGACACAAAATGCAGCAGACATTTTTTTATTTCGATGAAAAAAAAATGAACATTTGCAGACTTAACCAAATCATAAGTGATCTCAACTATGTAAATTCGCATGCTATGAGAACTTTCCAAAGATAATTTCTTGACTGAAATGAATGTGAGTGACAATTCAGCAATGTCTCTGTCACTGTAAGATGAGTCAAGGACATTGGAGCTCTAGCATTTGCTTCCTCCCCCTTGAAGCCCATCTGCTTGGCTTCCCCAGGAGGCTGCCGAGCCGCTTCCCCTCAAGCCTGACCCTCTGTGAGAGTCCTCTGCGCACCTGGAGATCTCCTCCAGCTTCGATTTCGCGAACTCCAGACTCTTCCTCTCCACGTGCTCATGGGGGGTGTGAGCCAGGAGCTCGTGCAGCGTGATGATATACCTGGGGATCTGAAAACAGCCACAGGTGGGTGTGAACAAGAGGTCCGGGATGACACAGGGACCCGCTCAGAGGCATCATCCTCGGGAGCTCACCCGACCCTCCTAACTCTGATGGATTTACAGTGTAAGTGAACCATGCTTCAAACCTCATACACTAAGAAAGTCTGTACCCCCACCCCAAAAGAAGAGCACGAGAATTTCGTCAGAAAGGAAGAAGCCTAGTATAAAGGAACCATTGTTTAGGCTTGTACATAACATGCGCGTTTGAATCACGGTTTCTGCACACTGAGTTTCCAGAAGGAAACAGATGTGGCTGCCATCGAGCCTCTTGAATCTATTTTTAAAGGTTTGTGTCTGTTTATATGTTTATTTTAAAACTGACAGTCCTGACAATGCTCTCTTTAACTGAAATCAGGAAAGATCTGTTCATTCGTATTGACATTCTGCTCCTATTTCATCTCACGTCACCCTCTAGCAGGGAAACTGTTGTTTAACTAGGCCATTTATTTGTTCTTACGTTATAAACAGCTTCTGAATTCTGTCAATGGCAAAACTCCACCAGCCATGTGAGACAGCTAGTAAACCAGAGAAGAGGTTTAACTCAAGTAACAGAGACTCAACAAACTCTTCTCCCTTTTGTGCTCATAAAGCAGCCTCCTAGCCAGCAGGTAGTTTCAGGGCAAGGGTGTGTGGACGGCCACACTCCCAGCACAGTGCTTTCTGTGGACGTGTCCACTCCTCTACACACGGACTACTGGCTTGGCAAGTGAGGACACAGACTACAGTGAGGTCTAGGAATTTATCTAAGGCAGACCCCCCAGGAAATGGCAGAGCCAGTTTCGATCTGCCCTGCACTCTAGGGGCCTTCGTTCTCATCTGCACCTTAAGAACCCCTGAGACTAGGGTAAAAAAGCAGCTTTCCAGAGGCCTCCCCCTTTGTCCACGGGGATAGTGGCCCCAGCCATGGATATATATTTGCTGTTCACTTGTGCAAACACCACTGGCCTGTTTGCTGCTCACTCGTGAGCGGCTCCCTTTATGTACGTAGACAACAGTCACTAATAGCTCAGGCACTAACTGCAGCTTAATGGTCACATCAGGGTCTTAAGAGACTTGTCACTGTAGGACAGATGAAGGAAGACTTCTGTCTCTGCTCTATAAACGACTCACCAAAGCATGCACATGGAAAACACTCCTGTAATATGGATGCTTATGAATAACCCTTTTGTTGGCACAGTTCCATTACGGGAAAACTCTGCTAAGAGGAAATGCTTCCACAGAAAATGAAGCAATCAACAGCTAATATAACCAAATTTTCCCTAACAAGAGTCAGGAGTGGGAGGGCCTCAGTACTTACTATGCACCAAAACCCCACAAAACTATGTTTAGTACATAGCTTCATGCTCTTCCTCCATTAGTTAAATTTGTTTTAAAGAGTTCTCTGGCTAGGGCTCAAGTGAACAGAGCTGAACTCGGTAACTGGCCCCTTCTACTTTTGTGCTACAGGAACAAATGGATGCCGGCTCTTGCTGAAAGCAGGTGAAGGAGCCTCTGCCGAGCAGTAAGGGACTCTGCAAAGAGCTTGTCTGTGGTGACAAGAGCTCACAGCACAGAGTTTCCAAAATCTCTGACAATCACAGCAGCTATTGAAATGAATCATATTTCTATTTTCAATAATGGAATAAATGCTCATTGCCTCAGACTTTAATTAGCTTTCTCTCCTGTTTGGGTTAATGGCTAGACAGAGCAGCGAGGGGCTTCTTGCTGTAGCCCGCCTCACAGCACTCTCTGGGAGCAGGTGTCATGGCTGTCTTGCCATAGGCGTTCAGCACACACGTATGCTCAAATAGGCACACGAGCACCTGGAAACAGCACGGACAGTGCCAGCCAAGGCACTGTTTGCCAGATAGGAATTTTTAGACTCTATTATTGCTATAACTAAGTGCTTGCTAACAAAAGGACTTACTAGTTATTCTGTCTAGTATCGTCCCAATTTTACAGTTCCTCCCTGTTTTCATAGTTCAAGACAGCAACTGAATTAAGAAAAAGGACCCTTTCCCCCTAAAAAAAAAAAAATCCAGGGATGGAGACCAGAAGCAGAGTGCTTTGCCTGGCAAGTGTAAAGTCTTCTGTTAAATCACCAATACAAAAAAAAAAAAAATCGGTGGGGTGAGAGCCTCACATCATCACTCTCCCATCATAAAAAGCTACAAACTAAAAGCGCCCCATTCTAAGCACCTCTCCTCCTGCCTCTGCCCTGCCACCAACCTCTGCCTCCATATTTCAGCCCATGAAAAGTTAGGGCCAGAGATCCTCCGGCAGCATAAGGAAGGATTACATCTCCCACTGATGCCGGGGTGTGGGGCTGTGTCTAACACCACCAAGGAGCAAGGTCAAGGCCTGAACAGACCACTGCAATTCAGTGTATGCAGGAGCAGAGCTAGATCTCAGATCCTCTGAGGGAGCAAACACCCTCATGGCTACTTCATCCATTAGACAAGGAAGACTAGGCTTGGGTGAGCCCAGTAAGAAAACCCTCCAAGTTTCTAGAAAGAGTACTTCCCTTTAATTGTTTCAGATGCTTTCTCCTTGGGGATGCCCCAAGTGAAGAAGCCAAAGGAAAGATCCCAAGAAAACCAAGGTCTGTGGGTAGCAATCTCTAATAATTTCTCTTCTTGGATTATTCAAAATCCTTCCATCTGCTCATCTCTTGAAATTGGGATGAATTCTTCAAGTGTGAAGAGTCTTTCAGACAAAGGGGCTTCAGCTTTGAGTTGCCTCACCATGGAAAAAATCTAAGATCCTCAATATTTGATCCCTCGACTCAGTTTTAGGGTTTAGAGCTGTCATTGTCTGGGACTAGGGATGAAGTTCTAGATAACCCTGAACTCCTTACAATACTGCATGGTTATCCAACCCAAACTGTACACCCAGGGTCACAGTCAGAGACCTAAAGCACTTAGAGCTACCCAGAGCTCGGCCCCTGAGGCTTGTGACAGTATCGATGGGAGGAAAGGATGAGCAGACACCAGATCTCCCCAAGACTCCAGGCTCCATGCTCTTGTTGGATATGATGGGGATGTCTCCAAGTGAATCAAAATGCTTAGCTACTGGGTTTCAACTCTTCAGGGGGAAAGAAGGAAAGGGTGGTAGAAGCCCCCCGGCTCTGCACTCAACCACACTGGGGTGTCCTGCCCATAGTTCAGGTCTATAAAGTTATGGCATTTAAACCCTGAGAGGATCGTGCCTTGGGAATCAAAGGCATGTGTAGGAACCTTCAGGCACAGGCAGTTTCATCAGCCTTTAGCAGTTCTACTTTTGTAGCTACCTGGTCTGGGGCTGTGGACAGATATGGTTTGGGGAACTCAACCCTGACCTAGAAGAGCATCACAGAAGAGCAATGTAGTCGTGAAGCACTTCACTGCAAAACCTGAAATGCTATACACATACAGAGTAAAGTAAAAGCTTGTCGTTTTTCTTGGAAAAGTCCAAGCAAAATAATATATAAAATATCATATAATATATAATGTACATACTTATTATTATGACATTTCACTATTCTTAAGCACTTTCAAATGCAGCCTTTGGCTTTAAAAATTCTTACTGAACTACCATAACCACTTCCAAGGTCCAAGCAGTACAAACTAACCTCAGACAAATAATTATGGACCACAGAAATCCCCTGCACTTCCCCACTTGCATCCCAGGCTCCAAAATTGTTGTCTGGGGTCAAGGCTGCCTGCTGAGAGAACAAAATGCTCCACAGGACTATAACACACATGATCAGAAGAATCATTTTACCACAGGACAATTCGGGGGCATCGCCAGAAGCCCCATAAATTCCACAACAGGAACACTCAATGCCCTTCCAAGAGAACAGAACCTGCAGTTTCCAAAAGGACAGGAGACTCCACGCCCATTTTTGCCTCTGTGGGACTCCCTCCATATAGGGCATTTCGAGGGGAAATCCCTGAAGGCAGGAAAGAGCATGTGTGCTTCATCCTGCGTGTTTCACTAGTCCCCAGGAGTGAACACCAGGGTACAGCCTGTCTTAAGAAGGACAACGTGACCAGGTCCTCACAACACCCAGGTCCAGCAAGTGCCTTCTGGCTCTGGAGCCTCCACAGCCTGTAGGATTAAGAAGGCCTAGTTTTGTTCTCCAAAGCCCCAGTCAAGAGAAACTCAACAGTAACCCTGCTGCTGCTGGGAGGAGGGGTTAGACAAAGAGACTTCCCAGCAGCCACTCGGTTCCAGAGAGCCTTTTGCATAACCAGCATAAACTAGTGCATCTGCACAGAATCCTATTTCTGTGAGCCTAATAATATTTTTAAACATGCTGGAGGTGGAAACGCCATGAAAGAGGTCTGTGTGGAATCATTCTATAAAGAGAATTTGCTGCTTAAAAATAATATATTTATATCATTCCTAAATTGTTTCCCTCAAAAACATGCCTGCTTTTGGAGCGGGAGGTGTAGCTCATTGGTAGACTGCTTGCTTAGTGTGCTCGAAGACTTAAGTTCAATCCCCAGCTCTGGAAAAATGCCCAGTTTCTTATATATGCTGCACAGATTGGCAGCGCTGAGTGAGAACTAAGTGGTTTACCTGAAACATGGGGTAGGTCAAGAATGTCTCCAGCATCCTCCCCTCACAGGCAGGGTTGGCTTCATACTGTTTTAAGAGCTTGTCAAAGTCTCTGTTTTGCTTACAGTTGGCAAGTACTTGGAGGCTGTACTGGTGATTACGCACGAATTCTTGATAAATGTTCAGCATGGGCAGCAAAATGTCAAATAGATCAGCTGGAAGACAGAAGAAAACATGGCAGTTGCTGGAAGACAGAAGAAAACATGGCAGTTGCTGGAAGACAGAAGAAAACATGGCGGTTGCTGGAAGACAGAAGAAAACAGGGCAGATGCTGGAAGACAGAAGAAACATGGCAGTTGCTGGAAGACAGAAGAAAACAGGGCAGTTGCTGGAAGACAGAAGAAAACAGGGCAGTTGCTGGAAGACAGAAGAAAACAGGGCAGTTGCCCTCGGTGCTTGGTGACTTACTGTGAGAAGTACCTTCCAGCACCATATAGCTCAGGGCCCTACTTGTCCTGCCTGGAGGACAGACTGGGGAGGATTTTCCCTGCAGCATAACGTGACTCCAGCCTCCCCACTATCTATGACAGCCCAGGGTAAAGCATCAGCAGGCAGCTACAGAGACATGGTCTAGTGCATCAAGCAGATTCCCAGTGTCTAAGGAAACTCAAGTCAGCAGTGAAGTTTAGGCGGTCCAGGCTGAATATCACATACTGTAACTCTAACATTCAATAAGACTCTCTATCCTTAAAGAGCGACTTACCTAAAATCAAAGTAGGCCAATTTGCCAGTCTTGCCTTTAGTCCTTGATGGAATATTTCATGAAGAAACATGATCGTTTCACTATAAAAAAAATAGAAAAATAATACCATTTAATAACATTAGGCACTGCTTCTGTGAGAAGCCCAACATTTGCTTAAGGCCTTACAACATTTATGTGGTATACTGGCCTCACAGGGCTCCAAATTATGTACTGCGTGGGCTACTATCTGCCTCAGACAGGAATTTCTCCTTTAGCCTCAGAAACCAAAGGAAACCAAGATGAACCTCAAAGTTCAGGAGATGAGGAAGCTCCCAATCTGCTTCAGGATCCTATTCGTGGTCCCACGCTCTTAAGCGTGACATTTTTAGGAGAGCTTTACTTTCCCAGCCCTTCCAACAAACCCTAAGCAGAGGATTTCCTCTATTAAGAGAGGGACTGCTCCTTCCTACACTGAAACCCAGCTAATGAATGCACTTACCTTCATATTTCGTACCTGAGTTAGAAAAAAACGTTAAACAAGTGTTGTACATAATTGGGAGCATTACATTTTCTTAAGTGTAAGCTCTGCTGAGATTCAAGATACTTGGCCTGCCTTGGCTTCACTTCAAAGACAAGGGAATCTGAACAGCAGCCAGGACAACAGACACCACGTATGGCCACCCATTACAAAAGGACCTCTTCAGTTCTCCATCTAGCTAGGTGTGGCCACAGCGGCTGGTGTGTGCGCAGCACCCGCAGCCTCAGCCACCAGTCACGAGGCCTAGCGTTTACATTCTGAACGTAAACAGTGTTCTCCTGGCCCTTAGTCATCTAGATCAAGCAGCCTCATGGAAGCAACCCGTGGGCTGCTGAGACCAAGGGCCACCCGCCTGGATGCTCACCATCAGAGGTGCGGTCCACAGTCCTACCCACGTTGCCAGCCACACATGCTTGGACAGCTCTGGCCAAAATGCCAACCGCATGCCTGAAGGAGACTGCGGGCGAGAGCAACTCCAAAGCAACCCCCTCCCCACTGTTCTGACTTTTGAGTCTTGTCAGTAATCACTGTCTGAAAAACAAATAAATAATTGGGAAGCCTCCCTTCCTCCACTTCTTCCTCTGTCTCATTTTTCACCACAGCATTGATCAATGGATAATAGACTACATATTTTCATTTAATCACTGTTCATTTCTGTTCTCACATCAAAATATAAATGTCACAAAGGCAGTGATTTCTGCCTTGTCTACTTATTGATCTTCAGCAAAAAGGGCACTGCAAATGCTTACTGCAGAGCTAAAATCAAGGATTCTCTCTTCATGTTATTGTGTATGCTTGCCTCCAGCCCTCCCTCCGGCGCTCTCTCTCTCTCTCTCTCTCTCTCTCTCTCTCTCTCTCTCTCTCTCTGTCTCTTTCTCTCTCTCTCTCTGTCTCTCTCTCTCTCTCTCGACGGAGTTTCTCTGTGAAGCCCTGGCTGTCCTGGAACTTCTCTGTAGACCAGGCTGGCCTGCAACTCAGAGATCCACCGGCCTCTGCCTCCAGAGCACCGGGATTAAAGCTGTGCGCCACCACCACCTGGCTGTGTTCGTAACAGGAGAACCACAAAGGTGAATCTGTGAGAACTAAGCTTTTCAGACAGCGGTAGGGATGTTTTTCAGGAAATCCTAATGAGTTATTACGAAACTGTTCATTTATGCAAAGGCAAACCTGTTGAGAAAAATACTGCTGACGTCATCATGGCGAATGGGGGGCTTCTTGGAGCTGGCTGCCATCCGCAGGGGCCTGAGGAAACCGTTGACCAGGATGTAGAGCTGCTGCACGTACTCCGACTCGGCTTCCACCATGGCGAACACTATCTGGTTTCTCTTCCTCATGCTCTCGGCGTGGGGAGAACAGATGTAGTCCTGCACGATGCTCTTCCACTTCCTCCTGCACAGCCACCCTCTCATGAAGCTCTGAACCTGCAGAACGAGGAAGGGAAGGAGCCCGGGATGCGAGAAGAGATTTGCTGTCAAACCGGGAGCGAGCGCATCCCTCATGAATCTTACAAATGCCACTTTTAGGATGACGTGGTGATGCTTTCAATATAATGAGCAACGGCAAGCTTTCTTCAAATAGCAGGAAGAAAATGACTTTAAACATTTTATCTTTTTCTGAGGTTCACAAATTTCTACAATAACTTAAATGCATTAGGCTTATTTATATAGACATTAGAATATTCTACTAATAATAATATTTCAAAACTTAGCTAATATATTTAAATAATAAAGGTTTGATTTTAATAATAAAGAATCCTATACATTTTTGTTTCTGGTTAAAAAGTAATATAAAATTTATCATCTTAATAAATTTTTAAGTGTAAAAGCTTGATTTTTTTAAGTGTAAAATTGGCATCTTCCACATGCCAGGCAAGTGCTCCACTATTGAGCTATATCCCAGGCCCATCTTTTAGAAAATGATTTTATCATTTGTTTGTTTGTGAGTATGTGAGCTTATGTGCACACCTCCATGAGCCCAGAGAAGCCAGAAGAGAGCCTTGCATCCCCTGAACTGGAGTCACAGAGGCTTATAAGGCTCCATGGGTGCTGGGGACCAGTCGTGGTTCTCTGCAGGAGCTGGAGGACCTCCTAGCCACAGGACCATCTCTCCAGCCCCATCTTAACAACGCTCATCTACACGTTTCATTATTGTTGGGGTATTCAATATCTACAAGATCTCTGCTCTGCTGTATTGACACTCTGAACCTGTTAATGAACAACTCCATAGATATTTCCTCTCAGGTCCTGGAATCCACCAGTCTACTTTCTGCTTTGTGACTTTAACTCTAAATGGATTCTTCCACTATTTATCTTTCTACCACTGACTAATTTAGTTTCCTACAGTGTCTTCAAGGTTCAGCCATGTTGAAGACTGTGCCAGGATGTCTGGTTGTTTTAAGGGTGATGTGCTTGAATGTTACACGTTTGTCTTACTTGTCTCTGGTGGGGATTATGGTTGCTCCCACCTCTTAGCTGTTCTGAACAGTGCTGCTATGAGCATGGCTATGTCAATATCTCCTCAACATGAAGCTCATTTTGTCATTTTTTTTCTGAAATATACTCAGAAATAGAATCGCTGGGAAGTGCAGTATTTTATTTCATCGAAGTCTATTTTCCATTTAACAACCCACATCACAGTTATCCCAGTTTCTTCATATTCTTGCCAAAGTGTATCATTTTCTTCTTGGTTTTGTTTACAAACCTAGTGAGTGAGGCACTGGCTCTGTGGGTGTGGCTTGAACTTCTCATGTGCTAGCTGACCATTGTGAAACACTGCGAACAGTGGTCTATTCAACTACTTTGCCCATTTTAAACCAGCTCATTTTATTTTGTGTTGATGCTGTATCTTGTTTCACTTTGCTTATTTAAGCCTAAAAAATAAGTGTTGAAATCAGCTCATCCAATCACTCCTATAGATGAGCAATCTGAGGTCTCAGATAAGCTACGTGGTTGGGAAAGCTGCAAGCAGAGCCAGTGTCTTTTCATGGGTCCTTCTTTAAACTCTTTTCAGCTGTGTGGGCAAGACATATATTAGCCATTTGCTATGATAAACAACTTTTAAAAAATAATTTAACATAAAAACTTTTTATAGAAACATCATATAGCCCCTAAAATGGATCTGAATTTCCTGTCCATAATAGAAAAACTGGCAAATCTGAAAAAGTGCATTAGCTTGTGTGGTTTGGCCAAACATTTGCTGAATATCTCTTAAATGTCCAAGTAACTTTCACTCAAAGCCACTAACCAGCAGGGCTACCTTGAGCTCCAATTCTCTGTCCTCAGAATGGACCCCCAAATAAAAAGTCCTCTATAAATAAAAAAAATTACAGGATATGTAATTAAGATGTGGCAATTTAGAGATGACAGATTCTATAAGGAGGCATATTTCAGAGTCACACATTAATAAAAGCTTTAATTCCCTAACTGATCCCATTAGTATAATTTTTATCTATTCAACGTTCTTTTTTTAAATCTTTCAGTCACATGACATAAATTATCAGGCATTTAATTTTGCCACACTTAAGGTACTGCCACACGCCTTCTAATTTTGACACTACAGCATTGGTTTCCATACAGCTATTAAAGTTGGCATACTCAAACAATAAAAATTAAGCACATTTCAATAGAATTGAATGAAGGTCTATTTTGAGAATTCTAAAGAACATTTTTGTGAATTATAAGCAATTTTGAGTTGTGATCTCTTAAAAGCTACATTCTACCAAGATTAGAGGATATAAATGGATATGTTTGTAAACATCCTTTTCCACATACACCATTTATGCGTTTTGGGACATAAGAATAATAAAGTTAGTTTTGAAATATTAACAGGTTCAAAAAAGGTTTAAAGTTGTTTCTTCAGAGCACACACAACAAAGGTTCAAAACGGTGCGTTTTTTCTTTTATTATTCTCTTATTTAATAGAAGTAGTTTTGGAAAACACAACTCAACTAAAATCTGTGTTAAGTAAAACTCTTTATATTCACTTTGGCAGATGATCCCTGACGAACAATAGTTGCCTCGTTTGTTTACTAATAGATCAGCTCCTACAACGAGGCTGAAACTTGGATATTAATATCCTTGTTTACATTTAACTGCATACTATGGAAAGAAAACCAATAGCATTAGTCTCGGAATGCAATGTCACAAATCAGGTTCAAATAAAAGATTCTGGCGTCAAGAAAATAATAGTTTTATTTTACTATTTTATTTCTTAAATTGAAAATGTTCAACTCAACCCAAAGAATCTATTCCAAATTCTGAGCCACATTTGGTTAAAGTTTGTTACAGCAGCAGGAAATAATTATCTAATACAGAAATACAATTTCTCCCCCACCATGAATACGACAGAATCAGTACTGCCTTAACCCAATGGAGAACACCGCTGTCTCGGTGTGTGTTTGTAGCATTCTTCTCAGGGTCTAGAAAGGAAGTTCTAGAATTGGAAAAAAATATCTGGCTAAAATTTTCCAGACCAGTGTGGATCCCAATGAAGGGACAGTCTGGGTGCTATCAGAAACACCAAGGCTGTTCGCAGCTGAGGGACATAGTAACAACGCCATCACCACAGAGCAGACAGCTGGTCACCATGCTCCCAGAAGCCTCCCTCCTCCTACCTTCTTAATCTTCTTGATGTCTGGATCCTCATCCTCTTGATGGCTGTGGTAAGGGCGCATCCGTTCCTTGGTTTTATTAAGAGCAACAATCTGTAACACAAGACAGGTCCAGTTCAGGATTTGGAGAATGGCCTCTTACTCCCAAGACACAAAAGTTTTGCTTTCAAAGACTTCCAGAAACCTTCACTGGATGCGTCCTTTCCCCCTCTGGTGCTAAGATGCAGGGACCCTGAGTCTTATTCCAAGCCTGGTGTTTGGAGTGCTGACAGGAAGTGACGCACAAAGTGTGACCTGGGGTCTGCCTAGGAGAAATACTAGCCCAGAATTTAGTGCTGACAAACCAGGCCATGGTCTCCTCAGAACCTTCCTTGAAGGCAGCTGCCATGAAGCCCTGTGGTCTCCACAGACAGAGACACTCGACTCAAAGCTCTTGTGATAAGTGTGTGGCCTTTGAAGTGCATATCCCATGCTCCTTCTGTATCTCCTTGGGAAAATGGTGGGTACTATGGCAACCTCAGAGCCTTGGGGTTAGTAGAAGCCATCTGAAAAGGGTTATTTCAAAGAAGCAGAAAGGACTGTAAAAACCTGGGTCTTTTTGCTAACATCTACCTCGTGTGACACGTGAGAATCTAAAACCAAGTGGCTTCTTGCCTTGACAGCAGTACCTCAGTCTAGTTTTGCCTCAATCACGGTTCATACAAATTTAAACAGAACCATTGAGAAGCCAGTACTGGAAATGTCAGAAGAGCATAACTGCCCCCCGTGACCTGTCTTTGGATCTTGTCCCCCAAACCAAATACACTCTACCTCCACTTTCTAGGAGACAATGGGAAGATAATAGAATAGGAAATAATTTCTGCCAAGCAGCCACAAAAGGCATACCTGCCACTGACAGTGTCTTGCTGCAGTTTATATTCTGACTAAAGCAGAACACAGTGAGGACAGATAAACACACACAAGCAAGTACTGGGGATCGCCTCCTGGGGCTGAGTTCTCCTGGTGTTAATACCAACCTGCTCCACTCAGTAGACAGTATGCTGGGGCAAAGAAAGAACACAATAATTTTGTTTCAAATTACAGTGCCTGATATAGTCTTTTAAAATGCAGGTTTGCTAAGTTTTCTGTTGCTGTTCTCACTGCATCAACTCTCAGGGCTACACAGAGGAGGCTGACTAGTCTAATGATACACTGAACACTCTCGGCAACTCATCATCCCTAGAGTTGTTCTTGCGTCCCTGCCGGAGCCAGATGTGCTGCGCTCCATCCTGGGGACGTACCTGAGAACAGCAGGTGAACCCTACACAGTGAGCCACAGGGAGGTGTATGTGGATGGAGGAGGAATGAGGAGTAGATGCTCCTCTCTGTTCTAAGCAGATGAGCGTCTGTGTCTCTTCAAAAGAAGGCTATGGGCTCAAGGAGCCTGTCTGCAAGGATCCACAACTACCTCCTTGAGATGATAAATAAGTGAAGTATTTCTGAATTCTCTTCTGGTCCTTCCTTGGTTATCATTTTGGGCTTTAACTAGACTCACAGTTGCTACTTCAAGAGTCTGTCTGAAGACTGTTAAGTATATGCTGTGTTTCTGATTTAATGGATGACATTAGGGACACAAATAACAACAGAAGACAGTGCATTTATCGTGGTAGCTGCTCTATTATAGCAGCAGTTTACCTAACCTGAAGCAGACAATGGATTCACATCTAGACCAGCAGCCCCGTCATTCATCTGTTGATAGCAGAAGAACTCAGCATGAGATTAAATTTTTCTCCTGAATATGCGACAGATAATCACAAGGAAGTGACAGTAGACAGGAAACAGTGCGACAGAATCTTCAACTGGGAAATACCTCTGATTTAAGCCTTTCAATTTCGGTATCTTGATCTTCAAGCTGATGTCGGAGTTGGTTAGCGGCAATTTTTTCTGTCTCCACAATCTGAACCAGATGAATGTACTTCTGCATTAACACTTCCCTCTCGATCAAAATGTCCGCATAACTTAGGAGAAAATCACAGTCAGTGAACTGTTGCTTTACCACAATTTCACATAGCATAGTGCACACACATTTAAAAAGGGATCCACAAATGTTGTTAGGCTAGTTCTACCTTATAAACTATCCTAAATCATACAGTTGACATCTTAATTATATAGAGTTTCAGATTTAGCACCTTATATATTCTCCAACAAAGAAGCTATTTAATGTTGGCTGCCCCCCCCCCACAATTTTAACATGACTGTGAGAAAAGCTACAAAGGAGTTCTGAAAGATTTTATTATGAAAGGAGTATGTCTTCTTTGAAGAAGAGACTGAAGTGTTTTTGAATTGATGCCATAGGTCTTCCAGGATGATATTCACAGTATTCCACAGAGCACAACATTAACCAGTGAAAGTGATCCTCTACCAACCAAAATGAATGGTACAATCCTGAGAACAGGAACTGTTCAGGAGGAACTATATGGCTCTCCTAGAGACCACCAGCTTTATGGAACTCTTTGTGGAGTACATACCATCCACTACTCTGTTCTGAAAGTGAGCATAAGTCACACATGTGATAGGGAAAGTTAAACCTGTGTCAATTTCTTCAGCTAAACATGGTAAGGAGAAAATCTGCTCTTAGTTTTTATTGGTAATGCAACATTGGGGCACCTGAAATGTGATACAATGTCCAGGGGCCTGGAGTACAATGCAATGGTAAGCTACCTGGAATCTTGCACCAGATCCTCTTGCACCAGATCCTCTTGCACTGTTTGGGGTGGTAAGATGCACATTCCTCTCTTTATAAATTTTTTTTTTTACAAATGGCTTGATAACAGTAATGATTAACATGACACTACTTGTTGGGTGTATAGTATATATCATACATTGTCTCATTGCATCCTGCTTACAATGCAAGACGTGGGATTAGTGATCAATCAATAAAAGAAGAATTTGGTTCTCAGAGTGCATATTGGCACTAGTTCGGACAGCTTGTAAGTGGCAACATTAAGACCAAATCAAGTCTGTTTGACCTGATTCCATGTTATTAGCCACATGCCAGACTCCCTCCGGAGGCGTCTGCCAAATCTTTAGGCTCCTTGGCTTTTCTTTGGGACTTTGACCTGCTGCAGCCATGTTTGTTCTGAAACCTCCCTGAAGACCATGGTGAGCAAACCTAAGAAGAGGTTCCTGATGCCAGCCATGCCAGCTAGAAGCTCTCCTCACAGACTCTCATTTCTTTACTTTAAGTGACCGGATATGGACCTCAAAACTCAGGCCCCCTTTGTTGGGAAGCCCAGCTCAACCACCTCATCCCAAAGTCATTACAGCAAGTCTGCTGAGGCAGAAAAGCATAGGCAGGTGTCAGAAAAGCAAGCACGAACAAGTAGATGTCTGAGACAGAAAGTTGGCTGCTGCCCAGGTCCCACGGGCTTCCATGACACCCAACTACATTTTCACCCTGGAGAGAGATAGGTAGCTTGATTCTAGTAAATTCTCTTTCTAACCCAACCACTTTAAAATAGCATTGTATTCCTTAAGATTCTGATGTCTTAGGACCATGCCAAAGTCACAATTGTAGCCATGTCATCTGACACCCTCCACACTGACATCATGTGTGCTTGGGTTCGAGAGGATCGTGAGCTAGCAGCATTCTCAAGTCATCTGCTCTAAGAAACCACCCTCCGAGCTTAGAAAGCAGGGCTAAGCACCAGTAAGAGAGTTTAAAGAAGATAGAAGCGATCACACTCCTCATAAATAGACCTTCCTCTAAAGCAGTGGTTCTCAATCTGTGGGTAATGACCCCACTGGGGGTCAAACAGCCCTTTCAGAGGGATCGCATATCAGAGATCCTGCATATCAAATATTTTCATTAAGATTCACAACAGTAGAAAAATTACAACTATGAAGTAGCCATGAAATAATTTTATGGTTGGGGGTCACTACAACATTAGGAACTGTGTTACAGGGTCACGGCATTAGAAAGGTTGAAAACCAGTGCTCTCAAATGAAGAAGTAGTAACAGCATGAGCAACGGAATTGTAAAAATTCTGTCCTTTCCTGTCGATTTTACCAGAGATCTGTGAAAGTGTTTATAAATGTATTAGATCAGCATTAGGGAGCAGAATAGTGTTTTGTTTTATTTAAAAAAAAGAAGAAGAAAAGAAAAGGAAAGTCCAGGTCAAGATTCAGAGCTGAGCTGTGGAGTCATGGCTGACACTGGCTGCCCTTCTTTTCCAAGGTTCCATGGAAATGTTGGAAAATTGACTTGCTCATTTGTTTGTTCTTAACAAACAAAACTCTTACAATATTGAAAAACACACTGTTAACAGACCAAGTATTTTATGAACTTCAGTGAAAAAAAAAAAAGGTGAGGAGAACTTATTTGGTGGGAAAATAGTAGGAGAGGAAATGAAAGGTGTAGAACCCCACATGAGAATATGAGATGGCTCTAGCCAGAGCTGGCCCAAAGAAGCACCAAACATAGGATCAGCGAATGCAAGACCAGAAGCTAGCACAGAATCAAGAAGAGGACCTGCAGAATGTCAGGGAGGTACCCTTATCCACATCCCCAGATCACAGCCCAGGATCTGCTTCTCTGTAGAAAACCTGGCCACCTTCCTAAAGAAGGCTAGGCTAAGGGAGAGGACAGAGCTTAGGTCAGTCCTGACATTCACTATAGACACAAGGAGAAACCAGAAAAGGTGCTTGGCAGTTGAACGGTGCAGGAGCACTCTATCATGAAGCAGCTCACCACAAACTCAGCAGCTGGAAGCACGTTTATTATGAAGTGCAGCAAAGGGGTGGATGGAACTTCCAAGGTGAGTCCACGAAAGACTCTGGTTCCCATCTCCACTGCCATCTCTTGTGGTCTTTTGGTGGTTTTGCTGCCAGCTCCTGCTGGTTTGCTCAGAAGGGAGCCATCTGCCTGGCTGTGACCTGCTCTATCCAGAGGCTCATGCTGAATAGAAACAGAGGGAGGTCTCAGCTAGAGACTCAGCTCAGCACAGCACAGAGGGAAGCAAACTCAGCTGGCAGCTACATGACTTAGACAGCAGCAGACCTACCTAACCTATGCATTCAGATGAGTCCACAGACCTGCTCAGTAGCTTGTGAGAAACTTCTGAGGAGAGGCTCAGGTTAATCCTCCATAAGACAGCTGGCCTGCAGAAGCTGTGGTGGATAATGAGTTCCTTATTGTGTTAATCATTGTGGGGTAAACCATTAATCAGCAACAGACAGCAGAGACAGTCCCAAATGAACAAACAGAAAAGCTGCCTTAAGCAGCAAGGGTCATTCTGGTGGCTGAGACACCATCATCAGAGAGATAGGAAGGATATTAAGAGTCACAAAGCAAGCAGAGGCTGCCATGGAAATGAAATGATCAGACAGAAAAAAAGGACTTGGAAACAAAGCCTAATTGCTAAAATTCTACAGGTCAATGAACATACTAACCCATAAATCAGAAACAGCTGACAAGCAAGCAGAGTGGTTAGAGACCCAGAGTACTGTAACAGGCAGGCTGTCTGCAGGAAGTGAGACTCGGGGCGCATGCTCAGCGGTGTGTAATCATTCATGTGCTGTGGGAGCAAACGTCAGCTCTGATACGCTGGTGTGTCGCATTGCTATGCCTGCTGTGCAAATGTGTCTTCTTGCTTTTTCTTGCAATTAAAGAGTTACTGGTTCACAATAATGGGGTAGAATGTGCTGTTTCCACACACACAGCAGCATGAATCAAATCGGGGTCACGCATGCTTTCTCCTCCTCAGGAGTCTTTTGAGTTCCTCCCTTCCAGCGCTTCATTAAACACTGGGAGGGATCATTGGCCCTGCTGGGCTGTCCAGCCACACACCTTATTCCTTTGTCTAACTGTGCCGCCAAAACTTCCCACTGTTTTTTTGTTTGTTTGTTTATTTTTTTAATTTTCAGAATTCACTTAAGGCAAAATTCAAATACCTGATTGAATTTAGAGAACAGAAAATAAATGTGTAAAACTTCACAAAGTGATAATAAATAACAGTAAAAAGCAACAAAAGCTCAGCATCAGAAGAGAGAAAACACAGTGAAGAGACACAAAAGGTCTATGTCGAGCTCGCCTTCTTGTAGAGATCCATACAAACTGTGTTGCGTTGATAAATCAGGCAGAGCTTACTTCTGATATTTTAGGACAAAGCCAACTAATTTAAGAGCTACAAAATATATAACAGCAGATACAGAAGGAGCAAAAGATAAATTAGAACAAGAATAAAAGGTTTTGTATTTATAACAAATGGATAATATTGCATAAACTTAGACAAAAGTGCTTCATAGAGCATAACAAGCCAGTAAGTTTACGAACAGATATACTATTTCATCGAAAAACTGGAGAAGACCTTTAGAAAACATGAGCATGCAGTATGAGCAGGAGCAGAGCAGACTGGGCGGTGCGGCACAGTGCTCCAGAGCAAGTCATTCCAGGAGACAAGGTCATGAGCACATCGAAGCAGGTGTGGGACATGAGATCTTCTGTATTAGGGCTTTCATTTCCATAACATAAGTAAAAATATTAGATTTTCATCAAGATGTACAAAGAAACAAGACATCCATTCATTAAAACAAAAGAGACAATCTACACATTTGTAAAATGTAAGTGGTTAAACAAGTATAGCATATCAGGAATTATTGGAAGGTATTTGAAATCATGTTTTGAAAATAGTTATAACGATGAGCATGACTGCGGCTCAGTGATCGAGCGCCTGACTTACACACACATGATATTCTAGCTTCTATCCCCACTGCTGCCAAGCAATAGCTATAAGATAATGAGCACACTGAAGGCCTGCTGATACATGAGAACAAAAAAAGCAGCTGTGGTTGGTGAACACAGTGTCTTTTACATAGTTTTACACATCTTATCATGCAACTCATGACTCTGGCTCCTACTGGTCCGCGGTACTCCTACTGGGGCAACCTTTCAACTGTGTCTCACAAACCTCTGTGTAAATCCTACTAGCGGGTGAATGTCTCTTCCTAGCCAGACCAACTCTGCATGCTTGACTTCTCTTCGAGATTTTTCTGAGTGTTTCCTACTGTTTCTCATCTAGGCTATTTCCAACATATACTTTACTTGATTAAAGTTTACATTTCCTAGATATTATCCAAGCTTTTTTAATGTATTATTTCTATTTTTTTTTTCATTTCAATACCTACCTAAAGGAACAAGAAGAAAGCGGGGAGGAAAAGGAAGAGAAGGCGATTTTATACTGCCGAGGGAAATAAAGTGAAGCTGTATAAGTCAACATAATAAAAGCAAAACTGAAAACCCATCATCTGTGCAATACCAACATATAGCATGTTTGGAACATACATGGACATAAAACAGTGGTGTGTGACAATAATAATCCAAACCCAAACACCACTACTCCACACGGGAGAAAGGGGGCACTCAGAAGAAGCTGGATGAGCCCAGAGAAGAGCTATGGGACAGACTGTAGTCTTTTGCTGTTTCTATGGAGGGCAGAAGGTATGTCACTTTGTCAGAGGTTACTACATGCTGATCCTGCTTACTTAGTTCAAGTGTGTGGGGGACTGTAGCAAAACCCAAGATGGAGCACTTTAGTAAAAGTCCCTAAGGAAAAATTCCAACCCCACACTTCGGGGGAATCTCAGGTTTATAGGGAAGATGGTTTAGAATCAGCATGCCTTGTCCCAAGAGTCTTGATGTCTTCGGGCAGGGGAAGAATCCAGTCCCAGAAGGCAGCAGCACAGTGTCCGACGAAGAAACTTTTGAATCCTGGTGGCTGTAGCCTTGTCTACACAAGGTCAAGCCTCCTGCTCTAGTATGCATTTTGACTGTCTGTCCCTTAAAGGCTCATGTATGGAAGGCTAGGCCCCAGACTGCTGTCTCTATGAGGTGGTAAGAACCTGGCTTTTGAAGGGGATTGAGGGACCTTAGTCTTCTTACCATTCTTTTTTTCCCCTCGTCCTTGAGGTGAACCCCTTTGCTCTACTCATACCCCTGCTGCGGCTTGCTGCCTCCCCATGGGCCCCAGGGAGCAAGCTGGAACGAACATCATAGGCCAGAATACCTGAGAGAGCGAGCCAAACTACAGCTTCTTTCTTTGCAACAACTGTCTGGGAATGCGTTCCACGATCCAAAGCAGTCCAACCAGTGCCCAGCTTTCCCCATGGTCACTCAGCTTCAATGGGCTACCTTCTACACTTTCTGACTCTTCCATTCTCTCTCATCACTATCTCCACTCCACTGGCATCAGTAGTTCTTAGGTACCACTTTGGCATAAGGTCTGGCACTACTATCCCACCAATCTCTCTCTGACAGGTTCCTTGCTTCTCAGCTCTCCTCTTTGCAGTCATTGGCAACTTGAATGACAAGAAAATAAGAGAAACAACTCTAAAGATGAACCCTCCTTTTCTAACACTGTTCCTTTCCAGTGCACAGTTACAGTCCATAATTTAAATGTCGCACTTTGGGCTGAGTGAAGGTTTTGTCAATAATCCTTTCTAAAGCATAATTCAACATAAAAACAGACAAAATAGTGACACAAGAAAACACAGCAGAAAGACAGTGATGCTAAAGCTATTAAGGCTGGGGTGAAGAAGGTTTCAGGCACACCTCTAAAAGTGAATGTGCTGGGAAATGTAATGTCTGTTGGAAGGACTCCTTGCGAAACAAAATGACAGAAAGGAGTGTTGGTAAGGATTTGGAAAACTCAAAACCCTCATCTATTTCTGGAGAGAAATAGCCCAGTCCCTAGGAACGATACTTTGGTAGTTCCTCAAAATATTGATCACAGTTACCATTCAGCCTAGTATTCTTGTAAGTACACATCCAAGAGAATTAAAAATGTATCTTGGATACAGATAATAATAACAGCATTATTCATAATGGGAAAAAACACATACTCATCAACTGAGGACTACATGGACAAAATATAATGCATCCACAGTTCAGACACAAAAAGCAACTAAGTGCTAAAAGAACTGATAAATTAGCACAACATGGTTGGGCCTTGAAATGTTATGGGGGGGGGAAGAATCTAGAAGCCAGGCATGGACAGTTTACTTTTATCTAAAATGTCCAAATAGGAAAATCTATTAATAAAGCAGATTACTAGCTGTCTGGGGGTAAGCGGTTCAGGGCAGAGGGGAAAGGACTGCTGTTTATTTTTATATGTTGAAACTGGAATTAGTGTTGAGATTGTGAAACCTTGTGAATATTCTTAATTGTATAATTTCAGATGAAAGATTTTGTAGTATATCAAATATAAGCCAATTAAATAAAAAATTAATGATCTGAAATTATTTCCCTCTGAGGTAATATATTTTGATTGGATCATAATTCAAAAACTTTGACAAAAACACAGGTAACTAAAAGACAAAAAAATAGTGCAGGTGATTAACAATGACTAGAAAAGAAAGATAACTAACTCATCATGCAAAAACTTGTAAGATCAGATAGAACATGGAAAAACATTAATACAAAATGAGGAAAGGATATGAAATGACAATTCCCATAGGAAAGAAAAATAAAAATAGATGGTAGCAAAAATGGTTGATCTCACAAACGTCCAAGGAAATGTTCTTTCCAGTAAGATACCATTTTTCCTCATCAATATAATAAGAATTTTCTAAAGTGATCCCATATTTCTCCTGCCTTGGTGAGACAGACTGAACTGGCATACACATTTCTGAAAAGCAACTGGGCACCATGCCAAGAGCAGGGAACAAGAGAGGAGCAGAACACCGTTTGCTTTGAAGACATCAGGCCAACAGAGAGAAATAGGCATATAAGCAAGTCAATGCAAGGATGTCTTTGTGGCCTTTTGAGAAATAGGAGGCTGTAACAAAGACTCAGACAAAGGTGTGGCCAGTCAGTCCTTCCTGGAAGAACATGGCAGGAGTCAGGAAAGACGGTACAGGTCATTGAGATCTCTGCCCTGAAAGAAAAGTTTGTGTGGGTAAGACTGGAAGGAACCATACAGCACTTCAAAATTCCTACTTGAGTGTTTTACCCAGAACCTAAGACTTAAGGGAGGAGGTGACATAAAAAGCTTGAAATTTTCAACTTGGGAAAAACCTTATGTTGACTGGCTCACTGTACTCCAGAACTCAGAGGATTGGATCAAGTAAGAATATATATCAGTTAAAATAATACACATTTGCATTCCTTCAAGCAACTCAGGGAACTATGATGCAAGCCCTTCTTCTCTTGCATATTAAAAATTTTTTGTTTTTTTAATAAAAATCTGTCAATATAATCCACCATATAAACAAACTGAAAGAAAAAAAAAAAACACATTAGATGCTGAAAAGCCTTTGACAAAACCCGACACCCCTTCATGATAAAAAGTCTTGGAGGAATCAGGGATAGAAGGTACATACCTAAACATAATAAAAGCAATTTACCACAAGCAGATGGCCAACATCAAATGAAACGGAGAGAAACTTAAAGCAATCCACTAAAATCAGGGACAAGACAGGCTGCTCACTCTCTTTGTATCCATTCATTATAGTACTTGAAGTCCTAGCTAGAGCAACTAAAGGAGATCAAGGGGATACAGATTGGACAGAAAAAAATCAAAGTATCACTATTTGCAGACGATATGATAGTATGCATAACTGTTCCCAAAAATTGTACCAAAGAACTCCTATAGCTGATAAACACCTTCAATGAAGGAGCTGGATACAAAGTTAGTAAGACCCGAGGGGACAGGAGCTCCACAAGGAGAGCAACAGATCCAAAAAATCTGGGCACATGGGTCTTCCCTGAGACTGATAGTCCAACCAAGTACCATGCATGGAGATAACCCAGAACCCCTGCACAGATGTAGCCCATGGCCATTCAGTCTCCAAGTAGGTTCCATAGTAATGGGAACAGGGACTGTGTCTGACATGAACTGGTTGGCCTGCTCTTTAATCACCTCCCCCTGAGAGGGGAGCAGCCTAACCAGGCCACAGAGGAAGACAATGCAGCCACTCCTGATGAGACCTGATAGACTAGGATCAGAAGGAAGGAAAAGAAGACCTCCCCTACCAGTGGACTTGGGGAAGGGCATGCATGGAGAAGGAGGAGGAAGGGAGAGATTGGGAGGGGAGGAGGAAGGGAACTACAGGAAGGATACAAAGTAAATAAAGTGTAATTAATAAAAAATTTAAAAGAAAAAATAATAATAAAAATCAGTAGCCTACACAGAGAAACACTGTCTTGAAAAACAAAAGAACAAAAATGAAAACAACAAAAAAGACCAAAGTAGCTTTCCTATATACAAATGATAAATGGGCTGAGAAAAAAATTAGGAAAACAATACCCTTCACAATAGCCACAAATAATATAAAATATTTTAGTGGAACTCTAACCAAGCAAGTGAAAGACTTGTATGACAAAAACTTCAAGTCTATGAAGAAAGAAATTAAAGAAGTTATCAGAAGATGGAATGGTCTCCCATATTCATGTATCAGCAGGATTAACATAATAAAAATGGCCATCTTACCAAAAGCAATCTACAGATTCAACACAATTCTCCTCAAAGTTCCAACACAATTCTTTACAGACCTTGAAATAGCAATACTCAACTTCATATGGAAAAACTAAAAAGCCAGGATAGCTAAAACAACCCCGTATCTAATAAAGTTTCTCTTGGAGGTACCACTATTACTGATTTCAAGCTGTGCTATAAAGCAATAGTTAAAAACAAAACATGATATTGGCATAAAAACAGACAAGTTAAGCAAGGGAATAGAATTGAAGACACAAAAGTAAATCCACACATCCATGGACACTTGATTTTTGACAAAGTAGCTAAAACCATACAATGGAAAAGAAGACAACATCTTCAACAAATGGTGTTGGTCTAACGGGTGTCTGCATGTAGAAGAAAGCAAATAGATCCATATGTAGAAGAATGCAAATAGATTCATATTTATCATCCTGCTCAAACCTCAAGCCCAAGTATAACAAAGAACTAAACATAAACCAGATACACTAAATCTGATAGAAGGAAATAATCTTGAACACATTGGCACAGAAAGCAACTTTCTGGACAGAGCACCAATAGCACAGGCTCTGAGATCAACAATTAAGAAATGGAACCTCATGAAACTGAAAAACTTCTGTAAGGCAAAGGACACTATGAAAAGGACAAAATATCAGGCTACAGAATGGAAAAGACCTTAACCAACCCCATATTCAATAGAGGGCTGATACCCAACATATATAAAGAACTCAAGAGACTAGACATCAACAAACCAAATGATTCAATTAAAAAAAATAGGGCACAGATCTAAACAGAAAATTTTCAACAGAGTAATCTCAAATATCTAAGAAATACTTAAAGAAATGTTCAATATCCTTAGCCATTAGAGAAATGCAAATCAAAATGACTCTGAAATTCCATCTTATAGCTGTCAGAATGGCTAAGATAAAAAACTCAAGCAACAGCTCATGCTGGAGAGGATTTGGAGCAAGGGGAACACTCATCTATTGTGGGTGGGAATGCAAACTTGTATAGCCACTTTGGAAGTCAATCTGACACTTTCTCAGAAAATTGGGAATCAATATAACTCAAGACTCAGCTATACTACTCCCAAAGAACACTCCACCCACACCTCAAGGACACTTTATTGGTAATATCCAGAAACTGGAAACAACCTATATGTCCCTCAACCAAAGAACAGATAAAGAAAGTGTGGTAGATTTACACAATGGAGATATTTGAAACACTGACATCATGAAATTTGCTGGCAAATGGATGGAACTAGAAAATATCATCCTGAATGAGGTAACTTAGACACAGAAAGATAAACATGGTATGCACTCAATCATAAATGGATATTAGCCATAAAGTAAAGGATAACCATGCTACAATCCACACGCCCAAATAAGCTAAGTAACCAGGAGGGCTCAAGGTGGGGTAGGGGACATAAGAATCTCCCTGAGAAAGGGAAACAACATGGCTGGACAGGGAGAGGGGATGGATGGGAGTGTGGGTGGTAGCAGGTAATCAGGTGTGGGACGGACAAAGGAAGAGAGTGCTGGGGGAGAACTGAAATACGAGGCAGCCTGGAGTGAGCTAGAAACCCAGTGCGATGGAAACTCCCAGGACTCTATGAGGGTGGCCCCAGCGGAGACTCCTAGCAATGAGAGATATGGAACCTGAACTGGCCATCTCCTGTAACCAGGAAAGACTTCCAGTGGAGGCACTGGGGCACCAACCCAGCCACAAAACCTTTGACCTACAATTTATCTTGCCTACAAGATGTGCAAGAGCAACTTAAAGATGGAGCAAAAATTGAGATAATGGTCAGATAAAGACTGGTTCAGCTTGAGACACATTCCATGAGAGGGAGCTCACCCCTGATACTGTTAATGATATTCTGCTATACTTGCAAACAGGAGCCTACCATAATCATCATCAGAGAGGCCTTATCCAGAAACTGATGGAAATAGATGCAGAGACCCAGAGATGAACATTAGGCAGATCTTGGGGAATCCAGCAGAAGAGTGGGAGAAAGGATTAGAGGAGCCAGAGAGGTCATGGAGACTACAATAAAACCTACAAAATCAACTAACCTGGGCCCATGGGGGCTCATAGAGACTGAACCACTAATCAGGGAGCCTGCCTGGGACTGACTTAGGTGCTCTGCAGCTGTGATACAGTTGTGTAGTTTTGTCTTCAAGTAGAATGCCTAACAGTGGGAGCAGGGGCTGTCTCTGACTATGTTGCCTGCCTTTTATTTTGTCCTACTGAGCTGCTACATCTAGCCTCAATAGGAGAGGATGCACCTAGTCTTACTGCAACTTGATATGCCAGAGCTGGTTAATACCCTCCCCTTTTCTGAAGAAAAATGGAGAAAGAATGGATGGGGCTGAGCTGGAGAGATGGCTCAGCAGTTAAGAGGACCTAACTGTCTGTAACTCCTGTTCCAAGGGATCCAATACCCTCACATAGACATGCATGCAGTCAAACACCAATGTACATAAAAAAGTGGATAGAGTGAGGAGAGATGAGGGAAAGGTCTGGGAGGAGAGGAGAGAGAAGAACCTGCAGTTGGGATGTAAAGTAAATAATCAATTAAAATATGCTTTTAAACTCTTGATAATAAGAAGTTAATTGAATAAAATATCTTAAATCAGTAGTAAATATTGAGGCTCTCTCAGCTGATGAAATGTTCTTATAAAGAACACTGTGATAACCATGTGTCAACCATGTGGGGGATAGTGACCACAGAACACTGGGGAGAGGGTGGGTGAGGTGGCTCAGCAGTCAGCATTCATACCTTGACCTGGGAGAACTGCCCCAGACATGGAAAGCAGTAGAGACTTGTGACAATCCACAAGTTTAATTCGTGGATGACTCACTGGATGTGAAGAGTGAGTATAGGAAGAAGGATGCCATGCTGATGTCTTGAGTGGCTGAGTTCCGTAGGAAGAAAGGTAGTAGGAGCCACCAAATGCAAACCATGAGTTTGATTTCAAGCATCAAGGCAGCTCTGATGCGCAGGAGATGACACACAGAGAGTCCAACATAGAAAATACACATTTGTGAACTTCTACACGGAATGGAGGCAGCGTATCTTGCTGGTTAAGTGAATATGCTTTGGAATTGCCCCGACCTGTTTTGAAATCTAGTTCTGACATGTACTATGTTGGTGATCTTAAGACCGATAGAATGGAGACGCACCACGTATCATTAAATCAAAAGAAGTGCATGGTCCACTAGGCAGAAAAGGGTGGCTTTACACACTTAGGGTGAGTCTCGGAGTAGATGACAAAAGAGTTAGATGAAGACATATGTCAACAAAAGGCTACAGAGAAGAACAAGCCCAAGAGTACATTAAAGCTTTCTCCCCCCAGAAAAAATAGATTAAGGTTTAACTGAAAGAAAGATTTAAGTCTCTGCTTATCTTGTTAGGGAATGACGAGGTAAAGGAAAGGGTCAAGCAGGTCAAGGCCTTGCCATGCACCACCTGACAGCTTCCTGAAATGGGTACATCTGCCAATTCCTTTTCCCATCGAACACTCTCTCCTCAAAGCAAGCCTGAAATCCTGGCATGAAACACACATGGAGAGGAGGAAAGAGGACAGAGGTGCTGATTTGAGCAGATCTTCATGTGAAAAAAAAAAAAAAAAAGAAAACCAGCCAAAGGCAGTGGGATGGTCTCCAACACCAAATATGCAAGCCACAGATCAGCACTGGGGCAAAATACAACAGTCTCCGCATCTCCAAGTTTCACTGTCTCCTGACCTCAACCCAAACCTAGACCTCTTCTCAGGACAGGCCTTATCCTCTTGTGGTCAATGTCTGCTCATTCGCTCATGACTTACATGCCACAAGCTGGGTGAATCACAGCTACCAACCAATTTTCCTTCCTTATGATCCATTTCCCCTTCAGTTCCCTTTCCTGGCCGCAAATCCACAACTGCTTCACAAACTTGCACTAATTCATCATTTCTTCTTCTTCTAAGCTAGAGGGCAAAAGACATGTTAGATGCCATCTTGGTCTAATATTGTTGACATTCAGATGGCCAAAAGGCAACTGGTAGGTGCCCACCCACCTCTGAACTACCTTATCCCTCAGTTCCTAATTGCCAGTGTCCAGATCCCGTGGCCCTTGTGTTGACAGAAAGAGTGCATTGTGTCCTCTCTGAGACCAAGGACATCTTACTCCTGAGGATCTGAAGACTCAGTGTCCCAGCAGATAAAACACTAAATAGATATCATGTTAGCCAAGAAGGCTTCAGGGTCTGAATAGTCTTACATATTCAGCTACTTCAATCAAGTCTGACATATATGGCTAAAATAAAGAAAGAACATCAGTTACTGGTACTGCTCAAGTTCCAGCCCCAAGTGGCAAATCATTTATAACCATAGACTTAAGTGTTATGAAAATGCTCTGGCTTCAACTTACATAAACCAAAAGAGTCTGAGTAGCAGCTTCCCGTAGTCCATGCCATAACACATGTGGAATGAATTCGTGTGTTGGTGTTCTACAATTATCATGTTGAGCAAATGTGTGCAACACTTTACACCAACATTCCTGGACTGAGTCAAAGTTTCAGGTTGAAATGCTAATTCCAATGATATTACTTTCTGGATCAGGCACAGAGAAAGAAATACGTAATTGGACATCTCAGGAAATGATCCAAAGATTCTCTAAAGGCACCTGTGGCGAGACTGCTCTGAGAACCAACACGAAGGTATGACTCCCAAGGAACATTAGGAAAGTGCTTCCAGGCTGCATACAGGAGCCACGCAGAGACATGCTAGTCCTGTGCAGTGTCTACATGATGATTTTATAATTCAGAAAAGAACAAACCTTGTGCTAAAACAGGTGCTGATTAATCAAAAGCTCCAACTTTCAAAGAGAAATCAGTAAAGCCTTAACTATTGACTACTTTAAAGTTTTCCACTGAAAGTCTGCAATGCCAAATTAATGTCACCAGATTGTCCACTAAAAGTGAAATGTTTAGCCAACCAACCCCAACTCATTAGCTGTATTTCGTGCACAATGTCAAGAAAAAAGTGGCTAATGATTCTCTCTGAAGAAGCTTCATTAGCTTTCTGGCATTGTTTGTAGACAAAAAAAGCCAGGGCAGGATTTTGAGACTCTGGGTTATTACTCCTTGACTTAGAAAATAATATTTCAGAATCATTTTAATTCAAAAAGACAAATAAAAGGACCTAAGTATAAAGCAGTCAGATTCAAAGGAGTCCTCAAAGAACTTAGTCCCAGCATTAAATCAAAGTAAAGCAAGGCTAATAGAAGAAACAAAATCAAAGCATCAAGAAAAAATAAATAAAAGGCTTAACTACTATGCAGATCTTGAACTCTAAAAGAGAAAAAAGGGTATTTAGCATTCTGCCATGTAAACCACTTAACTAGTTTCTCAAGTCTGCCTCCAAATAGAATCACACATGCCTTAGATTTCATCATATCTCAAACACAACCTATCACTGGCCACATCCACAAACTCTTACCATGACATAGTAAAACAAACAAACACAACCTTCTCTTCTGAAATCCATACATCTCTAAATTAATTCACACTGCAGTAAATTTACCAAAGTACACACTTAGCAACTGTATAACTATTTGTAGTATTCAATGGTTCCTGCTCTTCTGGAATGTAAAATAAGGTCAAATACGCATGTTTCAAATTACATAATTCATTTTAACGCTCAGGTAGAAGAGAACAGACATAGCCAAACACTGTGACTGCAAACAGCCACAGGGCTCTCTCTACCTTGCCAGCTTGATGCATCGCTCATCTTTGAAGACCTGACCTTCTTTTCCTGGCAAGTCATTCTGCATCATCCCCCACCTGGAGCTCAGACCTCAAGCACCCGCGCCCGGAGCCTGTCCCCTCCGTCACAGGCATGCCTCCCAGGCTAGCGTTTGTAGCCAACTGCAGCTCAGACAACTGCTTGGGCGAAGAGAAAGGAAAAGAAGCATTTTTGCAATTGAAACCTTTACTTTCAAGGTATCTGACTTCACGTTATTCTTTTATCTTTAAAGAGAGAACAAGGAAAAGAAGTAGAGGAAAAACTAAGCAGAAGCTAAGGAAGAAAGACGGATGCCAATCCCGGCTAAGGGTTGTGAAGGCAGACAGGCCCAGCGGCGCTTCAGCTTGGCGACCTGGGGCTAGGTCTTTCCCTGATCTGCTTGACTTTCTGTTTTTTCTCATTTGTCAAGTTGGGCTGATGATATCAGACTAAGTTCCTGCAAATAATATAAAGATAAGCATATGAGGAGCTTAGCATCACTGAGTGGCCTTACAAAGAACAGAAGCCGTGGAAGTTTTCAGAAAGAAAGTGTCAAGGATTCAAAGAGAAGCAAGAAATCACTGGGGATTGATGCTTTGGTTGTTTTGGTTGTTTTTTTCTCTTAAACCAGTCTTGAAATCGCTCCTGATCACCTGTTGCACAATAGCTAATATGTTTCATTTAACAATGAATGTGACCCCCCCTCCACTCCTAATGCTCCTCTTGGGTGTCAAGGTACACACAAGCTAGCTCAGGAAGCTGAAATCGCACAGAAAATGACTTAGGTTGCCAAGCATTTGCATGCACTGCACAGTGCAGCTGCGGCAGTGATCTGTAGTATGGGTTGATGAGGGATGACCTGTCCCAATGTCATGGTGGAGAGACAGCAGACACACAGGAGAGGGGAAGGCTTGTCCGATGCACAGGAAGAAAATGCTCCATTGCTGAGTTTTGCCTTGAAATATCAGAAAGATGAGAAGGAGAACTGAACTTGAAGGAGAAATGGTGGCATCTGTAATGGTTGGATTTTATGTCAGCTTGTCAGAAGCTACCGTCGTTTCGGAAGAGCGGACCACAACTGTGGAAAAGGTTGGCCTGTAGGCAGCTCTATAGTGTGTTTTCCTGATTGATCATTGATGTGGGAGGGTCCAAGTCACCGTGGGCAGTGCCAGTGCAGCAACGGTGGCCTCAGGACATATAAGAGAGCAGGCTGATGGAGTCGTGGTGGGCAAGCCAGGAAGCGGTGTCTGCCTCGGCCTCTGCATCAGCTCCTGCCTCCAGCTTCCTGCCCTGAGTTCCCTGGATGGTGGATTTGAGCTATAAGATGGAATAAATAAACCCTTTTCTCCCCGAGTGATTTTGGTCACGGTCTTTTATCACAGCAATAGAAACTGTGACTAAGACAGCACCCCAGGGTGGGGAGAAGATAGACAAAAAGCAGCAAATACACAGGAGCAAAGGAATTAGAGGTGAATCAAGTAAATAAAAAGGGTGTCTGCCTCATCCCCTCCTCCTGCAGATTTCTCATGGAGGAGTGTTTCACGGTCCCGGTATTACTGAGGAGAAAATAAACCACACGTTTCTGTTTCCCAGTTAGTTTGTCATTACCATCTTCAACAATGGGACTGCATGGGCCGGGGTGGGGTCAGGGGTTATGAAGGTGGGCTGCACTGGGTGCTGTCCAGCTCTGCCACTCCTAGCTCCTTCCAGGCCTCTCTTCCCTTATATGCAAATGAGGAGGTGTAAAACCCCTGTAGCACCTGGGAGGGGTCATCAGACTTTTAATAAATTCCCTAGTTGTGAAGACATAGAATATGCAGAATCTGTAGGAAGAAATTCATGTCCACTGCCAGTAATTGTTATAGTTCATGTGTGCTTCAAGTGCAGCGCAGCTACGGAATGTGCTGACACCGCCTTGCACGTGATGTAAGGAGGTACCAAGGTGAAGCCACATGACAATCTCTTCCAAAAGTACCAGCAGCCACGATGAGCCCCATCCAAAGCAAGACCCGCCGCACACCTGGCTTGGTGAATGGCCTCCATCCACTCCTTCCCAGCCTGCTCCTCCTCACAGCGCAGCTCCAGGGGTCTCTGACCTTCGTGCCCAAAAAGGACAGTGAAGTAATACTGCAAAGAAAAAGAAAACACAAAAGGCTTATAGTTTTCCTTTTCAAGAGCAGAATTTCAAGAACAGCATTTGCCTATGAGAAATATAAACTTACAAAACCTGCAGCATGATATAAATCATATTTCAAAATGTAATGTCATGCCTGATCCAGCCAGAAATGTCTTTGCGTCCTGGTGGTGACACAGAGAGCATTTTAGCACTCCTCAGCAGCCCACAGCCCTGCTGTACTGCATAAGTTTATTTAAGAACAAAAAGAACATTGTACCAATCTGCCAATGAAGAATAAAACTGAAAGCTAACATGCTAATGTTGCCAGAAGTTTTCGTTATGGAGGGGATAAAGCGCAAGGGAACGGAGTCTACTCCACTGAACCATCAGACACAGCCTAAACCACTCTCTATCCAGGCTCCATTCTGGGAAGGCCTGTGACTATAATTGCCTCTAATTGCTGCTATTGCCGCTTCGGTAGCCTTAGCAAGCATCAGTGGCACAAGCCCTGTGCCACAGACAAATTATATTTAGCATGGGAAGGAAAGATAATTGCCATCCTGGAGGTAAGTCACTCATCAAAATATCTGTTTGATGAGTGTGATCTAATTTCTTGTCTGATAGATGAAAAAAGAAAAAATTATTTTATCAGGATTACAACTATTTTTCCCATTTGACCTTTATTTATGATCACCCGAAATTGAAAACAATATCCTCTTATGAGTAGATAGAAAAATTCTGGTACATCTTCTCAATGGAATACTACTCTAGTAAAAAGAAAATTATTGCTAAAATCAGCAACTTGAATGCCTCCTACAGGTGCTGTACAACACTAGGAAGTCGGCCTCAAGCCGCTACATCGGGAGGACTAGAGAGCCACCACAGTGGTTAGGATCCCTCACTGTTCTTGTGGAAGATCTGATTCTCTTCCCAGCGCCTAAGCCAGGCAACTCCAGCCATAATGACGACAACACCCTCTTCTGGCCCCCACAGCACCTACACGTGTGTGCAGAGGCACACACTTAAAATAAAATAAATACGTGTTTAAGTTTTATACTCTAAAATTTTCTTTCTGTGATACTATTGAAAGAGCAGCAGAAAACAAATCAGTCGTTTCTGGAGCTCAGGGAAGAAGCAAGTGCCTAGAAAGGAACAACACAAGGATTTTTGCAGGGTTCCCTCCTTCACCCCTCAGAACCCCCATATCTTTGGCCTATGGGTAGAGATCAGTACCCCATTAGGGGTAATTTTACTGCTGTGTTCCTTTACCAGAATAACAATATAGGTTTTCCCCTAGGCTTATGGCATGTGTGGTCTCAGGTTCTTATCATGGAGTTGTCCTTATATCTAAGCAGTAAGTGGTTACTCTCGTGACATATGTGGCACTGTTATTACGCAAGTATTGCTTGCAGACGGGTGGTCGACGTAGGTCGAAGGATTTGTAGATGGTGCCATTGAGCGCTATCTTTTCCTCCAGTTGCAGAGTCCCGTCCTGCACCATGAACACTTGTCAGTGAGGATAAAGCTTCCAGCAGGGCACCAGCTCGACTTCTCCATGGTGATCGCCACAAGAAAACGCACTATTTCCTTTTGTGTCAACCTGACACAAGCTAATGCCATCAGAGGGAGGGAGTCTCAACTGAGAAGAGCCTCTGTAAGATCCAAAGCTATAGGCGAACCTGTAGGGCATTTTCTTAGTTAACCATTGATGTGGGAGGACCCTGCCCACTGTGGGTGGAGCCATGCCTAAGCTGCTGGTCCTAGGTGCTATAAGAAAGCAGGCCAAGAAAGCCAGGAGGAGCAAGCCAGTACGCAGCATCCCTCCGTGACATCTGTACCAGCCCCTGCCTCCAGGTTCCTCCCCTGGGTGAGGTCCTTTCCTGACTTCCTCTCATGATGAACAATGTGAATGTGTAAGTCAAATATACCCTTCCCTCCCAACATTGCTTTTCTGTCATGGTGTTTCACCACAGCCATAGAAACCCTGACTGATTCATGTGTTCAGCAACAAGGCCTTATCATCAGGTTGTGGAGAGCAGCTAATAGCCTTGAAGACTGTATCTTCTAGATCCAACAGAATAGATATATAAGAACTTACAAGACTGTGGGAGTATGCATAGGAGCGTCACAGGTTAAAGTGTCTCAGCACTGTGAAGGGAAAGTAAACACAGTCTCTCCCTAACCAGAAGCCATTTGCAACTGATACTCCTGAGAGAGAGAGAAAATCAATTTTCTCTAATAGGGTGTCACTGGCTATGTCAGCCACACGGCAGGGCAGGCTTCATGCCCAGGAATAGCTGGCTAGCACAAAACAAACTCCACGGCTTTCTTGTTTGGTTTTGGCATGTTTTGGTTTGGGCTTGTTTTGATTTTTCACTTTAGGGGTTTGCTTGTTTGTCTGAGGCAGAGAATATTTAAAGTTGGGTTGGTAGAGAGGTGGAGAGGATATGGGAGGGTTGGGAGAGGGGAAGAACATAATCAGTGTCCATTGTATGAAAAGTTTCTGTTTTGTTTTGTTTTTTGTTAAAAATAAAACCCTAGCCCAGAACTGCGCCTCTTAGTGACCAGGTCAAATTTCCCTTCATGCTGCCAGCGCTGCAAACACCGGCTGTGAGCCCTCCGCCGGAGTCTCTCCCTACAGCCTTCTCTGCATTCCCAGTTTCTACAGCACAGGAACAATGCACGTTGCTCCAAGGCGACCCACCCTTAGTCTCCCTTCCCGCCTCGAGCCCGGTTCTTATCTCAGTCCACTCTTCAGATGTCCAGGGACCTGTCCCACACAGTTGTCTAATTCTGGCTACCCAGCCTGCGGTGGAGTTTATGGACCTGACACTTTGGTTTTACAAAGCAGAGAGTATTTTGTTATACTTTTTAACCAACAAAGTTTTTGTGATTATCTATATCATCTTAATTTTTATGCCATTTTATACCTCACTGATGTTTACAGAGTGGCAGACAGAAATTTTATAGCCATGATATCTAGCTTACGAGCTTTCTACACTTATCTAAGGTTAACTACAAAAACAAAAACAAACAAACAAACAAAAACAGAGAAAAACCTACCTCCATGCTTCTAACAAGGGACCACAAGAGAGAGGGGACATAGATAAGTGGCCGAAGGGGTGAGAGGCAGGTAGTGGCCGGGGACCGCCAGTGGGCATAGTTTACTTGTGTTATTAGTGGGCTTTCTTTCTAGAGCTTTGAGCTGAGTGAACGCGGAATCACAAAGCAGAAGAGGCTCCCATCTTGTACTTATGGGGAATATTCGTCACACTGTGTGCTATTATCAGCCTGGTTCACACTAGCATTCACTCTCTGTGCTGTTGAAGCTGGGTTTTGACAAATGTATCATATTGCCTGTTTACTGCTACAGGGTTTTCTTTTGGGTGATGAAAATGGTCTGGTATTAGGTAGTGCTGATGGTTTCACAGCCTTGTAAATAAACTCAAAACAACTGAGTTGCAGCCCATAAAACAGACAAAGTGTTGGGGTAGGATTTCTATCTCAGTTTTTTGAACAAGAAAAGTTGCAGCAAGAACAAAGGAGGCAGGCACCCAGGAGTAGTTACTTTGGTTTACACTTTAGAGTCACTCTCACCAATTCGCAACAACTTTCCCCAAAATTTTCCAGCTTGAATAAGCTGGTTGGCTTTTTGATGTGTTCTTTTCTGACAATCATTGATGGAGCTGAAGCTGTTAATGATGCAGGGGTGGTTCAATACACGGAAATCCATCAATGTGATCCACCATATTAACAAACTGAAAGGAAAAAAAAAACACATGATCATCTCCCTAGATGCTGAAAAAGCATTTGACAAAATCCAACATCCATTCATGTTTAAAGTATTGGAGAGATCAGGGATACAAGGCACATATCTAAACATAGTAAAGGCAATATACAGCAAGCCTATAGCCAACATCAAACTCAATGGAGAGAAACTTAAAGCAATCCCACTGAAATCAAGGACAAGGCAGGGCTGCCCACTCTCTCTGTATCTCTTCAACATAGTTCTGGAAGTTCTTGCTAGAGCAATAAGACAACTAAAGGAGATCAAGGGGAATAAAATTAGAAAGGAAGAAGTCAAAGTATCACTATTTGCAGATGATATGATAGCATACCTGAGTGACCCCAAAAACTCTACCAGGGAACTCCTACAGCTGATAAACACCTTCAGCAAAGTGGCCGGATACAAAATTAACTCAAAAAAATCAGTAGCCCTCCTGTATACAAAAGACAAAATGGCTGAGAAAGAAATTAGGGAAACAACACCCTTCACAATAGCCACAAATGACATAAAGAACCTTGGTGCGACCCTAACCAAGCAAGTCAAAGACTTGTATGAAAAAAATTTCAAGTCTCTGAAGACCTTTGAAGGATAAAAAGTTAACTCAACCTGCCCTCTAAAACTGGTGGTCTTCAAGCCCTTAAACCAACACAGCCTTTCAAACTGTTCCCTTAGCTGCAGGACTTGCTCTGACCTGGATTCCCGTTGGCATCAGCCCTGCTGGCAATGCTGCCTGTGACAGCAGCTGCTGTGGGTATTTGTCTGCCTCTCTCATCAAGCCTTTTCTATCCTCTTTACCACTGTGGTTTGGCTACTTGTCTCTCTAATATTTGCATGTACATATGAGGATTTTGAGAAGAATAGACATACTTGGGATCATTAATTCCAAAGTAGATATCAAACACTCTAATATGGGTATATATAGAAACCGAAGCTAGAATACAGAACATTGCCTTTGCCAAGGACGAGACAAAAAGAGCACTGTGGGTAGGGAAGCTGGAGAGATGGCTCAGCGGTTAAGACTGCCTACTCCTCTTGCAGAGTACCTGAGTCCATAGTTTGGTTCCTAAGAAGCACATTGGGTAGCTCACAACTGTCCAGAAGCCCATGGGCAGTTGTATTTACATGTGCAGAGAGAGAGATACAGAGACAGAGACAGAGAAGACTAAAATATGAAAGTAAATATTTAAAAAAAAAAACCCTCTGGGCAGACACAATGGAAAGCAGTTTGAAGCCCTTAAAAGACTATCAGGAAAACTTAAGAAGAAAATAATCTATCTCCTTCAATGACCAAAAACCAGAACATCAGTCTAAGCAAAAGAAAGGGATGAGACAGGATGACAGCTGGTGGGAGAAAGGGAGGAAAGCGGGGAGGGAGAAAAGGCTGTTTAACCAAATCATTAGACTAGCTAGAAGGGGCAGAGACCTCCAGTTCTAACTAATACAAGATGGCTAAATGCTTTCGAAGCCTTTTCCATGGCACCACTGCAGCTACAGGTGACAGTTGCTGTCCATATTTTGAATGTGAAAGTTATGTAATAATGGCCTCCCAATAGTCTTGACTGCTATGATGTGATGCCTTTATTTCAGGTTCAGCTGCTGCCTGAAGACAACAAGCAGAAACGAGACCCATATGACCACCTTGTCCAACTCAGAAGGGAAATAACCAAGAGTCAGTTCTGACCTTTCTTCACCTTCCCTCGAGATTGTGGAGGGTTGTATTGGAAACCATCAGATTTTAGGCAAGCTGAGATTTTCCTCCAGGGAATTATGTGTGCTGAGGTCCACCCTCCCTTTCCCTTGGGAATGAGAGTGGTGCATTCTCCTGGCCTCGGGCGTGTGTGTGTGTGTGTGTGTGTGTGTGTGTGTGTCCAGGTGTGTCTCCCAGGAGGTTACTCACAAAAGTTCCTGTGTTTTCTTTCCTAGAGTGTCTGGCCAGCTTAAGCTCTCAAAGACTATTGCCTGGGAGCTGCAAGCCAGGAGGATGAAAGAGAAACACTCACAAGAAAAGGCAAAGAAAAGGATGGTGTGTGCTTTAGTCCAGAAATTGGCCACATCTTAGTGTGTTGGGCAGAGCTCGCCTGAGAACCAGCAAGATCAGCCTAGGTATGCCAGCAGCTTGTAACAGAAAGAGATCTCCCTTCTGTCTGGTGCCATGGACATAGAAAGAGGATCACTGAACCCAGGGCCACTGAGAGATCGAGGTGAATTTCCTGCTTCTGGATGAATGTCCACTGCTGTGGAACCCAAGAGGCCATCCCTAAAGATTATGCTTTAATACCTGACCACACCCAGAGGAAGCCGTGCTGGGCCCCACTTAGGAAAGCCACACTAGGGGTAGGGGAGAGTAAGACTGGACCACCAGAGACTGAGGGACAGCGTGTGCCAGGCTCTGCCCTTTTCAAGCAGTAATGGAGTAGCTTTCCTTTCCCAGTGGGCCATCTGAGGCCACCGCACTAATTACCAGCCAAGACTGTCTGGGAGGAAACTGTGACTGGAGAACGCTGTGTGATATTAGAATAGTCAGAAAATGTGCTGGCTATATCCAAGACTTTATCTTGGGGCCCAGCATAGCTGCTCGAAAGAGAGACGGAAACAGCTCTCTCTGCCCTCCCACGTCCCCTCATGACGGTTCTGCTCATCCAAAGGGACAGTTATTCTTTTTTATTTTTTTCCCAAACTAAAACCATCAGTGCAAAGATGATTAACCTTTAGTTCTGAAGACAGACTTCAGTCTAATTTTATCTAAAAGGAAAATTAAGAAATGGACTCAATCAACAACTCAGGTTCTCTGCACATGCCATTGAGGACTGAGAACGCTGGACCAGGCCTGGAACAAAACCCATTCGGCAGTCGTGCCTAGTTCTTAAACTCCGGTGCAGGCAGAGGCTGGAAGGCCATAAACTGGAAAGCGACAATCCCATGAAAAAGCCACAAGCAGGGCCAGCACAGGACTTGACATTAAACCTAATAAAACACCGCTTAAATTTAAGAGAAAAGGAGTGGGAAGCAAAATAACAAGTCAGTGCTTCAAAGACAGTCTTCTAGAGGGTGGTGACTCCACAATGGTTGGCTTCTGTCCAAACTCGATGCCCAAGCCAGGAGACACACTCAGTGAGCGGACCTTCTAGCTGAGGGTTGCATGTGCCTCCACAGCTGTTGTTGCCTTGGGAGCCCAGTTCAAAGACACCCTTAAGAACAGCCAGGCAGTCCCATTTGCAGGGCATGCGCAATGGGTAAAGCGCGGTGCAGCACAGAAACGATGGGGGCGGGGGATAGCGAAGTGCAGCTTCTGGTTTCCAAGGCCGGGTTACATCAAACCCTGCCTCTGCGTGTGCCTACAACTTACTCCTTTTCAGCCTCAGGGATGGTGAGACAAGCCTGTAGTCATAGCTCTTAAAGGCTGAGGTTGGAAGATATTGAGTTTTATCTATGTAGGCTGTGTAATGAGTTCAGGGCCAGCCTGAGCTACACAGTGAGGCCTCATCAAGAGAGAGAGAAAGAGAAAGGAAGGGGTGGAGGGAGGGAGGGAAAATTAAGGGCTGGAGATGCAGTATAGTAGTAAGATGCTTGATTAGCATCTTACTTGATGTACGAGGCTCAAAGTTCAATCCTCAGCAGTGCTAAAAAACAAAGGAGGAAGGGAAGGAGGGAACAAAGGAACGAAGGAAGGAAGAAGGAAGAAAAAAAGCAGTTCAGTTTTTTGTGTGTGTGATTGGGCTTCCAGGTGTAAACACTATGGATCTATGTCTAGACCTGGTGCCCCACAGGTCCACTGGGAGTCAATGTTAGCAGCACACTGCCCTGGTGGTACAATGTGACCTTTGACTTGTTTCTCTGCAATAATTTCAATGTCCTGGATGATGAAGAAGAGGAAGAACAAATTAAAACAGTGCGATGGTCTTGTTCAGGTCCTGAAAGCCAACATTCTCCAACAGCCATGACGTTTATTTTTTCTTTACTGTTTGTTCTTACTGAGCTTTCTTACTGAAATGTCAAATCCCCAATAGATTCCACCTGGAAGGCTCTGACCTGAAAGATTCACCCTCTTCTATGTCAGTATCTCTGGGAACCATCTTCTCTCACACAGCCATACAGTTGTCCATGAATACATCTCAACCTTGACAGCCTTGACCCACTGAACATTGAAGTTACCACTGTGCCAGGCACACACACACACACACACACACACACACACACGTTCTAATTTTAGTGAATAAACTATAGTCAGTAAAGAAATGGGGGACAGCCTTGCCAGACCACAGAGGAAGATGATGCAGCTAGTCCTGATGAGACCTGATATCCTAGGGTCAGATAGCAGGGGAGGAGGACCTCCTCTATCAGGGGACTAGGAAAGGGGCACAGGGGGAGAAGACAGAAGGGGGCTGGGAGGAAACGAGGAAGGGGCTACAGCCAGGTACAAAGTGAATCAGTTGTAATAAATAATAAATAAGAAGACAAACTAAAACAGAAAAAAAGAAATCCAAAGCATAACTGACCCAGCAACCCTGCCTCAGCCACCCATCTACAGTGATTAGATGCATTACTATAGAATCACAGAATTTTAACCAATAATAAGTACATTACTCTAAGGGGAAAGACACTGTAAGGTATCAGCCATGTCTTTTTATCAAAAGCTATGAACAGAGCCTTTACCTCACAAACCCATAGCGGAACGGTAAGATGAGGGGCTATAAGTTGCCAGGTTCACCAAATATTCTTGTCTCATCTCCATGCCCTGTTTGTTGTGGCACTAGCCGCAACAGCGAAAATATGGCACCAGCCTATAGGCTTCTGCTATCAGATCAATGGCTTTTAAATGTTACTGCACCGATAATGGATAATGGAATGCTGTTCAGTTTAAAAGGGGAGTCCTGCCATATGGTGGACCTACAGAACACTGTACTATGAAATGAACCAGAAATAGAAAGAAAACACCACATGATCTCACTAGTTTATGGAATCTAAAGCTGAACTCAGAAACAAAGAGTAGCTTGGCAGTCAGTGGAGGCTGAAGGAAGAGGACAGATGTGGAAAATGATGTGCCAGCAAAAATGTTTTGGTAGGAAAAATAAGTTTAAGTGATCAATTGCAGAGAGTGGCAACTGTAACAAATAATAACACATTATTTCAAGAGAATCCCACTACTAACCCACTGTGCACTTGTGGTGTACTTTTCAACATTGTAACTGTTTCCATCACAAGAAAAAGGGTGTGAGATGATGGCTGTGTTCATTAACCTGACTTTATCATTCTATGTTGCATACATGATTCAAAATATCACATTGCACCACACACACACACTCATGCACACATGCACATACACACAAAAATCACATGTCAAAAAAGGTTTTTCTTTAATATCTATCTTTGTTCAAAAAATATTCTTATAGCTTCTAGAATAACCCTTAAAAACATGAAATGAACAGCAGTATGAAATTTTGGTAAGTGGTGTAGCTTTAACCTGACCAATTACTTTCAGCTTTCCAGCCTTTTCTGCAAAGTGTTGCTTGACTGGGCTGTGCCTGTGATAGGACAACTGGAGCCTACTGTGAGACGCTCTCTTACAACTGCAGCCCCTCAGCTTTGTAGACTATGGGTTTGCTGTGACTACTGGTGACGCCCACGGGACAATACTGTTCCTGGCCTTCCTCTGCTTTCTCCATTTCTCTACGTTTGAATCATTGATAATAAGCACATGTAACTATGTAGCCAACACAATTCTGTGCATTTTCATCTCGTAACATTTGAATCACTTAAAATAGACGTGCACAGAATTATAAACATCAGTACTAAAGACAATTAATCAACTCTTTTGTTATTCTTTGAGACCGGGCCTCTCTCTGTTGTCCTGGATGTCCTAGAACTCTCTCTGTCAGTGGCACAAATATTAAACAACTTTGGTCCAGTAGATCAGGATGTAGCTCCCAGCTACTCCTTGGCGCCACGTCTGCCTATCTTCATGCTCCGTGCCTTGAAGATAATATAATGGCCTACGCCTCTGAAACTGCAGGCAAGCCCCAGTGTAATGCTTTATTTAATGAGCTGCCTTAGTCACGGCATCTCTTCATAGCAATAGAACAGTGACACAAATAGCTGCCATGCTGTCAGGCTCTCTTGCTCCTAGAATCCTTGGTGCCTGCAGGCCTAGGATGATGACGGGAGAGATTCAGGTACTCAGGAGAGTTGGGAATGGGACGTTGAGAGAATGGCAGTAAGCTGCTGCCATTACTATTGTCTTTATGTCTTCACTCTGAAATGGGGTGAGGTACGTTAGTGTCATCAGTTCAATATTAGCATGCTGTGGAGAGCTGAGCAGGAGCCGGCTCCAAGGTAAAGGGGTACATAAAAATGAAGGCAGAGAGGGCTTATTATATGTATCACACCCTTAGTTGCTTTGTGAACCCAAATGAGGAGCCAGTCTCAGCAAAGGCAGCTTCCAAGTGTTTGTCATAACAGGACCACAGCTCTGAAGCATGGTAGAGCACTTGACCCTCTGAGACACTGGAGTCTGGCCTTCCTACTTGTTCCTCATGAATTTGAACAACCCCATTTGGTGGACCATTCTAGCCCAGGGCATGTATTTCTTCTCAGCAGCTCTGTAGATTGTTATGACCATCCGCCCAATCAGAGGGGAGATTTTGCATCTTCAGGACGTGGAGAAGCACAGAGGCAGGTTGGCAGCAATTCTCTAGTCTGTGTTCAGAAGCAGGAATAAAGTATTAGGTTGCTCTTCTTTTGATGTAAGTCCTCTTCTCTGTTCTCATTTTCCCCTTCTTCCTATAACTATTTATAAAATGAAATGAAGTCTGTCTTAAATGTTTACTATGCTGATGAAGCTGAGCTATTTACCCTTTACTTACATTGACTCTGATGACTTTAACCTTCATGTATCCCAAACACACCCCAGCCAGCAGCTACTTTCACATGCACTGGAACTTTGAATGTTTTTCTGGTATATCTGACCCTTTCTGATATCCGGTCCTGGTCTCTAGATCTGATCAGCTGTTACCACAAAAGACTGAACGTAAGGGAGATGAGAGAAGGGGAGCTAAGTCAGCCTGAGGTCTCTTTAGAGGAGGAGATCTTAGTCTTACTGTCATACGGTCTATCAAGATGTTCCCTGCAAAGACTTTCTCTGCCTATCACCTGTAGTGACAATTGCTCAGGCTGTAATGGAAGAAGAAAAGCTTCGGGTTTTACCATTGACTCAACTCCACTGACATTTAGGAGAAAAAAAAATTATTCTTGTGCTTCGGTGTGCTTCATAGCACAGAATCATTTTGTCTCTTTACTATAGTTATATACATGGGCTCTTTTAGCACCACCACCAACAAAAAAAAAAAAAAAACCCACCTTCTGAGTGGATTAAAAATAAATTTTACAACCATCATCTTTTTCACATTACTTTTTTAAGTGAAGCTCTGTGTGCGTATGTGTGTGTTGTTGTTATTGTTAAAGTAGATACCAAATTGTTCAGCTGTTCACTGCATCTTGAATGGCCCTACTCCAAATCATGGTGAAACTCAACCTGTTGTGAGATATTAAGTAGATAGGACCTTTATAAGCGATTAGCCCTCAAAAATGAATTTATTCATTCATGAGTTAATGGACTGATGGATTAGTAAGTTACCTCAATACTGGGTCTGTGATAAAAATGGCATCTTGGATCAGTCTCTTGGACATGACCTCCAAGTCATGTGATGACCTAAGCCATAATAGGCTTCAGTCAGGCAAGAGCCTTGCCAGATTCAGCCCCTGTCCTGTGCTCCCAACGTGGAACCTCCTGGTCGTCATACAGTTTACCCAATCTGTGACACACAATCATAGTAACAGAAAACATGCCTTGTGTAAGGCTTCCTGGGAAGATCTCTATGATGCTGAATGTTTCTCTCTCCTGATAGATTCACTCCTTTCAGTGCCTCAATTCGGAAATGAAGTGAGCTTGGCCTATGGAAGTATACATCAAGTGAAATGTGGTTTTTCCTTCTTGAAGCCAGATTTGTCACAGACACCATCACTCAGTGCAAGCAAGCTCTTCTCATCCTTCTGGGAAGATTCTGCACATTGCCTCTGAAAAGACAGCGGTTCAATTTGAGGAGACCACTGTTGGAATGTTAGTCACTCAGGACTCGTCTTGACCTGAAGCACAGTGTGAATTCTAGCGTACTTTCCTTTGTGCTAAATTTTATCTCAAGTAACACAGAGGCCACATATTTTCCTAATGATGAAATATGGTAACACACATCAAAATGCCTTGGAAATCAGGCTTCTCATCATCACCGTGGAGGTGTAGCTGCTTGACACACTTCAGATACTGTCACCCGTACTGCCTAGGACACTGGACTCCTCATAAAGCTGAAGAACAGAAACTGTAGCATTTCTGCCTTCCTGAGAGAAAGCCGCTAGGGCATGGAGGGAAAAGTCAGGGATGTAATTCAACCACAAATGGGCATACAGAGTTCTTGGTAACCAGGGATGGGAGCATACTGTTTCTATAGAGCTGGTGGCTTATGAAATGTTTTGTAAATTTTTTGGTAGATTTTCAATGTTCATAATAAAACTGTTTCTAATTCTCACAAAGCCTTAAAGAAAATTTGTATTCTGAAGCATCCATGACACAGAGTATGTGGAATGGCTTCTCCCAGCAGAAACCAGCATACAGGATAGAAATTTGAAACTATGGCTAAATCAAAGCATTATCATGTATAAAATCTACAACATGTAGCAGTGTCAGCTTTTACAAACTTCCTTAAATATGACTATTTAGAAAACATATTTTAGTGGCTAGAACTTCAATTTAGCATCCAGTTTAAGAATGCATTTAATTGCCTCCTGTGGTGGTTTCTACTGCAAGTGGAAAAATCTATTCAGTCTAGCTTCTAAATATCAAACAACTGAATCAAATTAAACTGTCTTCACTGGAGAGTGAACAGGATAATAAGAGGTCAGAAAACTTGTCACTTTAAGAAATTTGCAGGCAAATGGTGGGATCTAGAAAAGATCATCCTGAGTGAGGTATCCCAGGAGCAGAAAGACACACACGGTATATACTCACTTATATAGACCTATAAGATAGGATAAACATACTAAAATATGTTCACCTAAAGAAGATAAACAAGAAAGAGGACCCAGAGTAAGATGATCAATCCTCACTTAGAAAGACAAATGGGATGGACATGGGAAGAAGGAGAAAACAAGTAACAAGACAGGAGCCTACCACAGAGGGCCTCTGAAAGACTCTACCTAGCAGTGTATCAAAGCAGTTGCAAAGACTCACAACCAAATCTTCAGCAGAGTGCAGAGAATCATACGATAAAAGAGGGAGATAATATGACCAAGAGAGGACAGGAGCCCCACAAGGACAAACTATATCAGGGCATGGGGGTCCTCTATGAAGCTGTTTCTCCAACCAAGGACCATGCATGGATATAACCTAGAACCTCTGCTCAGATGTAGCCCATGGTAGGTCAGTATCCAAGTGGGTTACCCTTGTGAGGGGAACAGGAACTATTTCTGACATGAACTCAATGACTGGCTCCTTTACCTCCCCATCCTAACCCCCGAAGGAGGAACAGCCTTGCTAGGCCACAGAGGAGGACATGGCAGCCAGCCCGGCAGATAAGTTAGGGTCAGATGGAAGGGGAGGAGGACTTCCCCTAGCAGTAGACTTGGAAAGGGGCAGGGAGGAGATGAAGGAGGGAGGGTGGGATTGGGAGGGAATGAAGGAGGGGGCTATGGCTGGGATACAAAGTAAATAATGTGTGATTAATATAAAAAATAAAAATTAATAATAAAAAAATAAAATAAAATTATTGCTAACATAAAAAAAGAATAGCTAAAAGCTCTTGACATATTCAGTTGTTCTCCCAATCTTTGAAAGACAATCATATAAATATTGGAACAGAGAAACTTTCATTGACTGAGGGATCTGAGATGCCAGCATAGTGAAATATGTGAGAGAAAAATGCAAAGTTCAATGGCTTAGGTCATCCATCGTCTTGGACTTCTATATTTGTTAAATTTTCATATGCCTGTCCTTCTTTTCTATTATCACTCCAGACAGGAACAAATGTTGTTGAAGATAATTAACTGTTGTGTGTGCTGAATTTCACCCAACCCCAGCATTTTCACTGATTTATAGAAAGAGACATCTGGTCAACCCCAGACCCACAACTGGAACAGACTTGGGAATTTAGTCATCATTGTCACTTTTCTCCTACTGTCATTAATCCAAAGTCCATATAAGCCTGGATATGTCTACGTTCATCTGGAGATCACCAAATACTTTCACCTGTTCATGTTCCTATTTCAAGTTTTGGTTTCATTTGTCCTTTGCTAACCATATTCTCATTTGGAGTGGGGACCAAGTACAGTAAGAACAGATGCTGTTAGCACCTGTGGTAGTTAGAACCACTTAGCAGAGGGACAAATAAGCAAGCATTGCTGAAAACAAATATGAAGTGCTGTATCATGTAAGGATTATGATGATGCCAAAAATGGGCAAGATAAATATGGATTTGGGACAGGCTCCAGGTTTATTCTCGGTGTGACTTAAAGCTGGAGATTTGAAAGACCTTTCTGAAAACAGAATGCCTTGAGCAGTTGACTATCTCTGTTGCTGATGCATTTATTTATTTGGGGGCTACACATGCCCCCATATTCATATAAAAGTCAGAGGACAACTTTCAGAAGTTGGTTCTCTACTTCATCACGTTATTCCCAAGAATCAAACTCAGGTCCTTAGGGTTAGTGACTAGTAACCTTATCTACTGAGCAATTTAACTAATCTACTATCTCTACATTTCTAAGCACTGGTAGCTAGAAAGGGATCCCTGACCTTGGAAAACAAAACCTGATGACCTCTATGATCCCATATTACTTAAGTCCTTTAGTGCTCAAAACATGATTTAGGATTGTATTCTTATGATATACAATAGCAGATGCATTGAAATGCATATACATGCATATATATATGCATACATATATATACACATATATATAATACTGGCTAGACCACGGTTCTGTCTTTGGTTTTTAATACTCTAGTTTTTACTACATAATGCCTTCCCAAATGAAAATAAAAGAAAATGGAAGCCTAAACAAAGAAGTAGTGGCTTTTTTAAATGTGTATGTGTGTATGTGTGCCTGGGTGCATATATGTGTACCACTGGTGTGTAAGTGCATACAGAGACCAGAAATGGGCATTGGGTGCCCTGGAACTGGAGTTAGAGGTGGTTGTGTACTGCTTAATGTGTGTGCTGGGAAGAGAACATGGGTCCTTTGGGAGACCAGCAAATGCACTTAAGAGCACTGAGCATCATCTCTTAAGCCCCATCGGTAGTGCCTTTTAAGAAGCGATGTACTTTATAATTTGCCTGGTTTAAGTTATAAATCATAGAGTAAACTTGCCAAATGAATTGGGAAACATCACAGCACTGAAGATTTTTAGCTAGAATTTTAATTTGTTAAATTATAAAAAGCAACAGAAAGACTCCTTTAAAACAAATGCAACTGTTTGACAACAAAATGAAGGGAAGATTTGACTTTTGAAAGAACAGAACTATAAATGAGATTAATGTCCATATACTCTTCGCATGAGGATATACCACAGTTTGGGTAGTGCCACAGAAATAAATCTAGCACAAAGTCACAGTTTTACTGGTTTGAGATGTAGCTGAGGACAGAACTAAGAGGATTACCATAATAGAAATTACAAGAGAACATGATGAGAGCTTTGGGAGGCTCAGAGAGGATGTACCACATTCTGTGTGTAACCTTTGGCTCACATCTTTCAGGAGGCCTGAACTGTGTAAGCAGACTCTAAGGAGCATCACAGAAAACAGCCCTGGAGAGATGAAAAATCATAAGGCTGTAGCTGTCCACAAGAGAGAAGAGAGACTGGAGATCACGCTGGCCAAGTACACTGTCTTTAAAAGTAACTCTCTTTAAGGGAAAAGAGCAGAATTCTGAGTCTTGCTATAAACTCCAGTATGTTCAATACACACTAACAAGTTATTGGCATGCAGTCTACAATAAATAAAACAAAAGCAAAACAGGAAACTGTGATCATGAGAACTATGACCCAGATGTTAGTTAGGGCTTCCACCTATTAAAGTACATGCACAGAAAAGAGAAGCAGGCTAGAGCGTTCTTGGTAAGAGGAAATGTATACTGTCAACCTGTGGCCTCCACCTCTGTCCCATCACCATGGTCCTTGTTCCCCTTCCCATTTATGTCAGCACTAGGGTAGCCAACCATCACTGACTACAATGTCAGTTTGTCGTGTTTGTGCTGTGCCTAGTGAACTGACTTACACAACACAAAATAAGTACTTCAGGGAAAAATAACAGTCAGAACTACTTAAAGCTCTAATGGGTGCTGTAGACATTGTCACTTATGGGACGCACTCCTATGTCTGTCATCCCTGTGCTTCTCCTCCCTGTTCTAAACCTAATCTTTTTCCTTCCAGACCATGGTGCCAGCCGGGCCGTTCACCACCACCCACTAGTCTGTATCTGAGTCCACTTCTCTTTTTACTTGAGGTGGATAGCCAGGTATACAACCTCATGGCCTGACCAGTGGGAGGGCTTTCCAAATCACAGCCTGGCTACACCACACTGAGCTAATATATCTAATCCAACCTTGAGCTCCTTCTTCCTCCCTATCTGATTCTGGGGATCTTACAGGATCTCACACACAGGGTTAATAAAAGGGTGTGTGTGTTTTACAACTCTGATGGATGCCCTGGAGGTGAAGGGTTAACTGTGTCCAAGTGGTCACACTTCAGCTGTAGTGATGAGCTGTTAGGCATGGTAGCCCACAGTAGTCTAGTGTGGTCCCCTTCAGGAAGGGCCTTACCCCTGGGAAGGCCCTGCCTGTCACTACAGCAGACTTTAGGCAATGACAGAGCTTCTAGAAGCTGTTTTCTGAGCACTCTCTGCAGCTGGACAGCTCCTCCTCCCTGAAGGGCAGATTTGGAAACAACCAGGGAGGGGTGCTGGTATAATGTCTTTTTTAATGTCTACACCTTACCCTTGTTCATTCAAATACTGATTTTTTCCCCCACCCCACCCCCAACTCTCTGGTTTCAATCCAGATATTGCATTGTGATACTCATTCTAAGCATCCTGTCTCAACTCTTGTGTAAACAGGAACAAAATAAAAGCAACTATAACAATGTTGAGCAGGAGGAGCCAGAGGACAGGAAAGAGGGGAAGAGCAAGAAGGTGGAAGAGGAGTGGGAGGAGAAGGAGGAGAAGGGGCCAGAGGAGAGCAAGGAGAGCAGAGCTGGAGGAGAGATCTTGGAGGACATGGAGCATGAGCCAGACCTAAGATTTCACAAAAAGCAAGTATAATGTGGGAAATATAAATGTTAGGAAACCGAGGGCTTAGAGGTTTAGGAGGGAGTAAATATTGCCCAGCATTGTGTTCTAGGTTAACTAAAAACCCAGTCTCTGTGTGGTGATTTGGTTATACAGCTGCTGAGGATTAACAGCAGCATTTCCAGACGCTAAACCAATAGTAAATATTAATAACAACCTACAACAGAGAAGTGCCCCAATCCACAGCTGACAAAACTTTACTTGTAAGTAGATAAAGTGTAGAGTATCAATATAATGCAAAACTCTTTAGCAAGTGAAATATAACTATAGGTTCATGTAAAAATGTGACTGACTACCCCATAAATTATCATTAATTGTAGAAGAAAAAACAGCCTAATTGTGGGAAGCCCTGGAAGATACCGTATTAACCATGTGCAAAACATTGAGAAAAATAGTCAACTTACACCTAGAAATAAGGCGAAAAAGCAAATGGGGCAACACATTGATAACCAACCGGTTAGTAAAGGACATAGAGTTCTTTGTAGGACTCTTGAGTTTCTTCTGAAATCTCAAGTAATAATAAAACATATCTTACACAGTTGTTGCCAGGCATGGCAGAACATGCCTGTAATACTAACATATGAAGGAATAAACAAGAGAATCATGGCTCAAGTCAACATGGGCCATGCAAAGATATATTCTATCTCAAATATAGATAGGGGATAGAAGATAGATGACTGATAGATATATGATACATAATACATTTTGACCTTTTAAATTAAAAGGCCAATTCAACATTATTATATTCAGCAGTATATTTCTGTACATGTGGATCTATCATATAAACCACCTATAACTTCAGGCTGCTTTTACATACATGATGTGGAGAGAGGTTAGTATTATGTGAATAAGTTAAAAAAATTCAAGACTTTGAACAATAAGTGTAACATAACTGACACTTAAAAATAAGCATATGTAACATTTATGTGAACATAATATATGTTACTATAAGCAAGTTCAAACAACACATACAAAATAATCAAATATAAACTGAAGGAAGAAATATAAAAACAAACCACACAGCAAGGAAACTCCTTCCTAGAGAAGCAGGTATTCATATGCTCAGAGCATGTGTGAAAATTTTCACTGCTATAGTGTCTTAATAGCAAACACATGAACAAACAAACAAAAAGCAACAAACTGGACTATGAGCTTGGGGTAGAGGGCTTACCTGGCATGTGCAAGGCCCGGGATTTAATCCCCAACACCAAAACAAATTTAAAAGAATGTTATCTGGCACAATAGTGTGTGTCTTTAGTCCTGAATACTCAGAAGGCTTGAACTGGCTCAAGTTAAAGTCTATCCTGGGCAACATAATAAAACTTTATCTCAGGAGAGACAGAGAGAGAGACAGAAACATACACAGAGAGAGGGCGGGGGGCCACAATATGTATTGGCCACTGTTGGACCCTGCTGTTAAGTCTGGCGTTACTGGATAGCCCTTGAGCTTGGTGTAAAGATGACAGACTCCCTTCCTCAGCTGGGTTCCCTCCTCTCCCCCTGATTTGGGGAAACCCCTGATCCTCTAAGGAGAATCTTGTAGCCCTCAGGAAAAGTTCAGCAAGAACCTGGGGATTCCTGAAATATCCCACCTTATGCTAATAAGACCTTAGCTTTTAGCAAATGGCCTTTAACCATCCTCGGAGTTCTTCTGCTACCTCCAGGATAATTAAGTGCAGTGTTCTTCTTATGGCAGGACTGTACCACCACATGTAAATGAAGTATCTCTAGCACCCTTTGCCCCATCCAATCAAACACATTCACCCCAAAACCCCTCCCACCACCCAAGGTTTCTAAGTCCTTGTTTCACATGAAATAAATGTACTACCACATCTTAACCACCTGAGACTCATCATTGACTGGATGCCTGGGGCTTGGCCAGCCAGGCAACCACAGCTGCCTCTGTCACTGATGAAGCCCACGGGCCTGCCACAAGCTCAATGTTTGTCTGTGGAGCAGTGGAACAGGACACAGCGTCTGCCTGAATACTGAATTAGCATGGCAGCTTAACTGAAGGTCTGTAGCACTGCAGTATAATCACCCATTTTGGAACAACCAAGTTTCCACTGCTGTATGGTACCAGCAATCTCATTTAAAAGAGCTAATTGTAAAACAGTGGGAAATTCTTTTCCATACCCCAGTGAGATCAGCCTTGCCCTTGGACCCCGATCTGAGTGCTCTAGCACTGCTGAGCAAAGAGGAACCTGAGACTCCCAGGTTCCACCTGTTTCCTGCCCGGAAGCCAGCAATGCCTGGACCTGCCTGTGAGAGGCGTGTGAACTTGTGGCAGCAGTGGTAGAGAATTCGGAAAGACAGACCACCATATATGGGTACCTATGACTTTATAAGGTAGAGTTGAGTTATTCAAAGAGTAAGTAGCTTAAAAGAGCTGCACACACTGACAGACTAGCCAAGTGTACAAGAGAATAAACAGAGAACTTGATATTTATGGGAAAAAAAAAACATTAATAAAAACATATGGGAAAGAAACATTCCAAGATGTTAACAGTAGTTACTTCTTGGGAATTTTGTCTTCTTATTCGTATATTTTATGTAGTTTTCAAGGTAGTCATAAAAGTTGTGTGCACTTTAAAGACATAAATGCAGACAGGTTTATGTGCACTAAGTTGTGTAAAACACTCAGAGCCTTACAAGCATGTTCCTGTTCAGAATAATTAAATACGAGGCTGTGCCATAGTAATCTGAAAATCTGGGTATGCGCTTCTTTAAAAGTAGAGAAGTATGCAATGCAATGGCAGGCACACCTATGCATATGAAATCACACAGGAGATGTCTGGTGGGTGAGCTGGATACCTAGATGCCCCGGAGCAGGATTAGCAAGGGGCTTCAGTGAGACACACCAACTATTAATGTGCCCGTGGGCCTCTTTTCACTAAGGTGTTCAGTATAGAAACTACAATTCTCTCATTTGCTAGTAGCAAAAGCTTATGGCTGCCAGATCTCCTGCAATCAGAATGGCTAAGACAATAAAACAGCAGAAGTGTGGGGAGGGGGAGAGAGGAGGAGTGACTCAAGCACATGTGTATTGTCTTCTCCAAAAATCTTCAAAAACCCAAACCTTTCTCAAACTCTCCAGCCCAGTGTGTCTTTAATTTTGCTTGAGCCCATAATCTCAGTTATCTTTGGAGAATATACAACAAAGAGCTCAGTTCTGTGTCACTCACTTGATCTTCTCCCAGTGTAAAGTACAAGCCAGATGCCATGGCTCTTGAGTCCCACCTAATGAGCGCTAAGTTATCACTTATGGAAAAGTTTGTTGCTGCTGCTTTATTTCTGTCCGTGGAAAAGAATACATACATATATAAATATGAAAAACACAAAAACACACACAGTAGTCTCACAATCATTCAAAGAATGCTCTCTTTTTCTCCCCTCTCTCTACCTCCTTCCTTTCTTTTCTCCTTCCCTCTCTCCCATCCCCTTTCACTCCTCCTCCCCCTTCCCCCTTTCACTATGCCTTAACTTAAGCTGAGCCTCTGGCCTCTGTCTCACAAGTGCTGGGATTACAGACAGTACTACCACGAATAGCAGAAAAACACAGTAAATTTTGAGATGTATCAGTCCAGCAGATTTTCTGGAACCATTTGAGGTTGGGCTCACATTACATATGCAATGTCATTCTGGCATTTCTCAAATTGTAACTTATATATTAAAGCATGTACCCAGGGTTAGCCAATGTCCCTCAGTGGTGGAACAGTTGTCTAGCAGATATAAGTGTTTTTACCTCGAGCGTGGAGAGAGAATGGTGAGCTACATCACTATAGAAATGTAAGCAATAGGTGGCAAGATGGGGGGAAGGAGGAGTGAAGCAGAGGAAAAATAGAACAGAAATCTTCTAAATGTTTATCAGCCTTTTCACAGTGATGTGCTGTGTGTGCTTGATGCATATAATTGTTTCTTGTAACATCTTGGCACATTGAACTTTTTATTTGGATTTCAGGCTACTCCACCAGGGAACACAAGTAATTATTTCTGAGCTTTTCAGAGATTTGTGTGACTTGTGTTTGTTACAAATGATAAGAGGCTTCATCTGATCATCATGACAATTAACTGTTGAAAAGCACATAGATCAGGCTTTCCACCCTCTCTGACACCATAGCTGGTGTTAGTCAGCCTAGCGCTCCCTTACTTCAGTGAAGCATCACTCATCCTGGCAGCATAGGATGGTGTTCAAACCAGCATATACAGGCACAAGAACACTGTCATCACCTATGCAGTGCTTAGTATGTGCCGAAAACTCTTCTAAGGCTCGCCCTGCACCACCTCCTTTAACTCCCATCATGCTCCATCCTACATCAAGAAAATCAGCTTTCATAGTCATGATAGGCATCCCTACCAGTACACGAGACCTAGGTTGAAAGGCCTGGGCATGATGGATGCTCTTGGCACCCACATCCTGCTCCCTAGTCTCTGCTATGAAAGCTATGTGCAGTATAGAGCTCATAAAATCAAGTTTTATGAGCCCAAAATCCATAATGCTAATCAAAGATTGACTCTACGGAACCAGCTAGCCACTAGAGAGTAAATCACAAGGGAGGAGTACTGAATGGACAGAATCAGGCAGTAAGTATGTCCAGAAAAGAATATCTCAAGAGTTACCAAGTATTCTAAGTTCTGTTCTACCTGTGAACGTTACAGTGATCCCGTTCATATTCTCACGGGTTGAAACCCACCAAAATGTTTTCTGTAGATGAAAGCAGTGGTGCTATACAAGCTCACTATGCAATCAGATCAATATACATTTCAGCCATTTCCAAACAATGGATCCCAGAGGACTGAAAAGGATGAGAAGGATGGCCTAGAACATGGAGAGCAGTGGTGAAAAGCCTGGCAAGTGTGAGGCAGAGATCTGATGCTTGAGATGGTGGGATCGGGAAACATTTGGAACTCCTACGTTACTGCCACTCACTTGATCTTCTCCCAGTGTAAAGTACAAGCCAGATGCCATGGCTCTTGAGTCCCACCCTCTTGAGTCTCTGTCTCTGTCTAGCTCTCTCTCTCTCTCTCTCTCTCTCTCTCTCTCTCTCTCTCTCTTCCTCACACTTACTGTCTCAACATGTAGGCTCTCAGCTATACTCTGGTGTCATGCCTGATCGCCTGCTGTCAGGATCTCTGCCACAATGGCCGTGGACTCATCCTCTGACAAGTAAGCCCCCAGTTAACTTTCATTTTTAAGTTGCCTTGGTCAGTGTTTTGTCCCAGCAATTTAAAAGTAACTAAGACAAATTTGTCTTTCAATGTCAAGCTCAGCCCACATTGTCCTGCATAACTGCAGGATTGGGGACTTGGGGTTAAGAATTTGTCAACTATTCACCATCTGGATAACCCGCTGCCGAGAGTGTTGAAGGAAGCAAGAACTCAAACCAGAACCCCACAAGAGAAACTTAATTTTTGCCTCAATTTATTTATCACTGAGTGGCAGAAATTACCAGAAAACAAAATAAACTAGGGTATGTAGAGATGGCTGTATCACATCTGCGTCCAGATCTCTACCACCCAAGTAAACGCTGGGCGTAGCAGTGTACACCTGCCATCCCAGCCCTGCACAGGCGGACACAGGAGGGTTTGGGGCTCCCTGGGACAGTCTATCCAGCTGAATGGCTCAGCAAAATGTCATGTCTCAAAAGACAAGGTAGAGAGTGATTGAGAAAGACATTCGACTTTGACTTCTAGGAATCTTTAAGGAGAAAAATAATATCTAGTATTCATAGACAATTTTCTTTTTATATTTTCTAGCCAGATTTTTAAGTACTCTGTATACAGAAACAAATGTCACCAAAACAAGAACTGAGATTTTTGGCTCTTCAGGCTCAGAGCTTACGGAACGTGGGTAAATAAAAGCTAGACCACATTGCTTGATTCAACTCCAAATATCATGTAATGTAACCACGTGACCACCGTGAGGGATGAGCTTGGTAGTAAGTATTGTTTAAAGAATTATACAAAAGGAGGAAAAAATACAGAGGATACGGGCTGCTAAAGAAAATAATGACCTCAGGAAGCTCATGGTGCGGGTCTGGGAAGGTCCCTGGCACAAGCGGTTGGCTGCTCAAGGGTCGTGGGGACCTGACCCCTCAGGGAGCAGAGCACCTCACTCGGGCAAAAGACTCACTGCACTGCACACGGAGGGTTTCTCGGGAAACCAAAAAGACTGCTGTGAACTCCAAAGCTGAACTTGAAAACCACCAAGAAGGCAAAAGGAACTTGAGGTATCTGTCTTTCCAACATAAGAAAGAATCCTAGGGTGTGCTTGATGGAAAAGCATAGCCATTTTGAAATCCCATCAGAAACTTTTAAACCAATTTGAAGTAGGCAACTCCAAGAAGGAATGGACTTACTGCTTTTGTGTTGAAAACCACTGGATTTTTAACTTAGCTATACCTTGTCTATCGTGTAAAAATATCCCTCGCTGATTTCTCTAAACTGTGACATCTAAAAAGCACCTTTAGAACTGTTGTGGCCTTCCCAAAGGCATTTAAACCAAAGCCTTTCCACTCTTGTCAGCATAAGAAGTATACAGATGCAATCAACACAGGCCTGAGGAGTGATCAGAACAGGAACTGGGAGGAAGCTGACCATGGGAGTGACACTGCTCAGTAAGCTATGAAGCAGCCAAAAGCAAGACAATGGGGTAGGACACAGGCCAAAACATTAAAGTAGTTCTTTTCACATAACACCAACTGTGATTTGGGGTGTATATTCATCCAATTTGTCTTGGTTTAAAAATACACAAAATTTAACTAAAATAAGTAAATATTAAACTTCAAATTGTTTTTAAACTGGAAAAACAGCCCTAGAAGCAGAGACTTGGGAGGGGCAAGGTTCTGTTTATGAGGCTTTCTGGAAATGTTTCCTTTCATATCTTTAGAGACTTTGGTTACCACTCAGGAAATTTTTAATTTGGAAAGGACTGGCAAGATGCTCTGATAAATGCTATTTCATTCTACAGCTGAGAAAGCAAAGTGGCTTTCTCCTCATTTAATCAGGCAGACCAGCACTCCAGCCATAATTCCTGTCTCCAAAAGATTACTCCTTCAGAAGAAAGCCCGGGTTACCATAGAAAAATAAAACCTACTGCAAAATACGCGTGTGTTCACTGCTAAGTGGGTGTCCAAGAGGAAGAAAACTCATGTCCATCAGAAAAAATACATGAGTGTTCCAAGAAGCATTATCGGCAGTGGCCAAAACACTGGAAACAACCCAAATACCCTCAGCTCAGGAATGTGTGAACAAAATTCGGTATATTCACACAGTGGAATATTACCTGGCCATGGAAACAGAACAATACTTCATGTGCTTATACAAATGCCTCTTTAAAAAACAGTATGCCGAGGGAAAGAAGTCACTCCCAAAGAACCATGTTCTTTATGAGCACCTCTTCACGAAACAGGAAAACCTACAGAGACAAAAGTAGCTTGGTAATTGCTAGAGCTGGAGGAAGATCCAGGGAAAGAGGGGGCAACAGTGAGGGATTTCTTCTTCAGGATAATGAAAATAGGTACTGCAACGGTGGAAGCTACTGACGCAGCAGGCAGCACAGTGTTCTGTGTAGAACCCTGAGGTTACACACTGTAGCTCCCAGCTTCACACAGGGCATCCGCTGTGCTGTGCTCCTGCTGTGCTGAGCTCAATTGCGGTACCCTGGCGCGAGGACTCCTGCTTCTCTCCGCCAAGGCGGTAAATTCCTTAGCGTTGTTTCCACTGATGAAATGACCAGCTTCACTGGCTATGTGTTCCATCTCCTAAGAGGAGCCAGGCCTGCTTGGCTGAGATTGTCTCAAGTTTTAATAAACAAATGTGTTATGATGTAAAAACTTAATCTGTTTTGACAGGTTTGAGCAATTAGTTAGGTGTCTGGTGATTGGCACTCGCAGGCCAAGCTGTGGGGAGGTTGCTATTGCGTGTGCAGCCACTGACCTAACACCACAAACTGTAAGAAGCCGCGGAAGTTTACAGGTCAACACACAGTACTCTGCACGACTTGGTCAACCCTTGCACAGAAACAAGAGGAGCAGGTGGTGAGCTGCGCTGTCCTGCTTCAATCTGGACAGCACCTGTGAAGACCTGGACCCAAGTAAGTCACTGGCTGTTACTTCACTGCCTATCCCACTGCTCCCCTCACCCCCAGGCAAGTGACAGGAAACAGCTCACTGTTTTTAAAGTTCAGGAGCAAAAGAGAGCTTTACTCTGGAAACAGGCCTCAAATCTTTCCAGAAAACCTTAACAGTTCTTGGGCTGAAATCAGATGTACCTGCCAACAAGAGTGCAAATGCAAGAAACAGAAATCAGCTCCAGCTCACACTTGGCCAAGAGCTCCAGATCACACACAGCCAGCCTTCAGACAGGGATCTTTAAAAAGGAGGCTGGAAGTGTGTATAATGCCTAATGCCCCTGTTGGCAATGCTAACATGGCCAATGCTAATGAGACATAAGCTAAATGATCGCCTGTCTAGGCAAAGGCCAAAGGTCAAAGATGAACACAGCTATATATCTTAGGAACCTAAGTCCACCAGTATGGCAGGAGATAGCCAGGCTTCTTTGCTGTAAACAGTGCAGGCAGAGCGGGCATTCTGTTCTGTAGTGTCTGTGCTTGTATCAGTCAGTCTCTGCATGTATCATGTATCCTAATTTATGTATATGTTTATTAATTTTGAAAATAGGTTCCCACTACACCACCTAGGCAGCTGTTGAACTTGTGTGAAGTATGGACTAACCTCAAACATGCTAGGTAGTTTAGGCTGGCCTTGAATTTATAATCCCCTACTTTCAGCTTTAAAAGTTAGTTAGTTAGTTAGTTAGTTAGTTAGTCAGTTAGTTGGTTGTTGTTTTTTTTTTTTTTGGTTTTTTTGTTTGTTTGTTTTTGAGACAGAGTATCTCTGTGTAACAGTCTTGAATTTATATAATCCTCTCCTCTCATAATTGGTTGGTTGGTTGGTTGGTTGGTTGGTTGGTTGGTTGGTTTTTTGAGATAAAGTTTCTCTGTATAACAGCTCTGGATGTCCTGGAATTTGCTTTGTAGACCAAATTGGCCTCAAACTCACAGAGATCAGCCTGCTTCTACCTTCCAAGTTCTGGGATTAAAAACATGTACCACCACACCTGGCAGAATTTTATTTTAATGCCTGAAGTATTTTGTTTTATAAATAAACCTTAAAATCAAAATAAACTTACTTTTATTAAAATGAGTTGTCTTTGTGTTGTTAAAAACTTGAGATGTCATAGCTATGCTCTTGCCACATAATCGCTCGCTTCTACCAGGTTCCTGTCAGTCAAGCAGGCAAGTTCAAAGGGCCCTGATTGACAGTTTCCATCTGGCATGAGGGTACCCCCTAAGGCTTTTTTCTCCCTCTGTAAAAAGCCTCTGACCAGCAGCTGCTTCTGCCATCCTACTGACCAAATCTGTCTTATTAACTGCAGTACGATGCTGGCAACTTTTGGTCAGAGAAAGATAATCTTATTATTAATATTCCGTCTCCTCCTGGCTAGTGAAACAATATCTCGCAGGATACAGTAAAGCGACAGCTACCTACAAGGTCCCCAGAACCACCACACAAAGCACTCTTTTACTTATGGGACTTCGATGCCCAGTGAGCACAGACACATTTTCATACCAACATGCAGTGAAGATTTCAAAACTTCTTCCAAAGATAGACCTTCTCCTTAACATGTGTGGCCACTTGTTTACAGCCACAAAATCACATCTTTCCAGCCACGGAAAATATTAAGAGTGGATCCATGGCTTGGCTACTGCTCAGATTTTCCATGTCTAAGCTGGATTATGGCTCCCTCCCTTTCCTTCATCAGTAATATTTAACGCAAACTGCAGGTGAGTGGCCCTTTTGCCAGCACTTAGCTATACTGATAAATGCTCTGGACAGAATAGCACCAAGTTTGAAGCCTAGAATGCAAAGGCAGGAGAGAAAAGTAAGTTAATCATAGAAAGATGAGAGAGAAGAAGAGCCCTGGAAGTAACTAAAGCTGACAGGTTGCCTCGCTGCTCCCTATCAATGAGGACTGACATTAAATGCTAACACTGCCACTATTACTTCCTCCAGCAGACTGAAGCTAACAGAGAAAGCTAATCTTCAATTCAAAGAGCAGATTTTCTGAGAATGTGTGATGAACCACAGTACTGAGTACTAGTTAAGAACCAGAGGCTCTGGTGTGCTGCAGCACAGGAGGGCAACTGAGGCAGCAGTGACATGCCGGGCATGTGCATAAAGCTAGAAGAACAGATTTTTACATTTTTGTCACACAGATGTAACATTTGAGGATATAAACATATTTAACCTGATTCAAACATTGAATCTTACATACATGTGCCAGAATGTTATATAATATCCCACAAAAATGTACAGTTTGGAGGTTTGACATCCATTCAAAAATAAGTTTTAAAAACTAATTTTGAAAATAAGTACTCATTAGAAAGCCTGTTGTTGAAGCTGTTAAATTTGTATGGAATCTGAGCTAGCCTCACACATGATTTTTCCATGGAATGTGTATAACGTTTTACCAACTTGATTGCTAAAAAATACTCATTACAGCGATGAGCAAAATAACATTGCCAATAGCTGTCTTTCTTTGTAGATACTCTAAGAGTATATTTACAATTGGTATGTATGAGAAGTTTCCTCCCCTAAAGCCACCAATTCTGCCACCCCTCGTGATGTTGCAGATGACGAGGACTCTAAGCCAGTGGGTAAGGAGAACTAAATTCCCTTCTATGCAACAGAGATTTTCAAATGTCTGCCATATTGTCGAAACTATGCAGGGTGTATTCATCTAACCAGATGAGAAACCTTCCCTCTCATCCTTCAAGGGAGTTTATAATCTTTCAGCATCACTGGCAAGAAAGACACCACAGAACACAAGCCAATGCAGGACTGAGCTTTCACAAGAAATTGCTCTGGGTTTTCAAAAGAGGCAAACAACCGTAGCCAGGTGTGGTGGTGCATGGCTTTGGTCCCAGCACTTGGAAGGCAGAGGTAGGTTGATCTCTGTGAGTTTAAGGCCAGCGTGGTCTACAGAGCAAGTTCTAGGACAGCCAGGGCTGCATAGTGAGACCGTGTCTTGAAAAATCAACAGAGGCAACCCCTGTGTGTATATAAGCACTCTGGCATCCATGCCACACCTTCCCAGCAGGCAAAGGATGTTCAAGGAGACAGAACCCTCAACTGTTGAGTGTTGAGAACCTTTATGATGATCTTAAGGTGAATACAATGAGGTCTAAGAGACTTAAAATGGCAGTGAAAACTGCAGCGCTTGGAGTAAAAATGATAACGCATAGGGCTGCAAAGGTGTGTTTTACAGAAAAGCAAGTGATCCATTCAAAAAGTGTGGGTCCTTCAGGAACACAAGCCTGGTCAAGAACCCAAGCCATGCCATCCAGGAACGGTGCCCGACCTCAAGAAACTCACCCTTCAATCCACCCTCACTTAGTAGTATGTTATCCTTGACCAAAATCATCCTTGAGCAAAGGCATATAATTAAGACTGTAAATCTAATAAAAAGATTGCTGCCAGAAGGCTATTGTCTGGGAAGCAATTGCGCTTTCCAGGAGGAAATATATATACTAACAACAGAAGAGGAAAAGCAAACAAGTAGGATGCAAATTTCATCTTAATCACTTTAGATCAGCACTTCTTAACACTCTTAACTGTATGTGCATCCTGCGTCTGGGAGATAGCCCTTGTCTATTTACACAGAGAAGGGGAAAATATTTAAAGATAATTGCTGTAGCATTCTCATGTGTGTGTGTACCTTTGGCTGTGCAAAATTCACCTTCGTGACTCAAGGATTCTCCTTTCTGAGGAGGTGGCTCCAGGGTGAGCCAACATGTCCACTCACGAATACTGTTCTCTTTTGTTGAAGAGCAAACTAAAAAGAGCTTTCTTTTCCTAAAGTCCCTGGCATTCAGTCTACAGCCTAAGCAATCCACAGATCATGCATTGTTCTCTGCATCCGAACATTCTGTCAGAGCCGCCTGCAAGCTGTGTTGGACAGTCATGTTGTCTACTGTCAGAAATGCTTCTGATGCTTAACCTCAGAAGAGAAGCTGGTACCTGTCTTGGGTTCGGGAAAGGCTGTGGAAGGGTGAGGTGGACAGCTCCTCAGGCCATCTCCCTGAAGTAAAAGTCTTCCCAACTGGAGCACACATAAATTACTGTGTATGACCCCCGGGGGCCACTGCCAGGACAGGAGGCAGAGGAAAGGATGCAGCTGTGACAGCTGCCCTTCAGACACACTCCTGAGGGACAGGTGAGCTGCACAGTTTTTGGTGCCCTTAAGTTTCTAGTTTGTATAACCACTTTTCCTCTCACTTCAGATGGGCGCGGATGGTGGTTACACCTGTTCTAGCTAGCTGGGGACCTGGGCTGTGCCCTGCTGGTTACCAAACCTCGGAGGTCTGCACTTACCTTACTGTCTTTTCTCTTTTTCCTCATATGTGTATGCTTTCCATGTCTGTAAGTGCACACATGTGTATGTGCATGGAGGCCAAATGCTGTCTTGGTTGCTCTCTACCCTACACATTGAGGCAGGGACTCTCATTTGAACCCAGAACTCAGCAGTTCAGCTATCCTAGCTAGTCGGCTTGCTTCTGGTGTCTCCTGTCTATGCCTTGCTCATGCTGAGATTGCAGACAGGCTGCCACACCCACCCAGCCTTTCCATGGCTGATGGAGATTCAAATTCCAGTCCTCATATTTGTAAAAGCACCCTGCCTGCTCAGCCATCACCCCACCCTTCTACCTTCTCCTTTTGGCTATGGCAGTCTTCACTTGCCAAGATCCTGACTAATACAGAACATTTTATGGAGGAAAAAAACTTCAGAATTATGTATTAAAACCATCATGATACAGATTAGAAAACTGAGCAATGGGCTACAGTTGCTGAATTTAATCTACTTTGAACAGAATACTTTTTTCTGAAATTAAAGTGGATGATTTTTGGGTACAAAAAGATTTAGTAGCATATTTTCCAATGAGTAATAGAAAATACTTCTTTATTTGAGCAATTGTACTTAACATATTCTAAATCATAGTTTAATGAAGAAAATGGCACTCACGGGAGACTGCAGAACCAGTATGATCTTCATTCGCCAGGTCACCTTTCTCATGTGGAGGCTGCCAGAGAGCAGTCTATTTCAACTTCATTATTTAAGGTCCTTGGAGAAAGGTCTTCACTAAGTTGTCAAGGAGCTTTTGACAAATGTCCTCACAATACCCTCCGCCACAGTTATCCCAGCAGACTTAATTCACACCCCGCACCTCCACCCCTTGCCATGGATTTCTTTCAGGTCTCTGCACAGGAAAAATGGCTCCTCATTAATCTTTTGGGCATCATGAATTCTATCATTGGCTCAGAGTCTGAACCCTCTTTGCTGAATCCGCCACTCGCCTCTAGCACAGAAGAGCACATCTCAGAAAACATGCAGTGTGTTGTCTAAGCCTAGTCTGTTTTTCCTTGCCCATAGGTTCTCTGCTCTTAAAGCTTTGTTTGTTTCATCGTTTGTTTCTTTTGTTTTCCAGCCCTTATGCACATATCAAATCATTTTGAACTTATGTATAGATAAAGGTGATGCAGATCGAACTTTCAAGAAAAGCCAGAAGTAGTGACGGTGTCATTTCTCGTGAAGCTTAATCTATGCTTTAAACTTCATTAATGATACAAGCAGGTCTGAACCTGAATGAGGGGCCTTAGCAATTTCCTGAAGATCATCCTGGACCGGTGGCTTTCCTTCCTGTCTGTTGGAATCTCCCTCTCTTTCTTAACTCTGCTTACGTGCCACCTGCCTCCTGACACCTGTTACCAGTCACCTGCCTCCTGACACCTGTTACCAGCCACCTGACACCTGACACATGCCACACGCCACTCCAGCTGCTTCCTCTGCAAATTAGAAGGTTGGGTTTTTTTTCACTTCATTAGCCAAGAGGAAGAAAGGGAACCAAAAACTAAGTCTCATTATACGAATGTTCGGAAACCCTGAAAGACACAGACTCTCTTCAGATGAACAGACATGAATGTTGTTGAATGGACAGTAGAAACAATTCTTTCCTGCAGCCTCAACCTGAAAGGGCCCTAGACAAAGAGAGAATGAAGGTTCTCCCAGCTTCTTAAGACTAATAGAAACTCTTATCTAGTCTAATTTACAAACCCCTATGCCTCAGAGATCTATAAATTCCAACTGCCTAAAAAAGCACAGCCAGTAACCAGACTCATGCAGCTCACGGCCTGTGAGCCTTTGTGTATTAAATCTTTCCACCTCTAACATGTGAAAATCTGGATTCAGTCTTCTTCCCTTTCCTCTTTCTCAGATTCACACCAAGGAATTCCTACAGAATAGATTCCACAAACCATTAGAATGAAGAAGATACCAGCCAGCCACAGACTGTAACCATGGAAGAAAAAGTCAGCCTGGGAAGTATGGAAAGATGACACCAAACAGGGGCCAGAGCATCCAGCTCTGAGTGTGGACTGTGGGACACTGCAGGGGTGTACAGCAAAGAGGTGAGCTGACAGCCACTGCCTGAAGAGGTCCTCATGGCAGCCAGCTAAAGATAAAACAAAAACAAAAACAAATAAACAAACCAAAACAAAACAAAAAAACAAACCAAATGCCAGCTGGGAAAAGAAGCACCCACCCCAGAGCTTCTTTGGACCAGCAACAGGGAAAGGGCTTTTGCCCGGAACTCGGCCCCTCTGGCCTTCTTTCAAAAGTGGTTAGAGGTTGTCAGAGCTCTGAGAACTCGCTCTTGGTTGATTGTGAATCTATATTCATGACGGAGCTTATCTACTCCTGCAGGACCTGAAGCCTAGCTAGAAACAGCAATGCATTCTGTCACACTGAGCTTTGATGCAATTTAGAAAATAATACGAAGGGGTTGTTTTGTTTTTGAGGTTCTGATTTGGGGGAGTGGTTGAGAAGATGTTCTCCCTTCACAGGAAAAAAACAAAAACAAAACAGCTAGCAGTCAAATTGATAGCAAGCCTTTCTTTCTGGGTGACAGAGATTGAGCTATGCAAACAGAACACTCCTGTGTGCTAGAAATATTCCTGCACTCTCCAGGAGACATGGCTTTCCCTGGTCACCTAGTGCAAACACCACGGATGCAGCCTTCACACACAAAGCTATCAGCTCTCCCACCTGGGCAGCCTCGGAGACAGGTGGGAAAACAAAAGCATAGGAATTTCAGAATCCAATAAGCAACCCAGACAGAACAATATTCTAGAGAGAGAAAATGGCTCCGTGGGGGTTAGCCATCCCTTGCATCTCATTATAATTCATTGTACTTGTATTTTGCCACAAAATGATTATATTGTATTATAAACTGACAAATGGTATGATTAAGTGCAGCACAGCCACGCCCTGTTTCATTGGCTGCGCCTCAGGAAGGGAAGTGAGGCGAGAAGGAAGACCCCTGCCCAGGGTCGCTCTCCACCATCCTGACCGCACTTGCTAACAGGATGTGGCACTTTGTGAGAACATTTCTCCACCAGCCTGCAGGGCCAGGCCAGAGTCTGCAACAGCACCGTCAGCTGTTCCGTGACAAAGGCTGCTTCGATACAGAATTCCACAGAGGAGTCTTTAAGCAACTCATTACAGTGGGATGTCTACACTAAAGGTGGCCATACAGATATTGCCAAAATCATGAATAACATTTCCATAAGAATGGTTTTGCGTTATTTGTCTGCATCTAGTATCTTCTGGGTAGCGTTCATACAGCAGGCATAGCGTGATTGTGAATATCAATCCACAGTAAAGGAGAGAAAATAGCAAAAGCGGGGTCCATTGCGTACCTGCAGTCCCAGTACTGGGGAGGCTGAGGCAGGAGGGCCATGAGCTCGGAGCTAGCCTGGGCTACATAGAAAGACACAGTCTCCTTTGGGGTGTGTGTGGAGAGTGAGGGTTCGCTCAGCTGGTGCTCGCCTGTATGAGGCCCTGGCTCCATCCAGGACACTTCCTAAACCAGGACACGGTGGCACACACCTGTAACCCCGGCAGTCAGAATGTAAAGGCAGGAGGGTCATAAGTTTGAAGTCAGCCTCACAGACATGATAAGTTCAAGGCCAGCCAGGACTATATGAGATCAAACCCATGCCCCACACCCCCACCACCGAAAAGGCCATAAAAGGGACAGTCAAGCTGAGGTAGAGCTGGGTTCAATAACCAGCACTCTGCTCCTCCTCCCATAAAGAAAAACAGTCATAACGTTCAACCTCCTAGTTCACAATCACTGTCACCTTTATTTTTGCTGGATTAAATTTAATAAGCAAATTCTAAATTTATTCAGGTAAGTCCTACACATATGAACTATGCATATGTGTTTTGTTCTCCTTCTCTTCATCTTTATGCACAAGCCACACACTTTCATTTGTCAAGCACTTGTTAGCATTCAACATTGTTACTTTTGCATGTGCTTTCTCTTGATCATAGTGTGCTGGGGTTTGCCAACATCACACAAAGTACAACCATCTAGAAAGAGGAGCATATCAGTTGTAGAATTACCTTCACCATGCTGGCCTGTGGGCATTTTCTTACTTGCTAATTGATGTAAGACAGCCCAGCCCACCGTGGGTGTGTGCCACCCCTAGGTAGATAGCCCTGGATTGCTTAGCTAGACGAAAAGCAAGCCAGTTCCTCTGTGGGCTCTGTGTCAGTTACTGCCTACAGGTTCCTGCTTTTGTTTCCTTCATTTAATGGCCTGTAACCTGTAAACCAAATAAACTCTTTCCTCCCTTAAGCTAATTTTGGCCATGGTTTTTAACACTACAACAGAAAAAAATTATAATGTTGTATAACTGAAATAAAAGGAGAAATGGCAGGAATCCAGGAAGTGTTATGGAGGTGGTCCCTAAAGTAGCTTTTTAAGGCAACATTACTTAAAGTGGCATAAGAATGATGGAAAATAATTTCACATTGTGATTTTTTTTTTAAACAAAAAGAGAGGTGAAAGTCTCAGGAGTGCTTTAAATTGGAAAATATAATGTATTTCATAGAGTATTTCAATTTCTATGAAGCTATGATCAGTTGTTTCACAGTGGTTTTCTTTTGACAAAGAACCTGTTTTACACTCTCCTGTCCTCCTGGCTCTCTCTTTGTCTCTGTTCTTGTACAGCCTTGTTGGTGCTTGATTAAGGGAAAACTGTTCTCCCTCCCTGACCCGTCCTTCCCTAGCTTGCAATAACTAAGAGAAAGACAAAACCAGAAGAGTAACCATGTGGCACCATCAAACCCAGCCACCACTTGCTACCAACAGCTGTCTTTTCCTGGTAACAAGATAAGTGAGTCCATGAGTTCTGAACTCAGAAGGTGTAACCTACTTACCTATTTTAAATCAGCAATGAAAAGATCTACACTTCACTCGATTTTTCTTTGAGAGGCCTCACCAAATCTGATGCTTGTCCCAGGCTGAGCCATGGTTCCTGCCTCTAAAGATTTCTTATGCCAATGACAGCCAAACCTACCACCTGGCACAAGACCAGCAAGCATCAGTTGGGAGCTTGCTTTTTTGAGCTCCGTAGCTGAAAAGTGAGGACTGCACAATGCAGATTAAAGCAAAGGACAGCCACAGGTCACTGTAAGTCAAAGAGCTGGTATGAACTGACTGGGGGCCACTGGAAGGACATGATACATTCTGTAGCCCAAAGAGCTAGTGTCACATAGAAGAGGAAATTCTTTTGGCAGTGGTGGGAGCCCCGGCACCATTATAATCAGAGAAAATAGTAAAGTACGTTTTAAAAAATGTTGATTGGTTCTGCATGGTGTTAATGGGGCCCAGACATGGGAACAGTGGTAGTAAATGGGTCTAACACTGCAAGTGCCAATGTCCTGCAAACGGACAGGGCAGAGGACAGTGCTGTTGCAGGAGCCTGCAGCAGACAATAAACAGGAAACTGTGATTGAACTAAGGTAATGAACAAGTGTGATACAGAGGATGGGTAGGAAAAGAGGCACAGAGGCCATTTACAAGTCTCAAACCTGGGACAAACTGAGGTGTCTATTTAACATATCAAAGTAGAACTGGTTCTCCCAGCATCCCTCAGTCCCTCCCTGTGGCTGCATACCCCACCCCTATCCTAAACTTCTTCAGCCCAGGGCCTGGGCTGCCTTCCCTATCAATTCAGCCATTTTTGCTACCCATCCTTTTGTGTGCCCCTCACTCTCCTGGCTCCCCTCCTCCTTCTCCCAGCATGGTCCAGCTCAGGGTCATGTTCACTCTGGACCCTTTCAGCTGCCTCTACCTATGCTCTCCCTCATATCTACAATAAACCTTCTCCTCCGTCATATCTAGGAGCATCATGTCCTTCCTTTTCTATTTCTTTTTTTTTTTCATTCAAAGAGGATTTTCATTCAAGAGTAGAGTGAGAGCAAGGGCTAGCTTTATCAGGTTCCAAGTGTCAGACCAGAAGTGCTCCAGATTTCTGAACTTTGGGGTCTTGAAGTATCAGTGTATGCATGACGAGTTGCTTTTCAGCTAAAACCCAAGTGAAAAACTGAGATTCCTTGTACACACAGCCTGCAGGGAATTTCACAAAATGTTTCAAAACTTGTTATCAGGAAAGCAAAGTTGCATTGAGTGTGATGTTTTCTGTTGATGGTGTCATGTGAAGCCATACTTCAGACTCTGGACGTTTGGTCAGGGAGACTCAACCCTCAGCAGATTGCTCTTTGGGATCGGGGTTGAACCCCCCCCCAGGTTAGTGACCCTGGGTTTCCATGTGTCCCCCAAAGCACTGGGGTATTTGAACATGTCTGTCTTACTTTCCTCGGAGCACAATGTCAGGGTAGCATCATCAGGGAGAGCGGAGGACAGTAGAAGACAACAGATCACTCATGCCGAGCACACCACAGTCCAGTGTTGTAGACACTGAATGCAGAAGAGGATGCTCAGGCTATGTGACCGCAATGGCAGTGGCAACATTTAAATCTGAGGGTTAGTCCAAAAGACCTGCCGCCTGTGTGCCTGTGTGCACATGCACACGCATTTTAGCAGGGGCCTTTTCCACTCATTTGGCTGAAATGTACATGAATTACATAATTTCAGTTCTACAGCTGAAACTCCAGGCTGTGCATATTACAGTCAGTCCCAGTGAGGACGTCAGCTTGCTGGCTGGGGTGCAGCTGCCAACTGCTGCGATGAAAGTCATTTTCTTACCTTTTCAAAGTTCAACTGTTAAATAAATCTTCTGCGCTGAACAAATAAAACTGCAAAACCAGATCCAAAGCCCTGCTGAGCTTGGCTTGTGAGTGTGTTTACCCATCACAACAAGGACCTGTGCTTTGAGCTGACCACACTTCACACTACTTTCTGTGGCCTTAGGTCACTTTCCATGAACTGGCAAAAGTTCCCACACTACTCCACCCCTCCACATCCTTCCTGCTCTGGGTTACTTAAATAACTAGACACGACACACTCAAAAATTCAGGAAATTATTTTAATGGGACAATCACTGGCCATCATAGTGGTAATGGAGAACCTAGGATTCACATGGCTTTTAATTAAAGCTGTATTTTTAAATACTAAACCTTTACTTTTTCGACGTGACTCCCCCCCCCAAATATGCAGTGTATGAGTGATTTGGTATAAAATGCTCTTTCCCCAGTGGTCCCAAATTATGTCACAATAAAATTTATTTTTATGCATTTACATGCCACAAAATTATTCTCATTTGAATTGTGAACTTTTAATGCAGCTGCTTTGTCAGTAGGTTAGTGTTTGGTTAAGTAATCCTTTATTTATTACATAAATATATAAGTCTATTATGGAAGCTCACACACAGAAACAATCATGAACAAAATCAAAAGTAGCAGGGCACTTCCCACTCAGAGTCAACGTGGGCAGTCAGAAGTAGTTTCTGTGGAATTTTCTAAAAGCAAAAATGCGTCTATTTCTCCCTAAAATACATATGTACAAATATCCTTTGATGGCCATTTGCTGCCATTATATTTTCACTGTAATTAGATAAAGATGTCATGTCTCAAGTAGCCAGCCTTTACCACTGGGCAGTGTGTTACTTTATTACCACTAACATCTGAGACAGTTTACGTGTGGAGGTAAAAGCTTATAGTTTTAGCATTCCAGCCCAGGGTTGGTGGGATGGTGGTGTTGTGCCCCAGTAGGGTGCTGAGAAGCAGATAGGCAAAAACAACAAAAATAAGAGGAAGAGGAGGAGGAGAAGCCCCCCCCCCCCCGCCCTGAGCTCTGGTCACCTCTAAGACCCCGAGTCCTTCCCTGTGGCATCACCCTGTGGCCAAGCCCTTAAAATGTAGGTGGGTAGACATCCAACCTGCAGCAAGCATGGAGGCTGTGTCCAGGGTTTGTTACAATGACACCAGTACAATAGCGCATCCGCCTGCACTCACCGTTGTTTCCCTAGAACGGAATCCTGGACTTGGAGCTACGGGTTACACTGTGGATTAAAGTCATGACTTTTCCAGTACCGGAAATGTGTATCTCATGAGTTCTTTCAAACATGTCTGGGGGGAGAATAAGAAAGGAATGGCCAGTTGGAGATAAAGCAGATAATAGTATGCAGCTCGGTGGCTTCGCACACGCTTACCATGTGTGTGCGGAGACTATGTACTCTACACGTGAATAACACAAGGACAGATAACAAATATATTTATACTTGAGGAGACAAACACAAACGAAAGCATTATTGTTATCTAAAGGTAAAAGTTTACATCTAACACACTGTAACTCAGCCATCAACAAAACCCATATCCCAAATAAAATGTGCTGAAGATTCCGTGATGCTTGCTGAGCTTAACACCGAGATGGACTCAGGAGGCTTCTTGGAAAAAAACTCAGTGGGCAATGATCTGGACAAGAGAAACAGATATACACTACAAAGGCAAGCTACACTGTGATTTTAAATTTTCAAGTGATCTCAGGTAGAAAAGAAAAACAAGTGAAATAAACTTTAAGAGTGTATCCTATTTCCACTACTCTGTCCAAATTTTCCTCCAACATGAAATCAAATATGAAAATTGCTAAGATTTTACAAGGTCTTATTTACTTGTTTACTTATATCCTTATTCATTTCTTATATCAAACTTCACTCCAGCATGTTTAACTCCTTGTAGACTCATCTCATTTTGGACCAATCATGTTTTTAGTGCTAGTGGGTACCACAAAGAACAGGGCAGTTAAAAAGGTAGAGGTTGGCGATTTTTTATGTAAAGGGAAAAGTGATAAATATTCTATACAGTATCCTTTAAAGAAAGCCTGAGGGTGTCGTGTAGGTGATTAAGTAGAACTGTTTGACAGGGTGGTGAGCAACTTTGCACCACGGTGGTGGACAGCTTGTACCCGGGTTCCCAGATGAGGACAGGCCTAGGATGGAGAGTGACATCTCAAGGTCAGACAGGACTTCTGTTCTGCTTTACATGGATCCCACAGTCCTTGCCTCTTCTCCTGAAGACCAAGTCATCAAAACTGAGGAAAGGGGCAAGAAACTCTGCACAACTCAGCACTCTGCAGCTGCCGTAGCCAAGACCTGCACAGAGCCAGTGAGGACAAATCAAGACCACTGGCTAGAAAGTAGGGCCCAGGGAGCACGGCGAATGGGAGCAAAGTGTTATCCGGGTCCTCTTGATCTCTGCAGTTCCCAGTGCCTGCTCATCTCCTCTCACCAAAGGGCAGACCCAGCCAAGAAATGGACTGTTAAAAAAAATTGTAGTAGTCAAGGTTCCGAGGAATACTAAGGTAAATAACCTCACTCACTTGTGTCTCCCAGCTGTCTTCCCTCCCCCATATATTTGACAGTGGACACATCTAACCAGTAGCACCAAAACATACATGTAAATACATCACATACTTTCCAAGGCACTACTCCAAGACACTATAAACTTTGTTTGATATTAGAAAAAGTTTCTGTAATAATACTTACTAATAATGAAGCCAAGCTCTACCCCACCTCTGCCTCACCTCATTTACCACATTGGGTAAATGTTTGATTTACCCAAACATTTTTCAAGTTGAATTTAAATGTTCCAGTGTAATGCAAACTGAGCCTAGCCATTTCTTCCTCCTGTGAGTTGAACTTGGTTCCTCTATCAAAGATTACCTCAGTACTCCTGGAACCCTCAATGAACACAAAGCAGAAAAGCCTTTCCCTCCTAGAACATGGACAGCCTTTACTAAGCCATATGGGCCATTGGAAGGTACCTTCTAGTACATCGTCTATCTCCTCGGGGGCAATCAGACATCAAGAACAGAACCTTGGAATTCTTGCACAAACCTTAATATAGCACTTAATACTCAGCAAATGCTCAAACCTGCTAAGTGAAAACTCAAGGGATTGAAGTGTCCAGGCTCTCATAAAGGTAGGCCCAGTTTGTGAGCACAGTGGAATTCTTAAAAGATACCAGAGGTGAAAATACACATTTAACTTTTCAAAGGGGGACAAATTCCATCAGTACCTGTCCTCCTTTATCGTCTTTGGGTGAAAATCACATCGCTTTAGCATGCCACCGCTAGCAATGTACTTCATGGCCAAAGTTCTACTTCCTTTTATGATACACCTAACCTTTTCCATTTTCCCATCAAAACTAGATGGACTCTTTGCTTTTAAAAACCACTTTGTATATGAAAAAGAAAATGGCTAGAATACTGCAGTTTTGGTTACTAAAGCACCACTGTGTGCTTGGACAAGCATGGAAATGCAAGCACACGCAAGCACAAGTGCACACAGGAGAAGCAGCAACAGATAACAGCCCTTGCTGTAAGGAAGCCTCTCCTCCTCTCAGGGGATGTCCATGTTACCCTGAGAACACTATGGGAGATCCTAAGGACAGGTCTGTGTGTGCTCCTGAAGCTATGAGGGAACGTAGATGCTCCGAATTCCAAAGCATGCCAGAGCAGAGAATTCCAAAGCATTTTCAGAGGACTACAGGAATTCGATGTTTACAAGCAACACTCTCCTAGAAAACAGAATTCCTGATGTGCTATCAATCAAGCAATAAAACACCCAACATGACTAACTATAAAAATTGCAGAAGTCTAAACTCTAAAATGGAAGGTTTTGACTTCTTTAGCACCTAGGAAATTAACTCATATTGGCTTATTTGGGCCACAGTTACAGGGTCAATAGATAGAAATGCAGCTTCAAAACTAGGGGGCTGTTAGATAATTGTGGAAAGAAAATTACAAGATGTCTAGAAAACGCTTTGCCTGGACTTTACTGTGAAGTCATTTGCTTGAACCCTAAGGAGTTTGAAGACGGGCTCCCAAGGGGAGTGTGGGAAGCTCTGGAAAACCCCACTTCTCTGCCAGCAAGGTTCTCATGGAGAAGATAGCAGGTACCTCGACTCCACACAAGACCCCTGAACCATTGCCAGGCAAAATAGTTTGCCTGAGCATCAGCTTTAAAAAGCATCTTAATTCTAATTCACAGCAGTAAGTTTTAAAATAGAGGTAGGGAGGGGCAACACAGGAAGTTCGGTGCTATTCCTTAGAGTCCTGCCTGTGACTAAGATTCCCTTTGCCATCACAAGCCATGTAGAAAGCTGTGATGGGAACAGCAGGTGGGGCCAGGATCCCAGACCCAAGTGGAAAGGACCACAGTTCTAAGGGGCAAGGCAGCTGTTATCCACGTTAGAGGCAGGGAAGTCTGAGTCTCCTTATCCAGGAAGTTTTCATTGTTTTGGTTTTTCAGAATCACAAAAGTAACATAATCTAGTTTAAGGATGGGCTAACTAAAATACCTAACCATCAAGTTTATTATTCTTTAACCACAATGGGAAAATCTGAGAAGAGGAAAATGTGTTCCCAAAGAGTACACAATGACACTGTGTAAGAACCAGGGGCTGTTCCTCTGAGCAGCTCTCTGTGCCCAGAAGAGCTACAGGAAAGAATAAAGACAATCCCATAAGGGTGGGTTGGTAGGAAAGCCTGCCATCTTTCCTTGGCAGCTCCTCCAGTGAACAAAGCAGCGACAAGCACTGAATTTTCTTCTTTCTCACCTGGCTGTGATGGTCCCCACCTTTCAATTTACTCATGAAAAGTTTGTAGCCTACAACACAACATAAGCACAATTCTACTGTGTGTCTACATGTAAGTAGAAAAGTTACTTGTAAACAAAGATATGCCAATCGCTAACTCTTGTCTAGAGCTGCACATTGTTTCTAAGGTGGTATAATGAAGAGCAGCTTAAGTTAGTGTAAGTGTTTAGGGAAAGAATGAGTAAAGCAATCAACTGGACACAGTGGTTAAAATACAACTTGAAATATTAAAAGGCAGGCATTGTTAGCAATATGATAACTGTGGGCATTTCTACCATGTTCATTCAAATGGAGTTCTTTCAAAAGTCTTGGGCACTTTAACTAATATTAACAAACTAGGTGATTAGATATGTGGTCCTATCTATTCCTGTACACTAGCTTTGAAAAGATTTGGATTTTATGTTGGGTATTCAACCAGTGGCCGAAAGTACCGTGAGTAGGCTGTGGGGATGGGTACTTGCTTAAGCTCAAGAGAAGCTGTGGGGAAACCAGCTTGACCCAGCTCAGCAACCGAGCATGTGTTCAGCATGCACAGCCTTGGCTTTTGTCCCCACAACCACAAAAGAAACAGGAGACTCCGCTGCTCACTTTTTCCTGTGCTGTTTACATGGCTCTACCAACCCTACAAGTCATTTACAAATGCCCTCCTAAAACTCCCTGAAGTATTAGATACAAAAGAAAGATAAAATATTACAGTGTGAAAGCAAACTAAATGTGTTTCTATGGGCGAGTGCTTATTTTATACCTGCATGAAATTATGCTATAATGTCATCACAAACTGTTTCCAAGAAAGTTACTGTATGCTCACAATATAATATTCAGAAAAAAACAAAAGCAAACAAAAAAAACCCAAAACAAACAAGATACAATTTCTGAAGAAAATACAATTCCAGTTATGACCCTTTGCAAATTTCTATTTATTATATAGACATGCAAAAAAGCACCAGTGAGGTAAATTCCTATAACTTAATACATAGTTTTCTCTGCAGGATGAGATTACAGAAGATTTAACTTATCTTCCTCCAAAACTCTCTGTAATTTTCAAATTTTCCAAAATAAATGCTGCTTAATAAATGAAAATTAATTTTTTAAATGTTTTGTTAGGGTGGCATTCCATTTCAAAAAAAAAGAAAAGTATAGAAGTCATCATAGTTGTGCATTATTTTCTCTTTCTGTGTACAGTGTTGACATTCTCAGTAAAAAACAAATCCTATTTTTAAAGCACAAACATCAATTTAACCACTTGTTTAAACAAAGCTGTCTTACTTTAATACACATAATATGTTCATACAGTCAGGAAGGTCTACACATTGGAAAAAAATCAAACAACAAAGATCGACTCCTTGCTTACCTAGCCCCTAAGGTAAATAATTCTGCAGTTTGTTAAAGTGTTTCACAGTTTGTTAAAGAAATTCACTGGTTTTATTGCTGGGTGCAGTGGCACAGACCTGTAACCACTCAGAGAGACAGAGGCAGGCAGATCTCTGTGAGTTCAAGGCCACCCTGGACTACAAAGTGAGTCTAAGACAGCCAAGGCTATACAGAGAAACCTTGTCTCGAAAAACAAAACAAGACAAAAAGTTCATAAAGAAAGCAGAGGAGCTGTTTGCTCCTCAAAGCTGACTAAGAAATGAACAGAACACATATAACCAACCTTTCACCTAGTTTGCAATTTAAACATTTCCCACTTAAATGAGGATAAAATGCAATTGTAAAGAGCTCAGAATAACATTTTATAAGTAATACATAGATAATAAATAAATAAATCATGTTATAGCTTTACAAAGAACACTTTTTACACAGATATCAATATTTATTGAATATTCCCCCTTTACTAGTTAAGAACTATCATGCCCCCTCTGTAGATGAATTGACTGCTGAAGAACAGCAGATCCAGAATACTGCACCCTGTCCTCTGTTGGGGCTGATCTGGGGCTACAATGTGCTCCAGTGTTGGTTGCTTAACCCCCAAGAGCCTTAGTGTCCTATGGGCAGATTCTCATGTTTTCACAATGACATTGTGTGAACTTGCCTCCTGATTGTCCCTGATTGGATAATAAGAGGCTGACAGTCCATAGCTGGGCAGGAAGTAGAAGGCAGGACTTCCTGGTAGGGAGAAAGAAATTCCGGGAAGAAGAAAGAGGAGATAGGAGAGGAGACAGATTTATTTATGAGCCTGGAAGGTGTAAGTAGCCACTTGGCTGGATGGGACTATGTTGTTGGGTTAACTTAGATGAGCTAGCTGAAAGTCTGCCCAGCTAGGACCTAAGCTTTGAAATATTAAAAGGTCATGGTGTCTTTACTTTTATGGCCTTTTCAGGAGACAAGCCGATGGGCCTCCACTTGCTGGGCACTCTGCTGCTCAGCCAGGTTCACACTGCCCCTGTGCTATCAGAGCCAGGAGCAGAAGAGGGGAGCACTTCTGTGAGCAGCAAGAAGGATGGTTCTGGCCCATACAGCACGCTGAAAATGGACTTATGTAACAATATTTCTAGAAGGGTGTTATAGCTGGTGCTCTTTCTGTAAGAACAAGATACTACCAGACAATGGATGTACTGCATGAGCCCAGAAACAAGTGAGACCTTCCAAAAGACATAACAAAAAGATGAGTGGGCATTGTGGCCAGAACAAAGAGCCTGAGTCCCACAGTCAGCTCCTTCTTCTGTAATCACTCGGAGAAAGATGCACAGGACACAAGCTTTTCTCATGAGCACTCAAAGTTTCTGACAACCGTTCTCACTGTTTTGGAACTAAGGTACCCCAGTGGCGAGCACCAATCAAGGCCCTGAAAATAGACACTTGCATTCAAATATAAGAAATTATGTGTGTGGTCACACATACCTATAACCAATCATTTGAGTGGCTAAGGCAAGGGGATTGTGAATTCAAGACCAGCCGATGCTACCTGATAAGATCCTGTCTCACAGGTAAGTAAGTAAGCAGGCAGACAGGTATATACATAGATGATAGATACACATATACATAATAATAGATAGATACAGAGACAGATATATAGATGCATAGATAGATGATGATGATAGATACATAGATGAAAAATAGAAACATACATGCACATAGATTATATAGATTGATAGATGCATGTATACATAGATAGTACATGAATACATATATAAGATAAAATAGGTAGAAATACAATAGCTAGAGAAAGAAAGGAAGAGAGAAAAAGAAAGAAAGAAAGAAAGAAAGAAAGAAAGAAAGAAAGAAAGAAAGAAAAAGAAAGAAAGAAAAGGAAGGAAGGAAGGAAGGAAGGAAGGAAGAAGGAAGGAAGGAAGAAGGAAGGGAGGAAGGAAGGAAGGAAGGAAGGAAGGAAGGTAGATAATTATAGACAGACAGACAGAAAATCTCCCATTCAGAGCCTTTTGATATGACAGAGGGTGCTGACTTCTGCATCTTCAGTCCCAAGAATCTCCTGGTGCTGGACAAGCCCCATGATGGAGGCCTGAGCTGCAAGTCCAGACCGTGGAGTCCCTAGAGGCTGGTACCCAGCTCTCATTCTCTCAATGCCCTGGCTCACAGAGCCTTGGCCTGACACAGATTTTATAGAGGTCTTAAAGTAGCTTAAGGCTAAATAGAAGATCACACACAGCTTGGCCTAACTGATGTGCTTTTAAGAACCTAGGGCAGAAACATCAGCCTATACAATGAGCTTAATGACAGGGGCCAGATTAGACTAAGAAATGTTTCACTCTAACTCCAAGCATGCCTTGTCCAGACTAAGAAGACTGGAGACAAAAACCTTCCCCTCCTCAACATAGATTTCTATCAAACTCAGCGAATGCTGGAAGCAGCCTGCCTCCTGGACACTGGGCTTGCCATTTAGTAAAAGCTTGTCCTGGGAGAACTATGAAGCTGCTCTTTAAGCTCAACAGCTTCCCCTGCAAAAACCACCAGGACAGAGCTGTCTCAAAGCTGCAAAGACTCGGAGTGGTAATGTTGTGGAGTGCTTGAGTCACTGTTAACCCGTTAGCATGAGGTTAGCGGTAGCTGGCCCGGAGAAGGGCTCAGGAAGTGAGGCACTGAGCAAGCCTGCTATCCCAGCAGTGGAGGGGCAAAGACAGGTGGATCCCGGGAGCAAAGGGCCAGCCAAGCTAGTCATATTGTCCATCTCTAATCTCGGTAAGAGACCTTGACTCAAAATACTAATAATAATAAGGTGGAGAGCAACTGAAGAGAATTCCTGTGCTGGCTACTTTTAGGTCAACTTGACATAGGCTGGGTCTTCTGAGAAGAGAGACCCTCAACTGAGAAAATGCCTCCAGAAGAGCAAGCTGGAGGCAAGCCTATAGGGCATTTTCCTAATTGGTGGTTGATCCGGGGCTGATGGTCCTGGGTTCTATAAGAAAACAGGTGGAGTAAGCCATGAGGACCAAAGCCAGTAAGCTGCACTTGTCCAGGACCTCCGTATCAGCTCCTGCCTCCCGGCTCCTGCCCTGTGTGAGTGCCTGTCCTGACGTCCTTCAGTGAACTGTGATGTAGAAGTATAAGCTGGATAAATCCTTTCTTCCCGGGTTGCTTTGGTCATGGTGCTTCACCACAGCAGCAGTAACCAGACTAAGACAATACCTCACATCAACCTCTGCCCGCAGGGTATGTGCATGTACCCTCACATACATACACATGAATACACACATTATCAATTACCAATTAACTGATCCTTAGACTAAACTGTAATACAAAACAATGTTCACTTGGAAACTGAGAAATTAGTATTATAAGTGAAATTATTATTTAATATTACTTCCCAAGGAGAAAATAATTGGCTTAGGCCAACAGAAAAATAAATGCTTTAAACTAAATGCTTATTGACTAAAGTAGATGACTAAGAGGGAGAGCTGTCCATACATCCAGATATTAAAAAAACTATTATAGAGAAATGTATAAAGTCATAATGTGAGAACTGGATAGGGCTCATGCCATGGGACTTTCAAAATATATACCTCATAGCCCATAAAAGTTATAAAGGCAAATACATATGAAAGAGAACATTATGACTGCAGAATGATATTGTTGATTTCTTTTTTATTTTGTACAAATATATAATGTTCAAAGATACTCAAGATCAGATTGATAAGGATAGGTTTTAATTTGATTTCTTACTCATTTATAATTATTGAACTGGGAGTAATAAACAGGTATGTTTTGAGAACGAAAACAAGTTCTCCACGTTTCTTCAAGGACTGTCGCATGTTTGGACCATTATCAACTGATCACAGAGGCGCTACATGGTGTCAAGAAAACAGCGCTTCCGTACACACCAGGACTGATGCAAACATGAACATACAGCGACTGTAGCAGCATGTACAAGACCTGCACAGTCTCAAATCCCAGCACTGAGGAGGGGAGGGGAACACAGCAACTCACCTCAAACTTTTTCTAAGTGATACCCGCTGAGGAAAAAAAGGTGAGTTTTCTCCAATGGAGTGAGCTTAGGTCTGTTTATAAAATCCCAGGGCTGGCCCCATGTCCAGGAGTAACTGAGTAACACAAAAACAGACTCCATGGGGTTTGTGTGCTTTTTGGTTTGGTTTGGTACTTTTTGTCTTGTTGAGACTTTGTTTTGATTTGGGTTTTATAGGGGAGTGCGTTGAGAGAAACAACACGAAATTAGATGAGGAGAAAGGTGGGGAGGCTCTGGGAGAAGTTGAGGGAGGGGGAGAAGAGGAAGACTATGATCAGAAACGCTTAGATAAAAAAGGTTTTAAGCAATAATTTTTTAAAAAGAAAAAAATATTGTTAAGTGATAATGGCCAAGTAGCTTATTACATACAACCCTTCCCTCCCACACACCAGCCATTTACAAGCTGAAAATGATACAAATGAAGGTGTGTTTGCAAGAGTCACTGTGCTAACAAGACAGCCAACACGTAAGCAACGGGCACCCCAGAGCAAGGAAATAGTGAGTCTGGGGTCTGCGAAGTTTCTCCCCTCCAAGCATTTTTCAATACACAAACAAATACAAAGGTCCAAGAGGTTGAGAAGCCGAGCAGAAAGCAGCAGCTCTGACACAGACTGGGAACCATCGCTGTGGCCATCTCTGGTGCAGAAAAGACTAATGAGGAAGAGTTGTGTAAATGTCTTCATCTTCTGGCTAAGATGCTGGACATATTGTACTTCAGAAACTGGGGCAAACTGGCAGTAAAGCTCTTGCAAAGCCTGAAACCTGGCTGACCAGCTCAATCCCAGAATGGATTAATGCAATGCACTGGCACTAATGCCTGCAAGAAAGCAAAAGTAAATCCCCTCTGAAGGAAAACACAGGGAGCCTCAAATTGCTTCAGTTTTTCATGCACAATGTCCAGCATTCAGCCCAAATTACCCGTCATACAGGCAACTATTGGTTAAAATGAGCCCTGTTAAGACAGACCTCCGGAGACCCTGTGCCTCTCTGAGCTGAAATTGCTATTTTAGGAGGGCTATGTGAAGGCCCAAGTAAGAAGGTGCAAGGAGCCACCTGTCAGATGGAAAGTGTTTATTGAGGGATGTATCTGGTCTGGGCCCAAGCAGCTTCGCATTTTAAGAAGTAGGAAGCATGGTATCAGGTGTGTATCAGCACCTACTGGAAGGCTGAGGCAGGAAGATCACAAGGACAAAGCCAGTCCAAGCAATGTAGCAAGGCTGAGTGTCAAAAAACAAAACGGAAAAGGAGTAAGTGTCCTGTAGAGGCTTCAGTCTCTCCCTCTGCTACCCCGAGAAAAGCCACTAGCACAGCAAAGCTCAGGACACAGAGCCTAGCTCCCCAAATGCCCAGACCTAGTCCAGGTAAGCTGAGACCAGTGATACCTGCTGGGGTGCTGGGTATAGCTGACCATGGCCAGCATGGCCATGCGTACTCCAGGCCGGTGGTGGAACTCACTTTTTCAGACTATGCCTGTGGCCTCACTGCTCGGCCTTCCATGAGCAAAACTACAAACTGACACACGATACAGATCCCTTCGTGGTGATGTGAGCCTAGAAACAAATCGTTCTGCTAACTGAACTGCCTGGAGCATGGGCATAGATACCCTCAATAAGGACTAGTTCTTTAAGGGGACCAACTGGCCCCGAGCTGCAGGTCAAGCCTCACCGTTTCTGACGCCAAGGCTAACAATTCACATACACTCGGGACTCTCCACAAACACTCATCCATCTGTCTCTCAATAGGACAGGTCACATCATGAGAAGCATTGTCCCTCCTGCTTGTGACAGGTGGGAGCCGTCAAACCTTTGAATGCCTCTTGGGACTAATGGTGCTCTCGTCACCATCAATAGTTCATTGGGTTGCTGCTCAGTTGCTACTGTAGTCCTTGAACGGAGCAACAGACTGGTTGGCATTTTTATCCCCACATCTTCATCCATTCATTTTGGAAAAGTAGCTTGACCACCAGATTTGGTGCAGAAAGGAATCGTTCTGCTTGGCCACTGCTAGGTAACAATCAAAGCATGTGAGGTGGAGAATATGATTCTAGGATTATACAGAGCGTGGTATAGACCTAGGTTGAAAACCAAGGATTCTGCTTTCCCCCACAGCCAGACCCCATGCTATTCCTTTCTCCAGCAGCACTAGTCTGATTGGCAGCATCGTGAAAGAGGCCTCACGCTGTGACACTCACGGTGAGGCTTTAATTCTCCTTCCATTTCATAAAGTTCTCTCATGCATCCTGTGTGGGCCCTTCCATATGAGAGGTAGGCGTAAGTAGGGGATGGTTTAGAAAGGGCAAGGTTGGAGTTGGTGGGATGGACGGCCTGGTTTGTGTAGGTGGAGAAAGAACATCCCGGCTTCCAGGGATGCACACTCTAGACGCCAGGAGGGAACATTAGAACGGTCGCCTTTTCCAGAATCACACTTAGGCCCTTCCTGCAAATGGAAAACACCCAACAGTGGCAACTTCCAGCCAGCACACTGCACTTGCTGCTGCATCTCTGAGCTTGGCCTGATGTCTCTGGCTACCATTTGACAAACCACAGCAGCAGTGGAGGGCTCCAGCTCCTGCAGCTTCTTAACGCAACTCCAGATACTGGCTTATCCTTCTATTCAGATCAGGGACAGACAAAATGCCACCAAAAACTGCATGGAGCTTAGACTACATTGAAGTTTATAACTTCTGTTCACCTAAAGATAGCATTGAGAACAGACAAGTCAGACATAGTAGGAGAAAGAGTTTTCAATACACATAGCTGCCAAGGAATTCATGTCTTCATAAATATTAGGGTAAAAAAATGTATTTCTGATAGTCAACCTTCATGTATAAAAATGGCAGTTCATATAGTTTAACATGATCCTTAGACTCCTGCAGATCAACCCAATGAAAATGGGTAAAGACTGAGCAGGCAGTGAGTATCCGAAGGGCTCTCAGCCTTCCTGTGTTCTTGGGACAATGCCTCTTTACGTAGCACGTGCTGGCCCCAAATGTGTGGTAACCCTGCCTCAGTGTGTTGAGATTACAGGCATGAGCCAGTTTGCCAGCTTCAGCCTCATTCTTCATCAGCTAAATTTACCTGAAAATGAGGCATTACTGTATGTTTTACCGCTAAACAGATCAATACCAGAGGCCACAAGAATTGACATGAACCAGAAAGCCGATGTACAGCCGGTGGGAACACAGCAATAGAAACAGCTATTTTGGAAACTGAGCAGTAGTGCTGAAGTTAAATATTCATATGCTCTGTAAGCCAACAGTGTTCCTGTGCACGCCTACACAACAGATATGCGCTTGTGCATGTGTGCATTTCAAAACTCTGCACGTGGCTTTTTGTAGCATCGTTTACAATAGTTCCAACCCGGGAGCACCCTCAGTGGCATCAACAGTACGACAGATAGAGAAGCTGTGCACACACCCAGCAGAGTGCAGAGATGGGAAAGAATTGATGCAACCAAAAACACAGAGGAATCTCTCAAATAAGGCGTTTTTGAAAAGAAGCCTGACACAGAACACCGCGGCGTGTGAATTTGTGAAACTCAAAAGCAAGCAACGGCAATCCATACTGGAAATCCATAAGGAAAGATGGTGGCTTAACCAGTGGGGCAATTGGGATGAGCTGACAGGAAGTTGGTTCCTAGAGAGCTGGTCATGTCAGTTACTTGACCTGAGTCTTAATCATAAAAACTCATCTATTTTATGAAAATTCACATAGTGGTTCTCTTAAGGGTATTCTCTGTGTGTCAGCTACATTTTGAAAATAAGGTTTCTTTTAAGTTTATAATTTAAAGAACATTTAAATCCTTCCTAATATATTAGAAAGTAATGAGTAATTGTGAACATGAACCCAAGCAGTTCAGGAGGCACAACAAGAGAAGAGAAAACGGATCATATTATTATATAGAGATCTTAGTGATAAAGTAAGGGTGTGCATTTGCTATTGACAGAAGACACTGTGGCTTTTCATGGTGAATAATATTGGCATTTGGAACATAGTATTAACCGGCTTGATGAATGCACCATATACTTCATTAACGATGTACATCACACCCACCATTTTTTCCATGAAACCCCCTGGGACTTGCTGGTTTATGATTAACTCACAAACTGATCAGAAACATATGATTTTTTTTAAAAACCAAAGTGTGAAGTGAGGCAATCAGTTTCTTTCATAGAAGAATCAAAGTCTGAATACAAGAGTGAATGAGAGATGCTTCAGTGAGAAATTCAAGTTTTGCAAATGAGCTGTAAAGCTGGACATGGTCACTTACACCATAATCCCAGAACTTGGGAACCTAAGGCAGAGGGATTTCTTGGAGTTCAAAACTAGCCTGGGCTACATAGTAAATTTCAGGCCAGCCTGAGCTATACTATGAGAGCATACTTTATAAAGACAAGATACAGAGTTGATAAAACTATGGGTATGGTAACTAGAAGTTAGAGATTCATGGGCCATGGGGACACAGAGTCATTAGTGGCAACACATTGTAACACAGCTAAGAATACTACTCGAAGAACAGCTAGGTCCTAATACAGGCACAGAGATATTCCGTTTATGGCCTTATGGTATTTGCACCATTTCTAGCACTCATGTGTGGCCATTACTTAAGACAACTTGAGTTCACATTTCTCCCTTGCAATCAAAAAGGCAGAAAGCAGTCAGTCATGGGACAGAGCCTATGAACCCTAGAAAGGACTGGCAGTATTCACAAAGCAAGCCACACACCTGATTAACGAGGTCTCACCAGCTGCCTTAAAATAATGTCAATTGTTAGTGATGACTTTGAAAGATGGAGAAAACGCTGGCTGATGGATGGTGCCCTTGGTACTGCAAAACTACAATGAACTGAGCGTTGGGATGCATTGGTGGCAACAGTGGATAAAACACACATGCCTGATTCTAAGTGTAAACTAGAGGGACTTGATAAATGCTCCTCAATAGAGGGCAGATCCTCCAATAAAAGAGCAGTTGATAGTTTAAATGTTCCTTTTTATAGAGTCCAACCATGGTCATCCCTTCATGATCATGGGTAAATGACTAAGTGCAAATGTTCTATTCCTCCAGGTGTAACAGGTTGGAGTTCATCTAAGAGCTATGTCCCATCACTTTTGCAGCTTTATAGCAACTATCTTCAGTTTTTCCTTTATTATAGCATCAAAAAAAAGATGCTGGCATTATAATGCTATGCTTTATTACATGAAGAATTACAAGCTATTTCCAAGACAAGCTTTCCAGAACTATGTCCACTGTGGTCTCCAGTGCCAACCAAGAGCTAAACCAACAAGGCAAAGCTTTTCTATGTACAAGTGAAATGATATGATGTTTGAGAGCGGCTTTAAAATAAACCTCCCCACCCCTCCCCAACACACACACACACACACACACACACACACACACACACACACAGAAACCCACAGCAAAAGAAAGCAATAAAAATTGGAGCTTGTTTAAACCAAATGATGGTGGTCCATGAACTCTTGTATTGTGTTTGTGTGCTTTAAACATATTTTGAAATGAAAGGAGTAAGGAAAACCTCTCCCAAATGATTCTAGTAAGAAAGAAAGAAAGAAAGAAAGAAAGAAAGAAAGAAAGAAAGAAAGAAAGAAAGAAAGAAAGAAAACAAGTGAAGGGAAGAAATGAGAGAGCCGCTGACAAATGTGCTATTTGCTGTGTGTTTGTATGTTAAGAGCATGGGTGGATTTAACGACCCAGGAAGTCTATGATGGGGTACTCACGAACCCCTTCTTCTAGGCACTTTCTCAGCCCATTTTGGCATCATTACACTTACAGAGATGTCTCAAGATTTCAGGTGGTGTAAGTAACAGAGCCAAGACCTAAACCCACACTGTTTAACCCCTGAAGTGAGCCTCTACCTCTCCTGGTGACATTCTTACTGAGATTCTTACAAGTCTTTAAAAATCCATAAAAGTGTCCCTCTGACTCCCATGCATCGCTTATATGGCCTCATCTCACTTCTGAACTGAGTTACAACAGCACAAAGGGAGCCTTGGATCAGGCTACCGTCTTCCAGCTCCCACATCGCTTCCCAGCTGAGCATGGCTTTTAATAGTTGCTCTGATAAAGCTTGGAGACTAGACCTACTGTTCACATTAGTCACATAAATGGCGTGTCTCAGATTCAGTTCAGGAAATGAATCAGGCATCGTCTAAGTTAATCACCTTAAACAAAATAAAGCATTGCAGGAGCCCAGTAGCCATGCAAAGCACGCGTGGTCAGAGTCCCTCCCTTGGTTCTAATCCTCTGCAATGTCTTTTTGTAAGCAAGACCCACACTTGTAAGTAAAAGAATGGCATGAGGCACCACACATTCATTTATAAAGATAGCTTGTCTTTTTCTTTCCTTCTTTTTTCTTTCTTTCTTTCTTTCTTTCTTTTTTTGAGACAGGGTTTCTCTGTGTAGCCTTGGCTGTCTTTACTTGCTTTGTAGACCAGGCTGGCCTCGAACTCAGAGTAATCTGCCTGCCTCTGCTTCCCAGAATGCTGGAATTACAGTGCACCACCCGCGCCTGGCTGAAGATGGCTTGTCTTGAATCATTTTATCTGTATCTTCTCAAGCCTTTAGGAAGTCCACTTCTCATTTGCCCGCTCTGATGCTGTAAAACTGTTCCCAGTAAATTTCTTCATCTGTTGCAGCCTGTCTTCCCATCAGAGCTCAAAAGAAGCAAGATGCAAAAACTACAGAACAGCTCAAATGTGATAACGTTTTTCTGCCTTTTCCCTAAAAACATCTCACAGCCAATGTGAGGTGGTTTAAGGAAAACGGTCTGAGTCTTTATTTTTCATGTGGCTAATGTGTTTTCTAGCAAAAAGGAAAACCAGGTGATCATGTCATCTGCATCTCTGACCCACCTGCGGCATCAGCGTTCCCTGCCCGGAACAAGGGGAGAGTACGCTGCTTTGTTCCTCAGTATGAAGGCAATCAAATTCCTTGGGCAAAATGGTGAAGTCAACTGATGCATTTTAACTTTTCAATCAGCTAAAATTTAGAAGTTACACCAGTGAAAAATGTAACAACTGATTTGAAAGACTGTCATGCCTAATCAGGAGCCAAGAGTCCTAACCGTCAAACATTTCACACAGTGCCATGTTCTTACTTAACGCCGGCTCAGCTTTCATTTAAATACTGGCTGTGATTTTACTATACCACATACATCACGTGAACACTGCCAAGCTTGCTCACTGGAACTGAGAAAGTGTGGCCCACCACTCACCAAGGCTATGGACATGGCCATACCATAGAGACAGCACAGCACTATGGAAAGGTCATCCATGATGCAATGCACTGCTGTTTACAGGCTTTAGTTTATGTAAACTAGTTTCAGAGAAGAATTTCTCCTGTGATTTCCATTCCCCACACAGCTGCGGTCATAGAAAAGAAAGCTTCCCACACCCAAGCAGAGTGCATCTGCAGCTCACATATTTTTAACTTTTTGAGATAATGGCTCACTCCATAATCAAGACTGGGTTCTAGCTCACAGCAATTCTCCTGCCTCAGTCTCTCAAGTACAGGATTATAGGCTGGCTTTGTAACTCACATCTGAAGATATGTAAACTTCCAATATATAAATGTATAGCTAACAGTTAATTTTCAATAGTCAAAGAAAAGAAACTAAATAAACAGATATGCATCCTTTTCTTAGAGGAGAAATAGACAGGAATAAAAATAGAAAGCCACTTCAAATTTGTGAAAATTGGGATTTAAGACTTGAGTAAATACACCCTGGCAATCTGATGTATTTCATCACAAAATGTATTTTAAAAACTAACTTTTTCTCTTCTATAATATTTAAATCACATTTACTACAGTAGGAATATTTATGCAATTTTGGTCAAGATGGACAAAAATCAACTTAAAAATACAGTTTGAAGAGATACACAATGTAATTGTTTTTAACTTCATGTCTTGGAACTAAATGTAAAGAGAAAATAGTGTCACACTGCAAATGCTGCTTTCCACCTATCCATGGGGTGAATACTTGTCACTGAATAAAACCCACAGGCCAATGCAGCCCACAGGACAAAGCATTTTTACACACATAGCTAACACCTCAAACATGAGTTTTCCATGTTATATTCTCAACACTGATTACAATAATCTAAATATTAAAGTAGCTGGAATTAAATAACCATTTTTTGCTAATCTACAAGTCTCTTTTCTTTATTTAAATTTAATAGGAAAATATTTTGAAAGTTCAAGAAAGAAATAGTTTTGAACATTTTATAAGGTTTAGCAAATGTATTTATTGCCTTTTCCCTTTCTTTGTGTTCAGTAAGCAAAGATGAAAAGTAAAATGTAGAGTTGGTTATTATACCTCCATTCAATACTGTGAACTAGAATGAAAATTCCCCTTCACAGACTATGCCCCCTACAAATAGATCAGCGCCTGCATGCAGTTCTACCTAATTCAATAAAATGTTGAAAAAAATCTCTGCTTTGGGGTCAAGTTAGGAAAGTTAAAATGCCTGTCTAGTAATGAGGTGACAGAGAATTCGCAGAACCTGTAATCCCTTCACAATTCAACCAGCACGAATATGACAAGCATGTGTAATTTTTCCTGCCTCCAGAGCCAAGGATACCATCCCCCAGCAACCCCCAGCAAGCAAGTGAAAGTAGGCTGACTACAACAGCAGATGAAGAAGAAGACAGTTGCTACACATCTTTCCTGCTTCAGGCCAGACACACAGGGCCGCTTAAGTGGACCAGGCTGACTGGCTGTGTACTCTCACCCTAAGTGCAAACACTCAAAAGATCTCTCCACTGGAGTGAACAGACGTCACGTCAAGTCGGAGGTTTGAAAACGAGCCTCGCTTTTCCTTGAGATGGGATGGTCTGTAGTTGTGCTTTTCAAGGCAAACAGCAATCATCTGACTAGTTTTTAAATAAGAACAAACAAAACAGTGATTCATGCACAACACCCCCAACTTCTATGTAATCCAGATTTTTTTAAAAATCTGAGCTCAGTGGATTTAAATGCAGCCTCCTAGGCAAAGGCATCTTCAACATGTTTAGTCAGTATATCTGGACCTCGCCTATCTAGAAGCCTGAGCTACAACAGGTTAAAATGAAAACAATTAAGAATAGGGAAATGGGAAGAAGGCTCTAAGAGCTGAATCGAGTGCCAAGTGAGAGGACAGGGTAGAAGATGCAAGTCCAAGCAGAACACCCAGAACCTGCTTGCTCAAAGGAGAGTTGTTCACTTGCCCTGAGTGGGAATTACTCGGAAGAAGTACACCCAGGTACATATTGAACAAAGAAACATCCTTTTGGAGGCAAGGAGTCACTTTAAGCATTTTTAAACAAATTCATTTGATTATATCATCATTACTGTTCTAAAGAAATAGCCACTGTGAAAATGCTGATAAGACAAACCTAACAATTTCCCAAGAACCTGCCAGAGAAAAATCCTGGAATACCATGAGATCAACAGAGCAGCACAAATGTTCCTTCCACGTGGACATATTTGACAAATGAGTTTACTGACAAAAAATAAAAGAAAAAAAATCAGGGTTTGTGTTTTAGTCCATTTTCTTTTTTTTTTTTTTTTTTTTTTTTGTCAATATGCTTGATTTGAAATATTATTTAGGTGAAGCAAACCAGTGGGTATGTCTTCTTAGCTTAGCTATAAATACATGTAACTAGAAGCTTAAAGTTATTTGAAAAAGAAACAGAACTGAAAAACAGTTAGAGGTGGTTTACAGGAAAAAAAAAAAAAAAAGAAAGAAACATTGTTCCATCAACCAAAGATGCCATTTTCTACCTCAGTGATGTCTCTGACTTACTGAATGGTGTCCTCACAGGTCTGTGTGGCTGATGACCTGATTTCTCAGAGGCCCATTTCAATCACCTCTGCCCTTAGCTTTTCAGAGCCAGTGCTTGTTTGCTGTTCACATTTCTACATAGCAAAACTGTGGCAGTTTTTATAGCCTCAGAAACACATGATCACGGTATTGGAAAGTGACACCGTTCGCTGAAGGGAGGCCAGCCGCACACGCTGTGGAGTTAAAATGGAATGTTTCTCCTCTCTTATTCCCAGCGTCTCTTCCTGATTCTTCAGTGGCCTCTAGAGCAGTGGTTAAGAAAAGCATTACTCAGCGAGGCTAACCCACGTCAACAAAGCATTTCTAACATTCAGCAAAATTTAAAAATTCTCCAAGCCCAAGTTCAAATCCTTTCTGGAATGGTTGCAGCACTACATCTCAGTTTTATCTACAAACCTCAAAGGTCCCAAATATGCATGAAATGACAGGCACCATGACTCAAATGATGGCAAAGAGAAAAAAACACGTATATGAGATGACCTTCCTAGACCCCTAATTATTCAGCAATTTCAAGTCCCTATTAGAATCGACTTAAAAGAAAACTGTCCTGAAGCTGCAAGCCCTGATTTTTCAGCAGATAAGCAACACTTTATATACAACGTTAGCAGGCTTAACAGCGCAAAAGCTCTAACAGCTCCGGAACTCAGCCCCAGAGTAGCCAAGAAGCGGTTACTATGAACTTAAGAAACACAAAGGAAGCAAAGAATTTGGATTTGAGTGATATGTATTAAAACCTTTAAAGAACCCTGTTTTATTTCAGACACAAAAGCACTTAAAATCCTTTTTGGGGGGGGAGGGAAGGTGTCTTGTATGTCTTCTAACACTTAATATTCAACCACACACACACACACACATTCTTAAAACTCTGCTCCTAACTTAGATTCTAGACTGCACAACTTGAATTTTTTCCATTTCTTATACCTGTATCTGCCAGCTTTGAAACTAGTTTTTCAAATAACTAAAAACACCTTCAAAAGTCAAAGGGCATCTTTTAAATTTCAAATTCTTACTCTTTTAATGGGTTTAAGCACTTATCACTTACCAAAGTTAATGATTTACAGTGAAAACAAAAACCAGTCTTATGCATGGTGTGGTTTCAGCAACTCTGAGTTCTAAGCTTTGTTTTAAAAGGCAGAAAAATCAGGTGGCCACGCACCCTCGCCACCATTCCATCGCGCCTGCCGCAGGCTCGGAGTTTGCAGTGGACGTAGCCTGCTGCGACTTGCACAGAAAATTCATCCTTCTAGAAACATTTTTTCTGCCACAGCAAAGGCAGCCAGTGGGACCACCCCCAGCCCCTCCTTCCAGGGTCATAGATATAGAGGCAAAAAGAAAGCATTTGGCTAAATAAAGCCATTCTTCTTTAACTTTAATAGACAACTGGCGTTTGAAATCAATGTTTCCTACTTGCAGGAATTCCGATCAAGCTAGCGCCTGCTCCACACCTTGAGCATACAACAAAACCATTCAAATTATGACCTACAGCTAAAAGGTCGCACTTCCTTTAGAGTAAGAGTGTTTTGTTTATTTTTAAACATAAACTCAGTGACAAATTCTAATCCTCAGGAGACCGTATCTTCATGCTGACCTCGTCGGTCAAACGTTCACAAGGGAAAGTGACCTACACTGCAAAGCATGATTGGCAAGGACCAACAGCAGCACCTGTCTTGGTGGCTCGGTTTGTTCCCGGCACCACCGGTGAGCCATTACCTGCAGGTGAAGAACTCTGCCAGCGAAAGGAGAAACCAAACTTTTCCTAGTAAGTTAGTTTGCTTTCACCAAGCCAATCCAAATCCAACAGGTACCGACGCACACCGCCACACATCTGAGTAAGGGCTAGAGCCGCGCGGAGGGGTTAGGGAGGAAACTGAAAGAATCCGACCTAACTTCTAAGAGGATTGGGAAAACAAAACGAGCCTGGTCCCTAAAGCAGCCGATTCCTGGCGGTGGGGTCAAGGGGTGGTGCTGGGGATCTCTGCTCGTACCCAGGAACCTGCCCGGCTGCAGCGTCTCCCCGCGCTGTCCCTGCGCTGTCCACCCAGCACCAGAGTTGGGCGAGCCAGGCAGTGAGGCGCCCGGGGCTGGGGCCTGGGGAGCGGAGCGCGCGCGGTACCTGCTTGTCCAGCGCGTCCCGGGCGCCCGCGGGTCCCGCGCCGGTCCGGGGTGGCGCGGGCGTCCGCTCGCAGCTGCAGCCCTCCAGGAGGTACATGCCCGCTGGGCGGCCGCTCTGCTCGCCCTCGAAGTAGAAGAGCACATTCTGGTAGAGCGCGAACCACTTCTCGTGCCAGCGGCTCGCCTCGGCCGCCCTCTTGCTCAGGAAGCCGCGCTTGGTGCCCTCCTTGCGTGCCAGGAAAGCCAGGTACAGGGCGTGCCCCTCGTTGTAGCGCAGGCTCTTCTGCATGGCGAGGGCGCGGAGGGGCGTGCGGGCACCTCAGCCCCGCGGCTGGGCCATCGCGGCGCGCTCTCCGGGAGGTCGCCCCCGGGCCGCCTGCCCCGGCGCCCCGCCCGCGGCTCGCGCCCGACCTGGGCTGGGGCGCCGTCCCCTCCCCGACCGCGCCCTCCCGGTCTGCGGCGCCTCCTGCTCCCGGAAGCCGGGGCCGAGCGGCCCTCCGAGGGCCCCCGCACCGCGCCGCTGCGCCCGAAGTTGCGGAGCCGAGCCCTCGCCGGGGAGCGCCGCGAGGCGCGCGGCAGCCGAGCACTGTCCCCGGGCCACGCGCTCCGGGAGACAGAAGGTAAGACGTCACGTGGGAGAGCAGCTGTAATCGGCTTGGAGAGCCGCTGGAAGGGTACAGTCGGCGCGGTGGCGGCCGCGGAGGCGTGCCTGCTCGCCGCGCGCATCCTTCTCTCGCCTGCCAGGACCCTGCCTCGACCCGGGCCGGCCTGGAGGGGGCAGCCCGCCCGGCAGGGGTAGAAGCGAGGTGGCACCCAGCTGCTCACAGCGCAAACACGCACAGATGTGCCCTCACACATACAGGGGAACGCACACTGAACACACACACGCTCTCACACACACACGGACACCAGATCACACACGCAAACCACACAAGTCTCATATTCGTACCCAAAAGCACACATGCACACAGACACAATAGGCTCAGGAGCACAGTACGTGTGCTCGCAACCTAAATTAGTAAGTGCCCTTTCACCCAGTGCTAACAGTCATACACCGCAGGAGAGCACAACGCAGTCACGAATAACGCGCGCTCACGCACACAGATACACATTCACAATTACAAAAATGCACCCTCAGTATACACTTCTCAAAAGTGCAAACCCACAAATTGGTACTCAGCAGCTACGGACGTGTGCATTCCTTAGTGCTCTCTCGAACACTCAAACTCACTGTACCCTGTGTATATACACTTATAACCATGTACATATCCACACAAACATCGGACAGATGTACACCCACATAAACACACATCCACCAGCCCTTTCCGTCATCCCACACACAGTCATAAACACATGCACTTACATGCAAATGTGCAAAAACATGCGTCCCTACACACACTCGTCAGATACCAGCACTTACAGACAGAAAACGGACAGCTATCCAGGCTCTTGGAGCCACGCATTTTTACAGCTCATGTGCGTGCCCTCACACTCACATAAAGGTCCAGTAGCAGCAGGTGGAGTCACAAGCCGGCTTTGCATAAACCACAGTGCTGGCTTTTCAGCTTGTACCGAGTTTGAAACCCGGCCGTGAATGTTGGTCAGCCAAGTGTCCCCAGAGAGCCCATAGATGTGTCAATTCCTTCTGGGCACTTGCCACTTAAGAGGGTTAAGACAAAAAGAAACTAAATGTTTAGTATGAAATTTTAAATTAAGGGGGCCGGGGTAACCTGACGAGGGAAATTTTGCTAGCAGAGGCAGAAACTGTCCCCAGAGGCCAAGCTGTCACACACAGGCTGAGCAGAGTCCTTTGTGAAGACTGGAATTCATTTGATTAACAAATCTTGCAGCTACCGATGGAAAACTAAGACACTCTGCTCAAACAAAACACACGTGGGAGAGAAGCGATGCTCCAGCAGCTCCAAGACAAAACCCGCGAAGCCCCACAGTGTCCTCTTTGATTCTGCCTCACGCGCTTTTGATTTCCAGTGGCCACATGTTAAAACGAGTGTCCCAAAGAGTGCCATGGGAAGAAGAGAACAGCGAAATAACCTCCTTTTAGGGCAGCGAGTTGTGGCAACTTGTCTTGAGGTTGCAGGCTCACAGACTGATGTAGCTGCAGGGCCCTGCCTGCCCTGAGAGGCTGTCTTTCAGGATGTTTTAACTCTGTCTCACTGAGTGGTTTGCGCTTTACTGTCACGGAAAACTTCACTATTAATAAAATCCATGCAATAGGAAAATTGCCATTTCAGAAGGGTTGTGGGAGAACAGTAGCCATCTCGTTACACACTTTTCCGTGTCTGAATGGCAGTGCCGAGTAGAGCTGAGAGCACGAACTGTTATTTAGAGAAAACCACTTCACTGGCGGCTCACGTGGTTCCAGAAGCAGGCAGAGGGAGGCAGCCTCTGGGGCCTTGTCTTTCCTTCTGTGTGGGCCGGCACTCCAGTTCACACAGGAGCCAGCATGGACTTCACACCAGAACAAAACAATTTCATCACACGTATTCGTGCATTCTAACCCCCTCGTGTTCTCTCGGGTGCGAGGACTCCTTTCCAGTGAGTGCTGTCTCCGACATCCAGCTATCCTCACACTTCCCCTCTATCTATACAAATGTCCTTATTTGAGCCCCAGGAAGTACTCATCTCAACCTTTGTCTGATCCCATCTCTGCTAAGTGAGGTGCAGTGGACCTTATTTGCCTAGGGCAGCAAAATAAAAAGCGCTCTGGTTTCCTCCGTGTTTTGGTTGCTGACTGTATTGTTGTGCTTTTCATATGTGTGGTGGTGGTGGTGGTGGTGGTGGTGGTGGCGTGTGAATTCACACGTAGAGGCTGGAACAACCTTACCTGCTGGTCCTCAGCTTTCCCCACACATATGCCAGCCAGGCTGCTCTGCCGGCTTCCAGGGATTCTCTTGTTGCTACTTCCCAGTTCACCATAGGATAGTGGAGATTACAGACACTTGATGCCTTCTCTGGCTTTCATACGCGCTTTGGAGATCCTAAATCATGTCTTCGTGCTTACATAGGTGCTTCGCCCAACAGAGCCAGCCCTCCAGCCCCTATCATGGATTTTAATGATGGAAATTCACTGCAATAGCTACTGGACAGAAGTTGCTGTTCTCAGTGCTGTTCTGGGATGTTATGGAATGGGGGATGTTGTGGAATGGTGTCGCTGGTGCTCTCAGTGTGCTCAGTCCAGAGGAGGGTTTCTTGGGTAGGGGTGTCTCACTTGGCTCCTAGTAGCAAAGCCAGACCTTTTGAATCCAGCACCTAGAGGGTTTATATGCAGTAAGCGGATAAGTAATCCATAAGTGTTTTCTAGATTAATTTAGCAATTGGTCATTAAGTTGTTAAGGAAAGCATAAATATCTGAAATTTGGGGTCATTTTTCAAGACGTTAATGGGTGAAAACAACTACAAAGCCTTTGTGAGCCCTCAAATCCTACATCCAGGGGAAACTGCTCCCCAGACCAGGCCTTCCCACATCCCTGGACCATCGTTTTCTGTGTCCCTGAGCCGTGCCTTCTTGCATCCCGGGACCATGCCTTCCTGCTTCCCTGGATCGTGCTTTCCTGAAAGGGCCAGAGGGTCATGGAGATGAGGGTGCTTTTCCAGCAGATCTCATAGCTTAGCAAGGGGAAACTGCTCAAAATAGACGAGAACAGGCTCTTCCATGAATTCAATGCCTTCTCCTCTTGGATCTTGTGAATCCTTTCCTGAAAAGTTTGATTTGTGGCATTTTTAAAGAGCAAAATGCATTTCTCACGGGTAATTCTGCAAGTATTCTATTTGCCCTTTCCTAGGCAAATTAATAGGCAAAACAACAAACAAAACAGCATTGAACTGAGGTAGTTAGAAACCCTAATAACTTTTCCCAGGAAGAAATGTGAATCAAGTAAGTTTACAAAAATCACAAAGAAGAAGAGGAGGAGGAGGAGACAAGGGGATCAGAGAAGAAAAGAAGGAAGGGGGAAGAAGTGAAGGGAGGAAGGGAAGAAAGGAGGGAGAAAGGGAACGAGGAAGGGGCAATTTTTCAGAGCTACTCAGTATGCTTTGGTTGGGTTGAGTGAGCAGAGTTCAACCTGAGCTACACGGTTTCAGGATCCCAATTTCAGGCCTTTTTTGTAGCACAGAATGGAGGTTTTCATTTGTTTCCTCCTTCCATGAATGCTGCTGTCTGTGGAAATTTGAATGGACACATCAGTTTCTATAGTGACCTTTTCCTGTGATTTCTGTCATTCAGAAATGCCTCAACACCGGGTTCTTAGGGAAGTGTTACATTGTGGAGGTTAAGAAAAAGTTTCCATTGTCTCTGCGGGTTAGCTGAACTGTAGAGATCCAGATAAACTGTAGAAAACAGTCGTAAGGTATAATTACCCGTCAGTCCAAAATGATCCAGCATTGTCACACAAAGCAGAAGCATTCCCAGGATCCCTTTCTTGGCCGGATGGAAGATTATTTTGGGAATTGTCATTTTGATGGCTTGTAGATATGGAAACTAGCAGATTCAGAAAGAATGGAGGCAGACGCTAACGGATGCCCATCTCCTGACACAGGCACTTCAGCGCTCTGTCTTATACTCAATAAAGGTCTACATAAAGCTCGAAGAGGTCATCCCTCCCTGACCCCAGTGTTCTGATCAAATAAGCATTCTTTATTTACCAAACTAGGGAGACAGGCACAGAATATCAAACTGTCATTTAGAGCTGATAAAATCATCTATTTCTGTTTCACCTAACTTAAATGCCACCAATAACTAAAGTGTGTCCTTCCAACCTTGAACCTATGTATGTTATACACCTACACCGAAACATGAAGATGATTTTGCATTTTCTTGATTATTTAAGTGTAAGGAGTGGATGAAGTCCTGAGCAAATGTGTGTCACCGACATGCGCACAGCCTTCCCTGGGTGAGGCTCACAGAAATGGCTGCTCCGAGTAGGTTTACAAACAATTGACCAATGTGTACAACTAGCAGCTTCAGCTCCCTCCTTGAAGGTGACTGCAAACCCAGGCTGGTCACTATGGAAACCCTCCCTTGTGCTGGAGCTGAGTTTCTGCATTGCACAGCAGACACCCTCCATCAGAGTGAACACAATCCACCCAGCCTCAGCCTGTGTGTGTGTGCATGTGTGTGTGTGCTATTTCTCCATTCTCATGTAAACCCAGTCTGGTTTCGAGGACCAAGTCTTGCACAGAGTGTCACTTGAGTCCTGTTCTAGGATTAGATCAAGCTGTCACGAACCTCTACTCTTTCATGCAAATTAACAAGGCACACCCTCTTGGAGAATAGATTAAGGAAAGGCACCCTTTGGTGCAAACTGCCTTGAAAACCAGTAAGAGGACAGCATCTTTATTTGCGTCAGAGGCATGCCTTCCCCTAAATGACTGTGAGCTTGTTCAAGGATTCCTGTGCAGTCACCACCCTAAACAGCTGAGAATGGTGTCCCATGTGCTGCTCACTGCCCTCCAAAAGGCCACGGACAGTGTACTTCCTGAATTTCTGTATCACTCCTACAAACCTTGATCTCAGAGAAACATGGAGATTAGACTCTATACTAAAAAAACCAAAACAGAACAACACACACACACACAGCTGGGGGGGGGGACACTTTAATCCCAGTTCTCGGGAAGTGAATCCCTGTGAGTTCAAGGCCAGCCTGGTCTACATAGTGAGTTCAAAGACAGTCAAGGCTATGTAGAGAGATCCTGTCTCAAAACAAACAAACAAAAACAAAAAATAAAAAAACAAAGAAAAAGCAAACTCATAAAATATAAGCATGAGTTTTCAAATATGAGAAATTACATTGTGTTTGTGACAGATAAGGAAAGGCATCCCAGCTTCCTGATGCTACAATGTTCAGTTCTATGGTGGTTATAAGAGCGAAAAGTCGAAACTCCCCAGTCACTGTAATAGAAACAGAAAAGTGAGTGGTGATGTGTAGTGGTGCCCTGCAGACTTGGTTAATGCCTGGGACTCAGTGATGAGTAAAATCCCCCTCTTCCCTTCCTACTCACACTTCCTTGTGAGAAAACTGTTGTTATGCAGTGGCTGGACTTCTGCCCCATCTCTTCAATACCCCATTCCAGCTTCACACACCCAAAAACCCACAGCTACCCCAGCCCAATGCTGTAGATATAAATATGTTTTAAGATACAGGACTGATTCAGATGGTCCACAGCAGCAGACTATTTGCTTTGTGTGGGCTCTGAGAGGAGCTCTTAGCCAGCTGCAGATAGTTTAAATCTGAGGGCTCTGGGGAGAGAATAAATGCCAGAGGCCAGAGAGTGTTGGAGAGCTCCGAGAAAGAAGCTGCTGGTGTTCCCCTCATCCCCCCCGCCCCCCCACCCCCACTCCCACCCCAGCTGCTCCTGGTTGCTGCTGATGCAGCATGAGGAGACGAAATTGGAGATATCCTTGGGGACTGGACTTGCCCCAGGGAACCCTATGACCCTAACCAGCAGGAAGTAACCTAAGAGAACTGTGCCCCTCTCCCCACTAAACTCCTTTTTCTCCTACCTGGTATTGGGAGGTTGGAAGGGATTGGAGTGGAGCAATGAGGGAGAGGTGAAAGAAACGTAAATAAAATAGTTTGTAAAAGTAGCACCTACACCCCATAGTGTCTGACTCAAGGTCAGTTCTCCCTGACCTGACACCGAAGCTGCACATGGTAGAGCTAGCTGACCCTTCTATTTCCTTCAATACCTTCCTCCTCAGCTTCTGCACACTCCAAAGTCCCTGCCCACCCTCTTAGCTGCCATTCTTCCCTTCCTGGCCTTCAAAGCAGCAGTGTGCCCTCTAGCCTTCTTCTGGGCTGTTAGCTCTTTGCAGTTTTCTGTTTGTTGGTTGGTTTTCAAAAAACTATTGCATGCCTTTATTTGATTGCTTGAGGTGCTAGGGGCCTTGTACCTATGAGGAAAGTGTTCTACCACTGAGCCACATCCCAGCCAGGCTCCATGGCTGTAACTAAACTCCACACTCTTCTATCTGCCTACTCAACACTTCTCCCCATACATCTAGCAGGCAGCTCAGGCCCAACACAGTCAAAATGCTCCTGCCACAATCCAGCTGTTACTCATGCGGTGTTCTTCTCTCACAATATGGCAACTCCATGCCTCCTCTTTTGAAACCGCATCTTGGAGGCATCTGCAAGTCCTTTTACCCTCTCACCAGCAAGCTGACTCTGCCTTTCAGGAACAGCCTGAATTGGATGGCGTCGTACAACCCTCACTACTACGCTCTCTCTCATCCAGCCCATGGCCATCTTCTTACTGTCGTTCTCCATTCCACAGACAGTCAGTAACCTTAAAACACGGATAGCTGCTCCGCTTCTTCCCTGGTTATCACCTGATGTCTACAGCACAGCTTCTCAAGCACATCCCCGGGTCTTCCACCTGCTTGCCTGGCCCAAAACTGTGTCTGTGCACTGACTCTTCCCAGAGCTGCTCGGCCAGGTTGTCCCTTTATTCAGATGCCATGCAGTGTCAACTGTGCCACCAGCTGACCTGGAGCAGCAAGTCCCCTCCCTGACTGCCCAGACTCACCTTCACATCTCTCAGAGCAAAAGTTCGTGACTACCTGTTGAGTGAGCATCAGTAATAAATGGCAGTCACTTCCTGTCGATTGCAGTAGTTCCTCTTCCGCATCAAGCATTTTCCCTCGGGCGGTTCCTTCTGAGACTGGCTCTTACACTATTCTGCTCTGTGACTTCCTTCTAGCCCTTTCCTCATTGGACTTTGTCATTTCTATGCACCTCAAGTTAGCCTCTGGAGAGGACGGAGAAGTTTCATCAGAGTTGTCATGAATCCAGAGCGTATCAGAAGCCTGCACAGCACTGCTAAGATCAGACTGATCATCTTATTCTTTCTCCCTACCTCCTTCTCCCTTGGCAGTCTAACCTTTTCTGTTGGAAGTTCTACCAACAGTCAGTCCTCTGTGAAAAGGACCCTAAATAAAACAGAGATCCATGAGGATCCAATACCCCCCTGAGCCAGCCTGCATCAATGACTGGTCCATACGAGTAAGGTTGCCCTCAGTCTGACTCGGGTATCTTTGTGGGACTCTGGTGAAGCCCAGCCACAGAGTAGGGTATAACTTTCTGATGCAGGGAAGCATCTTCCCAAACTAAAGAGTATTTGGCCTGAGTCCTGTTTAAGAGGTAAATAGGATGGAAAATAGGATCTTTAATGAAGAAAACTATGGAAGCGGGTGATCAGTAGCAGAAAAGTCCAGGACTGCTGGGAGAGGCAGGTGCAGTTCCCTGCAAGAAAATGAATTGTGATGGGGTGTGGTGGAGACAAAGTGTCATGGAGGTTGGCTGGGTCGGTAAAAGTGGCTGGTGCTAGCTGCATGAGTAGTCAGTCATGCGCCACAGGTTTCTGAGCAGCAAAAGCCTTGTGGCTGGATAGCAATGCTCCTGTTCTCCTCCTCTGGCCATGCCTCTCCCCTTCAGACAGTCTGGTACAAATAAGACTGCCATCTTCTTCACAGGTCCTGCCTTCATGGCCACAGAGATCAGTCCAAATTGGGGTTCTAGATTTGAGGACAACCATCACAGCCATTCAGAGCTCTGCTTTCCTCTCAGCATCATTGCACAGCCAGTGGGAGGACTCTTCTAGATGGCAAAGCAGCTCCTGCTCTTGAACCTTGTCGCCTCAGCCCTTTTTGCCATTTGATCATATGGTTACCATCTTGTTCCAGTCTACCAGGATGTCCCCCAGGTTTAGCACTGAGTATCTGGCACCCTACCTCTTCCCCTTCAACAAACAGGATGGCATGTCACCTCACCCTGGGTCTCCAGGGTGATTTTCAGATTTCTAAGAGCTCTTTCCAGCACATTGTGGGGTGAGTCACTCTGACCACTCCTGGGCAGAGCTAGCAGGTCCTCAGATGCCCAGGATCCACCATACTGGAGCTTATTATCCAACTGTATGCCTTTAATTTTCATGGTTTATTTTAAGTAGTAAACTTCTCATGCTCTGAGGCAGCACAGCAATGTGTCAGAGGCACACACACACACACAGTAGCATCTGTTTGCCTGTGGCAGACAACGAGATTCTGTAAGGATGTTAGTTCTCAGGCAGTGCAGGAAGACATCTTTAAAATGTAGATGTGTGTGTGTGCGTGCATGTGTGTGTGTGTGTGTGTGTGTGTGTTAAAGACAGTATAACAGTAAAGACATATACAAAGTTTAATGGTATGTGTGTGCTTTTAACTTTTTTATTTAATTGTATGTGTGGCTGGATGGCTACATATGTGTATGTACCACATGCTTGCAGTACCCCTGGAGGCCATAAGAGGACATCAGATGCCCTGAGACTGAAGTTATGGCTAGGAGCTTCCATGTGGTGGTGCTGAGGATTGAATCTCTGGAAGACCAACTAACACTTCAACCACTGAGCCATTGCTCCACCCTGTGTGTGCACTTTTTATTGAAAAAAAAAAAAGCATCTTTTGTCTTTGCAGTGGTATGAATAAGAATGGCTCCCATAGGCTCATATGTTTTCATACTTGGTGCTCAGCTAGTGAAACTATTAGGGAAAGGTTGAGGGCTGAGGCCTTCTTGGAGGAGGTTTCAAAAGCCCACAGCACTCCCAGTTAGTGCTCTCTGCGCAGTCCCGGTTAGCGCTCTCTACCACATGCTGTGGATCGGGGTGTAAGTTCTCAGGCGCTGCCCCAGCTCTATACTGCCTTCCTGCTGCCTACCATGACAGAAGTGGACTGACCCTCTACGAGCCTCCAATAAACTCTTTCTTCTGCAAGCTGCCCTGGCCATAGTGTCTCTTCACATCAATAGAAATGTAACTAAGACAACTCTCCACCAGCGAAACCCAGTCTCTGGTTTAATTTTCCGATGCCAGAGATGGACCTGGTACTCTATCCACATGCTGCCATCAAGTTCCATCTGAAACCAAGGGTAGAATTCTAGGCCAGCACACAGTGAGGTGTGCCAGCGGTGGCACAGAACAGAGGTGTGCCAGCGGTGGTACAGAAATGTGCTCACACAAAGTATGTGCACAGAGTTCAAGGCTTTGGGAAACTCAGTCCTAAGTGGAATGTCTTCATAAAACCTCTCCCCTCAGGGCTCAGGGAGTTATGTGGAAGAGGAGACAGAAAGATTCTAAGAGCCAGAGGGGATGAAGGCGCCAAGAAAACAGTGTCTGCCAGACACAACAGGCAAATCCATGAACTCAGAGACCGTGGCAGCACGCACAGGGTCTGCACAGGTTCAAGCCATACAGGGCCCCAGTTCTGAGGGTGACGTGGGCACATTCACCCACCCCTAGACAAGAACTATCTCCAACTGACAAAGGAAATTTTAATTTTCTCCCACAGAGTCTCACTGGGTATATTATGCACACTTAAGGGCAGGCTCCATGCCCAGCAGCAGCTGGCCAGCACAGTTAATTCAGTGACATTGTTTGTAGACATTTTGTCCTCCGCCAGGCCAAAGAGCTAGAAGGCTGGAAGTGTCTGTGGCTCTTGTGCTGGTTGAACCTCCATGGCTGGGCAGAGAGGACAAGCCTGCATGAGAGCATTTTGACTTCCAGAGGCCAGTTTAACAGCATGTCATGTTGCATCAGCAGTGGGACCAGCATTCATTTGGCTGCATTTGAAAACGTCACCTGGCAGAACGGACTTTTGGCTCTGCAAACCTCTTGCCTTTGTGCAGGAATGCCAGCAGCCTCAGAGCACAGCTAAGGTCTGGAGCCAGTCAGAATGGCACTTACTATTTTTTACTAACTCCTATATGGTGACTCAAGCCATTTATTAAAAACTGCATAGCATAAGTGTGAATAAAGTGTAATTAATAAAAGTTAAATAAGAAATTAAAAAAATTGCAGTAAGACCATATTTGCATCTGTAGGACTGTAAATATGTATCTATGAGATGACTATTAACTTGCATTTTTCAACCATTAAATATTAGGACTTTAGGTTTTGTCCTTGCTAAGTTAGAACCTTAAAAGTCATGAATATAATTTATTAAAGTGAGAGCACAAGAGTTTTTGTATGATTTAGTATATAAAGTTTATAGCTTATAATAGTCTAACGCTATAGTACAGATTAATAACAAGTTTTAGAGAACAAGAACAAGCATATATTAACTTTTTGATAGTAGAGACACAGCAAATTGACCCAGTTTTAACATAAATATATATTTTTAAAAAAATTAATAGATCTTAATTCAGAATATTGGTAAACAACTTGTACATAATAACGCACCCTTGAGCTATAAGTTTAAAACCAACAATTTAGCAAGGACAGTATAAAGCACTTTTAAAATTAAGCAACATATTTTAACCTTTTGATAGTAGTGATGCAACAAATTGACCCAGTTTTAACATAAATAAATACCTCTAAAATTAATAGATCTTAATTTAGAATATTGGTATAAAGCAATTTTAAAATTATATTTGAGCAACTCATAGCAGGAGACAGTAATAGCCTTTATTAATTTAGGAACTGAAAAGACATAGGCGTTTAGATTTATATTTTAAACCAACTTAAGTTGAATAGATATTTATAACTTTGAAATTTTATTATTATATAAAATTTATTTTGAAGCAGGGTTGAATCATAAAATAGTAAAATGTAACTTTGAATTTTTATAAAAGTCCAGCCTCTTTTGAAATGAGGCTCGTTGTTGTGGCCTAGTCTAAAAGATAAAATAAACAGTTAATTAAGACTTACAAATGCAAAGCCAATGAGAAAATTATATAAAGCATTAGATTAAGAATTTAAAGCATTTTAAAATATAAGAGTAAAGTGTACAGAAATCAGGAAGAAAAGATTTTTTTTTAAAGCTTGGAAATAGCCTCTTAGAAGAAAGCACGGAGCCCGCAGCGAAACGAAAGCACCTTGGGGGGGGGGGGGGGCACATGGCAAGACGGCTACCTCAGTGGCCGGGCAGGGTGCGTGGGAGGTGAGGCCTCTTTGCCTGAACCCAAGATAAAATCCCGTGGGAGATTTAAAAGTTTTGTGGTTGTGCTGGGTTCTCAGAGCTGTCCTGCCCAAAGCAGCGCGCCAAGCCTTCAAAGTTGATTTTAGCGGTGCGTGAAGCTCCCAGGCTTGTTGCCGGAATAGCAAACACACACACTCCCCTTTGGGTTCCCCCCCCCACCCCCGACCCAGGCATGGCTCCTTCCCTCTTACCAAACATTCTGCTCTGCTGGGGCCGAAGGGTCCAGATGCAGCCACCGTGTCTCTGGCGGCCACTGCAGACAGCATGGGATCCAAGCCAGGCAGGTGGACCTGCATCACCGCGACACTCCGGCCACGGTGCCAGACTGGAGCGCAGGCACCAGCGGCAGGACAGGGATCCAAGCCTGGGAGAGCGGAAGCAGCCCGGGAAACCAGAGAGGGCCTAAAGAGCGGCTCAGCTGCACGGGAGCATAAGGGCATTTGAGAGAAAAGTGAAGATTTTTAGGAGAAAATCGGTTGCAACTGTCCTATTAGATTAAGTCCAAAAGGGGTCCTAGCAAAGCTAGGGGAGACCCTATCCGAGTCACGGCACCAGTGTGAGCTCTCTTACTAAAAGAAGAATGAGGCTGGTCAACCGATCTTCTAAGCAAGAGGTTGATCACGTGGGTATAGAGGGAAGGGGGAACAGGACATGATGGGGGAGAGAGAGAAAGGGGAAAGGGGACACACACACACACACAGAGAGAGAGAGAGAGAGAGAAGCAAGAGTAAGAGGAGTGAGAGTAAGAAGAGAGAGAGAGTGAGAGACAGTAAGAGAGAGAGACCACGTGTTGGGGTTAGCCCTTTAAGGGGCAAGGTAACCACGCCTTCCAGGTGTGGCCACCTGGCCATCGACACATAATGACATCATAAGTTGCTGGGTAACCCAGAAGCAGGTTGTGTTCCAAAGTACTAACAAGAGTGGCTTGTAGGCTAGAGAAGGTAAGCACGTGGCACCTGGACTCAGCTGGCTGAAGCAAGAATCGAGGATCGCAGCTTGACCAGTGGGAGCTGACAGCTAGGAGAGATGTGGCCACGTCTGCAGACACCAGCCGGGACAGAGCTGGGATGTCAGTCAGCTTTCAGTTACTGCAGTGCGGAGTCTGGGGTGATAACTGTGAACCGAGGGGAGGTTTGCTTCTGCTCAGTTTGGGAGTTTCTGTCTGTGACTCAGTTGCTTTGGGCCTGTGGTAACACAGTTCATCATAGCAGGAGCATGTGGCTGAAAACCAACTTAACCAACCAACCAACCAAACAAACAAACAAACAAAAAATGTCTGTACACCTGACATCTGGGAAGCTATGTGAGGGGAGAGGAAGAGACTGAGGCACCAAGTCTTTAGAGTGACCGCCTTTAGTGACCTAACTACAGCTCCACCTCTTAAAGGTACGTCCCCAGCAGCCTGGAGTACAAAGCCTCTGACACACGGAACTCTGGGAAACATTCAAGCCCCAAGCTATGGGGGAGGGGGCCGAGGTGAGAACACTATGCTCGCGGCTGGCAAACAATGTGCTTGTCTCACTGGGGGGAATCCACTGGAAGAATACCCAGAACGGGGGTGGGGGGTGGGGGAATCTGGAGCCAACAGCAAGCCAGCCCAAGGTTGGCACAGACGGGGACAAACAGCTCTTCCCTTGCTTGGTTGCATGATCTTTTGTGGGCTGCCTCTATCATTCAGAGAGCACTGGGAGCAGGAGCTCCCCGACGCCCACACCAGGACAGGCTGCCTACCCTTCTCTGTGGTTTCCTGAGGCAAATCAGTTTGACAACTCTTTTCACTCACTGAGACTGCAGCTCCAGAGGGAGGGGCTCAGAGACAGAGCTCACCCACCACCTAGACTGCCTCATAGCAGGACTTACTTGACTCTACCTGTCACTGTGGGACAGGCGCCTTCCTCACAGCAAGGCTCTCTGATGTTTCTCTGGCTTCTCCAGCTGCCTGCCTCAAAATAAATGTCATCCTTGCCATAGAGTGGAGGGAGGACTCCTGAATCCATTGATTCCTGATGTTTAGCAATCACCATAAAAAGTAATGAGTCTTCAATGAAATGTATTCAAATCCCAGGTTATTAGGTAAAGCTCTGAGCCCATCAGCCACACTGCATCCAACCTTGATTTCAGATACAGAAAACAGGGACTAGCATCAGAGGAGGGCTGATGCGAGAGAAGCAGTGAGGAGCAGTAACCTTCAGCCTTGGGTGAGGGCCTGGCAGGTGCCAAGGACACCTCTGCCAAGCTGCTTCGACCACGGAGAGCTTCTCTTTTCTCATTCCCTCTAAGAGCAAGGTGATGCTTGCCCTGCAACAGCTCATGGGCTGCCCAGCACAGTCCCTGAGGCCTGCCTGGCAGGTCCTGCTGACCTTGCTCTCTTCTAAAGAAGTCCAGAGCCCCAAGAGAGTCACAGATGAAACTGTGAAAGCAAAGAGACCATCAGAATTGATTTTCTTCAGGAACAAGCTGCCTGAATTATCAAATCCCAAGCAGTCAGCCCCAAGCACATCTAAGTAGAAGCGACACTAACTAGATGCAGTAGATTGTGTCTATCTGTGCATGTGTGTGTGTTTAAAACAATAATAATTTAAAAAGAAAAGGTCACGAGTCTGAGAGAGGAAGTGGTGGCAGAACATGGGGAGAATTGGAGGGAAAGAGAGGGGTCAAAATGACGTAAATGTAGTATTCATGCATGATATTCCCAAAAAAGAAATCAAAGAGGGCAAGAGTAGATAATCTCATACCAATTTAAGAAGCAGTGTGGTGACTCAGAACTGTGCGCACCTTTGAAGAAGCACTAACCATGTGAGAAAACTTTGTAGAGCGCTGGGATTTTTCCGAGAGTATCACAGGTGCCAGCTACCAGCTGGGTCTCCACACAGGTCAGGAAGCCGGATGCTTCTGTTTGCCATGTGCACCTTTCTGCATGCACTATACTTTAATTAAAAGGTTTACTTGGAAGTATAGACTGGGAACTATAGATCTGGAAACTGAAATTGATGACCCTTCTTATTGCTGTCTTATTTGTCAAGTGATTGGACAAATAAGTCATGTGTTCACCTCCATGTCTTCGTAAAAACATTCTGTGGCTCTTGGTGAACCTGAAGATAATGTCTTCTGAGATTTGTCACCTGCAAAACTTATATTAAATCTTCATCACTAGGGCGAGCTGAAAGGTGGCTTGCTGGGCAAATGTGGGGATCCAGGTTTGAATCCCCAGCCAAGCATGTAGTGCATGCACATCTACAATCCTAGCACTCCTATGGAGAGAGGAGGGAAAACCTGGAAGCCTGTGTGCCATCTAGCCTCCTCACAGCACTGCAGGACTCACACACCTGACAGCATGACTGAGTTCTCACTCTGACAGGACTAGATTAGTTACAAGAGTGGATTGCTCCGAAGTGAGGCTGACCGTTCGTTGTGTCTCTTCCACAGAAATCTGTTTGTCCTCTTGCTTCTTCAGTGTATGAGCATGTAGGCCAAGGCCCTCAGCAGACCTTGGACTCAAAACATTCAGACTTGCAAGCCAAATAAAATTCCTTTCTTTAAAAATCACCTGGTCTTATCTCCATCCCGGACCTCAAGCTGTACTACAGAGCTTTTTTATTATTAATAAAAACTGCATGGTATTGGCATAGAAACAGAAAGGAGGATCAATTGAAACTAATAGAAGACCCAGAAATAAACCCACACACCTATGAATACTTGAGTTTCAACAAAGAAGCCAAAACCATTCAATGGAAAAAAGACAGCATCTTCAACAAATGGTGCTGGTCCAACTGGATGTCTACGTGCAGAAAAATGAAAATAGATCCATATTTATCACCTTGCACAAAACTAAAGTCCAAGTGGATCAAAGCCCTCAACATAAAACCAGATACACTAAATCGGTTAGAAGAAAAAGTGGGAAAGAGCCTAGAACTCACTAACTAACACAGGAGACAACTTCCTGAACAGAATACCAACAGCACGGGCTCTAAGAGCAACAATCAATAAATGGGACCTCATGAAACTGAAAAGCTTCTGTAAAGCACAGGACACTGTTGTCAGAACAAAATGACAGCCTACAGACCAGGAAAGGATCTTCACCAACCTTATATCTGACAGAGGGCTGATATCCAGAATATATTAAGAACTAAAGAAATTAAAAAGCTATAAATCAAGCAATCCAATTAAAAATGGGGTATGGAGCAAAACAGAGAATTCTCTGTAGAGGAATACAGAATGGCAGAGAAACACTTAAAGAGATGTTTAACATCCTTAGCCATCAGAGAGATGCAAATCAAAATGACCCTGAGATTTCACTTTACACCCATCAAAATGGCTAAAATCAAAAACTCAAATGACAACACATGCTGGAGAGGTTGTGGAGAAAGGGGAACCCTCCTCCACTGCTGGTGGGAATGTAAACTTGTACAACCACTCTGGAAATCAATCTGGCACTTTCTCAGACAAGAATAGTGCTCAAAGGGAATAAAAAATGGGGGGGGGGGGGTTTAATACGACTTGGAGAGGACACGAGTTCCACAGGACCAAATATATCTGGGCACAGGGATCTTTTATGAGACTGTTTCTCCAAACAAGGACCATGTATGGATGCAACCTAGAGCCCCTGCTCAGATGTAGCCCCTGGTAGCTCAGTATCCAAGTAGGTACCCTAATAAGGGGAACAGGGACTGTTTCTGACATGAACTCGATGGTGGACTCTTTGGCACCCCCCCCCCCCAGGGAGGAGCAGCCTTGCTAAGCCACAGAGGAGGACTTTGCAGCCAGTCCTGAAGAGACCTGATAAACCAGTATCAGATGTAAGGGAAGAGGTTCTCCCTTATCAGTGGACTTGGAAAGGGGCAGGCAGGAGATGAGGGTAGGATTGGGAGGGAAAGAGAGAGTGGGATACAGCAGGGATACAAAGTTAACAAACTGTAATTAATATTAAAAAAATAAAATTAAAAAAAAGAATAATGATCAAGACCCAGCTATACCACTGCTAGGCATATACCCAAAAGATGCTCAACTACACAAGTACATTTGCTCAACCATGTTTGTAGCAGCTTTATTTGTAATAGCCAGAACCTGGAAACAATCCAGATGTCCCTCAATGGAGGAATGGATACAGAAATTGTGATATTTTACACAATGGAATACTACTCAGCAATCAAAAAAGAGGAAATTATGAACTTTTCAAGCAAATGGTGGGATCTAGAAAAGATCATTTTGAGTGAGGTGTCCCAGAAGGAGAAAGACACACATGGTATATACTCACTTATATAGACCTATAAGATATGATAGACATAATGAAATCTATACACATAAAGAAGATAAACAAGAAAGAAAGAAGACCTGGGGTAAGATGATCAATCCTTACTTAGAAAGACAAATGGGATGTGCATTGGACGTAGGAGAAAACAAGTAACAGGACAGGAGCCTACCACAGAGGGCCTCTGAAAGACTCTACCTAGCAGTATATCAAAGCAGATGCTGAGACTCATAACCAAACCTTTGGTAGAGTTCAGAGAATCATATGAAAGAAGGGGAAGTTAGTATGACTTGGAAAGGATAGGAGCTCCACAAGGACCAAATATATCTGGGCACAGGAGTCTTTTCTGAGACTGACACTCCACCCAAGGACCATGCATGGATATAACCTAGAACCCCTGCTTGCATGTAGCCCATGGTAGCTCAGTATCCAAGTGGGTTCCCTAGGAAGGGGAACAAGGACTATTTCTGACATGAACTCAATGGCATGCTCTTTGACCTCCCCACCCTCCAAGGGAGGAGCAGTCCTGCTAAGCCACAGAGGAGGACTTTGCAGCCAGTCCTGAAGATACCTGATAAAACAGAATCAGTTGAAAGGGAAGGAGGACTTCCCCAGTCAGTGGACTTGGAAAGGGGCAGGGAGGAGATGAGGGAAGAAGGGTGGGATTGGGAGGGAATGAGGGAGCAGGATACAGCTGGGATATAGTTAATAAAATGTAACTAATAATGAAAATAATACATAAATAAATAAATAAATTACCTGGTATTGAGTAATCTATTATACAATAGATAATTACTTAGGATAATATCTAAGCTCTTGCCACCATCCTACAAGAAACTTCCCATTTTAGGCTCTACCTGTGTTCATCTCTGGGCCACTCACCTGGTCTGACCCCTAACATTGACTGCACACTTACATGAAGAACACTAGCACCTGGGAAAACAAATCTTTTCCATAAGGTGAACTGTACTTCCTCTCCAAGGCATCCCTGTCCAGAGCCTGCATCTCCCACCCCCAGCCTCCTATGGACTCCTATTGCAGTTAGACTGAGGTGTATTTAACCATCACATTTGCACCACAAATGTGGCATCTCTTAAAGTATAACTTAATATTTAAAGTCAAGTGCTAGCATGTGCTGATAGCTAGACAATGGGCCTTATAAAGCTACTTGATCTCTTGTCCTTGTGGGGTATCATACTGGTCCTAAGGCAGGATGCTAACTTTTGTGAAGTTTCAGACACATGGATTTGGGCAGGGGGCTCATGCTTGAAGCTCCAATTTTAAATCCCACATCTCTGTTTCTTTTCTATTACTGTACAATACACCATGCCCAAGGCAACAAATAAAAGAAACAATTTAATTGGGTTTTTTGTTTACAAAGGGTTAGAGTCTACAATGGTGGAGTGAAGGCATGGGAACAGGAACTAGAGGAGGTGGAGCAGCAGCTGAGCTGGACAGGTGCTGCAGCTTTGGAGAAGCAACTGAGAGCTCACATTTCAAAGCAAGCAGGAGGCAGAGAACATACTAGGAATGATGTGAGTCTTCTGAAACCTCAGGCCCACCCCCAGTGACACGCCTCCTCCAACAAGGCCACACCTCCTAATCCTACCCAAACAGTTCCACCGAGAACAAAGTAGTCAAACATATGAATCATTCCCATTCTGACCATCACATCCCACCCCAGGCCTCCATAGGCATATGGTCACATCATAATTCAAAATGCATTTAGTTCAACTTCAAAAGTCCCCACAGTCTTTGAGTCTCAACCTGTTTCAAAGTCCAAAATTGATAGCCTTTTCTGAAACTCAAGGCAATCTCTTAATTGTAACCCCCTGTAAAATCAAAAAGTGAATTACATACTTCCAAGGTGCAATGGCATGTTGACTATACATTACAGCTCCAAAGGGAGGCCTTGAGGCATAGTGAGGAAATACTAGACTAAAGCAATACTCAAACCCAGCAGGGCAAACTCCAAATCCCGTAGCTCCATGTCTGAAGTCAAGGGGCTTAGATGACCCTTCCTTGTCAGCTTTGCTGCCAACAACACATTTTTTTTTCTCTTTGCCTGGTTCCATGACCTCTATACAGCCCTCCTTGGTAGATATCCCATGACTCTGGTACCTCTAAAATCTTAGAGTCTCCAACATAATAATTCCGATTTCACTTTAATGGATTCACACAATGGCCTCTCAGGGCTTCCGTACAGGGACTCTCCTGCCACATGTCTGTCCTTACCTGCTCTCCATCACCACAGAGGAATATTCCATGATTCCTTTACTCATGTGTCCTTCATCATTCTAAAGCCAAAATTGCATGGATGACATGGCCAAGTTCAGCTACAAGTGGGACTGCCTTCCCCAGTGACACTCCAAGACCACACCTCCTAATCTTTCCCAAATAGTTCCACCAACTGAGAACCAAGTGTTGAAATATGTGAGCTTCTGGGGCCATTCTCATGTGGTTGTTCAAACAACCACAGGCCGTCTCTGACGTTTATGAGCTATGAATTATAAGAGTTACTCAAGTGCTGTAGAACAGAGGACTTTCCAGATAGTAGTAAGCATTAGTTAGGTTTGGCCCGCTATATTAGGTATGTTTACCTGTAGTTATCATTTCCTCACTTATGTTTTTAATTCCAGAGCAGTTGTATGTGTGTGTGTATGTGTTTTTATTTTATCTTTATGAGTGTCTTGGCTGCATGTACACATGTACTCACTACATGTGTATATTGTCCAAGAAGGCCAGAAGAAGGTATCAGATCCCCTGGAACTAGAGTTACAAATGGCTGTAAGCTACCATGTGAGTACTAGGAATTGAAGCCATGTCTTTTGCAAGAGCAGCAAGTGATCTTAACTATTGAACCACCTTTCCAGCCCCACTTGAGCAGTCTTTAAAGTTTGTTGGGAATCAGATCTTAGACAAAAAAATGAGTAACTTGACTTTGATGTCAATGTTTCAAAGCAGAAGATAGAGATAAGATCTTCTTAACTACATGTTCTTAGAACTGCAGGCCCCACACTGAGCTTTGTTATAAATGTAATTCTGTTTGTCATCATTCAGAATTTAGGTATGAATTCAATTGCCCAAACAATATCAGAAATAGTAAAGCTTGGCTTACTTTAGGTTTCATTTTCACCAAGCCTATATATGGCTTGTTTGTAGGTGCATAAAAATGAAAAGGATTTTTGAGTAGAGAAGAAATGTTACCACTGAGGCCATTAAGAACTGATGGAAACAATTCTCCAGTCAGCAAAGACCAGAGAGTGTAACATTTGAACTGAAGATCCAAAGCCAAAGTGAACTTTGGGGTCTCAGGCCAGTAGGCAGGTGGAAGATCAGAGAACAAGAATATATAATCCACCTGCCTTTTTAATTAGATAGAAATTTCATGACTTTTGGTATTCTTAATAAGTTCATCCGAAATGGTATTGATTTGCATGTCATTTTTATGTCAATGAAATAGGGGGATATTTATGACAAAGTTGTAAGATTTTGGGAATCTTAATGTTCTGATTATATGTTCCATTCTGGTGCCTAGTTACTGTTTAGCACTCAAGAGAAAGTTAGTCAAAGAATGGCCATGTTTTCAGTTCTTTCAGGGCATAGATGTCGGTGTCACGGCCAGTGCACCTTAGGTACCGAGGATCAAACGCTGTTGCCATTTCCTGGCAGAGATGTCATGAGGACAGAGGGTCGCAGATGATCTTCAGCATTTTTCCCAGATCAGCAGTCTGGATTTTTTTTTCTCAACTCCAAGATACTTGAGGATATGAAGATTGGCCTTCTCTTTTCTCCCTTTTCCTTCTAGAAGCCATAGACTGGCAAATAAAAACCCAGAGCCAGGTGTACAATACCCCCCCATGGAGTTTCTGGTCAGTGGTATCCCAGAGACATCCTAAGCAATACAAGCTATTGCTCTTGATTGTCCACTAGAACTTGATGATACAACCATATTGCTGAATGATTTTAGGGCATGGAGATGTCAAGTAGGTACTGATTAGCAAGATTCCTCTTTGTTGGCTAGCTTTCGTAGTAGTGGAAGGTGGGGAAAATTCACCAATAGTGTTACCCAACAGTGAACCCAATGAACTGAGTAATAAGTGACAGTGAAGATACATCCATGGATGCAATAATGGCACAAATGCTATGTTGGCAACCAACTGGAGTTTTTATATTGAACTTAAGGCCCACTTCATAGGCACATCTTTGGTACTACAAGTCAGGCCATGAACCTATGGCCCCAGAGGTGAACTTACTGATATTTGTGTTCAAGATGAACAGAGTATCAATCTGCCTCTAAATTTACATCTCCATACCCACAAGTTAGTGTAGCTCTCAGACTATAACAGAAAAGTTTTTAATGCATTGGTCAATAGCTAATAAAGACACAAGTGATCAATGTACAGAGAATAAATGTTAGCAACAAATGGAACATCCATAGAAAGGCCCTTCCAGAGGTTCAAGAACTAGCTCAGAAGAGGAGACCATAGAGACTGTAAGAGCCAGAGGTCAGGGAGGACCAAAGCAAATGAGCAAGACCACTGTGCTCACTAACTCCCAGCAGCCGTGGTCGGCATCAGCTCAAGAGAGTCAGCATTCTCGCATGGAGTGGGGATGGGTTCCTGAGCTCCCACCCAGTGGGAAGGGAGAGTCTGTTTTCCATAAGGGTGTGGCTCCTGGTAGATGGATCAATCTTCAGCTCATGGCCCCATGCCCAGAAGTTTATGAACATAACAAGTCAGAGTTAATCGGTTATTATATATTAAAAAAAATTTAAATCAAAGTTAGGGTGAATCTGAAGAAGTTAAGGGGAGGGTTGGTGTGAATATAATCAAAATACATTATATAAAATTCTCAAAGAATGAATAAAAATGTTTTTAAAATAGACCTAAGTGAAGAAGAGAGGTAAAAACCTATCAAACCTGGGTGTGTTAGTCTATCAGGACCCGGACTGGCTACCTCATCCCAACTAAATCATTAAACTTCTATCTCCGGCGTGTTTGAGGGCAGTTCTGAAGGTTGCACTTCCAACTCATCGTCCAGGAAAGAGGAGGAACCTTTGTGGGTGAGGCAGAACTGTTCATAAAATGCACCCCTAGAGGTCAGGTGAGAGTGGGAGTCTGAGAAGCAGAGAACAAGACAGAGAAGAGCAGTCAGAAAAGGCTGTCCGCGTGAAGTCATGCCATGAAGTCCCACTGCTGAGGCTGCGCTGCCTTCTGGAAGTAGGCATGCCACGGTGCTAGTGTGCAGCAGCCCTCTCAGACCTGACGGTCAAGACTGTTCACAGTGGGCCTCTGTCGTTCATTCAAAGCAAGACAGGCAATGTTCCAGCTGGTACCTCAGCTTCCGGAGGAAAGGTGGCCACTGATTCCAATACGTAAATATGGATACCTGACGAGGCTGATGCATAACAACTCTATTATCGTTATTATAACTACACTGACCTCGTTGGGTCTCTTAAAGTCTGACTCCTGCTAGGTTTCCAGCACAAGGCTAGGCATGTAATGGGCTCATCAGCTAGCTATCACCAATCTATCCACACTCACAGATCTTAGCCAAAAATTCCAAGAAATTCAGATTTCTTCTGCAATCCATCTTCAGCCCTACCACCCTCGCTCTCTTTCCTTGCCAATTTGATGGTAATGGGTAATAAACTGCCTCTTATGACACAAAGCCATTCCAGCTCCCTATGTGGAGACCAGCTCAATTTCCTGGGAAGGGCCATCTGACATTGCCCAGGACTGCCCTTTGGAGCCAGGAACACCGGCTGGCAGTTGGTGCCTGGAGTGGCTTTTGTTTTTCTCTTGCAGGAGTCAATAGCCATATTTCATCCAAATTACAATCCTGTTCTCATCTACTGCTGGCATGAGATGAAATGCACACTCATTTACAAAAAAGCAGTCTCTGTGTGGCCACCATCTCTGGGTCTTGACCCAGTCTGTAAATTCTGTGATGTTTCATTACTGGAGAGATTAGAAGGGACACCTTAAAAACTCACATGCCCTGGGCTGCTCTGAGAAATCACTCTTTTGGGCTGTGAGGCAGGCAAGTTCTCATTTTCCTTCCTCTTTGTTTGCGTGGCTGTGTGGCATTAACTGTGTGTCTCTGCCAGTGACAGCTCCTGCCACAACCATTGTTTGTGGCAAAACAATCTCCCAATGGGAGAGCAGAGGACATCTCATTTGTATTTACCTTCAGATACAAACTGGGACTGAGGATGGGACAAGGAAACTGGTTTTCAGATGGTCTTTATGGAAAACAAAGTATCGCAATGGTGTCATAAACTGTTTTTAACTAGCTTTGAGGGGAATTTGAATGATCCTTCTTCATGGTTTGAATGTATCCCTCCAAAATTTGTGTGTTGGCACATACAGCCCAAACAATAAATTGGAAGGCAGATTTTTGGCATTTCTTTCTTTGTCCGTGTGATGACCCAGTATCCATGTCCTCTGAAGGACATAGCAACAGGGTATTTGTTCCTGGGAGCAGAGAACAGTGCCCCACGCACACCATATACCAAATCCCTTGATTGTTGGATACCTCAACTTTCAGAATGGACAAAAACACATTTCTGCATGTAATTTCCCCAGTCTTGTGTATTTTGTTGTAGTAGCAGGAATAAGTAAAGCTATATCCTAACTCTATTCCTCCCTCAATTCTGTTTCTTCTTCTAAAAACTTGAATTTTATCTCTTGGTTTTCTGTCTTCCCATGGTGCTACCATAACTTGTCAGGTTGTTGTGGGAATAAGGCTAAACTATAATGGGTCGTCTTTCTTTATGCCTTTTTTCCTTCTGTTTTTGTTTTTTTTTTTTTTTTTTTTTTTTTTTTGAGACTGGCTTTCATGTAGCCCAGGATAATCTTGAACTTTGAATTCTCCTATCACTACTTCCTCAGATTCTGGGATTACAGATACCGACCACCATACCCTCCAGGGTATCCTTAAAGGGAAAGGCAGAAACTCCCTCTCTCTCTCCCTCACCACACATACACATGGGTGCTGTATTCATGAATGTGAACGTGTGTTCAGGTGTTATTTGGCTCTTTGTGTACATGTGGAGGTCAGAGGTCAGTTTGAGGGTCTTCTGTTACTCCCCATCCTATTTTTTTGAGACCTGTTCTCTCACTGAACCTGGAGCTGTTTTGTCTATACTGACTGGCCAGCAAAGACCTGGGGTCTGCCTGGCCCCACTCCACAAATCCTGGTCTTACAGAGGGGTATGGCTTTTTCAGTGTGATAGTTTGTTTTGTCCTGGCGGCTACGGTTCCTTCGGTGATGAATTGCCACCATCACAATTGCCTACAGGCATGTCTTGCTTAATAATTGATGTGGGAGGGTCTAACCCCCAGGACAGGTAGCCCTAGGTTGTGTAAGAAAGCAAGGAGAGGAAGCAATGAAAAGAAAGCCACTAACCAGCACTCCTCCTTGGCCTCTGTTTCCATTCCTGCCTCCAGGTTCCTGCCTTGGCCTCCCTAGACAATGGACTATAAATTGTAAACTGAAATAAATCCTGCCTGACCTTCCCCAAGTTGGGTTTGGCTGGTATTTCATAACAGCAACAGAAAGCAAACTAGGACAGCATGGGTGGGGACTTGAACTCAGGTCTTCACGTTTATACAAAGAAAGCTTTATACCCACTAAGCCGTCTCCAGAACACGAGGAAATACTTTATTAAGAATAACAGTTAGGGAGTATCCAAGATGGCGGTGATCAGCACACACCGTTTATGAAAGGCAGAGGATTTGAAACTCCAAAATTGGTGAGTGGAGGGGCAACTGAAATCGGAAAATTGACTTTGTGGCTTCCTGAAGGAGGGGGGACACCACAGGAGCAGAGAACTTTTTGATTCAGGTCAGACGCGGACTTCTCCGAGAATGGAGAGGGGCACTGTCCTTCTTTGGCCCTTCCTCCCCCTTGGAGGAGCCGAGCCACAGCGCTGGCGGCACACATCTTGCTGCCTGAGACCTGAGACAGTAGAGGCAGGAAAACTAGCACAGCAGCCTCAGCAGCCAGCATCACCTGCATCCCGAGCCAGAGATCCGCAATATAAGCCTTCCAGGGTTCCATGCCTGCGAGCATCCAACCTTATCAACTCCACAGAGCCTGACTGTACAAGCTGCTCAGTCCCTCAGTGGCAGACAGCACAGCAGGCTGTGAAACCGCCCAAGGGCACCAAGCCCCAAGCCACGGTAGTGGCTACACAAGGGTTCCTGGCAGGCACCTAGACACCCCAGTTCTGCAGCTGCAACTGGATTCCCAGGTGCAGCAGCTACAACACCACTGAGCTGTCTAAGAGCACATTTGGCTCAGCAGGCCCAATCCTGCCAGTAGAGAACAGGAGGAACCCCTGTGCATTTCAAGTTGACCTGCTGGAGACTGAGTGTGCCCCCAAGTGCCTACAGAGCCCCAGATCCAGGGTACTTCTAAGCTAGCAGTCAGACATCAGAAATCTCCCATCCACACATCCACTGTGGGAAACAGAGGGTTTCTTGGGACAAGGAAGCCCTGGCTCTGTGGAGCAACCAGTGGAGTTTAGGCAAATAGCTCTGGAGCTCAGTTAGAGACCATTACCACTATAGGCCACTGACGTAGTCAGAGAATTTGCGCACACAATCATGGGATAACATCAATGCTCACGACCCCTTCGGGGACCACAAGGCACCCCTCCCTCTCTGAAGGCCTCTACATTCTCTAGCGCCCTGTCCCTCAAGGCAAACTTCCACGCACAAGCACACACTCCCTCGCACTTGTCCTTCTGTGCCCTCCGACTTCCCTCCCACAGGTACAGCTGAAGCACCAACACAACGCTGAAAACATTGGACCTCTCTCATCTCCCTGAAAATTCTCCAGACGCCAGAGAAAGACAGTACCAATCTGAACTGCAGAACCCAAGAATAAACAGTGAAGATTATGGTTAAGCAAATGGCCAGAGGTAGGCAAAAGAACACACTCGGGAAATCACGGCTTCACCAGCAACTCCCCAAAACAGTGGATACTCTAATTCATCAGAAACACAGGAAAATGACCTTAAAGATATGCTTATCCAGTTATTAGAGTCACATAAAGAGGAAGCAAACAAATCTGTCAGAGATATAGCCAAGCAAATCCAGACAGTTAAAGAGGAAATGAACAAATCTCTCAAAGAAACACAGGCAAATATAGCCAAACAAATAGAGAGACAAAGGAGAGGCAAAATTAGTGGCATATAGAGAAGAAAGGAACAAAAAAATAGAGGCCATCATACAGAGACAGGAAGCCACATTCAAACAGATGAAGGAAATGGTACAAGACATAAAAACAGAATTAGAATCAATAGAGAAAACCCTAGAGCTAGAGAACTTAGAGAAAAATCAGGAACCACAAAAGTAAGCATCACCAACAGAATAGAAGAGGTGGAAGAAAGAATCTCTGGTGCTGAAGATAACACTCGCAGAAATTGATATTTCTCTCAAAGAAAAGATAAAATCGGAAAAGTCCCAAACACAAAACATCCAAGAAATCAAAGATGCCATGAAAAGGCAAAATCTACAAATAATAGAAATTGATAAAAAGAGGATTCCAGTCTCTAACGTCCAGAAAATATCTTCAAGAAAATCATAGAAGAAAATTTCCCCAACTTTAAGAAAGAGATGTCCATAAACATACAAGAGGCTTACAGAACACCAAACAGATTAGATCAGAAAAGAAAACCCTCACGTCACATCATGGTCGAAACACCAAAAATATATAGAACAAAGAAAAGATATTAAAAGCAGCAAAGGAAAAAGGCCAAGTAACATATAAAGGTAGACCTATCAGAATCACACTGGAATTCTCATCAGAAACTATGAAAGCCAGAAGGGCCTGGGCAGAGGTCATGCAGACTTTAAGGGACCACAGATGCCAACCCAAACTACTATACCCAGCAAAGCTTTCAATCAACATAGATGGAGAAAAACAAAATATTCATGATAACACTAAATTTAAGCAATTTCTACACAGCAAACCAGCCCTACAGAAGATACTAGAAGGAAAACTCCAATCCAACAAAAACAACTATACCCAAGAAAACATAGGATACAGATAATGTTCGTACAAAAAGTAAAAGAAAACAAGCAATGAATCACAGTAAGACCACCAACTCCACAATAAAAGGAACTAACGTTCATTGGTCACTATTATCTATCAATGTCAATGGATTAAATTTTCCAATAAAAAGACACAGACTAACAGAATGGGTGCAGAAACAGGATCCAACATTCTGCTACATCCAAGAAATGTACCTTTGCAACAAAGATAAACACTACCTCAGAGTAAAGGACTAGAAAATGTTTTTCAAGCAAATGGACCCAGAAATCAAGCTAGGGTAGCTATCTTAATATCTAATAAAATAGACTTTCAACCAAAATTAACCAAAAAAGATGAGGAGGGGCACTATATTCTCATCAAAGGAAAAATCCACCAAGAAGACATCACAATTCTGAACATCTATGGCCCAAATACAAGAACATTTGCATTTGTAAAGGAAACATTATTAAAATTAAATCACACATCGTTCCCAACACCTTATTAGTGGGAGATGTTAACACCCCACTCTCACCAAAAGACAGATCATCTAGACAGAAGCCAAATAGGGAAATAAAGGCACTTACAGAGGCCTTAATTCAAATGGACCTAATAGATGTCTACAGAACTTTTCACCCAAACTCAAAAGAGTATACCTTCTTTTCAGCACCTCATTGAACCTTCTCCAAAATAGACCATATAGTTGGTCACAAAGCAAGCCTCAACAGATACAAGAAAATTGAAATAATCCCCCTGTATTCTATCTGACCACCATGCACTAAAGCTGGACCTCAACAACAATAGAAGTAACATAAAGCCTACACACACATGAAAACTGAACAACTTGCTACTCAATGACAGCTGAAAGACTTCCTAGAATTCAATGAAAATGAAGGGACAACATACCATAATTTATGGGACACAAGGAAAGCAGTGCTCAGAGGAAAATTCATAGCACTAAGTGTCTTCAAGAAGAAATTTGTAACATCTCATACAAACAACTTAATGGCCCAACTGAAAGCCCTAGAAAAAAAAGAAGCAGATACACCCAAGAGGAACAGACTGCTGAAAATAATCAAACTCAGGGCTGAAATCAATCAATTAGAAACAAATAAAACTATTCAAAGAATCAATGAAACCAAGAGCTGGTTCTTCGAGAAAATCAACAAGATAGACTTAGCCAAACTAACTAAAAGGCAGAGAGAAACTATCCAAATCAGCAAAATCAGAAATGAAAAGGGGGACATAATTATAGATACTGAGGAAATCCAAACAATCGTTAGGTCATACTACAAAAGCCTACATGCACAAAATTTGAAAATCTAAAAGAAATGGACAATTTTCTTGATAGATTCCATCTACCAAAATTAAATCAACATCAGGTAGAAAGATTGAACAGCCCTATATCTCCCAAGGAAATCGAAACAGTCATCAACAGTCTTCCTTCCAAAAAAAGCTCTGGACCAGATGGTTTCAGCACAGAATTCTACCAGACCTTCAAAGAAGTGCTAATTCCAATTCTCTTCAAACTATTCCACAAAATAGAAACAGAAAGAACTTTACCAAACTCATTCTATGAAGCCACAGTCACCCTGATACCTAAACCACACAAAGACCAAACAACAACAAAAAAAGAACTTCAGACCTATCTCTCTTATGAACACTGATGCAAAAATACTCAATAAAATACTTGCAAACCGAATCCAAGAACAAATAAAAGGTATCATTCACCATGACCAAGTAGGCTTCATCCCAGGCATGCAAGGATGGTTCAATATACAGAAATCCATCAATGTAATCCACCACATAAACAACTGAAGGAGAAAACCACATGATCATCTCCTTAGATGCTGAAAAAGCATTGGACAAAGTCCAATACCCATTCATGTTTAAAGTCTTGGAGAGATCAGGGATACATGGCATATACCTTAACATAGTAAAGGCAATATACAGCAAATCTATAGACAACATCAAACTCAATGGAGAGAAAGTTAAATCAATCCCACTAAAATCAGGGACAAGGCAAGGCTGCCCACTCTCTCCATATCTCTTCAACATAGTACTTGAAGTCCTAGCTAGAGCAATAAGACAAGTAAAAGGGATCAAAGGGATATAAATCGGAAAGGAAGAGGTCAAAGTCTCACTATTTGCAGATGATATGATAGTATACATAAGTGATCCCAAAAATTCAATCAGAGAACTCCTTCAGCTGATAAACACCTTCAGTATAGTGGCTGGCTACAAAATTAACTCAAAAAAATCAGTATCCCTCCTGTATACAAAAGACAAAAGGGCTGAGAAAGAAATCAGGGAAACACCACACTTGACAATAGCCACTAATAATATAAAATACCTTGGGCTAACTTTAACCAAGTAGGTGAAAGACCTGTTTGAAAAAAACTTCAAGTCTCTGAAGAAAGAAATTGAGGGAGATATTAGAAGATGGAAAGATCTCCAGTGCTCATGGATTGGTAGGATTAACATGGTAAAAATGGCCATCCTGCCGAAAGCAATCTACAGATTCAATTCAGTTCCCATCAAAATACCAATACAATTCTTTACAGACCTTGAAAGAAAAATTCTCAACTTTATATGGAGAAACAAAAAACCCAGAATTTCCAAAACAATCCTGTACAACCACAATCTGAAAGTATCTCCATCCCTGATCTCAAGCTGTACTACAGAGCAATAGTAATAAAAATGGCATGGTATTGGCATAGAAGCAGAAAGGTGGATCAATGGAACCAAATAGAAGACCCATAAATAAACCCACACACCTATGAATACTTGAGTTTCAACAAAGAAGCCAAAACCATTCAATGGAAAAAAGACAGCATCTTCAACAAATGGTGCTGGTCCAACTGGATGTCTACGTGCAGAAAAATGAAAATAGATCCATATTCATCACCCTGCACAAAACTAAAGTCCAAGTGGATCAAAGCCCTCAATATAAAACCAAATACACTAAATCGGTTAGAAGAAAAAGTGGGGAAGAGCCTAGAACTCATTGGCACAGGAGACTCCTTCCTGAACAGAACACCAACAGTACAGGCTCTAAGAGCAACAATCAATAAATGGGACCTCATGAAACTGAAAAGCTTCTGTAAAGCACAGGACACTGTCGTCAGAACAAAATGACAGCCTACAGACCAGGAAAGGATCTTCACCAACCCTATATCTGACAGAGGGCTGATATCCAGAATATATTAAGAACTAAAGAAATTAAAAAGCAATAAATCAAGCAATCCAATTAAAAATGGGGTATGGAGCTAAACAGAGAATTCTCTGTAGAGGAATACAGAATGGCAGAGAAACACTTAAAGAGATGTTCAACATCCTTAGCCATCAGAGAGATGCAAATCAAAACGACCCTGAGATTTCACCTTAATTTTACCTTACACCCATCAGAATGGCAAAGGTTAAAAACTCAAGTAACAACACATGCTGGAGAGGTTGTGGAGAAAGGGGAACCCTCCTCCATTGCTGGTGGGAATACAAACTTGTACAACCACTTTGGAAATCAATCTGGCGCTTTCTCAGACAATTAGGAATAGTGCTTCCTCAAGATCCAGCTATACCACTCCTAGTCATATATCCAAAAGAAGTTCAAGTACATAACAAGGACATTTGCTCAACCATGTTTGTAGCAGCTTTATTTGTAATAGTCAGAACCTGGAAACAACCCAGATGTCCATCAATGGAGGAATGGATACAGAAATTGTGGTACTTTTACACAATGAAATACTACTCAGCAATTAAAAACAAAGAAATCATTAATTTTGCAGGCTAATGGTGGTATCTAGAAAAGATCATTTTGAGTGAGGTGTCCCAGAAGGAGAAAGACACACATGGTATATACTCACTTATATAGACCTATAAGATATGATAAACATAATGAAATCTATACACCTAAAGAAGATAAACAAGAAAGAAGACCCAGGGTAAGATGATCAGTCCTCACTTAGACAAATGGGATGTGCATTGGACGTAGGAGAAAAGCCTACTGCAGGACAGGACAGAATTAACAAGACAGAAGCCTACCACAAAGGGCCTCTGAAAGACTCTACCTAGCAGTGTATCAAAGCAGATGCAGAGACTCATAACCAAACCTTGGGCAGAGTGCAGAGAATCATATGAAAGAAGGGGGAGTTAGTATGACCTATAGAGGACAGGAGCTCCACAAGAACAAAATATATCAGGGATGGGGGTCCTCTATGAGACTGTTTCTCCAACCAAGAACCATGTATGGATAGAAGCCCTGCTCCGATATAGCCCATGGTAGTTCAGTATCCAAGTGGGTTACCCTAGTAAGGGGAACAGGAACTATTTCTGACAGGAACAGGAACTAGCTAGCTCCTTTACCTTCCCCCCGCAGGAAGAACAGTCTTGCTAGGCCACAGAGGAGGACATGGCAGCCAGTCCTGGAGATACCCGATAAGCTAGGGTCAGATGGAAGAGGAGGAGTACCACCCCTAGCAGTGGACTTGGAAAGGGGCACAGTGGAGATAAGGGAGGGAGGTGGAATTGGGAGGAAATAAGGGAGGGGGCTATGGCTGAGATACAAAGTAAACAACCTGTGATTAATATAAAATTAAAATTAAAAAAAAATAACAATCAATATTACAATTACTTTGAAGCCAAGATGTGGGGAAAAGCTGTACTTAGGCACACTTGATGAAGCTAGTGTATTTGTAAAGGCCTGACCTGGGTTTATCTGAACCCAGGACCTTTCACATCTAGATACTAGCTGTTCCCACCTTCAGTTAAGGCCAGCTTGTCCTAAGTCCCTTTCTCCTGGTCATGGTTTTGTACTTTCTCACTCCTGTATTCCTCCTCGGTGGGAATCTTGTTCTCTAACAATGTTTGCTCTTCAGCACTGAGACCTTTAAACAAATGTTGAAATGTTGGGAAATTCTAAATTTTCAGGCATTGGGAACTTCTTAGAACCTTATTATTAATTTTTTCTATATGGCAAGGTAACATTACCTGTAGAGCAAATTTTATCAATCTAAATTGTTAATATACCAAGAAAAAGGAAAAGTAAGTCCTTTATCAAAGACATTTCTTTGTTCTTCTTTGGCCTGGACCTACAGGTCAAAGAAAATTTTCTTGGACCACACCCTGATCTAAACAATGAACCATGCCAAGTTCATCCTCAGGCCTATATCACTGGAATTTTTTTTAGAGCAATTGGTGCCAACAACACTTCTCTTTAGCAGAGTTTCATTTCAAAATCTGTCAACATGTAGCCATATGTCATCTTATAGAGACGACATTTAGGAAGCCATGTAGAAGAGGTTCTCAAGGCTTTGGTTTTAATTTCAGCAAGACAATCAGTTTGACATTGTATCAAACTTTATTAATATTATTATATTTACTAAATTTTAAAGAATCCTCCTTTATTCTGAATTTTTTGCCTTCCATATTTTAGGAATTAAAATATTCTTTTAACATAAAATGTCATGATTATAGATAACAAGGTTTAAGATATCCTGAGCATAAAATGAAGACTTAGCAATCTAGTCCTAAGTAACAGACTTCCCAACCCACATTAGAAAACAAAACAACAGAGCAAAAAGCAACAATGATCTTCATTGTCAGTCTGTCCTCTTGCAAAGCCAGGAGCCACACTGCATTCATCTTTACTGTCTCTTGATTTCACAACAGTGTCTCATACTTTGCATGCAACAGATGTTCAATAAATACTTTTCATAGGTGACTATGAAGCACCCTCCATTCAACGTAAATATCTTCCAGAGAAATGAGAGGCAGCCTATTTTTCCTGCCAACAATGTATGCTGAAATATGGTTATAATAGTAACTAACCCACCCCCCACCCACACACAAATAGAAAGGCACTCAAGAGCGATGTGGGAATCTGCGTTTGGGTACCCCACTGAACGCTTTAAATGTCATGACGGAGTAAGGCTGGCTCCATTTTCCAAAGCATAAAATGGACACCCACTGAGGGTGGGTGACTAGCTTTGGATAACATGAGTAGAATGAAGGAGGTTAATGGACATTTAGCAGAAACTCAAACGTGCTTTATACTGTGATAACACATCTGAATCATTGGTTTGCCTGGACTGAGAAACAACTAAGAGCTAAAGGCTTGGCAAGTTCACAGCCGTCTATTGAGACATCGGTCTAAACTGCTATGTGCACTTAAAGTCAACCGTTCTCCCCTTTTAAACCAGAAGGCTTGGTGTGCAAAGCAGTGCTGCTGTATTGATCTGCTGACCTGCGATCTTCTATAATTCTGTTCATTCCTCCAAAATGTGTATCCTAAAGAATTTAGCTGTCTTTCAGTCCCAGTTTGAGAGGTATGATGCCCAGACTCTTAGACTGTCTCAAGCTACTGGAATGGCATTGCTATTCAGAGTTAGATGCATCAGATCACATGATATAATACAATTTGTACTTAAGAGGTAACTCTAACAGTCATGATTTGAAGTCATGTTAGAACTCGTGGTCAAGCGGACTTTCCCCTGTGTTTTCCTCTAGTACTTTTATCATTTAATGTTTCATACTTAGAATTTTGATTCACATTGAGTCAATTTCCACATAAGACCTAAGTGAGGTATGTGTAGATCCACTTTTCTTTCTCTTAAAATAATGTCCACATTTTATATCACTAATTTTTGAAATGTTTTTTTTTCTTTATTGAATTCCCTTTGTCTACCTGTGTGTGAAAATCAAATGGCTATATTCATACTGAACCTGCATCTGGTCTTTCTGTTCCATTAGTCTACAATTAAATCTTTTCAATAACATTAGCATTTTGCTGTCACTACAGTCTTCCTGAAGGTCTAAAAATCAGGTCAGATCACCTTTGTTTTCCTTCTCAGATTTCTTTTGGTAATTCTAGCTCTTTTCATGTAAATTTTAGTATCGGGCTGTCAAATTCTTAACAATATTGAATCACTAATTATTTTGGGGAGTGAGAATCCTTAAAGTAAGGGAATCTTTCAACACATGAGCAGAGTTTCTCTGCATTTATTGAGATGTCTCATTTCTTTCACGAATGTTCTGTAGTTTTCGTATGAATAATGCTGTAAATACCCAACATGTGTCTTACCTTTCATTTTAGTGGCACTGTGCAAGACTGTAAACAACTGATGTTTGAATATCATACTTGTATTCTACAGCTTTCAGAACTGTCTACTTAGCTTACAGTAAAAACGGAATTTTGGGCATGATGACACACTCCTTTAATGCCAGCACTCAGAAAAAAAAAAAGGCAGATCTCCATGAGTTCAAGGCCAGTCTGTGAGTAATAAGCTAGCCAGGGCACATAGTAAGAGTGAGAGTTTGGATTCCCAGCACCGTGTAAAAGGACAGGCGCCGTAGTGCACATCTGTAAACTCAGAGTTGGTGGAAGGGAGGGTGAAAGCAGACTACTGAGGCTGTCTGGCCAGTCAGCACAGCTCAATTGGTGAACTCCAGGCTTAGTGAGCGACTGCCACGATTTGAATGAGAAACGTTCCTGGGGCTCATGTGTCTGAAGTCTTGGCCCCCGGTTGGTTACAATGTTTGGGGGCATTGTGGAACAGTTAGGTAGTGGAGCCTTGCTGAAGGAAATGTTACTAAGAGGCAGGGTTTGAGAATTCATAGTTCTGCTCCACTTCCGGTTCTCCCTCTGCATCCTGTGTGCAGCCGAGATGTGAGGTCTCAGCTCCCTGCTCCTGCCAGTGTGCTGGCCAGTTGCCATGCTGTCCCAGCAATCATAGACTCTGGTGCTCTGGAACTGTAAGCCTGTGCAAGACCTGCCTAAGACCACATACCAACATGCATGGGGGAAACCTTCACAAGGTCCCATCCATCAATAGAAAACTGCACATAATCAGTGTCTGCAGAGGGAGGGAGAATTAGTTTTCTTCAGAATCAAGGCCCCTGGAAGGTTAGCCAAGCCTAAATCAGCTCTAAACTGGTATATATATAGACAACACTGAGTGAGAAACGCGCGCGCGCGTGTGTGTGTGTGTGTGTGTGTGTGTGTGTGTGTGTGTGTGTGTAAAAATAATAATTGTAGAAGAGGTCAAGAATTTGAAAGATACAGGAAGAATAGACCAGGGAGAGAGATGAGGTGGAGTGATATGAATCCAATGCGTTTGCATATTAAATTATCAAAAATAAGCATGTTGACAGCTAGGTAGTGGCTGAGAAAGACACCAGTGTGGAACTCTGTCTTCAATATGTGCGCGTGTGCACACACACACACGCCACACCACCACACAGGCTCTCACATGTTCTTTCTTTACATGGCTGTCTTTAAATGCTCATGGGGATTGTAGAATAGTGATTACCAGAAGCTGAGGATAGCAAGGGGTAGTGCGATAAACAGAAGCTGGCAAACACTCATCCCAAAACAGAAAGAGGAAGTTTTTGTGTCCTCCAGTGTAATGTGTGTCTTTGGTGGGGGCCACAGCTCACCTATACACCGAGAGGAACTCAAAGGCTCAAAAATGAGATGATAAGGAGATTGAACTATTGCAGCACACACTGTGTACATGCAGTGAAACATCATTTCACACCCTGTAAGTACATACACTCTTATGTGTTAACCCAGAAACATTAATATTTGAGATAGAAACGTTATTTGCTCTGATTTGAACATTACATAATATACACACATATTGAATTATCACAGTATGCACTATTAACTTGTACAAATAAAATGATTAAGCCAGGTTTGATGTCACACATTTGTAATTCCATACACTTAACAAGTGGAGGCAGGAGAATCAGGGGTTCCAGACTAGTGTCTCCTACATAGTGAGTTTAAGACCAGTTCAGGCCACGTGAGACTTGGCCTAAAATGTTTTTAATTTTTAAAAAATCAAAAAAGCAAACAAATACAAAAATTGTATTAGATGTTTTTCTGCCATCTCCTGAGATGATCACATAGGCTTTTGTTCGCTTGTTTTTGCTTCCAATGGTGCTGGGCTCAAACCCGAGGTCTCGTGCCCAGCAGCAGAGCCCTTTACCATTGAGCCTCAGCCCAAGCAGGACCCCATGGCATTGGTATTTAGTCTGTTAATCTGGCTTCATTTACAAATGTCACATTTATCCTTTATTCCTAGGACACACCTCTCATGGTCAGGATGCATCATCCTTCTTCTATATTAGTGGCTGCATGTTGTTAATATCTGAGGGTTTTGTGTTTATTGAAATTGGCCTAGAATTGTCAATTCTTTGTTGACTGAAGTGCAGGAATGCAAAGGCAGTATGAGTGATCTCTCAGTGTTTTCAGAACTTGCACCAGACAGCTAAGTGCTGCGGGAGGAACTGGGCGAAGCTCATATTCAGTTAATCAAGCCCCCTTTCCACCAGCGATAGAATCTGAGGGGTGCAGGAAGCAGCTGACTGGCACCCAGCTCTCCACCAGGCGAGCGCTTTAGACTGAGCACGCCATGCTTCTGCTCTTTGTTCTTGCTGACTGTGTGTCTTTGTTCAAGCCTCAGGCCAGGTGCCCTTCTGTGAGGGAGCTCCCTGTTCCAGTGCCCTGTAATCAGCGCACCTCTCAAAGCCTCTCCTACATGTCTGCCCCAGGAGCATCTCTTCCATAGCATGGGCACAGCTCACAGACAATGCGAGTGCTAGAGTCAGAATGTCTGGGCGAAAATTCTGCATTTCCTTTTCACAGGATACAATGGTGAAGAAATAAAATAAAATGATTTGTGTACAGCCATTAGACATATGCTTTGTAGACAGTAATGAATCAACAAACATGGGCTGTGGTTCCTTTCTGTTCCCCGGTGCTTCAGTGGATCTGGAATTCACTGAAGGAAAGACCCAGACTCAAGGAGTATGGAAAAGCAAAGAGCATTTACTTTGCAGAGAATTGCAGCAAATGGAGACAATGGAGACAATCGGGAGGGGACCTTGAAGGCCCCTTTTTAAACCAGAAAGGGGAATTTCACTCTGGCTGCATGACCTCAATTGGGATTGGCTGGTGCCTATGGAGGCCACATGACCTCGATTGGGCGTGGCTGGTGCCCATGCAGGCTACGTGACTCTGGGCAGGACTTACGTGCTTTCAAATCGGTAGTGAAGCAACCTTATCTTCCCCAGGCTGGATATCTTGGCTGTTTCTGATTGGTTGCCCTTTTTATGTGGTTTCTCCTGTAACTCTTAGGCCTGTTCTGTCTAGCAAGAAAATGAAGCCTGTCATGGAGTTGGTCAGGCTTACTTAGTCAGGCTGCCTCACTGTCTTCCTTCTCTTTGATAAAAAAAAAAAAAAAAGAAAAAGAAAAAGAAAAAGAACATCGTGACACTCAGAGCATTACTGAGCGCTTTCCCTCCTTAGGGAAATGCAGCACATTCTATCTGAATGCAGCCAGAAAGGAGGGCAGGAAGAGGGGAGAAGATGCAGTGACTGCAAGCCTCTCAGGGCCAAGGGAGCTGCACACTGGGCCTGGAAGGGGCCAAAGCTCAGCTGAGAAATGTCCTGGCTGACCTCTGGTCATGTCAGGGGTGTTGGGAGCCAGAGCTGGCTACAAAGACAGTTTTGTTCTACATAAAATACCCTGGAAAGAAGTCATCCAAAAATAACTTCCTAACTTCTTTCCTTCCTTCCTTCTTTCCTTTTCCCTCCCTCCCTTCCTCCCTTCCTCCCTCCCTCCCTCCCTCCCTCCCTCCCTCCCTCCCTCCCTCCCTCCCTCCCTTCCTTCCTTCCTTCCTTCCACTTATTCTTTCTTCATTTTTATATGGTGTGCATGCATGGCGTGTGTGTGCTCCTGTGGTGAATGCGTGCATGCTTGTCTGGGTGGAGTTGTGAATTCATCATCAGGTGCCTTCCTCTGTTGCTTCCCATTTCTCTTTTGAGATTGATCTCTCTCGGAGCCGGAATCTCACTGACTAGGATAAACTAGATGAGTTCCAGGGTTCTGCCGTCTCCTGCTCCCCTAGCAGACCCTGTGCTTTGTCACAGCCCCACACCACCAGACCTGGCTTTGACATGGGTGCTGGAAATCCAAACTCAGGACCTCGTGCCCGCAAGGCAAGCTCTTTTACCACTGAGCCACCACCCTTCTGGAGCCAGGAAGTTTTGTTAAGGGCTTCACGTCTGTTAACCTGATCAATTTCCAACGTGACCTAATGACTTGGCTACTATTTCACACCTTTAGCTCGTCCACAGTCCCGCATCACTGCTAGGAAAAGCCTGACATTTGAGTGGTGATCAAATGGACGTTCTGGGGGGCCTCTGCTGTTAACCCATGTCCTCCTCTGTCCCTTTAAGGAAATTAAGGCTTGCCGAGACCATCTTTGTAGGGAGTAAAGTCTAGTTCAGGCCTAGTGAGGTGAGTCTGCAGTCCTTTAAATACACTTGTCACAAATGGTGAGGGCTTTTAAAAGTGAAAACGAGAGAAAGTTACCACACTTTTTGCAACTCAAAAAGCTAGGGACAGGAGGGTCAAAGCACTGGTGAATGAGCTCGGCTCTCCATGGCCCTGCAGGGTGAACATTTACTCATTTTCTGCTGGGGTCCTAGCAACTTGTTGTTCCTTAACTTTGTTCCCTCAAATTAATGAGACAACCTATAATGCATTTTATTGCAGTACAATAAATATTATTTAGCACTTTAACATCCTTTATGAAAACTGGAAAAGTCACTACTTTATTGTGAAAAAAACAAAACAAAACAAAACAAAAAAAAACTGGACCCATTTGGAATTCCCTGAATATTTCTCAAATGGTCCCTTATCATTTAATCTTTGAAAGTATGGCATTTTGCGGGAGCCAAATATCTGCCAACTTGGTCTCATCTTTTCTGGTATTTCATGCCCTATTGTGTTTTACATTTACCTTTAAAATAGTCTCTTAGTTGTTTCAGGGTGGACAGAGCCCTCCTCGGCTCGACTGGACACTGTTTGATCTGCATTCTCTCCCTCCTGGCTTTGGCTTCCTTCCCCGCAGTGAATTGCCATCTCCCTCTCATTTCCTCCCCCGCCCAGCTCAGCACCTCTGCAGCAATTCTCTTCCTCCTTCACTTCTTCCCTTCCCCATTCCCACATCTGTTCATTTTCTTCATTCTTGTTTGCTGCTATTCCCACCTGGAGCTTGGAGGACACCTGCCACTCACAATCAATACCTACCTAACGAAGGGATCATGGCGACTGCTCTCAAAGCTGACACGAGGAGATAGCAAGTGCTTTTGAGTCAACTGTCTCAAGCAAGAAGAGCTACGCTATTCTCATCTTTAAAACTCTCTTGAATTAACATTTAGCATGTCTGATGGTTTTAAAAGCAATACTTAATGAGGAATATTTTGAAACCTTGTCTTTATCTTAAAAAGAAATAGAACTGATGCCACCTGTCCCCAGTGTCCCTGTTTGGACCATAAGAGTGTTTCACAACCCTCATCTTACTTTTTGTTGACAATTAGCATTCAATATATTTGTTTGTTTGTTTGTTGCCTTTTAAAGCCTGTTTTTTATTCATCCTTCTGTCTGTTTGTTCTGTCTACAGAAGAGCATTATACCCATAGTCATTGCAATATACAGTTTCAGTTATATTCTAGGTGAAATAAGCTATTATGAACTAACCTCGAAACCTAAGTGCTTTTCTTAACCTTGTTTCCATGGGGAGAATGCATTTCAAATAACAAGCCAGCAATGACTGCTCGAGCGCAAGCTTTTGTGTATGATGGCTGCCTGAACCTAGAGGGCCTGTGACTTTTATTTGTCACCGATACACAGTCACAAAGCAGCTGAGTGTGTGTTCCATACCCCTGTGCCCACCTTTCTCTCAAGCACCAGTGTTTCAAGGATTTGCAAACACATGTTTGCAAAACGGAAGTGCTCTAGTTAAAAACAAAACAACAACAACAAAACTATGACAAGCATCAAGTTAGATGAGCACAGAGCCCTCAAAAGCTTGCTGCACAGGCCTGTTCCCAGACAAAGGTGAGGACAGTCGGCAGACACCGGTTCATTAGGGGTTGTTTGTTTGCTTTGTTTTGTTTAAGGAGAGTAAAGATTTTTCTAATTTAAGGCCTGAGTTTATAAAAATAATGCTAAGAACTCAGATGCTGGGTAGCAAAAGCCTTGACCTCGACAGACTCTAACTATAATGTAGGGAATGTAAAAAGTAGAGAAAAACTCTTAAAACTAATTACTACAGATTTTATGTAAAGCAAATTAAAATAGAATAGCACAAATTTTTTAAAAAAAGGAAATTCTTTTGGTGAAAATTAGTTTAGATAATTTAGAAAATAACATGTTCCTCAAACATCAGTTTAATTGGTATTGGAAGAATTCATCTGACACAGCTATTAAAGTTGATTCAAGTAATTATACAAAACAAGTTTTACATTTTTTCCTTATTAATAAAGTAGAAAAGACATGGGAGCACAGATGATTAAAAAAAAGTGTATCAAATAACAAAAAAAATTAGCAACAAATGAAATATAGCAAAAAGAGATTTTGTTTTAAAAAGTCATGCAAGAATAATTGCTAAGTATTCCCAGACGCCTGAAATTCATGCTCCTGTGGGAATGACATGATAATAAAGAAAAAGAAAAAATTACGGAATGATTGTATTTCTGATGCTTGTTTTAGGGTCCATAAACACAAATATAAGAAAAGGACTAAAAGTAGCAAAACATTAATTGTGGGGAGGAAATACAACCAGAAAAACAAAAGGCATCTGGAAATTATGGATGATAACAAAATGTCAAGATGAAACTGCTCCGTGAGACCATGATAAGACCAAAGTTGGGCTGAGAATTTCATGCAGTTTCTTATCTGAATTTGCGACCTACGCTGAGCGCTTGCTGCCTTCAGCAGTGACTTGGAGTAGGCAGGCGTTCTTGCCTCGCAAGACTGATGCACAGAGAAGTGCATCTCTGGAGCATAAGCCTGAAGCCCTCACTCTCACGTGGCTCAGCATTGGAGTACAAGAAAACATGGGGCTAGAGAGAGTGTCATGGGCATTTTTTTCCTGGCTTTTAACAATTTTGGTATACCATTTGTCGAATGTGGTGGCAAAGACCTGGGGAGGAAACCTAGGCCAGCTAGCTTCTAGAACCACCTAGAGATGCAAGGAAACAAAAACAAAAGCAACACACTGAGGGGTTCAGCTGTTGCCCACACCAAAATAGACTGTGGGGGTTTAAATTTAAGAGTGGTTAAAGAAGCACAAACATTCCTTGACTTCTCACTGTGGTCATTTAAAGAGCTTGCAAGATTGAGTTATCTTTAGTCATTTAAAAAAATGAGCACTTGTGAAATGAGTGAATAACACTGTGTTCACATGCGTCTCATCAGCCAGGGATCTTCTGGAGTGCAACACACAATTTGAGCCCTGAGGACGTGAGCACCTCAGTGAGAAGTCCAGGTAGGCAGTCCCGGTGGCTTTACGGTGCAGTTATATCCCCAAAGACATCTCCTGGTTCTCACTGCACCGCTGTTGGCATGCTGGTGTTCATCAGTGGGGCAGAGTTTACGCAGCACATTCTTACATGATGGTTCTAAAAGATGAAAGTGGAGGGAAACACATGAAAAAAATCTCCTCCTGAGCAACCAAATGAACAGAACAGGCAAAACTCCAAAGAGGTGTTCTCTTTGTTTGCTACCCCTGCCAGAAAGAAAGACATTTTCAATTGTAGTTGGGTACACTGCTGAAGATGCAGCTAGAATGAAGCTGAGATTCTGTTTGGAGGGGGAAAGGAGGAAATTTGGCCTTAGGGACAGGATGAAAGACAAGGCTGGCCTGGTGGCACATGCCTGTCAGCCCAGGGCTCTAGAGGCTGAAGCAGGAACTCAAGGCCATCTGGGCTAATTGCTAAGACCTTGCCTCAAAGCACAGACAAACAAATGAAATAATAAGTATAGGAAAGTGTTATATAAACTACACAAATGTTTATAATGCTGTTCTTTTGTGGGCGGGGAAAATGCAATTATCAGGACAGGATCAAGACCTGCTGCAAAACAACCAACTGCAAGTAAACAGGATTGTTTTAGTGATGTTTCTATTGGAGAGAAGAAGACCAAGGCAACTTATAGGAGAAAGTGTTTGCAGTGGCTTACAGTGCCAGAGAGTGAATCCACAACCATCATGGTAGGGGGCATGGTAGCAGGCAGGCAGGCATGACACTGGAGCTGTACCTGAAAATTACATCCGATCCACAAGTAGGAAGCAGAGAAAGAGAGCTAGCCAGGGATGACATGGGCTTTGGAGAGCTTAAAGCCCACCCCCACTTACATGCCTCCTCCAACAAGGCCACACCTCCTAATCCTTTCCAAACAGTTCCACCAACTGCAGACCAAATATTCACATATATGAGGCCATGGGGGCTCACACAGGCTTATTTCCCATTCCTGCTCTAATCCACATATAGAACCAGGTTCATAAAACAGATTTTCTTGGGGACATTGCAGGTCTCGGGGCAGAGGAATAAAAGACACTGTGAGCAAAATATAAGGTGTGAACATTTTTTCCCTCAGAGTGACACTTTTCCACACTTAAAAGGTGTTCCCCAGGGGGCAAGTGACTTGCCATTCTGGAGCCACTATAGCCAGGAGGTGCAGTCCACCGACTGGAAGGCAAAGCCCAAGACAGGCATCAGTCTACTGACTAGCAGCACGCCCTCCTGTGGAGCGGAAGTGTCCTTCAGCCACTCCCCAACAGGCCATGCAGCGGTAACACGGGTGGCACTCAGCATCTGTAGACTGCAGCTTGCTGAAGGGCTGGTTGTCACTGAAAGCCCAGCAAGTGGACCGCCCCATTGATCCTCAGATAATCAGTTCCCGGAGGAACAGTCGATGGACAACAGCACCGTTTGTTTCCTCTGATATTAACTTCTTGCACTAGGATAAAAAATACAATAATACTAAAAACTATTTAAAACAGCTATTAAAAATTCTCTTTTCCTATCTCCAACTGCCTCTCTCACACAAAGACTGCAAGCCCTTTGTGCAGAAAGGATATTTGATGAGCCTGTTGCCTCCTGTTCTTTTTTCTTACAGTTGTACTGACCCCAGGAATCATTTTGACATACTCATGCCACAGCCTATGCTGGCCCGGTCAGACACAGCCTCACTGGGAAAAGAATAATGCAGTTTTACTGTTAAAAAGGTTATCTAAGAGGCAAAACCCATCTTTTTAAAATCTCTATTTGACTCCTTCCAGAGCCCAGCTTGGGAATGTCCTGCCATATTAACTCTCCCAGAGCTGCCTCCTGGAACATTCTCATTTGTGAGATGAGAATTGGGTATTTACGTAACTCCTGGTAAGTTCCTTGTGGTTATCCAGGAAGGAAACTCTGGCTTCCTCACTCCCTTTGGCTTTGCAAGAGCATTTGAAATGAGGTTTTTTTGAGCTTACTAAATAGTTTAACTACTTTTGTAATGAATGAAATGTTATAGCAACGTGTGATACAACTTATGATTCATGAAAGCCTTTTTGAAAGCTAATTATGGCTAGTTTTCTGATTAAAGAATTAAAAGGAAGAGAAAAGAAAGACGCCTTTCCCCTGCATTTCTAATGAGACCCACGGATAACCAACACAGCAATACCGTAACCTCAAACTGTGATGAAGCATAATCAAACTGGCCACCTACATTTTCTAGCTTCTGTTCAGATAAGTGAATGCCCATTGTGTGAGGACCAGCGCAGCCATCTTCAGAACTGGATCCGCTGAACACAATGCCTGTCCTTCCCGTTTCCCTGCCTGCTACTCTCTGTGGATTTCAGTATTCTAGACGTCACATACCGTGGAAGCATGGTCTTTTTATAACTGTCTTTTCCACTTATTTTCAAGGTCTGTCTATGTTGAAGCATGTACCAGAATTTCTTTCTTTTCATTTAAAAAAAAAATGCTAAGTCTGTGCACAACACGCATATCTGGTGCCCATGGAAGCCAGCGGAGATGCCAGCGCTGGGTGACGGTTGGGAGCCACCTGTGGGCTGGAAGCTGAAGCTGGGGCTAGAAGAGCTATGAGCTGAACCGCGGAGCCACCTCTCCAGCCCCAGGCGTGTGTACTGCACACAGAGCTCATGGAAGCACAAGCAGGGTGCGGAAACCCTAAAACTTTCTTCCTTACAACTTTTCCCCACATCCAGAGCATCCACTAATCAGTTCTTTATATATAGTTTGCCATTTCTAGAATGTTAAAAAATAAAACCATAGAGAAAGTAACCTTTCAGCAAAGAATTTTTTTCACTTGGCATGACAGATGTGATATTTAAGGATGTCACTGTATTAGTAATTTTTTATTGTTGCTGAAAAGTGTTCCGTTAAGATAGCTTAGTCAATAAAGTCTCTCCTGTGCAGTCATGAGGCCCAAGTTTGATCCGAGCACCCACATAAATGCTGGTTGCAGTGGTATGCACCTATAATTCTACTACTGGGGAGGCAGAGGTGGGGGGGATCCTTGGGGCTTGCTGGCCAACCTAGCTGGCAGAGCTGATGATCTTTAGTTTTGGGGAGAGGCTCTCAAAAAATAAGGCTCTACGTGATTGAGGAAGACGCCTCTGTCCTCCACATGCATCGATCTTTCTCCCCCTCTGTTCCCCCCCCCAGTCTATCTTTCCCGTTGCATGGTGATGTCACAGATCACAGTTAACAGCTGAAATGTGTTTTTGCTGTTTCCAGTTATGCGCCATTATGAATCGAGTACAGGTTTCCATGTGAATGCATTCTTTTTTACATTTTCAGCTACAGTAACTATCCAGGCATGTGATGTCAAATCATTGGCAACTGTATGTTTCACTTTTATGGTGATTCCCCAAACGTTTTACAAAGTGGCCATACCATTTCCACACCCACCAGCAGCAGATGCGCTCCAGTGGCTCCGCACCACCACAGACACTTGATGCTGTCACTTATTTGTGTGTGTAGCCTTTCTGCTCAGCATACAATGTGTCTTGTGTTTGGAATTTGCATATCTCTGACAGCCAATGCTGTTGTGCATCATTCATGCTCATTCATGCTGTCTACACATCCTCCTGGTGAAGTTTCCTTTCTTTTTTCCAGTCTTTATTATCTATGTAATAATATATAATATAATATAAATGCATATATGATATATTATATATGTATGTATATACAAGGTCTCTCTATGTAGCCCTGGCTGTACTGGGATTCGCTACATAGACCAGGTTGCCCTCCAACTCCTAGAGAATCACCTGTCTCTGATTTCCAAGCCCTGGGATTAAAGACATGCACCGTGTCCAGTGCTTGCTCGCTTCATGTGTTCTTTAAGAACACTTTCTGTGTTCTTAAGATCAGGTTCCGATAGTTTTTCATATCACGTGGCTACAAGCTTTTTGTTGGATGCATGATTTATAAATGTATTTCTTAGTTTCTGTATAGTTGACCTTTGACATCTCTCAACAGTGTATTATGCATGACAAATGCTTTTTAACTTTGAGAAGGATTAGTAGATCTGGCTTTTTTGGAGTGTGTCACTGAGTATAGGCTTAAGGTTTTAAAAGCCCATGCCAGGCCCAATCTCTCTCTCCCTCCCTCCTTTCTCTCAATTACTTCTCCAGCACCATGTCTGCCTGCCTGCTATCATGCTCCTTGCCATGGTAATAATGGACTAACCCTCTGAAACTGTAAGCCAGGAAGAAACAGTTGGATCACTATGAGTTTGAGGCCAGGTTGGTCTACAGAGAGAGTTCCAGGACAGCCAAGGCTACACAGAGAACCCCTAAGTGGTGGTTTGGATAGGTAGCCCCCCCATAGACTCACGTGCTTGAATTCTTGGCCCACAGAAAGTAGCACTATTAAAAGGTGTGGCCTTGTTCGAGAAAGTATGTTACTGTGGCCATGGGCTTTGAGGTCCCCACACCCAGTGTCTCCTTGCTGCCTAGAGATCAAGATGCAGAACTCTCAGCTCCTCCAGGTCCTCTTGTTTTCCTGCACTCTGCCATTCTTCCCACCATGACGATAACGGACCAAACCTTTGAAGCTGTGAGCCAGCCCCAATTAAAAGCTTTCTTTTATAAGAGTTCCCTTGGGCTCGGCGTCCCTTCCACCTCCTCACAACACTAGAACAGCACCTATGACACTCTATCTAGAAAAGCCAAAAGCCAAAAACAAAACAACAACAATAAAACAAAAAAGAGGAAGAAAGGAAGATCTCAGCTAGCAAGTTTTTACAACCAAGTTAAGGAAGGAAGTTGTCCTATATTCCTAGTTTGTTTTTACTTTAAAAAATTATATTCAGTCTTTTCAGATGCAACATTTGACATATTTGATCATGACAATATGACCATGTTTTAGACACTTGAGTATAGAGGATTACATTGATTTTCAAATGCAGCTAACTGGCCTTGTGTTCCTAAGAATCCATGTAGTTTTGATGCATTTTTATATTTTATATTGTTGGATTCAGTTTGTCACTATTTTTTTAAGGGTTTTATGATGATGTTTAAAATACTAATCATGCTTTTGAAGTGCTCTGCTGACTTTAATACTGGGGTAACATTGGCTTTTACTATGTACTGGGCATTCTTATTCCTCCCATCTGATTTTTTGGAGAATGTGTATAAAATTGATTACTTTTTAAAACCCTGGCCTGGAATGTTTTGTTGACAGATGTTTTTATTTACAAATTCAGATCCTTTAATGGATACAGGACTATTCATGATCTTTGTTTCTTCCTTGTCTTTTAAGAGAATGGTCCATTCTCTTAAAAGGTTGGTGAACATGTGTGTGTAGGCTTGTTCATAGTATTCCCCCATCACCCTCTTCACGACCTTCAGTCCATGATGGTTTTGCATCTTTCATCCCTAAGACTTATATTTCCTGTTTTCCTGCTATTTGTATTAGCCAGAGGTTTATTGTTTTAATGAAGTCATCTTTTTATTTTATTTTTTACACTGCTTGATTTAAGTTTATTTTTATTTTCCTTGCTTCTTTGTTTTCTGTGTGTACATACCCATATGCGTGCACATATATGGATGCATAAACATAAACTCATATGTATGAGTATGTGTGATCAGAAGTGAACATCAGCTGTCTTCCTCAGTCACTTTCCACCTTCTATTTTGAGACAGGATCTCTCACTGAGCCTACATCTTACCAATTTGGTTAGATTCACTGGCCAGTGAGTCCCAGAAATCCAACCATCTCCACCTCACTGGTACTGAGTTACAAGTGGACACATCTTTTCTCTTGGGTGTTAGGGTTCCAATGCAGGTCTACAGAGTGCTTGTATGGCATGCACGTCACAGCCTAAGCCATCCACCAACCTGCTCCTTTTCAGTCTCAAGGTAGAAGCATGCATTCTTTCTTGGTGAACACGTGGGGGTGTCTGTTTCCCAGCAGGCACTGCTTTCATGCTCTGTGACATCATTACTCTCAGGATTTCTCGTCCTTTTCTCTGTCTATTGATTCAGAAAGCTCTTTAGTATGTATGTGTAAGGGAGAGGTTTCCAAATAACTGTTTTTTATTTATAGCTTAATTCTATATTTTTGTATTTTAAGCCTTTTTAATTTTAGGATAGCTTTACGGCTAAGGATGTACTCTATCATGGACAATATTACATCTGCACTTGAAAAGAATCAATATCTCTTTTATTGTAGAATTTATCTCTTTTTGGGCAAAATTTCTGTAAAGGTCAATTAGATCATTGGCTCATGAAATTTATGTTTTCTGTCTTCTGATTGGTATTTGTCTGCATCTCCTATTGATTGCTAAGTTCAGGTGGAGTTTTACTCCTAAAGTTATGTTTATCTATTTCTCCCTTCAGGCATATCCACTTTCATTTTATGTATTTTGAAGTTTTGCCTGTTATATGTATATACAAAAGCATGAGTGGTTGGTCTTTTTAGAGACTCAATTGCTCAATTATTACTTAAGTTCTCTCTAAACTGTGTTGTTCTAGAGTTTCCTTTTATTTACTACAGTCATCCCAGCTCTCCTTTAATCAGTGTTTTCATACTATGTCCTTTATATGAGGGATATCTCCAAAGTATTCTAACATCTCTGCCCTCTATATTGTACAACTGAACCCACCCAGTGGAAAGTTCATGTCAATTATTTGTTGTTCTATTTTGTTGTTCCTTCTTTCTTTCCCATCCTCTTCTCTCTCTCTCTGTCTCAAAGATGTTACAGATATCATTCTAGGTTAGTTTACATCAATTTACTATGTGATTTATATTGCAATAAAATTCACCATGTTAGCCATTTCCATAGTACAGGTTAGTAGTATTCGTATTCTTGGGGCTTGAATATGAGTCGCTTTAAAATTATTTATTACATCTGACTCTTTTTGGTAAATTGGTGAAATTTTCTTTTTCTTTCATTTTTTTTCTCTTTCTTTCTTTCTTTCTTTTTTTTTTTTTTTTGAGACAGGGATTCTCTGTGTGTAGTTCTGGCTATCCTGGAATCACCCTGTAGACCAGGCTGGCCTTGAACCCACAGACATCTGCCTGCCTCTGCCTCCCAAGTGCTGGGATTAAAGGCACACACCACCACTACCACCCGGCTGAGATTTTCTCTATTATGTATATGTTGTGGCTCTCTAGATTTATTTTTCAAAATTCTACCTATCATAAGTCTCTCAATGTTGTTAAGTACTTCATTTGATGTTCATTTGTTGCTTTTGCACCAATATGGCTGGTTCAGGCCACACAGTTGATATACCTGAAGAGGGCTGAAGATTTAATGTCATTTCCATTTGGAAAGCTTGCAGTACTGTTTGGAGTCTCCTAATGTAAGTACCATCTACGAAGCCTGTGTGATCGTGGACTACCTTGTACTTGGTTCTCAGTATTATTTTGCTTTGGGTCAGATCTGTGCATAAGCAACTTTGAGACAGATCAAGAACTTCATAGGATCTTCTCAAATTGTGCAATTTCATTCACACTCTTCAGATGCCAGGAAATACTTTCCTAGTTGCCTGTGTAGAAAAATAGATAGCTATTTTTTTTTATTTTCCTTTCTTTAATAGTGTTCTTTCTCCCCCTGAGGGGGTAGCAGCCTCACCAGGATACAGAGGAAGACAATTCAGCCAAGCCAGTCCTGATGAGACCTGATAGACTAGGATCAGAAGGAAGAGGAAGAAGACCTTCCTTATCAGTGGACTGGGTGAGGGGCATCGGTAGAGAAGGGGGAGGAAGGGTGGGATTGGGAGGAGGGAGGAAGCTACGGGGGGATACAAAGTGAATAAATTGTAATTAATAAAAATTAAAATTAAAAACAAACATAAAATAAAATGAAGACAGAAAAAATAATATTCTTTCTAGTATTTAATCTACTACCATTACAAAGTGTTGAAGAATAGAATGTAAAAAACTAGTGTATCCTCTGATGCATTAGTGGCATAACTGTTATGGGCATAGCCAACTATTTTTCAGTTGTGTCAAAGGACTGCTTAACAGAAGGAAACTGTAAACTTGGTAAAAAGCAAATGGATGGTGAGGTCATAAGCTCTGTGAAGGAGCTACTAAATAAATAGTGAAGTTCTGTCAGCCCCTGTTCAATGAGAAATCATTTTCTCTTTGCATTTTAGGTGCTTATGGACCTATTGTTGCCACCAGCAGCAACATTACTGAAAGAATGAAGGTGAGCAAGTGGGGTTAGATTTGGGTATGCTGGAAAAGGAGAAATTCCAGTGGCTTTCACTGACTCTATCTGTCCTTGATACCTCTTTTTCTTGTTCTGTATCAAGAGAAATTCTCTTGGGATTTTTTTTTTCATGGTTCTGTTACAACCACGATACAGTTCTGTGTTTCCATCTAGGCCAAGAGACATGGAAAGAAAAGAAAGAAAGAAAGAAAGAAAGAAAGAAAGAAAGAAAGAAAGAAAGAAAGAAGAAAGGAAGGAAGGAGGGAAGGAGGGAGGGAGGAAGGAGGGGAAAAGGAAGGAAGAAAGGAAGGAGGAAGGAAGGAAGGAAGGACAGAAGGAGGGAAGGAAGGAGGAAAGGAAGAAAACACAAACCAGGACTCCACTACTATGCTGAGCATGCTTCCTGTTTTTTGTTTTCCTCCTCTGTTGCGATTATTTGTTCTCCTAGCTCCTAGTTGCCTAGTTTCCTTTGTTCAGGTTTGTTATAACCACTAGGAAAGATGAAAGTAGTCTGTGTTCATTTCAGTCAGGGCTGGGGAAATAGGCAGGGTAGTAATTAGATGCTTAGAAAAACATTTTACCTTACTGCAATGAATATTAATATCATAAGTAGTATTAGCTATTTCAGCTTATTCACAAAAATTATTGGCTAGTGTTGAAATAATTATATAGAGAGCACAGACAGGGCCATTAACATCAATTTAAACTCTTAACACAGAACTAAGATCTCCTCATCAAGTCTTCTTTCTGGTCCTCAGAAATTGCTGTACCCCTTCTTCCCCCTCCCCTCCTTGTTTTTGAGACAATGGACAAGGCCTTGTATTATAGCCCACAGTGGCCTAGAACTCATGACCCTCCTGCTGCAGCCTCCTAAATACTGTAATTACAGGTCTGTGCCACCAAAGCTTACAGCCTACTTCACATTTAACTCACAGTGCTCACAATGAGCGTATCTCAGAGCTTGAACAGGACAAGCATTCCAATGTGTAAGATGGCAGAAACTAGTTGCAAATTGTATATTCACAAAAACAGCTCTGGGTGCTATTCTCTACTTGGCAAAGCGCAGCCTACGAGAAGCAGCAAAGGACAGAAAGAGGGTCAGAAACAAAGTCATTCTTATAGCCCTCAGAAACTGTGTAAACTGGTTATCTTAAAAAATTCACCAGTAAAGCTGGGTGCAGCAGGAGCACTCAGGGAGGCAGAGGCAGGTGGATCATCGTCAGTTTGAGGCCAGCCTGCTCTACACGTTGAGTCCTAGGCAGTCTAGGCTACACAGACAAACGCTGTCTGGAAAAAAAAGGAATTCACCAATGGGAATAGTAATGAACATTTTATATTAAAAGAGTTCATGCCAAACATAGTGGTTAAAAACAGGTTGTTAAAAATGTGTTCCAAATTCATAATTCTTAAGAGGAAAAGTGTCTTCCAGGAAATATGGGAAGGACAGAAGCTGAATCACTCCACCCGGGCCATCTGAAACAGGAATCACAAACGCTGCCAAACTGTGAGGAAGAAAGATGGCTAGGAAAAGCGGAGCAGCCACAGTCCCATCCAACAGCTTCTAAAGGCATACAACGAAGTGGAGAGCAAAGCCTGAAGGAAAGATGGGAGATTTCACACACTTGTGATCTCACCTCAGGCAGGACAGCCATAGCAGCAGAGGGAGGGGGAGCCCTGTCTGCAATGTTTCCCCATATGAGTGAGGGTCAGGTTGGGTATGGTGAGGCTTCCCCACAAGAGCACCCACTCCTATTCATAGCTGGAGAAGGCTAGTTTGAAGAGTGCTTTATCAGCTCACTTTTAGAGCAAAACCTTCCAATGAAGCATGCCGAGCATAAAATCTCATGGTTAATGGGCACAACCAAACATCATCTCACGGGACGGAGCACACCCGGCCACCTTCTCTTTCGCCGATGAAGCTTTTTAACAGTATGTTTGTTTTGCTTTTTCCCCCTTGTGGGGCTCATGGATGGTGCCTCCAAGAGAAATGCAGTGGAGCTAGCAAGATGGACCATGTTCAAACCCCAGAAATCTCAAACTGGAGATCTAAAATCTCACCCCGAGAACAGAGGGTATGGGACAAGTCTCCCTCCTTGTTTCCGTGCCTGCCTCAGGACCACAACCCCACGGTGGTCCAGATGGTCAGTCACGTGCAAGTAGAGCATGCAAGTAGAGCATTGCCAGCATCCTAGTCTCAGCTGATGAAGCACATTCACGCCCAAGCCCCTCCCTCTGCCCAAGGGTTAGAAGTCTTTGTTTCACATGAAATAACACGCACACACACGCACACGCCACACACGCGCACACATGAGCTGTATCATCTGAGGAAAGAAGGGCCCCCTTCTCCCCGGGAAATTCGTTGGTGGACCCCTGGACTTGACTGCGGGTCAGGCAGACGCCGTAGAGCTGCTGCAGCTTCTGCTGTTCCCTGCGAGTGAATGGCGAAGCCTGAGGTCCACTCCACCAGCTGCAGTGCCCTCTATGGGAGCAAGCGCTCGGCTGTTCCCAAAGCAGCCCCAGCTCTCCTGAGTTAGGCCCAGCCTCTGCCACCGCCTCCCGTAGCCTCACATAGCCCTGAGCTCCTGTCTGTTGGCTCAGCTCCAGAACCCGAGCTCCAGCTGTAATCTGATAAGGCGTGGGTGATCTAAGTTCGCCCACACTGTCTGCCACAAAGTGGCTGTTTAACTAAAAGACCCATAATATTTCTTGTGGAGAAAAGCCTTCTTTTCCCGAGCCCACCTGCTGGACCGAAGGTCTCACGGCACAGGCCTCATTCCGCAGCACACCCTTCCCCTCTCAGGAGCCTGATGTTCCTGAGGGGGCGACACCTCACTTCATTTTTTTCTGCCTGGCGACTGATGATGCTTAGCCCTGCCAGTGGAGAGGAGCACACTTCCAGCCTGGCAGCATCTGGGCCTCCTAGGAGACATGGAAGCACGCCTTCTTATTGTTATTAGTTTTTCCTCCGTGTGCACAATATGAATGAAATGTCTTTTTGGCGTACCATTTCCATTTTTCCCTCTCTGGATCCTAAGCAGGAGGAGAGTGCAGGAGATGAGGAGAGGAGTAGAGCAACCTCAGCTTACTACCGAGCACAGATGACTGAAGTAAAAGAAATAGGATCAAACCTTAAGCAAATGGCCCATGAGCTATAGGCTCTCACAATGTCCTGAAAACAAACTGGGGCTCACAGGAAAAGCTTGGGGTTGTCTACTTTACTCCCACCATCACCACAGAACATCTTAGCGATTGAGCACGAACGCGGTGGGATGGTTAGGCGCTTGGCAAAGGCATCCTAAGTGGGTTGGGTGGTTTCTTATTGCTTACCATCAAAGTTCCCTCCCCACATCCCCTGGACAGATGGAATGACTGCATGAAATCATATGAGGAAAGAGTGAAAGGTCGCTGTTTGGGCAGACAGCAGGTCTAGGAGGAACTGCGCCATCCAAAGACAAGAGAAAACTGTATGAAACACATGCAAGATGTGTTAAAAACATTAACGCAGAACACACACCTAATATCCTTCTTGACACTTAAACTTTAGGGGGAAATGTGTCCTGGGTGATCTAACGACCTAAGGAGAACAAATGGAGAAAAGAACAGCAATGGAAGGTAAGAATATAATGGCCCAAGATCATAAGGATGGAAGTTACCACCAACAATAACACCAAACAGAGTTCAGAGACAACACAAGGTAACGATTACCTAAGTGAGAAAAATACAAAGAATTATGCTTAAATATATGGTGGAAGGCCTTCTCAGTATGAAAGCAAAGTTAGAGTGAGGAGGACAGCGCTCACAGTGAATAGAATGTCACTAATGAGACAAACTGGCTACACTCATGCACTTCAAGAGAATATCGACAAATGTGAAAATACCGCAAAGGGAACAAAGCAGACGGAGGCCACAGTTCTCCACAGTGGCACTCTGTCCAGAGTCGATGTAGCCAAGTTTGAAATGATTCCATTCATATGTAAATGCAAAAGAAAGTCTGGCTCACATATTCCAGAATTAAGGAAATCCAGCAGACAGGATTCATTTCCAAAATATACTGTTGAAGATACAAGCACACAGTAAAGAACTCTCAGGGAACTTTGGACAGGGAAAGGTTGGAGATAAACGTAAACACAAAATGTATATGTAGGAGACATAAGTAAGAACAGGCTTCTACAGCTAAAACGTTTTTGAAAGGTGAAGTGACATTTAGAAAGAAAGAACTTATGGTATCAGAGGCAGAGAACATGACTGACTACACCAAGGCAGAAGCACACGAGACGGAGAAAGGAGGAGAGCAGTGTTACGAAAACTGACTCCAGATTCTCTTCTATGTTCCATGGAAAATCAGACTTACACATTAGTTCACACGTGCAGGCAATCTAAACACAGCTATTGAGACAATGGGCAAGCAAAAAGGAACTGTGATGGTTAAGCCCGAGTATCAGTGGGATGGACTAATAACTGCCCAGATTATTAGGACAGGAAACCTTGTCTCTCCCCCCACACACCCCACTTGTTTAATGAAGAGTCAAAAGAATGAATCCAGATTATTCTCTCTCAGCTACACAAAGCAAAACTCCAAATGAACCCACAGAAGATCTGATGCCTTAAATCTAGGGGAGAAAGTAAGGAGTACACTTGAGCTTGTAGGCACAGAAAGGGATTTTGAAAAGACCCTCTGTCGCACAGAAGCTCAGAGCAGCACTGGCTGATGGGTCCACATGAGACTGAAAGGACATGTCATTCAAGAAAAGAGGCAGCCCATAGAATGGGGATACCTTTGTGAGCCACATATTCAACATCAAAGAAATGCAAATTAAAATGTCTTTGAGATTTCATCTTTCCCCAGTCGGAATGGCCGAGATAACAAAACTGAATGATAAACAGTGCTGGGGGGGGGGGTGCAAAATGGTGCGGCCACTCTGGAAGCCAGCGGGAAGTCCCTCAAGGCTAGAAATAGGTCTACCACATGATCAGCTTTACCACTCGCAGGACTCGATCTCACTACAGAGGCACTTCCTCATTCATGCTCATTGCTGCTCTATTCACAGTGGCCGGGAAATGGAAGCAGTGTAGGTATCCATGAGCTGGTAAACAAGTTTAGTACATTTCCAAACACGATGTATGTTATTCGACTGCTAAGAAGGATGGACTTTGCAGGTGAATAGATAGAAGCAGAAACAATCATCTGAGTGAGGTGATGCAGATGCGAGAAGACGAACATCAGATGTGTTCTCACATGCATGAATGTTAGCTTTGAGATGCTTAAGTGTGTACATTCCGTTTGGGATACCCATAAGGTGGTAAGAAAAAGAAACAGTTAGGCTCTAGGCTGAAAAGACTCCACTTTTTCTTGTTCTATAAGCCCAAAGCTGTCGTTTTTGTTTTCCATTTCAATGAATCCTCTAGTGTCTGCCTGTTCTTGCAACATAATCAAATCCATCACTATTAAGATTGCAACTACTCACTTGCACACAGGTCAATGAACTTATAACAAATTGCCACTGGTTTAACAAGGTCTGAGCTACAGTTGGACATTTATATAACATTTTGCATAGCTGGTCAGATTGCCTGAATATAATTAGGTGTCTTGGGGCTTCCTGTCTGCCATTTATAAATCTATTTTTAAGATTTGAATCAGATCCCTTGAAGTCTATGGATACTGTCTTTACAGACAAGCCAGCATTTCAACTTATTCCTTCCTGTAAAGTTTTATATGACATTGGAGCAATTAATTATTCAAGAAGAATCTAACATTGCAGGGCAGGCTAACTCATTGCTGTTTGGCAATCATTTATCCTGGACTGGTTTGTTTGCCTGTCCTTCACGAAGGGTGGGCTGATTCCTGGCCCCACCAGCAGCTCTTTAAGTCCATGCTGTGTTTGTACTTCTTGAAGGAAGACTTTGGGAACTCAGCTTGTATGCAAGAGCGAGGCTGTCGAGTGCTGGAAACCAAGAGGCTCACAAGTAATGATATTGAGTTAGTGCTTGGGAATATTCTTCTCTTCTTTTCTGACAATGTTATACACTGATGTGAATTTTACTATTAAGATTCTGATTATAAAGTACCATACAACTTATGAATGATTTGGGATAAATGATTTGGGATAACATACATGCTCTTTATGGGCACTCACAAAACATTGACTTTTTAATGCTTGCTTTTGCCTAGTATTCTGCTAAAAAGAGTTTCCAACTTTAAAAACAATTACAGGGTGTGGCTCAAGTGTGGCTCATAGAAGCAGTTGCTTCTGATAGGTCAGAACTCAATAGTCACACTCAATCTTGACTCTTAACTGCAGAAAGATCATTTACAATCGTTTAAGAAGAATAGTTTTCTCTCTGTATTTTCTGTTCAGTTTTGCTGTGAACCTAAAAATGCTCTGAAAAATGAAGTGTAATGGAGAGATTGCACAAAAATTGAGAGCAGGTGTTGCTTTTGCAGAGGACCTCAGTTTAGTTCCCAGCATCCAAATGTTGCCTCAAAAACATCCGTAACTCCAATTCCAGAGGATCTGACACCCTCTCCTGCCCCTTTGGGCACAAGGCACATATGTGGTACATAAACATACAGGCAGGCAAAACACTTATACACATAAAATAAATAAATGTGACAAGAACAAAACAAAGAATTTAGATGGATATAAACCTTAAACCTTATAGAAAAGCTAACTCAAAATTAATTGGTGTAAAGATAAACATTATAAAATTCTTCAAAGATAACCACAGCAGACAATGTGGCTAGGTACAGAAATGACGTTTTTGATATATCAAAGGCATGAGCCATGAAAGAATCAGTGCTGGACTTTATTAGAATCAATTTCTGCTCCATGAAAGGTTCTGTCAAGAGAATGAGATATAAACCTCAGACGGCAAGGAAATGTTTGCAAAAAGCATGTGTGATAAAGGTTGTGTGATGGTTTGAATAAAAATGGCCCCCATAGGCTCATATGTTTGAGTGCTTTCTTATCAGGGAGTGGCAGTACTTGGGAGGGTTTAGGAGGTGTGGCCTTTTGGAGAAACTGTGTCCTTGGGTGTGGGCTTTGGGGTTTCAAAAGTCCAAGCCAGGCCTAATGTCTCTCTTCCTGCTGCTTGTGGATCTGAATGTAGAATTCTCAGCCCCTTCTCCAGCACTATGTTTGCTGCCTGCTCCCATGCTTCCCACCATGATGAAAATGAACTAAACCTCTGAAACTGTAAGCCAGCCCCCAATAAAAAGCTTTCTTTTACAAGATTTACCATGGTCATGGTGTTTCTTTACAGCAAAAGAACACTGACTAAGACAGATTGTTACCCAAGATATACAAAGAACATTTAAAGTGCAACAACACAATAATAATCAGGAAATACAGGAATGGCAACAAAATACATCAATGTGATGTCTTATACAGCATTAGAATGGCTAGAGTCTGGAACACTTACATACCTAATGCTATCAAGGACAGGAACTCTCGTTTATTGCTCATGCCCATGCAAAACTGCTTGGCCAGTTTGGAAAAAGGGTTAGCAATTTCATGAAAAACTAAATAACCTTGGTAAAACTAAGCCATACCCCTTGGTATTCACCCAGTTGAGTTGAAAAGTTGTGTACACACAAAAACCTGTGTAAAGATGTTTATAACAGCATTAGTCATAGTTTTCAAAGCTTAGAAGAACCAAGATGTCTTTCAGGAGCTGAATGAACTGTGATAGAGCTAAACAGTGGAATGGCACCAAAAAAAATTGCACACTGCTTGGTGTCCTGCCATGCAGCCATGTGCACTCCCAGGCCAAGAACTAGTTCTAATTTTAACTATCCTCTGTCCAAATTTTCATCAGTCCAAGTCTACAAAGAAACAGACACAGAAAAATACATACATACATGAGAAATACAGGATTTAAATTGCTGGGGGAGCAGAATCTCTCTGCTCCTCCCTGTTCACAGAAAGGAGCAAGCTGAGCATCCTACAGGATGTCCCATGGACTTGGCATTAATGACATGTTTGTCTGCCTTAATGAAACCGTTCCAGGTGAGTGGCCTCGAACCACTCAGGGGACTCAAACCCCTTCTACAGATGCTCTCGAGCTAGACCATCTCCCTGTCAAAAGAGTCAGAGAGGCAACAACAACAGAAACACAAAGAATCAGGCAAGTAATCAAACAAGGACTCCCTTGTGAGTGGTACCACAGTGCTCTGATAGCTCTGATAGTGCCTGGTGGCGGTCGTTCTCTACGAAAATCAGACGGGAGGAGGACCGTCTCAGATCCAACCTCCCAAACAGAAAGTGGGGCGTCCCCCAGTTCCCAGTCAAGCGATATTCTGACACGTCTGTCAATCGCAATGACTGATCAGATGACCAAAAAGGTCCAGATAGGCGCCTAAACTGAAACAGATTGGTACCACAGAAATCTAATTGAGAGGCTGCCTCATGGCAGCCATCTCTGACAAGAGACAGATTGGTAAGACAGAAACAGACTAACCTGTTCCGAGCTTGACCTCCGAGTTCAGTCTGATGAGGGTTGGGAAGGGGCACACCCTTTCCCGGCCAACGCACCAAAAATGTAAGACCTGGGGTCTCACAGCTCAGGAGTTCAATCTCACCCTTCCCAGAAACTCCCCCAGACCAAGACTCGTTGCAAAAGCAAGAGGTTTATTAACCACTGTACAACGGGGTCACTCCTGCCGGTCAGCAAAGAGTGGCACCGGGAGACAAAGGTCTTTAGGTTTTTAAAAGAAAAATTGCGGGAGATTTGAAGTTTTAGTTTTGGCAATTTAGGATTGGATGAGGAAGCTATAAAGTAAGATAATTGGTTAGTCTTAGGTGTTCAAGCTTGGCCAGTCCTGCCAAGTGTGGATGCAGCTGCAATTGAAGGTGGGGATGGTTAGCTCATCCTTGAAGATTAGGGCTGTGGGCTCTTGGCTGGAGGTCAAAAGCTACTCAGAAGAAGTCTAGGTTTGTTGCTAAGAAACGCTATCTCAAGGACAAGGGTCTGGTCATTCTTTTGCTGAGTGAAGGTCATTGCTTGCTTGCCCTTTTTTTTTTTTATATCTGTCCTCACAGATAGGGTCACATTCCTTTACTCTCTGGAAAGGTACTAAGAAGCTTTAGCTTAACCTGGACCTAAAACTCAAAACTATAGGCTTTAAAAGACATATAGGTTACAAAGTTAGCCTAACCCTTTCAGCATGGGTTCAAGACAGAAGGAGAATCGATACTCTGATCACACGGTAAGCTTCATGCCCAGGCCTCATGGCCAACACGAAACTACTTCAACGGTAGACTTTTGTAGACTTTTTTGGGTGTATGTGTGTGCCTCATTTTGCTTTGTTTAGCCTTTTTTTTTCTTATTGGTCTTTTGCTTGTTTATTTTGCTTTCCATTTTTGTGTGTGCTTCTTGTTATTTTTTTTGTTTCCTGTTTGTTCTAAGGAGAGGGAGAAAAAAAACAAAGTTGTGCAGGAAGGGAGGATCTGGGAGGAATGGGAGAGAAAAATGATCAAAATGTAGTGTATGAGTTCAAAAATAAAGCTCAGTGGGTCACAACACAAAACTAATAGTGCAGCAAAGAGATTTGTGAGGGAGAAGTAGATTGGGAAGGACAGGAAATAAGAGGTGAGAGAATAAGAGGGATTAAAATGCAAGCTAACACATATGAAGTTGTCTAAGAACAAATTATTAATAAAAATATTGTAAATGTAAAAGGAAAGGGAGGGATAGAAGGATGGAGGAGAGAAAAGGAAAAAGAGGAAGAGGGGAAGGAAGAAAGAGAGAGAAGCAAGAAAGGGAGGAAGAAAGAGGGACAGAATATGAATGAAACCACCAAAGCCAGTGGAGTACAGCACTTGAATAAAGGGCAAAACAATCAGGAAATGCAGTATTTCTGCCTGAAGACAGCCTTGCCTGCATCTCACATCATCAAGTAGTAGTAGTGCATCTTCTCCACCTGATTTCATGAAAACGGGGCAGGTCACAAGTTATTTTGGGGATTCAGCTTTTAGATGAACTAGGTGATAAAACTAATGGCAATTAGTGAACGTGCAGTTTCTAAATGCCACAATACCAAGAACTTCCCCAGAATGGACAAAGGCAACTGACAGACATGCCTCTGTGAGGAACCTGAGCGCACCCAGTGAATAAGGGAAAACAGATTCTTAAAGATGGCATTTGAGACTTGTCATGTCAATGGCTGTACCACAAAGCACCGACTATAACTGGGGTAACCTTACAATTTGCAATTCCAAATAGAGCCATTGTGAGTTATTTATCTGAGGCATTTAACAAAGGCAGGTGGGGGCCAGGAGGTCCCAGGCAAGCCAGAGTGATCAACTCCCAACTGTACCACTTCCCCAGGTCAGTAATACTCACAGCCTCACATGCAGAGCGACAATGTCCCATGGAGGAGCCACAGATGGTGCTAATTCATCCCACGCTCCCCGTGAGAAGCACCAAGTGGCACTTTTATGATTACACAGCACAGCAGTAATGACAATTGATCTTGGGACTCATTAAAGGTCAGCATTAATTGGTAAGGCCATATTGGATTTGATCTAGCCTTTCTCAGGTATTCACACAGTAGGCACTGTTTCAGCAGCTCCATGACCACCCCTTACACGACAAGTTCAAAGGACAAACTGTCAGATGAAAAGATCTTGTCTTTTTTAAAAATATGACCCACTTCTGTAAAGATCTTAGGACATCAGTGAAAAGCTACCTTGATGACAAGGAACATTCTTCTTACTGAGCTTCTGACTTGGAACTTTTAAATTTTTATATTCTTTTCTACTTTAATGATATTTGTTGGGATCTATAGCACGTCATGTGTTCTCCTAACCTTTAAAGCAGAGGAGAGATGGAACAAGTCATTATAAATTTAAGTCACTGTAACAATGGTGACAGTGACTAATTGTTCGCAAATGAGGGGATTCTAAATTATACTGTTTTGTCACATATAAAGCCATTCCTAGGATTATTCCAAAGCTAGAATGGAATAACCCAATGTACCTCAGCCAGTGAAGGTTAAGTAAAACATGAGTTTGGAACAGAATGGTAAGTGCTCCAACAATGAATAGGAATGACTTCCTGGGACACAGACACAGAAGACCACAAGCTATGTCAAGCCTTTTAGAGGCACCCGGAAGAGGCCAGTCTGCAGGGCATTGTGTGGATCAGTGGTTGTCCTGTACTGGGGTTCTACAGAGAACGACTGTCAGTGGGCACAAGGATGCCACTTGGGATGATTAGAACTGTCGACACTGACAGATATACACCTACACAAAGACTCACCCACTGAGCGGCACACTCTAGACGGGTAAAATGGAAGTGCATGCCAGTAACATACTCAGTGGAGCCGCCCAGGAGCCTAAGCAGCAGAGCACTCCAAGTGCGTCACTGTGTGGCCACTGTAAGGCAACAAGCCAGGAGGAATTAAAGCTATGTCTGTCGAGGACAGGAATGAAATTTAACCGAGCAGGAATAACAAATGGGTGGGCAGGAAAGAACCCTTCTGCAGGATGACAGTTACAGAAAGAGCACATGGATATGAGAAGCCAGATTGTAAGTGCTGTAAAAAACCCAGGGACACAGTCTGGTGTCTGTCCCCTGAAGCTTTCAAGGAGGTAGGGTGTCTATGAATCCAAAAAGCCTCAAGATCAGCTCTAAGAGGACAGCTCTACGCTGGCTAACAGCGCAGTCAGAGGGACAGGGGTCAGCTCTGAGGACCTTCCCCAGCTGAAAATAAAAACAGCAGGGTGTGGTGGCACAGGTCTCTAATACCAGAGCTCAGGAGGCAGAGGCAGCTGGAGCTCTGTGAGTTCAGGGTCAGCCTGGTCTATATTGCGAGTTCCAGGTCAGCCAAAGCTACATAGTGCAACCTTGTCTCAAAATAAAAAAAAATTTAAAAAAGAACTATTCTCTAGAAAACAAAATTCAATAAAACACACCATAAATTTTGAGCAAGTATTCATTACATATTTTTTATTTAAATGAATGACAAAATAATTTTATTCAACAACCTTTATGATGTTTAAAATCTTGACATTTTAGCTCTTCACATTTCATTCGGCCTTGTCCTTTCCTGTGTTCTGGTTTCTAGAAGTTTCATGATTCTACTTTGCGTAAAAATGCTTACGTCCACACGAACAAATAGCTGGCATTCTAAAATTCGGAAGTTCTCGTGAAAGTAGATTCCTGTCGGGCTGCCCTGCTGCCAGTCGTCTGAACTGAAATGCATGCGCCCCTCTGACTATGCAGGCACTCAGGGCCACCATTTTAGGCTTCACTTAGAAGAGTCCGCTTTTGTATGGAATTTACTAGGAGAATTTCTGATGGCCGAAAGCTCCCTTTAGAGGAGGAAATCTGTTCCAACAGGAGGACTATGCTCATCACCTGTGCTTATGTCACAGACAGTTGCTACCAGAAAGTTCTTTTGTGTCTTCAGCTCTCCATATTGCGTCAATGTGTAGTTTTCATTTTAACATGGGAGAGAAGTCTGTATTTCCTCCATTTCCAGGTTGTTTGTCCATGTGTGCAGGTCCTTTACATTATGTGTCATCCATAAGTCAGCAAAATACTTGAGTATTTTCCTGGAGAAAAAAAATAAAGTATTATCATTATGGAAACTGAACTGATAGTGGGGGTCGTCTCATAGGAGCAGCGGAAAGCCTACTCATTTGGGACAGCAGAGGCTGTGTGGACAGAAAGCTGTGGCAGTGTCCTGCAGTCCAGGGCTACAGTGGCATTAAAGACCAAAATAGCATGATTGTCTTCTAAAATCCAGCCTGCAGGGAGGGGCACATGACTCTGCCAGAGGCTGTCTGCGTCCACAGACACCATCTGTGTCCAAAGACGCCCAGGAAGCTACAGATGACTGTACAAAATCCTTTCTGTACGTGCTGAGTGTGCAAGTAGTTTTTAACTACTGTACTGCGCTGTTTCTTTGATCTGACAAAGAGCACTGATGTGAAAACACTTTTGATGAATAAGAAAAGGACACACACGGTCCTAATACACCATGAAGTATTCTACCTTCAAAAAGCATTGGGGGGGGGTAGTTTTATTTACGTGTATGTGTGTTTTGCTGGCATGCATGTTTATGTTCCATATGTATGATTAGTGCCCTCAGAGGCCAGAAGAGAGGGTCGGAACCCTTGGAACTGGAGTGACAGATGGTTGTGAGCTGCCATAAAGGTGCTGGGAATTGAACCTAGGTCCTCTGAAAGAGCAGCCAGTGCTCTTAACCACTGAGTCACCTCTCCAGATCTGAAATGGTCCGTCCTAATTTAATACCCCGCCTTAACAAGACAGCTCTATAGATTTAAAAGGCCACATATTAGTTGGAAAAATGAATGTCTATTATAACCTGTGAGCTTTCTGAATTTCTCACTTCACCTTTTGAGGCTACAGGAGCAACAACTACGACAAACAGAAACCATTTTATTGCCAGCTTGTATGTGCCCCCCCTCCTTTTCTTTTTGAGACAGTTTCACTATGTAGCCCTGGCTGGTTTGGAAATCACAATGTAGACTAAGTGAGCCTCACAGAGATCCACCTGCCTCTGCCTCCAGAGTGCTGGGATTAAATGGGTGGGCCATCACGAGCAGCAAAATCCTTTGACGCAGCAGTTTGTTCTTGTTTCTTTCAGGAAAAATGATCAGATGACAACGAAGATTACAGCTGTCTTTGAATTTTGCAAAAGGTTAAGGTTTAGGCTTTGAGCTCCTATCAATAAGCTCGTCTAGAAAATTTTTATATTAAATTGCCTTGTAACAGAAACAGGCTGAAACTAATGACGCTGCCCTTGCGTCTGGTGTGTTGCTGCAGAGGTGACCTAGAGGACAGTGCCAACGGAGGAGGCCATGCCTCACTTACTCACTACAGTGCTGGGCTTCGTTCATCACTGCCCACCATTCCAGGTTGGCATCTACACAGAGCTGCTGTGGAGGGAAACTGAGGTAGAGAAGCTGCATGCAACCTACACAGCATGCAAGCTGCAGGCTGCTGCTTCACTTCACGGATTACAGACAGTGAGATTTTTATTTCATGTATTTGTGTATGTGCCTAGCTGTCTGTATGTGCACAGTATGCAGGCAGTAGCCTTCAGAGGTGGGAAGACAACACCAGATTTCCTGGAACTAGAGTTATAGGCAACTATGAGTCACCTGTGGGTTCTGGGAAAAGCCACCTCTCCAGCCCCATAGATATTAACATTTTGTTTGTTTGTTTTTAAAGATGGGGTCTCACTATGTAACCCGGGATGTCCTGGAGCTTACTAAATAGATAAGCTGGCCTGGAACTCCTGCGTACTGTAATGACAGGTGTGTACACTGTGCTCAGCAACATTTTAATTCTGAAACTTGGTAATGATTCTCAGAGCTAAGTATTATCGTTAGGGTGTTGAGGGACTACTGGTAATCTGCTGCCAACTTCCAAAAAAAAAAATGGTTTCTTTATGGTCTGGTGGTTATGAACAAGGACCGCAGCTCCCTGAGGGAACTCAGGCTGTCCCCTGCTTGTTTAAGAAAGAAGAGGCCGTACACAGCCATTTGTTCTCAGAACGCTTTCCTGGTGGCATCTCCCTGTAGGTATATTAAGATTGGCTCTTAAACTGCCAGGCATGGTGGTGCACACCTTTATTCCCAGCCTGGTCTACAAAGGGAGTCCGGGACAACCACAGCTACACAGAGAAACCCTGTCTCGGGAAAAAAACAAAAACCAAAACACATTGGTTCATGAACTGACTATACACTGTCTAGCTGTCAAGCATTGGCATCAATGGTGGAGATGAGGAGAGTACAGAGAAGGTAGAGGAAGCCAGATTCCAATCATCACATACAAGTCAGAAACACATGACAAATGGATATGATGGGATGGCTATGTACTACAATTTGTATTCATATCCTGAGAGAATTTATGTTTTTCCAAGATTAATTTATTTATTCTTACTTCTGTGCACGAATATGTGTCTGCATGAGTTTATGTGCATGCGTGTCTGTGAAGGTGCTAACCGAGGCCAGATACACTGGGTCTCCTGGGACTAGAGTGACAGACAGTTGTGAGCACCTGCTGTAGGTGCTGGGAACTGAACTTGGGTCCCCTGGAGAGCAGCAAGCATTCTGAGCCGTGTCTCCAGCCCCCATGTGCTCACAGAATTCTGTAATTTTTCTTCTTTTTATTTTTTTTGGTCTTCTTTCTACCACATGGCTCCCCAGAATCAGCCAGGTCTGGCGGCAAACTCCTTTACCCACGGAGGCATTTTTACTGGTCCCTGCTGGAATTCTTAATTGTGAAAGCTCTTTATCACTGATGAGGCCTAGAGAAGCTCTGCTGCAGCCCTGAGCACTGATGTGGATCTCAGTGACGGGACTGTGGTTCCTCGGTGGCTGAAGAGCTGGCGAGTGCGGAGTGAATTCTCTAAAAACAGACACAAACACGAACCGAGTTCATCCGCACTTGCCCCGAGCTGCTCTCCTCTGGTGGAAAGGAAACCCAGAGAGGCTCTACTCCAGATAGGCTCCGAGTGTTCACCCACAGGACCGCCCTCTGCCTCAGACAGCGTGTAAGGTTCCACTAGGAAACAAACAAAACAAAGGCATTCCGACCTTCTCAGAGTGACCAAGCCTTCCAGCTCTTTTGACTTATGAGCCGCTTTCTTTAAGACTTCTCCAGGTATGTCTGCTAGCTTTGCCACGTTCAGCCCATAACTTCTTGCTGCAATTCCTCTGGTTATCTGATAGAGAAAAGTGACAGAATCTGGCACCTGTTCCATGTTGCCTAGAAAATAAAGGAGGAAAAAAAAAAAAGATCAAAACCACACCTGAAAGGCAAGGCAAGCAGATGAAAAAGAAGATCGCAGCCCCTACCCCTGGCCTCTGTTAAGGTGCACAATCTGAACGCAGTTTTCTATCTACCCGTAGCTTGCTTTATTGACTTGATTGATTTAGGAAAGAGATACCGTTTTGCAGATGCTTTGCTCTTACGTGGCTTGGCTCATTTAACATAGTCTTGAACACTGAGTGACTGTAAATCTGAGCGGAGCTTAGGTATTAAAGGAGAATGGTTCAGGAGCGTGTGCAGTGCCATGGCTCTTCTTAGAGGCCATTACGTGTCCCACAGGTCGAGTAACAGGTACATTCTGGTTAGAGGAGCTGCGCAAACGGATGTGGGCACTGCTTTGCAGGCGCCACTTGGAACTAAGGCTTTATTTCCGTAGCTGTAAGGAAGGTTACTGGCCTGAAACCATCAGATAGCACTCATGCCTCTGTCATTTCCTCCCCTTGAGTATGAGATGAACACAGTGACTCATTTCTAATGGACAAAATATGACACTGTGGAGAGTAGATCAGAAAACACTGCATACTCCATCTTGGGCTCCCTTTCTTTCTTGCTTGCTCCAAAGAAAGCCGGCTGCCATGCTGAGGGCTGCCGTGTAAAAAGGCCCGTGTGGAAACCTGTCATCCATCAACAGTCAGTGGAGGACCGTGGTTTGCCAACATCAAGCTGATCCTGTACCAGAAGAGGGTTAGGAAGCAGGATACCCTGGCTGAACCATAAATAACTGCCTTCCGGTCGAAGCTCACATGTGTTCAGCTAAGTCCCCTTGATGTCTAACACACAGAGATGGACATTTTTTTTTTAATATTAAGCTGATGTATTAAGATAACAAGCTGCTGCACATTGTTTGCAAAGTACTATAAACTAATAGTGACAGAAAAATACAGAGGCCTTGTCCTCTACCTCCCAGCTGAGGTGATTCCAAAGGACAATCCCAGCCTCCAAGCTCTGACACACACACACACACACACACACACACACACACACACAAATTTGAAACTTTTAATCCTCAGGTACAATATAAAGACAGGGTTTCATACAGGTCCATTTTTTAGAACCCAAAGCACCACAGGCTCATACAGCTTTAAAACAAAAACTAAATATCGCATCATATCTGGTCCCAGATGGACCAGATCTGTGATGGTTTCTGTGACCCTCACACATGCTGTAAATTTACCAAGAGCCTTCCCTCACATATTCTGTTATTTGTCAAGTGTGCATGCTTTGAAAGAGTATGATATTGATGATAAAAGCCAAGAGACTGAACACAACAGGACAACAGGAATATACCTCCTCTAAGAATTCAGTAGCAGACAAATAATAGCTTTCTCGGGAGACTTGCTAGAAGTAGGGGGTGAGAAGAATGCCACAGCCCCAGATGTCTATAAAAAAAGCCTAAGAATACTTTCTACCTCCAAATGAGAGAGGGAACACAAAGAGCAGCTGAGGAGAGGGTGAGCATAGAAGACCTGAGTCTAGAGACCCAATGGCCTTCTGTTACCTTTCAATTCGCACGAGCTGAAGAGGCAAGGGAACATCAAAAATGCAAATCTCTCATTTTAAGACAAAAAAATAGTCCTGGCTCATTCCAAGCTAATCTAGTTTCCATGCTGGTCTTTCTTAAGCAAGGCAAAATTCATTCATCTGTTTGTACACACATCTGTCAAGCTGCTGCTGGCCAGCATGAGCGGACAGCCTGGTAAGTAGCAAAGCACCCTCCTTAGAAATGGCACACTTTCCAGGAGCTGTGATTTTTGCCTTTACATACACTATGTAGCATATGTGGAGATACGTATGATATATAGATATGTGTGCTAATATAAACAATAGAGACAGCTGTAACAGTGGTTCTGTCAGTCTTTATATGTATATATTACATTTTATTTATATTGGTGTTCTGCCTCATGTATGTCTATGTGAGACAGTTATGGAATTACAGACAGTTATGAACTGCCATGTAGGTGCTGGGATTTGAACCTGGGTCCTTTGGAAAAGCAGCCAGTGCTCTCAGCCCCTAAGCCATTTCTCCAGCCCCTAGTCTTTACATATTTTAAGACAGGTTTGACTGTGTTACCTGGTCACCACAGACTTTTGACTCAAGTGACGCTGTGGTTCAGCTCCTCAGGACCTGGAACTATAGTTCATATCGTCTTTGTGCATATTTTCTACAATGCTTTTAAAGCACAACACAGCTATAATCAACTGCATGATATATTACCCTGAACCTTGAACACATTATTATCATGCGTTAGCATGAACAGGGGGAGCCTAACACCATACGCTGGTCTCCATTTCAGCACTATGATTGCTTCCATGACATAAGGTAAGGAACACGGTCACTCTCCACAGCTACCTAGGGTTCTCTTTTTGTAGCTATGCTTTGCCTCAAGCCTGTACCTTCCTGGTGGGCTGTACGCACACCTATATGTCTGTGATGGAAACATGGAGGCAGGTGGGAGGAGAGGAATGGAAACAACCCGCTGTTCTATATCTTCCCATAAGGCTCTTAGTCAGTTCTTAGTTTACAAGCTGCACCCCTTTCTTAGGAGATATTTTAAAAACTAACCACTATTAGTCTATGAATATAATAATTCTATTGTAAAGAAGGTTAGCAAATTTCTAATTTAAAGCCAAATTTCTCAAGAATGTTACTGAAGAGGTATGTATGACCAAATAATTTCCATTAAAAAAATTTTGTTGAGGGGGATACTGCATGCATGACACAAAGGGTGTATAGGTCAGAAGACAACGTTTGGAAGTCAGTTTTTTTCCTCCACAAAGTGGGTCTCTCAGGATCAGGCTTGGAAGTAAGTGCTTTTACATTCTGAGTTATCACACCAACTCCTGATCAAGTTCTTTCTGAAGCTGCTGTTGGTGTTTGTATAGCTTTATAGACGTTTAGAGATGGATAAAATCAGATGTTATGTCTGTTTTACCCCTTGACACAGGGTCTCATGTAGCCCAAACTGCTTTGAACTGGCCAAGTAGCTAAGGACGACTTTGAAAAGATCTTCGTGCCTTCACCTCCACAGAACCAGGGTATAAGCATTCAATACAACACCCAGTTTTGCCTAGGATTTCACAGCTGGCTTCCCGGCTGCTGATCCATGGCTTCAGCTACCACACACCCCTTGATACATGGGCCTAGAACATTTTACCTTGTTTCACCGATATTAGTAGTGACCTACCCCAAATCTATTCCACTTCTAAGAAAACCTTTGTATTATAAGGAGTTAACTCTTGTCCATTAATCAAGACAATGTCCTCACATCTAGCTCTAAGAGTGAATACTAGTTATTGAGACAAAGTTATTTCTGCCATTCTCACTTAGATGCAAATCAACTCTGAAAATGAGACTGAGATGCCAGCAGGCACCTGGAAACAAGTTCCTTGCTCTAAGAAAGTTATAGGAAGGAACAGACTTAGCTCAGTGGTAAGGCACACGCTCAGCATAAACAAAGCCTAGGGTTCAACACCCTGCACCAAAAGCAAAATAAGAAAAAAATCGATAAAAGTCTCAGAAAATGCTAGCTCCTGTTCTAGCTTTGGACACTGTAAGGCAATATCAGAAAGAGCTATAGCCATCTTCGCAGTGGCCTGTGGAAGGACCAGCAGACAGAAAGACAGAGAGCCAGACAATTGCAAAGGTTAGGAGCTGGGGCTATACTGAGATGTTACAGACACTTTATACCCTTGCTGTTTGATCCACTGTGATCAAGTACTGTCACTGGAAGTCAAACATTAGAACAGAAAGCAAGGGGACCAAAGAAGCGGCCTCAGGACTGCAGATGTGCAGTGGGCCCAGGCAGCAACGGGGAGAAGAATGACAAAGGGCTCCAGCAAGAAGGACTCCAGAGGGAACAAGAGGGTCAGTTACATTGGCATGGTTTACAGAGGCTGTTTTCAAAGCTCCCAAGAGGCAAAGGAGGATTCAGCTATAGACTCAAAGCAAACAACAGAATGGAGAAATAAAAATATGGCAGTCTTGATTCTTAGAACCTAGAAAAGAGTTAAGTGCATGTCTAAGGAGAGGGCATACTGCCACGGCAGTGGCAGCTAAAATAAGCATGCACGAGGGGGGAAATGTGAACAATGATGTCAGGACAGAAAAGGGGAGGCCGAGGTCCCAACTAACACAATGAGATCACTAATATAAGGTGCCATGAAGTGGCAACTACATGCAACATTCAGAAGCACAGCAGAAGTGGAGGAAAGAGTGCTAACTTGGCCTCAAGCAGGGCCTTCAGCATCACTCAACTCTAAGAATTATGTTCACAAATAGAGTTTAAATCAATATAATAAAAAGTCAGACACTCCGGGGAATGGGGTTCTGCTGCAGGTTGGCAGGGGGTTCGCGAACTCTGAGCAGCCCCGCCTCAGGGCCTCCCTGCTGCAGAACTGTTGTTTGTCCCCGTGGGTTTCACCTGCAAGCGTCTTCCTGTCATGCTGGATGCAGATTAATAAGAAGCAGAAAAGCTGTGACGTGTTCTCAGGGCTCAGAGTGGTGAGGCAGTAGTTGCTCAACTACACTTACCTCAAGCCCAATATTTCCTTTTATTTGGGCCATCTGCCTGGTTTCTTTTTATGTTCTGTCCTTACTACTCTTTAAATTTTAAATCTGGAGTCTAGCGTGTCTTGGACAATGGATTTTCCATTACAGCACACCACCTGTGCAAACTACCACAGGCTGGCAGCTTGAGAAAATGGCTACTGAGCGGGAAATATTCTGGAGCTTAGTTGGCACTTGAATTTATTACTGTAAGCTAATGGTGTTCTTTTTGAGAAAGATATCATCCTCTGATGCCAACAGTACTGGAAAAGCTAGGAAAGCAAAATATATGGATCTTCCACCCAAGGGGCTGACAGGGCCAAGCCACTTTACACATCTGAGATTCACTTTTATTACCAATAAATAATAAGAAAAATACATCGCCACTATAGGATACGGCAGGTATCCTGTAGCAGGTAGTTGGTGTTAAATGACACCAGGGAGGGAGTGGACACTTTAAAGGTGGCTAAAGAGCCTCTGCACTTGATTGTCTTACCTAGGATAAGAACCAAGGAAAAGTGTAGGAGACCAAGAGGAACTGCTCCTTCTGGAAAAAGGGTCACCATTTAAACAGAGATGAAGGAAGAACAGAGGTCTCTGAGTTAGCAACAAACAAATGGACACTCTGCATGACTCAAAGCATAGAAAAATGAATCTTGGCAAGTATTCTTTACAACAGACACAGTTTCTATTACTAATAAGCAATATGCTCGCATTCCTAAACTTATTCATAAGTTTGTTCATATTCCTATAAACTTCGCGTTACCAAACTGAAAGCCAGGAACCTTGTTGCTACTGCAAGGGATCTCATACCTGACTCCTGCTTGCTTTCATCCTCATTGACCAAGAATCCCATGTGGTAATTCCCAACCTCCTCTGGGTAACATTTTTCTAGCTCACAAACTGGTGGATAGTGGGTGACGAAGAGGGTTAAGGATTTGACCTAAAACAGGAAGATATAGAGTATTGTTTTAGTTAAAACATCTTAACTTTAAAAGTCCAAATCTTCATAAAAGCGGCAAGAAAAAAGGGAAAAAGCACCATATACTCTTAGTTTAGGCAACCAGTTAATAATTTTTCACATTTCTTTCCTATGAAGTACATGCATGCGTATATACACACATGCACACACACACATGCACACGCACGTTTTCATGAATCATCTTTCCCTCCTTCAATGCTGGCAACTGCATGCAGAGAGCTTCCACGTACCAGGCAAGTGCTCTGCCACTGAGCAACAGGCTCAGACTTGGGCATCTGAGAATTAGCTGCAGATAGCATCCCTACATATTTAAGAGTCTACATTGTAATAAAATCAGTTTCCTATGTAACCAGAATAAAATTTATACATAAGAAATTTGTTATCATAGAATATGACTCATATGGCTGGTTTTTGTTTTGTTTTGTTTTCTGTTTCTCAAGACAGGGTTTCTCTGTGTAACCTTGGCTGGCCTGGAACTCACTCTGTAGACCAGGCTGGCCTCAAACTTACAGAGATGTACCTGTGCTGGGCTTAAAGGTGTGTGCCACCACTGCCTAGCCATATATTTTCTTAAGTATTAAAAAAAAATGCTTTTTCATTTCCTTTTTCGTCTTTTATGGCACTCACAATGTGATTAACACATAAAAGTCAACTGTTTTACTATTAAATTAAAAAATAGAAAATTAAATTAAATTATAAAGTAGAAGTTGAAATAAAAAAACAACAACAAAGTATCATTTATACAAGTACCTCTCAAATACTTGGGCAAAATTTAACAAAAATGTTTAAAAATAGACTCAGCCAACGCTCCGCAACTCTGAGTAAAGACACCAAAGAGAAGCTACATACAGAGAAGCTGAGCCATGCTGGTGAAGCGTTGTCAAGACGGTCCTTCCCAGCTCGCTCCAGAGACTCAAGAGAACACCGAGCCTGCTCGCTGGTGGAAGGGGCATGCTGCAGGGTGCAGCCATGCACCCATGAACCCAGGCATTCCCGATCTCTCTGTGTCTCCTGAACTGCTTTCTTTGAGGAAGTCTGGCACAACTCCGTTAGGGATTCCCAATAGGCCCACAGAAGAAGTAGAAGGCTGCCTAAGCTAACTGTCAGCACCTGTGTGTGAGCCACAGGGGGAACCTGCAGCCCTGTGCAGCCCTGTGCTGCCCCCCTGGCCGCCCCGCCACAGCTGAGGCAAAGACTGAATCTCCAGCCATATCACTCTCGAAACCTGTGTCAGCAATGACAGTCACTCATTGAGGAGACAGTGTAACACAGAAGAAGTTATGAACTAGAGCTCATGGATGGCAGACTCAGCTCATTGAGGAGACAGTGTATCACGGAAGAAGTTATAAACTAGAGCTCATGGACGGCAGACTCGGCTCATTGAGGAGACAGTGTAACACAGAAGTTATGAACTAGAGCTCATGGACGGCAGACTCGGTTCTGCCGTGGCTTCCTCTCAAGGTTAAGCAGAAGCTAAAAGGTGCTGCTGGTGTGTACGGAACTTTACCAAACCTCTACCATATGTATCAAGATGCATCTTTTTTCAAACAAGAGGTGTGGTTTTTTTTTTTTAAGTGAAAAAGGTATTTCTTTTAAAGGGAGACAAAAATGATATTATTATCTATGTTATCCTAATAAATGTTTGAACAAAAACTAGAGCCTCACCTAGCTATTTAATTCAGTGACACAGGCAATGAAGTGCTTGCCACTCTTGTGGAAAGGTAGGTGTGGTAGTGTGAATTTGTATTCTCATTCCTAGAGAGGTGGGGACGGGAGGACCCCTGGAGCTCACCGGCCTGTCAGCCTAGCTTCTAAGGCCTGCTCCAAGTCCCAGGTGAGGCCCTGATTCAAAACATAAGGTAGACAGCTTCTGTGGAAAACACCTGAGGCTGACTTCTAGTTTCCATGTGCATACCCACAAACATGGACACTCCCTGCACGTACATGAAGGTATTATATAAAGGCATAGGACTATAGTTAATCAGCAACCAACAGAACACATGTTACATCTCACCTCAGAAGTGAGGCGACAGACTAAACAGGTCTTGAATCAGCTCAACTCAATTATCTTATAGTTAAACATAAGCTATTATAAATGAACCAGCTTCAAGCAGTGTCAGTTAATACGTTTCTGAAGATGTGGTGGAGCCTTACATCTCTGATGAAATACTCCAGGGTAGCATAGGCAATGGCGATTCCATCATGAGTGCTCGTCCCTCTTCCCAGCTCGTCCAGGATAACCAAGGACTGTGGGGTTGCTTTCCTGATTATTTCCGCTGTGTCTGTCAGTTCCTCCATAAAGGTACTGCGGCCTTTGTATATGTTGTCGGCAGCACCCATCCTACAAGCAAGACAGAAACACTCAATCTTCCCAAGTTGGCTTCCCAGGAGGTCAAATATTGTTTTATGAACAATAAATGAAAACGTGTGTGTCTATGTGCGTCTGTGAACATTAACTGAAATTACATTAAATGAAAACACAACAAAAAATATATTAAATATACATATATTGGATACAAAGAACATCTAACATCTAGGGTAATGAACAGTTTGACTTCAAATTCCAAATTCCCAGGACAAAGTAACACTTCTCTGTGTCGCTATGCTTAAGAATCTATTAGTGGTAGAACTGTACAATTAGAGAAATTTTCTGGCATTACATATGAAAACCCCAATATTAAAATTACTAATGATTTACTTTCACACAACAAAACTTTTGTTCTGGAACTAACTTGTAGATGCTCAGGGGCCTTGGACAGCAGGTTACGGGCTCCCATGTAAACACAGAGTCTACATGTCAGAGTCCAAGAGTCTCGATGCCATCCTTCCATAAAGCCATCTCCTGGAGCTAGGCACTGCGCATGTCTCAGAGAAAGCTCTAGCACAGGTATTTCCTAAGTCATATAACCATGGCTTCCTGAAACTTCTTCCAGAGCACTGGTGACAGTAATGCTCTATGTCATGTTTATTCACGGTAAAGGGCGCCTGAAAAGATGAAAAGGGGTAACTGGGTACTAGAATAAGGTCATGTGGCTAACTGCCAACCTAAAATGCAGGCTTTTAGCTCAAAGCTGGCTTTGTGGGATGCTAATAAGTGCTTTAGCTACAAAACCCCTAATTAACTCAGTTCTGCCTCAATAGTTCACAAACCAGGCACCCACTTCACAACACACCTGCAGCACTCCAGTGCAGCCTGCATTCTGCAGAAATTCAGAGCCATGCCGAGTCATGGGCAGCATGGCTGGAGCACAACTGCCAGGGAGATAAAGCTTGGTCCCCACAGGTAGGAGCAACTCATGTTGAGCCACTAACGAGTGGCATTTGAAAACAAAGTGCTGTCAATTTATCTATTTTAAAATCAATAAACAGAAAGCAGCATTTGAAATGTTGCTAATTTAGCAACAGCAAAACCACACTTTTAAAGTTCACATACTGTTATCAACCTCAGTTTTGCAATGATTACTGTCACAATTTTTGGATTTTAAGTGTCTCCCAAAGGCTACTTGTTGGGGGCTTGATCACTAGCCTGTGTTAACTACTAAAACATAGTGAGATATTTATGGGCTGAATTCACAATGAAGAGACATGAGACTAAGAAATAAACCATAGAAAAAAATGAGTAATAATTCAACTTTCTGAGCAACATTAAAACAATAAGAACCCCGTGTGGAATTCTGAGAGAGAGGAGGAAAGAGTTAAAACAAAAGTCCACTAAAAACAAGAGCAAAACACAAAGGTCCTGGAAACTAAAAATTAAAACATGATCACTAAAAATAATTAGATGCTACAGAAGGTGAAGCCAAAGACAACTCTGAGGGTGCAAACAGACAAGCCAAGGAGTGCAAAGCACACACAAGTGGCCTGAACCAGAAGCCTGGGCTGAAGACAAGCACAAGGGACAGATACGGCGAACTAAGCCAAAGGTGATGGGCATCCTACGGCAAGAGAAAGCGTGCTCCAAGCAGGGAGTCCAAAAAAAAAAAAAGCTGACTATGATTACATTTTGATACAATTTTATGAAAATTGCACCACACTTGAATTTATGAAATTTAGGATTTTAAGAAAATTCTAAATATTTCAAAGAAAAATCTCATTGGGAACAAAGGAGAAGGCTTAGATTATGACCTGAATTTCATTTACAATGAAAACCATGTTGGAAGAGCAGGAAAACCGCCTTGAGACTTAAAATCTGGATATTTACTTTAAAAAGGGATATGAAGACAAAGTAGGGTATGTTAGAAGACTTCCTAGATTTCAGAAAACTGGCCACTATGATGCCTACATAAGAAAAGTACTTGAGACAGACAAGGAAAGAGAAAATAGTATTTAAGAAAAAGAATAAGGAGGCAGGTGGTGGTGGTGCACACCATTAATCCCAGCACCCAGGAGGCAGAGGCAGGAGGATGTCTGAGTTCCAGGTCGGCCTGGTCTACCAAGCAAGTTCCAGGATAGCCAGGGCTTCATACAGAAACCCTGTCTCAAACAAACAAACAAACAAACAAGTCACAGCAATTAAGCGGAAATAAAAAGCACTTAAGGTTGGGATGCTTAGAAGCCTTTGTCTCAGACTTTACATATGTGCTCATATATGTCCATGCACTACATGTATGTATAAGTTCTGTAACGTTAACATGAATGTGTGTGCACTGTTTTGTAACAATACAAACTGGTATCTTTGTATCTTAAACACAGTCTCTGAAATGGTCCAAGAAGCAACAAAGGAACTGGACACATGCAGGAGGCTCATAGCAAGTGGTAGGCCTGGGCTGCTAGGTGAGACCTTAGCTCAAGCCTCTCCTACTACCCAAATCCCAGCCCCACACAGGAGTGCAGTACAGCAATAGAAATGCTTGAGGGCGTGTCAAGGTAAGTTTTCAAAACTGGAATCAGAGAAGAAAAGTCTGGAAATTATAAAGGACTTCTTCAGATTCTGTAGCAAGAGGTCAGACACACTGGAGTCAGCTGATAAATCTCAGATAAGAGTTATAAATCTTTCTGAACACTGAGGCTGTTCACCGTGAGGTGGGAACCTGGGAGGGCGCTAGGCCAGCCTCCAGCCGTGGGGCTGGTCAAGGTTAAGGAAGCCTTCCCAGGCCACTCCGCAGTCACGGGTGCTGCTCTGCATTCCCCATCAGGACACACACTGCTTCTGTTTCTCAAGACACTGCACTGTGGTCACTCTTGCTGACAGTGACTCGTGCTGAACCCAGGTTATAAGAGTGCGTGGGCATTGCCTCTAGATGGGAGCACTGCTCGTTGCTTGATGACATGTCACTCCTCTTCTAAGCATCTTGCAAAGCACCTGGCACAAACACAGAGCTGGATGTGCTTCCTAATAAAAGCAGCGCACCAAAGCCCTCTTCCCAACCCCAGCGGAGTGAGACATGGAAGAAGCCTTGCTAGGACATGGTGGCCAACAGTATCCTAAGCATTCTCTTCTTATTATCACTGGGTACCTTTAGGGATCTTACTGAGGTGCCTCTAGAGATCTATTGAAATGAAATATATAAAGCAAACATACATTATGCGTGCACATACACACACACAAAGTGGCCTGCTTAGCTTAGTGTTAACTCTAAAGCACTAATGAAATTCTTAGGAAGACTGAGCTTGTGAAAGAACAGTCTTCTTCCTCTTCCCTTGTCCTGCACCCCCCCAACACTTCTTATCTGGTTCTGTGGACTAGTCAGGGCCTCACAGAGGCTAGGTACATGCCCAGCCACCATAGCCCACCTCTCAGCTTTGCAGATCTTGTTTGAGGCCAAAGCCACTAAGCTTTGCTCTATTTCTTGACATTTACAAAAGTCAGCTCTCATCTGGTTTCTTGAGTCTAAAATGGAGTGAAATGTTTAAAATGTTATAGACAAATCATGTTGGTAGGCATGGTAGACTCTGTAACCCTACCTCTGTGGGAAGCTGAGGCAGGAGGATGGTCTGCCTGGAAAACAGAATGAGTTCAAGATCAGCCCAAGCAACTCAGGAAGACCTTATCTAAACAATTAAAACAACTACGAGCTGGGGCTTCTGTGTTTATGGACCAGGGTTCAATCCCCAGTCCCCAGACACACACACACACACACACACACACAGCAGAAACTTATGGATACAGACTAGTGCCGTTGCTTTGGCTGCTGCTCAGAACTGAGTCACCTTCCACGAGCTGGCTAACTTCTGTGTGAGTGTAGAGTCCTATCTGCGAACAGGGAAGCCACTCCATAAAACCAGACAAATCAAAACAAAATCCCTCAAACACTTGAGCCTAAGTCCACGGTTTTATGAACATGAGTCACTCCCAAACACAGCATAAACCCTCCTAGACTAGTCCCAAACCTAAACTCCAGAGCACTGTTTTACTGTGGACAAATCACTGCACTGAATAAGAAATGACTGATTTATGGGAAACACTACAAGAAACAAAAGAATTTAAAGTTATGGTCTCCTATACGACCATTAAAGTAAGGTTCTTTTATATTGTTGAGTTTACTCAAAAAATAAATTATATGTAACTGTATGAAACATGAAAGATTAAGTACTTTGAATATCAAAAGTAATTTTAAAGTTCCCATGGAAAGTTTATTTTAATAATGAGACTTGATAATTAAAGTCTGACACCTAGCTTCAATAATATTCCTACTAGCTTCAATAATATTCCTATTTTCCATTCTGTTAAAAACTCCATTTTAAAATTTATTTTTTTACAGTGACCCAATTAATGTAAAAAATGACTTTTCTATACTACCTCGTAGGTGGTAAAATTAAACCCATGCCAAGGGAGCAGAACTTATAAAATTCTATTGCCTATTCTTTTAACTTCTGCCTCCCTAAAGTCCCGTGCTGAACCTCTCAAAGCTGTCCTCCCTGAGGAGACCACCAATTTCCCCCTTACCCCTGTGTTAGACCATCAGGGCTGTAGATGCTTCTAGAAATCCCTACCAACACCCAGACTGCCTCTCAGTTACTCTTTAGCAGAAATGTTTGTTCTCAGTAAATCTTCTTTCCTTCAAGACTGCCTGACCTACACAATCCATGAGCAACCAAAGAAGCCTGCGCTCCACAGGCTGCTCGCCGTTCCCTTTTGTTTGCTTTTTTCTGGGCCCTCATTTTCTAGACAACCGGGACACTACTTGCTTCAATAGTTCCTCTCCTTTGATAGAAAGAACTTGCCCTCCTCACAGCAAGGCAGAAGAAACAGTGTTGGACAAGTTCTTGGTATCTGTTTCACTGATGAAGGAAGACAGAGGGTTGGTCATTACCCTAAGGCGGCAGGATGAGCTGGGCAGACAAGAGGAGCATACAGGCTCTCCCACTGACAGGAGAGATTTTTGAGCCATCCTCAATACTTCCCAACCTGGTAAGGTTTCCGTCCTTAAAAAAATCAGACACAATTTCAAGGATGCCCGGACGGAATTTTATTATGCTTCTACTATTAGGCTGGTTAGTAGTTGCAAATATCTGTTTAGTTATGATTAAATCCTTTCTTATAAGCAAAGTCACTTTGCTCTCCCATAGAATGGTCTAAAAGCCACTGCCCTAGTAGCCAGCACAACTCCAATCATAATTCTGCTTTTCAAGAGAACCTAATGCTGCTGACCAGATGCTGCAGAAATGAACCAGTCACTGATGGTGCAAGTCACATGGGGACTATTGTTAACAAGAGGGACTGTCTGTTACATGGGAACTGATACCCGGGAGTTGTGTGTTACATGGGGACTGTTTGCTACATGGGAGCTGTGGGTCCTGCCTCTTTCACAGGAACTGTCTGTTACATGGAACTGTTTACTTATAAAGGGATTTGCTGTTAGCCTTAACAATCATCACTGCGACTATGTATTTAAGTATAGCTAAACGAAATCGATAGATCTGTCATTATTTTACGTTTCTATCTTTCTCTTTGATCCGTTCCCTTTAGTCAACTATGCTCTCTACTATCTCATATCTTACTCATATTGTTTAGCCTGAATTAACTTTTACAGCACAGCAGGATGTATAAGAAATAACTAAAAGTTTATAACTTCATATTAAATCAACAATCACAAGACATATCACTGGATAATGATTCTGAAGTTTTATTCTGGGGTTAAAATGTGCTGGAGATTCAGGGAATTCTAGAATACTGGGAAGGGTGCTTGTCTAGTTTATATTCAAATGTAGAAAAATAGAAAATGCACTCTTTAGCATTTTCCTTAGAGTCAGTCTGCCCTGAGCAGACAGAAGGGTACAGTTATGTGATTAAGAAGACAAAATCAACTGATATTTTTAGGAGTGACAGCTGACTAATCTGTTTAATCTCCCTCCCCCCTCTTATCCTATAACCCGTATATAGGTCAACAAAGCTTCATAAAATATAACTGGAAAAATAAATGATTAGTTCTTTGAATCAGTTTCTAAAGTCAAGACTACTTCTAGGAAATTCTGACAGACTGTTTAAATGAGATCTTGAAAGTTTAAGTTGGTATGCTACACGTTTCTCAGTTACAGAAACGGAAAAGCTTCTCTCAGGTCACAGTGGCTGCCTTTGCAAGGACATGCTTGCATGGGAGAGACGTATGCTCAATCAGGGCTTAAATATTAAGCCATCAAATGAAATTAGTTACTGTGTTACAGTGAGATTCTTTGACATTTTAGGTAGACCAGGCTGGCCTTGAAATCACAGATATACACCTGCCTATAACTCACAAGTACTTAGATGCGTGCCATGACACTTGGCCCATACTTTAATTTTAAAAAACAAAAACAAAGCAAAACAAAAAACAATGGTTGATGAAAGAGAGAAAAGAATCCAAAAGCATAAGAATCCAAAAGCATAAGAAGAGAAAAAGTGGCAATTATTTTAAAATTGTGAAGATACCAAATGGTATTTAAAAGGCATAAAAATGTAAAGAGCAAACCTATTTCTTCACCTTCCTGCCTATTGATATTCTCTTTAGTGAAACATAACATAACCCCAGGATGGCCTGAAATTAGAAACACCAATGACCTACCTCTGGGTACTGTGGTATATATCATAATCCTAGAACCAAGGCAGTTTATAACCCATAACAAGTATGGCTGGACATGGTAACACACGCCTGCAATCTGTGAATTTGGGAGGCTGAGGCGGGAAGATGTTGAGTTTTAGGCCAGCTTGGGTTACATGGTGAGACCTTGACGTAAACAAATAACCGAATGTATTTCAAACACATTAATAATTATGATGATAATAATGACAATAACAAATCAATAAACACAACCCAAAGATTTCTTTGGTTTAATTTTGTTTGTTTACTTGTAGTGGTGGTGGTCAGACCCAGGCTTTGGACATGTGAGGCAAGTACTCCCTACAGAAGCAGACACACATATAGTGCCGCCTAACCCATCAAGTGTGCCTTTTGATCCTTATCAAAGGGGTCAAAACCGCCTAACCCATCAAGTATGCCTTTTGATCCTTATCAAAGGGGTCAAAACCGCCTAACCCATCAAGTATGCCTTTTGATCCTTATCAAAGGGGTCAAAACCGCCTAACCCATCAAGTATGCCTTTTGATCCTTATCAAAGGGGTCAAAACCGCCTAACCCATCAAGTGTGCCTTTTGATCCTTATCAAAGGGGTCAAAAACGTCTGTCCACATAAAACAACAGACATGTTTACAGGCTGTTTTTAGCAACTCTATTCATAACTGTTAAATCTTTTTTTTAAATAAAATTATTTAATTTTTGTTTTCAATTAAGAGTAAAGTACATCTGCAGGATATTCCTTAGAACTTCAAGGTAGTCATTCAATCCTGATTCCTGTACTGTGGATCTTTCAGAATCAGAATAATTTCCTTTCCTTTTTTTTTTTTTTTTTTTTTGCTATATAGCAAGTTATTTCTTTTTTATTAATATTTATTTTTTTAATATTAAAATACTTAATATTACTTGGAAAGGGGCAGGGAGGAGTTGAGGGAGGGAGGGTGGGATTGGGAGGGAATGAGGGAGGGAGCTACAGCTGGGATACATAATTGTTAAATCTTATAAGCAATTCAAATGTCTTTTAGTGTGGGAATGGTAAGCGAAGACACACCGTGGGAATTGAGACAATGCACTAGCATGCAACACTAAAAAGAAATGAATTATCAAGCCCTCGAAGACCTACAGATAACGTCAATGCATACTACCAGGAGAAAGTAGCCCGCAGAGCAAGAGGACTGCATTCTATCTGCTACAAGATACTCCAAGAAAAGACAAAACTATAGAGGCAGAGCTAGTGCCTCATGAGCACCAGCAGCTGGGGAGAGGGAAGAATGAATAAACAGGGAGTAGAGGATTTTCTGGACAGTGACTCTGTCCAAACCCAAAGGAGCCTTCATGTAAACCATGGGCTCTGGGGGATGATGATGCAGCAATGTAGCTTCATTCACTGGACCACTCTGTTAGGGGAGGCTGACACTAGGGCAGGCTCTGCATGCACAAAGCAGGAGCTTCTGGAAAATCTCTTATCCTTTCCTCTTAATTTGATGTGAGCTTAAAACTGCTCTCATCTAAATAAAATCTTAAAAAAAGAAAGCCAGAGTTTACGGGTTCCTTCTATCATACCCACCTGAACAACGAGCAGGGGACCCATCTAAATATGCTTTGAAAACCAAACCATATCAAACCCAAGTAGAAAATTAAATTCACACTTCCTACCAAAAAGTAGCAAGAAGGTATCTCATGCTTGCTACACAACTAAACACACCAGAGGCCTCCCAAGGCAAGGCTCCGAAGCCACTGAAGAAAGAATTTTCTCCTTATTTAAATACCACCTGTGGTCTTCAGTACAGGTATTTACAACTGAGGAGAAGACACAGGCTCATTTGAGAGTCTTTCTTTCAGCCTCTGAAGGATGCAGTTTGTGTCCAGCCAATATTTGCAGAGTTAACTTAACTGGATGAACGAACTGGCTCCCTGCTCAAAAGCAAACATCTGAAATACAAGCACCGAGCGCTCACTCCTTTAGTTATATTTCAGGACAAACACACCCATGCAGTCCTGAACACGGCTCCTCCTAACACTAGGTGTGAGTGCAAAGGCTATCTCACCAGCCTGCCTTTAGGGTCTAGCAACGCTTATGTCCTCACCTGCCACCACCGCCGAGTGTGTGCCAGATAAAAAGGACCCGCCTGGCATCCAGCTTCTCTCTCTCATCTTCTCTTATCTTGCCCTCTCTCCCTCCCCCTGTCTTTCTCCACCCCCATGGCTCTGTCCCTATCTGTCCGTCTGCCTGTTTGCATGTCCAATCATCTGATCCCTCACTCCTTTCCACCTTCCCCTCCCCCACTCCCTTATCTATGTTGCATGGCACAATCATGTAACAGGAGGCATCAGCGAGGGAACGCGTGGGCCGCACATCTTATTCACTAGGGGCCAGTTATAGTAAACACCTGTCTATAAGCATTTTATTGAAATGCTTATAAGTAGACAGAAACAATAATGAGAGGAGAGGACAACCGTTGTGCTTTTCTCAAATGAGTTTCCAACTGCAATTCATAACTCATTGCTTTTCTCAAACTTAATTACCGCATCTAAGAAGCTGAATGAGGCCTAAGCTTGCACTCATCCATCAGGAAGGCAAACAACAGATCTGATCTCAGTGATGCTCTCAGATGCTAATGGTCCTTGAAAACAGGCATCTCACAAATGAGTCCACACATTCCAATCTACTGAGTTAAATACATCGCTTAGAGCCAAATACAGATGTTGGTAAAAAACCTACAAAAAAAAAAAAAAAAAAGACCTGCTAATGACTCCGGACAGCATTCATGTGACCTTACGATAGATAGTCAAGAGAAGAGTCGATCTGTCTGACTTCAGCTTTCCCTCCATCTACCCACTATGGCACACTCATGAGCCTAGAAGACATGCTAATGATAATTATGGAATATACTAATTTAAGCTCAATGATCCAAATGTCCAATGTAATACAAAAACAAGAGCTTAAAGTCTGGAGCCAAACTTTATTCAAACATCTCACTCAGTTTAGCTACAGTGTATTTCTCAACGGATAAAAAGGATTTTTTTAAATAACAATGATGTAATTTGAATAACCACTTACTTTTACTGGAAGAACTGCAATGCAGATTAAATTAAAATTACAAAGAATGTGGTGATTTTCTAATTGAGGCTATTCTGACATGAACCTCTGTTTTTTTTAAACATGAACTTTTAAAATGCCAATGCTTGGGTACCACCTCAGAGATTCCGGTTAGAAATCATAAGGACTGGGCTTAGGAAGCAGCATTTTAAACAAGCAGTAGAGAAATCCTCCCATAACAGAACAGAAGGGAAAACTAGATCACACTTGCTTCCACACCTGAGCCTTGAATTTAGATTCTGCTGTCTGGGCAGCCAAGCCAAAAAGGGTTGAAGGAGGAAGAAGGCATTGGATCACAGTGAGAGACATGGTAGGACGAGGCATTCTGTGAATCTTTTTGTAAATAAGCAAAATGGGGGAGGGGAATAAATCTCTGTAGCATCAAAAACAGCGAAAATCTACCAGATGGCACTTCACATAAAGGACGTTAAATAATAGAAATGAACACATTCCTACACGCAATCTGGAGAACACAAAAATGGCACAAAACGGCTATTTCTTATTCTAATTTAACATTAAACATGAGGACAAACTTCACACACTGCTGTTCTTGAACCGGTGTGGCCTCCTTAGGGAACCTGACAGATGCATGTTCCTTACAACCCAGCAATTCTGCCCCTCAAGACACTTAAGCAGGGTTCAAGATGTGTAAGTCAGTGTCACAAGCCTTAGAAGCTGCTTTTGTCCAAAAGCATTAATTCCTCACTTGGACCCACAATGTAACCAAGCAGATGACAAACTGCCATCTCTGCCTTCATTCTGTATCTAAGCAACTGAAACTCCCCGCCAAGAGGAACCTCCAGGAAAGCCAGCTCAGGAATGACTTAGGACAGAGGCTGAAGCTTAGAGGAGGGGCAACCATCACCTGTGAAGCAGACAGAAACAACTGCTTTAAGCCACCAGAACTGAGATCGACCAGATCACATTTTGACCAAGCCCACTTCATTACAGAAACCTCTCCTGAGCTTCCAAGCCTCCTCTCTTTAAACCTAAAGCTCAAGTCGGTACACTTTGGATGAGCGGATGTGAGCCATTTCTGACTGTGTCCTGGATCTGTAAGTGCCTTAGAGACTGTGCTCCAATCCACAGCATCCTTTCTTGTTAATAAGCTACAAAGTTTTTGTAAGAAATACTTGCTCTCAAGTCAGAAGACCTACTTCAATCTTTCCATATTTTTTTTTCCGTATTTTTTTTCTCCAAAGTATCTCATGATTCTCTTTGGTTTAGGCATCATTATGACTCATTCCAACACCCCTCCATAGGTGATCAATACATTTTGCATTTTTTTGTTGTTAGAATCATAAATAGTTGATTATAATCTCTCCTCTGGAAAGCCATTAAAAACGTGTCTAAACCTACGCTCACAGAAATAAGGTAGAACACACAAGCCCCTCCTTAGGCCTCCGACTTCCACTTCCTAGCCATTCTTGTCCAATGGCTCTCACTTCAGATTCCCTTCTGATCCCTTGCTCACTGGAGTGTTGACCTGACACTTCTGTTAACGTTGCCAATGGCACCACTTTGCTAATAAAAGTGATTTTTCAGGCTTTGTCTTGCTGGGCCTTTTGGCACTGACAATCGTCTCTCTTGCCCCCAAGAATCCAAATAGCAAAAGCTAGGCATAATGGTGTAAGCTTGTAGCTCCAACAACTGGAGGTTGGCCAGTCAGCTTAGCTTAGCAAACTCCTGACTCCTAACGAACAGCCAAGGTTGGCTTGTGCCCTCCATATGCATTTGTACATAGGCACATCCTCTGTCCTCCCGTTTTCGCCCCTCTAACCTCCAGTCTGCAGTACTCTGTGTCATCGGCAGCAAAGAGATTATAACAGTACCCCGTTTTCAGCAGGCACCTGGACTCTCCACCCAGATGTGCACACTGCTGTTATCTCTGAGAAGTTACCATCCTCTCTCACTCACTGTGCCCACTTCTCACAAATCCTGACTGACTTTGGGCTCGCCTGGAGGGCTTTCCTTCTGCTCCTCCTCTTACTACTAATGCTGACACCTGCACACACCATTCTGTCTGAAAGAGCCCTTCCTTCCTCCTTTGACTAGTGAACTTATTTTCAACGAGGTGCTCAAAAGTCAAAAGAAAAATTCCTTCAATGTGCAGATTTTAAGGCTTTTCAATATCTGCCCGAGGACATTAATACTGGTGATAGGATCAATTCTGGTATGATTCAAGAGTCAAGAGTTTCACCATGAAGCTGGCTAGTAACACACATGCCACAAAGAGAGCTTGGTTATTACACAGTGTCACTTTTACATATACTGTATTTATTTAAATGCATCATACAAGAAATATAGACCACCCAAGAACCGATAAATTGGGAAGTATGAAAAGGATAAGCCATAAATTCTTTTTAGTAAAACCAGGATATTCTACTCATATTGCTAAGAAAGCATGAAATTAAGATTACATATTGAGGTTACATGCAATGCTTGAGAACAGAAATAAATGTGAATTAAACAATCTTGCTTGGTGCTTGCACCGCAGCAATGGGGAGGGAGTGGGTTTCACCCTCTTGTGCTGAAAGGCACACTAGAATTTTTTTTCTCTGTTTAAGTATTGATTTCCATTTCTTCACAGCCTTTTGGCTAAGCTTGAGTGTAGATATTGATTCCCTCCCTAAGATTTTATTTAAAGGACTTATATAAGGGCTTGAAAAAAAAAAAAAAAAAAGACTTGCTGCGGAAAAATGATACCCAAGGTCTCTTCCTTATTAAGGTATGTGATGTGATTTCTGCTCCTGAACACTTACAGTTTTAAGTATAAATCAACTTATCCAAACATGTACAGTAAAAGAGAGTCTGTATCGTAATGTGGCCATGGCTTATCTTAAGAGATACAATAAAAGAGAATGAACACTCTTACCTTGTGAAAATGCCATCCACAATCCCAATTGTTGCTTCCTCCGCAGGGACGTAAGAGCCGATCTGAGCCATGATAGTAAGCAGTGCGACCTGTTTTATGTAGGAGCTCTTCCCACCCATATTTGGTCCAGTGATTATCATTACTCTCTCAGAGTCCTGCTGTAAACAACAACAACAACAAAATGAAACTTCACAGAGTGCACCAGAAGGGGATTAGAATGTTTGTTTGTTTGTGGGAGTGCAGATTGAGATAGGGTCTAATTATATAACCCAGGGTGGCCTTGAGCTCACTAACTAGACCAGGCTAGCCTCATAATGTAATCGCCTGCCAAGAACTGGAATTACAGTCATCCACTATCATCCCTGGCTCAGAAAGGTTTTTGTTTGGGCCATCTTGTGGTACCTACAATTCATCCCACAAATGGGACTTCATTAGGCAAAGAGCTGCTTTGTGGCATATTTACACATGTCTTTGAATTAATTCATTTTCCATTCCTATAACAAAATGGCTGGGGTTGGGTAATTTGTTAAAGAAAGAGGTTCATTAAGGTCAAAGTTCTAGATATTCAAGAGTATGGTGTTTACTTTTTCTCAGGCCTGGTGAAGGTTTCACAGTGGATGGCATCAAATTGTGGGAGTCCATGCAGGAGGGATTCATTTTGCAGGCAGGAAGTGAGAGGCTGGGGAGGGCCAGTCTTGCTGTTTTCACAAAGGCTGTTTTTGTTCTTATAAGAAACCACCCGTCCCTGAGACCAGCACTAATCCTTTCTGAAGGCAGCAGCCCAGTAACTTACCTTCTTCTGGGCTACATCTCACTGGGAGATGACACAAGAAACACAGATGGTCAGCAAGAATATGAAGAAGTGTCCGATTTCAATGAGGAAAATGACCCCATAAAGAGACACTAGGATGATAATAAATACCAAAACAGAAAGAAAAGGAAGAAAGCCTGTTATGGTTGTTAATGTCAAATTTTGGCAAAGATGAGAGAGAGGCTAGAACTTTTATTCTGCTATGGGAGAAAAACATGGTACGCCATTTTGAAAAACATCAGTAATATCTGCTGAAGTTGAAAACAGACATAGCCAAACAATTCCGCTCCCATGCACACACTGAATGGAAATGACGAGGATATACAACAAAAGACAGGGAAAAGACTGCTCACATTACGGCCTTGCTCTCATGACAGTCTTGAATTGGAGTATCTCATGTTTGCCCAGACTGAAACAATAAACAGATGAAGCATCAAGGAAGAAATGTGGAGTTGTAGAAGGCCAAGCATACAGCAGAAGCCTGAGAGCCATGGGGGAGAGCGGGTTCAGGTGAGCCAACAAAGACATAGTTGTCCTTAAACAATGACTGAATGAAAATAAGTCTGGCCCCAAATCTCATCATACATAACCTAGGTGGATAAAAGAATGAACTGAGAAAAGCAAACCCCACTGCTTTTGGAAGAAAGTGTAGGAGAAGAGGTAGAAAATGAGTTACTTAGTAGAACCGTTAAACAATTCCACCCAGGTCAAACATAATTGTATGTGTTATGTTCCAAAACATAAGTAAAAGACCGCTCACAACTGCCTCAAACTGGAAACTGCTCAAATATTTATCCACAGATAAACTATGATACAGCTGCACAGAGACAGCTATGACAAGGGAGAACACAAAGATATAAATTGTCAAAAGGAAGCTGTTAAATCACCAAACAAAACATGAAAAAGCAGCCGTGTTATGTAACTCCTACCTCTTGACAACACTGAAGAAGTGGGGGACCGGCAGAAGATATAAATAGCCTATTTGTAGCAAAGAAACACACAGATCTAGGAACATATTAGCAGGAAAGTGTAATCAGAAGCATGTAGAGAAGCATCTGCAAGCCATTCCTAAAATGTTTCTGAAAGAATAGCTGGTAAATAGCCACGACAAATGAACTGTGTATGTCAGAGACAGCTGTGCCCATTGTAGCAAGATTCACAACATCCAAGACACGGGAGCAATTCGTCAACATCAGAGGCCTCTATCAACAGACAAAAAGGCAAAGGAAACATGACACCTACATATTCAGTCATAAAACAGGTGATAAATTCTATGATTTGTGGCCAAATAAATAAAACTAAAGCTCACTACACTAAGTTAAATAAGCCAGACACATGACCAGATTCATATGTAGAATATTAAACTCCGAATCTCATTTGGGCAGGAATGGAACCAGAAGCTGAGGAAGCAAAGGGATAATGGAGAGGGTGAGTTATCAGTTTAAGCTGCAGCTAATTTGGAGAAAGAAGCTTCGTGCTGTTGCACGACAGGGTGACTACAGAAAATGCTGATGTCCTACGTGTTTCAAGAAGCTTGAGAAACTTAGAATGCACGTACTGCATTTTTCTAAATTCTAACATCTATTTCCAGTATGTAATTGTGTGTAGCAGGGAACATTGTGATACTTGTGAAGTCAAAAATAGCAATGAAGACTTAAGTGTACGAAAGCTTGCTTCTAGCCAGCCTTCTAACCGGCTTTTCTGACCGCCATGCTTACTTCCTGATCCTGACTCCTTTTTCAGAATAGAATAGAATATTAGATTCCCTAGAACTGGGGTCAGAATAGAATATTAGATTCCCTAGAACTGGGGCTTTGAATGGCTGTGAGTCACTACGTGGGCTCTAGGATCAGGGGTCCAGCATCACTGGGATATGGTGAGGGTCTCTGTGTATGTGGCACATAGCCAACTTCTGGCAGGGCACTCACTTGGCTAACAGGAAAACTGAGTCTTCTTAGGCTCTTTCTTAAGGGCACTAATCCTATCCAGGAGAATTCCACTCTGAAGACCTAGTCAACTCCAATGATAACACCATCAGCATGGAGCTTAAGAGCCGCACTGGGGCGGGGACCTAGACATGCTGCTGTGTAGTGATCTTCTGGAACCCGGAGCTAGTCGTGGCAGCTGCTCTGCCCTGCTCCTGCCTGTGTAGCTGACTGACTCTTTTCAGAACTTCGCCTGGACACATGAAGCTGCAGCAGACATCCCTGATCTCTTCAGCCTGACTTTCTCAGCTAATCCACACTTCTGCCAGCTTCCTCTGGATTTTTGCTCTGCAGTGACCAGCCAGGATGGCTGCAGGCTCATCCCTGCCTTCAAGCCCCACCACAGGCCTGAGGCAGAAAGACCTCCCTTAACCAGGCTGGGTGCTGAGGGCTCCGCCTGCCATTCCCTATTGCATTTCCCCATTCTACTTTCTTTGTTTCCTCTCTGAACTCACCTTACCCAGCTTGCTTGTTATTACCCATCTCACTGCTAGAAAGTTCCCATGATGGATGAGTTTGATAGTCAAATGTGTTACAAAGGAGCTATCTACCACATTTACATTTTAAAAGCAATGTCTGAATTACCTATAAAAATTGGGAAGACATGAGTCCTTCTCTCCCATCCTAAGAGGACACAGTAAGGAAGGTAATGACCTAGGGCTTCACCCACCCATTTAATGTGCTCATCCATCTTTTGATTAGGATTGGTATCTGAGATAACACACATCAAATCTGCCCAGAAAAGCAGTCAAGAAGAGTGAGCACTCCCTAAGAGAACAGTCAAAAGGCATTGTTAGCGTGGGTAAACATCCTAACAGAGTAGAACAAAGCAAAAACTTGGCTAGAACTCCCTCTGTTCCCATGGAGCCTGCTGAGGTGACTGGACTGGTCAGACACCCAGTATGAGCTTGCATACTGAGCAAGTCTAAATAGACTTCAGAGAGATGAAGGAATTGATTAAAGAATGAACAGGGGCAAACTAAAGTATAGGTACAACCCCAGGAGGCCTAAGCTATCGGTGGCCAGAGTGCTACTTGAGGAGGCAGTGGCAGGTGGCAGGGACCCTACTGGAAACCAAGGCACAGTTACAAACTGCACTGAGAGTTTTACCCACATGTGCACAGAAAAGGAAGGTTGTGGGATTCCTCTGCAGGAAAGGCACCTGTCTCAAGAGTCTGCCATCAGCAGGAATGGCATTTGTCTGAACAGAGTTCACATTTCAAGAGTCAAACTGTTGAAGAGATATGGAGAGAATGGGCAGCCTTGCCAAATGGGCTCCATAGTAAAGTGAACAGGGGCTGTCTCTGACATGAACCCAGTGACTGGCTCTTTGATCACCTTCCCCTGGGGGATGGGACGCAGCCTTACCAGGCCAGAGAGGAAGACAATGCAGCCAGTCCTGATGAGACCTGATAGGCCAGGATCAGATGGAAGGGGTGGAGGACCTCCCCCATCAGTGCTATTGGAGGCAAAGTGGAGGGAGAGAAGGATTAGGAGGGGAGGGGGGAGGGGTTTATAGCTGGGATACAAAGTGAATAAATTGTAATAAATAAAAAAATAGTAAAAAATATGAAAACAAAACAAAACAAAAGTCAAACTGTTGACTAGAACCTTAAATACCCAATTACCTACAACATAACATATCTTCTCTGGAAAAGACAACAATCAATAGCATAAAAAAGTCATAAAGGGCTGGGAAACAGCTTAGTACTGTGTAAGCCTGAGGGCCTGAGTCTGGCTCCCTGCCACTCACACATAAAGCCAGGAAAAGTGGAACCTGTAACCACAGACAGGAGAACCCCTAGGTCCTGCTGGCCAGCCAGGAAAGTTGAATCAGCAAGCTCCAGGGTCGGTGAGAGAGCCTATCTAACAAAATAAGAATGACTGAGGAAGACACCCAATGTCAATGCTCTACCTTCTACCCCACCCACATACACACATATGAACATGTGCCTAAACATGTGTGTGTACATATACACAGTTCATATGCAGCATCTCATTTAGTTCTTACAACAATTTCATGGAGAGAGGGTCATATTACATTGCTTATCCTGGCCTCAAACTTGCAGTCCTCCTGCCTCCGTCTCACTACAAGAGTGACAGGTATGCAGCATGGTCCCTGTGCTCCCATGTTACGGGTGCAGAAACACGAAGGCTTGGGAAGCTAAGCAGCAGAACTGACAAATGTCTCAGAGGAAGCTCTGCACAATGACAAGGAGGTACAGAAACTGTTAGGGGAAAAGCTTTAGGTTGGGGTCCTTGACTGTGCCCCTGGATACACTATGGTGACAGTAAGTCACAGCAGAGTAAACAACAGTAAAGTCAACAACAGAAAAAAAATCCAAAATTGTCACATGTTCATTCCTAAGACCCCAAGAATAACTAATTCTTTGCAGACCATGGTTCCTTCCTTGACAGGCAGATACTAAAATCTATCTTTAAAGAATGCAGCAGAATTATTTCTGTAGTAGCTGCGGGCCACTGGGAAAAAAATGTCAGTTTTAAAGTGCTTTATTCCCTGAAAAATGTCAATCAATGGCATGGTATAGGCAAAGACTGCCTCTATACAAGCCCTGAGTCAACTCTCTGCACTCTTAAGCCAAAGTGAATGAAGAACAGGGAGGGGCAGTGAGGCTTTCAACTGAGAGACCAGGGGAGTGGGCTAAACCTGCCTGACCCCTGGGGCCTACCCGTCTCCCGTTCAGTAGAGTCGTGGAAGCATGGATGGTATCCAACTTTTCACTTACAGATGAGAAAATCAAGGCCCAGTCAACATGGTGGCCTGTCCCAGGCAGTGGTAATATAACAGTAGAACAGAACTTGAGTTTTTATCTGTTATCACCACATAGCGCCTTCTATGCCTACATAACAAAATGTGATACAAGGGAGGAATTTTAAGACAGAAAGACATACTACCCTGAACAAATTGTTTCTGGCTACTTCAATAATGAAGGCTTTACACAGTAGGAAATACTTGTTTTGAGTCTCGAGGAATGAACAAGAGTTCAATCAATGGGCATGGGTTGGAGAATGGAAGAGAAGGGAACACCCTGGGGAGATGCCACACACGTTTTTAAGAGAAAATCAGCATCAGTTGGAGGGATGACTGGGGGGTAACAGGTTTGCTGTTCTTCCAGAGGGTCTTAGTTCATTTCCCAGCACCCACATCAGGTGGCACACGACCTGCTGCATCCAGAACCCTGCACCAGGGGATCCAATGCCCTTTGTGGCCCCTGAAAGTACCCACACACACAACATGCACTCACAGAAACACATACATACACATGAAAGTAAATAAATAAATCTTTTTCAAGTTGGTATCAAACAAATGTCTTCTCACTGTTTCAGGAACAGAGGAGAACAACACAGGATAAAAGTCACAGAAAACAAGGTAAGTAACATTTATACTTCCCTTGAGATGTAGAGTCAGCCCAGAGGTTAAGTGTCCATACAACGCTTGCAGAGGACCTGAGTTTAGTTCCTAGCACTGATTTCAGGCACCCCCTATGACTCCAGATCAAGTAGATCTGGCGGCCTCTTCTGGCCTCCATAAGCACTTACACTCATGTGCACATAGTCACCCATAGACTCTTGTACACACATAACTAAAATTACATCTTAAAAATGTCCACCTTCATTTTCATACTTGGGTTCATTTATCTAATCACCATGCTGTATGAAAAACACAATGATAGTGATACTATTTGTATAATCTAGCTAGGAAATGAAGTTAAGCTTGAAACTCAGACACTTTAGGTTAGGCATCTACTTGATTATTAGAGACAAACAGTCAACGGCTACAGACTATTGCTACAACTAATGTTATATTTAATTTGTATACAAAATAAGCATTGCTGGAACATCTAAAATGACTGTGTGCAATGGGAGGGAAGAGGAAACTGGGAAGTGGGTCCTCATCCTTACCAGCTTCAAATATTCAAATATACAAAGAAGTGCACACACTATACACAGTACTGGGGACTAGAGAATCCAAAATTCAAGAACAACTTGAATTGCTTTCAAAAGGCCACCAACCTGATAGCCATTTGACTAAATAAGCAAACAGATGCAGGACATTTAAAACTGGCATGTCATATTATGGACCACTCCAAGCAATGTGTCCTGATTTTTCACAAGGCCATAAGGTACTGACTCTTTAACCCTCCAGGAACAGCCAGCGCTCTTGGGCCAACATCCTCTGGTCCAGAGCAAACTCTCCCCTCTCTTTTTATGGCAGTATGCTATTAAAATGGCATCATTTCCTAAGTGCTCCAGGCGGTGAGCATGGCTAAGAAGGCACCATTTGTCCTAGACTATGCCATGTTTCAAGAAATCGTTTAAGACTCAACTTAAACAGCCTATACACCACTTTCCTACTCTGGGAATTAGTTTATCACAACTATGAAGAGATGTTATACTGCAGTATCTCATTTTTCTTTTATTTCTGTAGTGTAGTATTCTGTAAACTGACAAATCCTTAATCCTGAAAAATTAACATTTTTTTTGGGAAGAAAAAGAGGCAAAACTTTAAAATGAGACCTGGGGACTGCTGAAGGTTATTTCTCCATAACAAATCCGACATCTATACAGGCATGAACACTCCCTGTTCTCATCAAGCCAAAACCCTTTGGGAAGCACACCAAAAGGAGCAACTGTGGCCTAGCCGGATAGTACAAAGATGGTAGGCGTGGGATGTGGGATTGAGCAGCAGAGTGTGGATGAGGGAAGGCTTCAAGCCAGGAGACAACTAAGAGGGAGCAAATACAGAGCCTGAAATGGCAAAGCGGGCTGTGGGCCGACAGGAGGCAGGAGGGGGTGAGACAGGGAAGGAAGATGTTCTAAGCAGAGTGAATGCCGTCTGCCAAGCCCAAAGGTACAGTTCTGTGAGGACTCGAATAGGTCCCAAACAGATGGAACACACAGACAGCTCAAAGGGGAGTATGATATGGCAGGTCAGAAGAGGCTACAGGGGCAAAGTGAATGGAGGTGCCTAAAAAGGAGGAAGTAAAACTAAGGACAAAACAAGTACAGAAAATATTCCTAAAAGTGGGAGAGCAAAAGTCATCAAACAGTTACTTCGCTTATGAGGACTATCATGATTTCATGTAACAGAGAACCCAGGAAAGCTAGCATAGTTTAGATATAAGAAAAATTAATTTTCTAAACTAACGATCAGAGTAACAATGCTACCTTTGAGGACATTTCTGTCAGGGTATAGTTTATAAATTAATAGGCAGATTGAATCTCACATAGTAAGTTCTTTCTCTACACTATTCCTGTGTGTAAATTTATACCTGGAAAAATAGAATGCACATCAACATAGCAACAGTCTATATCAACTCCTCCTCAAGTTAGGAAAAGCATACGTAAAAGAAATGAATATTCTGGAACATACGAAGCTGCCTACTAGAAAAAAACTACTCTATTTATTTTGTAAAGATTTAAATGCATGAGTTAATGATTCCTTTACTGCCTTTAATTATGAGGCTACTTTATTCTTCAAATCTGACTATTAACAATATAAGACATTTTTTAAAGAAAAAATGAAAACATAAAAGAGAAATAAACAAACACCAAAGCCAAGGACAACACTCTTGGATCAAATGGATAGGCATGGGCAGTAATGGAACATGTTTTATGAGTGGCTTATCAGTTAAACATAAGCCAAGCCATTAAATATTAGCTCTACATTACTTTCTCTAGGGACACTACACTGATATAAAAACAAAAACAGGGGTCTTATTCTCATAGAGGCTTCCTCTTAAAGACAACAAAAATTATTTGCTAACTAACATGACAATTGATAGTATACACATCTAGTAAGAATGAAAAAGTTTACAGCATTGTGTCCCTGCTTGCTATGGTCTGACTGTCTATGCCTCTCATCCCCATTCACATGGAATTTGAAATCCCACGATGACGGTATCTAGGGTCTCTAGGAGGCAATTACTATGCAGGTACTGAGAGAGACCTTCCCTTTGGCCACCCACAGTGGCAGGTACCATACAGAGAACACAAAACCAGCCCACAGGAGATACTGACACCTTGATTTTGAATTCAGTCTCCACAATCATGAGAGGTCACTGCTGCTGTTTATAAACCATTCAGTCTATGGTACTTTACTGTAACAGTCTGGACAAGCCCATACATATACCAGATCCAATTTCAATACAGATTATAACTACCAACAAACCCTCTATGACTTGATATATTAGCATTATGAGAATCCAAAGCTTTTCATATTGCTCCACACATGTAGGGCTGGTCAAACTGAGCATGTCACACATTCTTGCTTGAGGCCCCACATGGAGTAATACTGCTTCTGTCCCAGGTCCATGCTAACCTCTCTCTGGCTGCTCTCCCACATCTCTCTTCTCCCAATGACTTAAAATACTTGCTAATACTTTGTTTCTAACCACTCTATGTGATGTTTCTTATCACCCTTAGGCAGGCTGCTATCCTGCCACACTTTTCCATTCAGGGTCTAAAAGTTTTGTTTCTTCAGGACCCTCCCACAGCTGCTTGCCCTCACTGCAGACATCCACACAACTCAATCAGCATTCCTTAGAGTCTCTGATATCTGGATCACTATCTTCTACAACAAATATCACTGTCTAAATTTAGACAATTTCAATAGTCAAGGGGGCAACTCTCTCTAACTTTTCTTACCCAAATTTTTGTTTAATGGTATCATTTCCAAAGCCCTGCTACCACCATTCTAAGTCTTGGCATCATGGACAACACGCACAAAAACCTCTGAAATCTTGCTCTACTATGGGGACTAAGTATATGTTAATTAATAAAGGTGTAGGATCATCAGTCTTCTGTAGGAGAACTGTAGCCTACATCAGATAATCACTTATATTCTAACACACTAATGCTGTATGCTAATGGAAATTTGAAAAAGCACTGTATAATTTTAACATCATTAGCATATTTGTGAATATAATCTATTTTTATTGGGTTACACAGAAGGAATAAGACAATCATCTTTAGTTGATAAATTTTTGCATCTACAGAAAATTTTTCATTGGCCATTAAACCAATTCCACAATTGGTGGTGACTATAAAACTGTGCCTGGGATTGATCCATGGAAAGCTGAAGATGAACCTGGAACTTACGAAAATATTTGATACTCACAAGGTTGAAATCAAGGTCCTTCCCACACATAGACTTTTAGTGTCGTGTGGTCCTAACTGGTTTGGGGTGTCATGTGGTACTTACTGACAAACTTGTGCTGTTGGGCACAAACTGATCCTGTTCACCCAGCAACACATCGATCATAGGGTGCCTTCCATTGTTTATGATGATTTTCTTTTCTTCTCGTAGAGTTGGCCTGAAAAAAATAAGTTCCATCAACTTGTAGACATGAAAGGAGCTTTTTAAAAGAAGCACTGACTACCTTGGCATGGTGACATAGCTGTAATCTCAGCACTTAGGGAGGCAGAGGCAGGGAGATGCCTATGAGTTCAAGGCCAGCCTGGACATATTTTCATACAGTATGAAAAACAGAAAAGACAGACAATAAAACCTTAGACTTCAAGAACACATGTTCAGAAAAAGAATTTGAGAATAGAAATCAGCAACTGGGAATAACAGCACACTGAAGAACAACAGGCCTCAGGAAACCTATCTTCACATGATTGCAGTTTTGATTTGCTTATCACTGTTTGAGATCAGTCAGTACATGCTTTGCTAAACAAAGTTCGGATCACTGTACATCACTTCACTCACCATGTAAAGCCATTACCAGATTAAATTATCATCCTAATATAAATGACACTAGGTTTGGATTAAGAGACTGAAAAATCAAATGCTTTCACAAAGGGTGCTTCTGTAGTATCTTCTACTTTTGATACAAAACATAATTTTCCACCATGTTCTTCTTTGCTTTAAGTCTTCATATCTTATCAGGGTTAACTTTCTAAAGACTTATTTATGTGTATGAATGTGTGCCGTGTGAGGGCCTGGGAGTGATGGCTAGTTATGAGCAGCCATGTTGTGGGGGCTGGGATTTGAACACAGGCCCTCTGTAAAAGCTCCTGGTTCTCCCAACCACTGAGCCGTCTCTCCAGCCCATCTAATCCATTTCTGAACAACTTTATCCTGCTTATCAAAGCCTCCAAGGCTGGGATGCTTCCTCAGAAGGTAACACTGAAATCAGTTTGGTGTTTCCCTTCCTAACTTCTATCAGCAATTATGCCTATACACATATGCACTGGTTGTGTTCTACTCGAATACTTCAGTATACCATCCCACAAATACTTTAACTCAATAGCTTCTTCACATAATCATTACACATAAAAATGTATTTTACTACCTGAGTCTAATGAATCCTTGTTTTTAATTTTTAAAAGCCTATTTTAAAGATAACTTTATAGAAGTGACACTAATAGAATAATTTAAAAAATCAATCTCAGAGTAAATAATAATAACAGTGGTTATTATTAATTTTTACACTGCCGGGATTGAGGCCATTGCCCCAGTCATGTTAGGCAAGTGTTCTACCACTAATCTATAGTCTAACAAGCAAACAAAATTTTATTCATTCTTTCTTGGCCTTCAAGGTATATATATACCTGGAATGGGTAATACACAAAATGTAACATTCATTTATAAATACTATATTACAAATTTTAATTTATTTCTAGGAGACTGTAGTTCGTGGTTTTGAGTCTTCTTATACACGCATCAAAAAACGAAATAGCTGGATAATTCTTAAAACTGCTCAGAGCTCATAAATTTCTTAAGGAGGAACAGCTACCACCCAAGTGGAGTGGGGGCTGTCTCTGACTCTGTTAGGTGCATTTGGATCCCTTTCTGTAGCTGGGCTGCCTTGCCTGGCCTCGGGGGAGAGAATGCACTTATTCTTAGTCCTACTGGGACTTGATGTCCCAGAGTGGGTTGGTACTCATGACGGGCCTCCTGTTCTCTGAGAGAGGTGAAGGGGGCACAGGTGAAGGGGGAGATGGGAAGAGAGGAGGGAGGGGTCAGCAATCTGGCTGTCAGTGTGGCATTCTGAAAACACCATTCTGAAAACACTCATCAGGTTTTCAGCGTTCATTTGCGTCAGCTGCCTGGTTCTAAGTAAATCCTTCTCTGCCGTTAGACGTTCTCACTGTGGCCAAGTCTTCATGACATCCGAGTGCTCCACTGAGCCTCTCAGCCTGTGTGTGCGTGTGTGCACAGATGGAGTCAAGGGTTTCTCTAAGCAGATTAAGTTCCCGAAGTAGGAGTTGCAAGTCGCCAAGTAGGCACGCTCTTCATGTTAGCGGACAAAAACAGGCATAACATCCTTCCTGCCAGCATCATAGGGAGTGGACTAGTTTTTCTCATACTCACAACTGAAACTGACATACTCATGCTTTCTAGTTTTTGAAAGTGAATGGAGCTATCTCATTGTTTTCACTTTGTGTTGTCATCAATACTGTAAAACGATTATTTTTCAAGAAGTGACTTCAAGTGTCTTAAGTGAAATCACCCATGAAGGGAGGGTATCTTGGTCAGTTTACTCTCAACTGGGCATAACTTAGGGTCACCTGAGAGGAGGGAATCTCAACTGAAGAACGGCTTCCATCAGACTGGCCTGTGGCCCTGTTTTAAAGGGATTGTTTTGATCGGTGGCTAATGTGGGAGGCCCAGCCCATGTGGGCAGTGCCGCCCCTAGGCAGGAGTTCTGGGCCTACGAAAGCCTAGTTGAGCATGAGCCAAAGGGTGAGAGGTAAGCAGTGCTCCTTCATGGGCTCCTTCAGTTCTGTCCCTGACCTCCCGCGGCGATGCACGGTGACCTGAAAGCATAAGCCAAGCTGCTTTTTTTGGTCTCATCTTCTTTTTAAAAATTATTTATTATTTACTATAATTTATTCACTTTGTATCCCACTGTAGCCCCCTCCCTCAGCTCTTCCCAGTCTCTCCCTCCCTCCCTTCCTCCCTCTTCTCCTCTTATGCTCCTGCCCTAGTCCACTGAGAGGGGAGGTCCTCCTTTCCTACTATCTGACCCTAGCCTATCAGGTCAGGTCTCATCAGGACTGATTGCATCTTCTTCCTCTGTAGCCTGACAAGGCTGTACTCCTAGGAAGAGGTGATCAAAGAGCCACCCACTGAGTTAATGCCAGACACAGCCCCTGCTCCCCTTACCAGGGAACCCACGTGGACACTGAGCTGCCTATGGTCTACATCTGAGCAGAGGTCTAGGTCCTCTCTATGCATGGTCCTTCGTTGGAGTATCAGTCTCTGCAGGGATCCCTGGACTCAAGATTTTTTTTTTTTTTTTTTTTTTTTTGCTCTGTTGCTCTCCTTGAGGAGCTCCTGTCCCCTCCAGGTCTTTCTATCTCCCCATTCTTCCATAAGATTCCCTGCACTCTGCCCAAAGTTTGGCTATACGTCTGTATCTGTTTTAATAACCTGCTGGGCAGAGTCTTTCAGAAAGACATAAAATCAGAAAAGGTCCTGACACAGAACATCCAAGATATCAAGGACATCATGAAAAGACAAAACCTAAGAATAATAGGAATAGACCCCAAGTTGCTTTTAATCAGAGTGTGTGTGTGTGTTTTTTTTTTTTTTAAATCAGAGTGTTTTATCACAGCAACAGAAAAGAGATTAGAACAAAGGCACATAAAAGTGACAACAAAAGAATGGTTTGGGAGTACAGAATATAATACTAAAGACAGTGTTTATGTAGGAAGCTTATGGGTTTATTATAGGAGAGAAAGACAGAAGAACATGCAAGATATATAAATTTTAAATTAAATCCTAGGTGGTCTACAAGTGCAGTCAGTACATCATCTTTGAGACTCTGGTGTGACTCCCTGAGATTCTGCTGTGGAGCCACACTATCTGTCTGCTAAAGTGACAATGACTTATTTTGTTGCTCTCAAACTGATATAATGACAAAACACTTCTCAGGAAGGCAAGAAACAAAGGAAAAGTCACAGCCCTGAGATGCTATTCCAGGACAGAAGAGCTACAGCAGGGAAGATAGGCAGAAAAGCTGACAATATCACATGGTGGTGAGGGGAAGGACTGAGGAAATCCTGATGTCTCCTAGAAAGCAGGAACCATTTGAACACTAACAGATTTAGCTGCTACAATTTATACATTTTTTAACTGCAGCTTTCTCTTTTAACTGTCTCAGAGGAACAAAATATAAATGGTATTAGTGAAACAAGTAACCATAATGGAAATTAGAGAGCTAAAATAAAGGTTACATAGAGGTGACAAAAAGGTTACAGGACAGTCAACAGGAACATCTCAACTGTATCTTAAGAGCACTGGGAAGAAAAGATTGCAATTGTGAAGCCATGTAACCTGCTGGAACCAAAGACTGTGGCTCACATGTACTGACATCAAATGAGCTGAAAATTATTAAAAAAAAAAAAGTGTTTGCCTCTCAGCAACATACAGTTTAAAATGCAGTCTAAATTCAAGTTTCCTGTTTCATGGCTATTTACATCTACTTTAATTTTTTCCTGAAGAAAAAAAGTTTTTCTGATGCAATACACTGTCAAAAATAATTAATATTATTTATGTAGCTCCACCAAACCCGAGCAGATTTTTCCTAATATAAAATACACAATGTATAATTTGTAAATATTTAGCATCTGAAATGTCCTCTGAAATGTTTATTGATAGATCTGATAATCTGGAATACTTCTTGAACTAAGGAAAAACAGAAAAGTTGGTTGAAGTGCACAAAACAACTGTCCACAGGCATCTGACAACTAACATGTGAACACGTCCTGGGTAGAACGGAGGGCCAGGGGAGCAGGCGCCGTAAGTGCTGAGAGGTATCTCACAGCATGGGAGGCCCAGGGGAGCAGGACAGAGGCCCAGGGGAGCAGGCGCCATAGTGCTGAGAGGTGTCTCACAGCATGGGAGGCCCAGGGGAGCAGGCGCCGTAAGTGCGGAGGGGAGCAGGCACCGTAAGTGTTGAGAGGTGTCTCACAGCACGGGAGAAGCTGTGGCTTGAAGAAGGAACTATGGAGGACTGCCAGGTGCCAGAGTAGCTAGGAGGAGCTGCAGAGACCTGCCCATCACCTCAGTCCTGATCTGGAGCAGTTACTACTAGACCTTCAGTGTCTTGAGATGACTATGAGATGCAAAATCATTCCAGAATGGATATAGCATAAAACCACTTCTACAACTGTTAACTAAAATCACCAGGCAGTCAATAAGCCTGATCAAAAAGGAGCAGAAATGAAGCAACACATACAGATTCGTAAGAGCTTCAGGTACCTGCAATGACAAAGACTTTAAATTAACTATGCCTACTAATGGTACAAAGAAATGGCACAAGGTTGAAATGTAACAGAAGGAAACACAACTTGTCACCTTACACACTGATGAAAATTTAACGTGGTGCAATGAATCAAACTGCATAATCATCTAGATGATTGTTTCACCATGAAAGTTCCAGCAGCAGTGGATAGCTTAAGGTGCCTTAAAGAAGGATGAGGGGAAGAGGAGGACACACAAGTTTCAAATAGGAAAATTTCAAACTTATTTATTTATATGAATAAATCACACTAAATGTCCCCTGTTTAACTCCCAAACAGACTTCGTCAGGAAAAGCTCACTTCACAAATTTAGTATAAAAGAAGTCCTACTGATGCCACAAATGTATGAGAGAGAAGTCACATCAACTGACTACAGATTCTAAGTTTTTATATTAATACATGATAAATAGGATATAAATTTCCCTTGTTTTCTACAGTGAAAACTCAGCTCTAAAGGCAATACTGTGTGTACTTGAAATCCCTTTGGTATGATAACAAGCTAGGTAGTAACTGAGACACAACAATCTATTTTAAACATGACTGCTATTACCAATGTAGATAGATTCATCACAAATGGGCAATAAAATAACACACTACATTTAGAGAACACCAATTCCTCTAGCTCTCTCCACAAATAAAGAAATACTGTGCATTAAACAACTTTTTTTTCATGCCCTCTATGTACTGGACATCATAGCATACTTGAATACATATTTTAAAAAATCGACACAATACAAGGAAGAAACCAACATATGAAAGAAGTAAGGGTAGTAATACTGTCCACTAGGAACTTCAGGCCAGAGGCACAGCAGCAAAACCCTTCAAAGGCTTTTCTGCTAGTCTTCACAATAACCTGCTGTAATGTGCCGTAATATGCAGCTTCATTTAAAAATGCTTTGGAACCTGAGTTTTTGATCTTAGCCTTTCTAATGGGTGTAGGTGAAACCTCAGGGTCATTTTGATTTGCATTTCCCTGATGACTAAGGAGGTTAAGCATTTCTTTAAGGATTCTCTGCCATTCCATATTCCTCTATTTAGAATTCTGTTTAGCTCTGTGCTCCATTTTTTAAATCGTATTACTTGATGTTTAACTTCTTGAGTCCTTTATATATTCTGGATATTAGCCCTCTGTCAGATATAGGGTTGGTAAAGATCCTTTCCCAGTCTCTAGGCTGTCATTTTGTTCTGACAACACCATCTTTTGCTTTACAGAAGCTTTTCAGTTTGATGAGGTCCCGTTTATTGATTGTTGATCTTAGAGCCTGTGCTGTTCCTGTTTTGTTCAGGAAGTTGGATCTCACTAAGATAATCAGGAAAGCTCACAGAAACCACTGACAGAACACCCATATTCCCAGTCTCTTGTTTACATACAAGCTTTTTAAGTGTAGTTTACAAAACTAAAGTGAAACATGCTATTAGGTTTCCAAGTCAGCAAACTTCATGATTTCCTTGTTTTTAATTGCTGAGTAGTATTCCATTGTGTAAACGTACCACAATTTCTGTATCCCTTCCTTCGTTGACGGACACCTGGGTTTTTTCCAGGTTCTGGCTATTACAAATAAAGCTGCTATGAACATGGCTGAACAAATGTCCTTGTTGTGTACTTGAGCATATTTTGATATATGCCAAGGAGTGGTATAGCTGGATCTTGAGGAATCGCTATTCCTAATTGTCTGAGAAAGCACCAGATTGATTTTCAAAGTGGTTGTACAAGTTTACATTCCCACCAGCAGTGGAGGAGGGTTCTCCTTTCTCCACATCCTCTCCAGCACGTATTGTCACTTGAATTTTTGATCTTAGCCATTCTGATGGGTATAAGGTGAAATCTCAGGGTCATTTTGATTTGCATCTCCCTGATGACTAAGAACTTTGAGCATTTCTTTAAGTGTTTCTCTGCCATTCTATATTCCTCTGCAGAGACATCTGTTTAGCTCTGTACCCTATTTTTTAACTTGATTTGTTGCTTTTTACAAATGGTGGGAACTAGAAAAGATCATCCTGAGTGAAGTATCCCAGAAGCAGAAAGACACACACGGTATATACTCACTTATAAATGGATACTAGACATATAATATAGGATAAACCTACAAAAATCTGTACACCTGAAGAAGCTGAGCTAGAAGGAAGACCCTGGGTAAGATGATCAATCCTCACTCAGAAAGGCAAATGGGATGGGCAGTGGAAGAAGGAGAAAACAGGAAACAGAACAGGAGCTTACCACGGAGGGCCTCTGAAAGACTACCCAGCAGTGTTATCAAAGCAGATACTGAGAATCATAAACAAACTCTGGGCAGAGTGCAGGGAATCTTAGGAAAGAAGTGGGGGATCGTAAGACCTGGAGAGGACAGGAACTCCACAAGGATAGCAACAGAACCAAAGTATCTGGGCACAGGGCTCTTTTCTAAGCCTGATACTTCTGAGACTAATACTCCAACCAAGGACCATTCATGAAGATAACCTAGAACCCCTGCTCAGATGCAGCCCATGGCAGCTCAGTATCCAAGTGTGTTCCCTAGTAAGGGCAATAAACTGACATAAACTGATTGGCCTGCTCTTTGACCACCTCCCCCTGTTGGGGGAGCAGCCTTGCCAGGCCACAGAGGAGGACAATGCAGCCAGTTCTGATGAGACCGGATAAGCTAGGGTCAGATGGAAGGAGAGGAGGATCTCCTCTATCCATGGACTTGGAGAGGGGCATGGGAGGAGATGAGGGAGGGAGGGTAGGATTGGGAGGGAATGAGGAAGGGGGCTATAGCTGGGATACAAAGTGAATAATTAACATAAAAAATAAAAATTTAATTAAAACATATATAAAAGTTTCCAAGTCAAAGCTAACAGCAAAAAAGAGTCCTCAAACTTCATATAAAAAGTTTATATAAGCCTAAAAGTTCAAGGGTAGCATTCACTTCCAGAGCTATGACAGGCACCTGCATTCCACTCAATTATAGAACAAGGAAGGAAGGAGTTTATTTTTCAATTTAAGCCACATGTGTATGATAAGAGTGATAAGAGACTTGACCAAGAAGAGTACAGCACATGTGAACAACTGTAATATTTTATAATAGCAATAGTAGAATTAACTGGATATTCCCATTTATCTGAAACCATGGTAAATGAGGGAAATGAAAAACTATATTACCTGCAGTAATTTCCTTGCTTAGCGACCTTGGCCAGGGAGAAAATGCAGTCAACAGTTGCTAGGTGATTCACAGCCTTACACAAAGTGTGGTAATGTTCACCAAAATTCCTATAGAAAAAGCATCAAGATGAGCAGACTGATTTCTTGACCTATGACAGCTGAGCAACAAGCAATCTGTCTACTAGCAACATAAGCACAAATGAAATAAGCAGATATATCCAACAGGTAAGGGAGAAGGACAGTATATTGAAATAACTGGTTATTGCGTCCTTATCCATTATGTTTGGGACAATTATATAAATCTAAAACAGCTTCTGTAAGGTGATGTAGACATAGCATTATGTGTGTGTGTCTGTGCTATATTCACTTTTCATCTGACTGTGACATTTCTCTTCAGGACAGAAATTTCAACGTGGAAATAGTTTCGGTTTGCTTCCTTCCATAGCTTCAAGAACCATTCAGGTGGACGCCCCCTTGCACTCTTCCTTAGGGCAATGCCCAATTCTGCAGTAGGTGCCTCAGTGCCTTTCACACGGAACTGGCAGAGTCCAGTCTGTCTGTCTACTGACTGACTGACTTAGCTTTAAAGCCCTTAATATGTAGTCCATACTCCCAGCACAGAACAGACATTGCAATAAATAGTTGTAAAAGACAAGACAGAAATAAATACACCTTCAGTTATCTTATTAATCCCTGGTGATGGAAAGTATCAAGAATTTCATTAAAAGATTTGTTAAAAATGAATAGAACTGTTTATAGAGTTGGGCTTTTTTGTTTTGGTTGTTTTTTTGAGACAGACTTCCTTTATGTAGTCTTGGATGTCTTGGAACTCGCTCTACAAATTACACTGGCCTCGAGCTCACAGTGTCCGCCTGCCTCTGCCTCCCAGGTGCTGGGAATAAAGGTGTGCTCCACCACCACGCGGGTAGAGTTGGGCTTTTTTTAAAACCTCTTTTTACCTTATTGGGAAGGGAGGAGGATGGGGACTACAGCTGGGACAAAAAGGGGTATCTTTTTTACCTTATTATTCCGTTATCTCATAACATAGTATTTTATTACAATATATGCATTACTATATAAACTATGGGCATCTATATATCTTGATAAATTGTGGGTGTTGACAATGAACACAATTGGCCAGACATGATGGCATAAGCTTATAATCCCAGCACTCAAGAGAGTACTGACACAGAGGATCACAAGTTCAAGTTCACAGTCAGCTGCATAGGCATTCGAGGCCCTACCTCAAAAAATTATAAATATACATTTATGTTATATAATACATAATATACAAAGTATATAGCATATTATATATACAAAAGTACCCAAGACTTAATTTTAAGTGCTCTAAATGAAATATTTTTTAAGTAAAGAGAGAATGTGTAACTGAGCTTAAATTTTAGAGTAAATAGTCATCTGAGAGAAAGTGAGGCAATGCTCAATCAACACCATTCAAATGCAGGCAGGCACAAGTCATGACTCTTCGAAGGCAGAAAAAATGAGGAAAGACAATGCAGAAGTGCAGAAGGCCCAGGGGAAATGCTGGAGGCAACCACTCCTCACTGCCCAGACACAGGAGGGATGCTGTTATCACTGCCTCCTAGCTCACAACAGAGCATCACACAGTTCGGATGCGCAACGCAGTTGCCCAAGATCATGTAACTACTGGACAGCAAAGCCTAGATGGAAACCGCATTCTCTGTTGTGTTTTCTGTTTTCTAACAGTGCTGGGATAGACTATGGCCTGTCACACACTAAGCAAACAGTCTCTCACAGACTTCCACCTTCAATTCTAACCTATGATCCAGCTCACAATGCTATTCTGCAAGGTTCTATTATTGCTGCTGCATGCTTTTTTACACAGCAAAACACAGAGGTGAATTGCCTGCTTTTTCATAAAATCATGATGTCACTCAGATGCCCCACACAGACTGGCACGTATGACGGGAAGTGAGGTGTCACACTGAACACCTTTCCTGAAAAACAGTTATGTAATAATGTAATGTAATGTGGATTCAGATTTCAGAGGTGCTTAGTTTCCATCTATTCGCAACTTAAAAGTTTTTACGGCACCTCCTAGATTTCCAGATTGAATTACTACAAAGACCAGTTCCTCCTACATAATTTTATCTTACTTTTTTTTCGGGGGGAACCCCTGTATTTTCTGATTTGTTTCATTATCCAAAGTATTCTACTAATGACATTTTCATGCAGATTTTTGTTATTTGTGAACTAAAAATTATATCCACAGTATAATTTACACATATTTATGAGTATACAGAACATATTAATTAACCTATTTTACCTGAATTAGGGTTCATCTTTATAAATGAATTACGTTAGTAGCGTGAGACTGTGAGTGGTTGTGTCCCTGTATCAGCTGGGCCCTCCTCAGATGTTACCTTAAAAATGTCTTCTACTTTTAAAGATACTGGACATTGTGAGGACCCCACTGGACAGATGGCTGTAGAGTAACCACGTCTTAGCATTCCTGGTCAGACCTCAACTACATGTCTAACCTCTCACTCTCCCCTTGCTCTGTGGCCTTGCTGTCTTTACCCTAATTACTGACCCATCTGGTAGTCTTATCTTGGTTATCCCTCTTTACCAGAGAGCAGTCTATTTGATGTTTCTGACCCTGCTTCTCAGAACATAAGGGCCAATGCACTTTGGTACAAACAAAGTGTCATTTTATACTTCCTTTTACTCCCTTCCCTCCAGGTCCAATCAAGACTGTACCCAATCGCTTACAGTAACTACCTGTTTCTGATGATCTTCTAATGTTCCAAAAGGAGGTGAGAGATATAGTTTTCAGTGGGTACCATTTCAGTTAATAAATAAGACACAAAGGAAGAAAAAGAAAATAGGAAATAGATCTACCTCAAGACCCAACTATACCACTCCTGGGCATATACCCAAAAGATACCATAAGGACACTTGTTCAACTATGCTCATAGCAGCTTTATTCATAATAGTCAGAAATTGGACACAACTCAGATGTCCCTCAACGAAAGAATAGATACAGGAAATGTGGTGCTGAGAGACCAAAAGATTAAAAATCAGGAGCTATTAATATTTAAGGCCTGAACTAGGTGGGTGGAGAGAGTTCCAGCAATGCCCTGAGGGGAAGGACTGCCTTACTGCATTCTTTCCCCACTCACTAGAGATACAGTTGCTGGGAAACTGGCCAATCCCCCTAGGGAGGGACACCAGATCATTAATGGTTTGGAGGACCTTCTTACAGCCAATCAATTCAAAATGCAGCATTTTGCCCAATAGATGCTTGCCCGGCAGGAATCGCGCCTGCTTTGGGCATCCTGGAAGGGACCAGAATCTTTAAATCACCCAACTAACCTGGGCATGAGGCTCTCTTCTCTCACCATTTTGGCTGTGGGGGGTATGAGCCCAAGCTGCAGCTTGTAATTTGTAATAAAAAGATCCTCATGTGGTTTGCAATGGACACGGCTCCTGGAGGTGGTCTTTTGGGGTATCACGATTCGGGCACAACAGTACATTTACACAACAGAATATTACTCAGCAATTAAAAACAAGGAAATCATGAAAATTGCAGGCAAATGGTGGCAACTAGAAAACATCATCCTGAGTGAGGCAACCAGATCCAGAAAGACACACAGGGTACATACTCACTTACAAGTGGATATTAGCCATAAAGAACAGAATAACCATGCTACAATCCACAGAATCAAAGAAGCCAAGAAGGGCCCAAGGAAGGATGCTTGAATCTCATTCAGAAGGGAAAATAATAAAACATCTCAAGTAGATGGAAAGAGGGAACTGGGTGGAAGAAGGGGTGGAGGGGGTATCTGGGGTGAAGATCACCTGGGGGAGGGTGGGGAGGAAGGACCAGGAGAAAGCAGCTTCATCACTGTGACATCACATTGAAGCTGAAATCCAAGCACAATGATTGTGATTGTGGACTCACCAGAAGCAAATTAGGACACTTCAGCTGTAAAGCTGTTATGATGACCAGAAGGTGACTAGTAAAATGTGCTCAACAATTTTAGTGGTTAAAAAGAATGAAAATGCATTTGTAACATATTCTAAATATGTTAGATAATAGGAGTCAATTTTTAAAGAATTTAGAAGTGCGAAAACAATCTCTAAAACACGAGACACATTTTGAGAAAAAAATTCCATTCCAGCAGTGTTTTTGGGTTTTTTTTTTTGTTTTTTGTTTTTTTGCAACATTTTGATCAAAAATAATATTACTAATGTACAACCTCAGTAAGAGATAAATATGCTGGGTGGCTTTTATTAAATCTTCTGATGTCAGGTTCACTGAGGTTAATCTTTCTTTTCGACATCATGCTCATACCATCTGGCACCTCAGTAGAGTATGCAAAAGAATCAATGATACTCTCCAGTGAGGCTCTAACTGCAAATGCTCTAGACACATTTCAGACAATTTTTAAATCCGAAACTTCAGTATGATTCTTAGTTCCGTCTTTTATTCACTTTAGAACAGGGTCTCATTATATACCCCAAGGTGGTCTTACCTCCCACCTGCTGATATCTTAGGTATGCACCAACACGCCTTACTCCTAAGTTTTCTTCTTTATTTTCTTTTATGCTCTTAAGTACTGAACTGTCTCTCTTGCCCAAGTTATGATATATAAAGTAAGAAATACATACATACGCATATATATATATATATATATATATATATATATATATATGCACACTCATCATAGAAACCTCTGAAATCAAGATGAAGGAATTAAAATCAACCCTACCACCAGAACTAGATACCATTCTGAGTCCATACGCACAGAAACGTGAAATTACCTAAAAGAATTCTCAGATCCTTCAGAATGTGGCCCTTAAACCTTGAAATGTCTAAGCTTAGCTCAATTTTCATGCTCTCAGTAATTCCACTATGGGAAAGAGAAGAACATAAAAGATTCAAGAGCCCCTAAAATGAAATATTGAAAGTTTACTGGAAAAAGAAAATGAACAGGCAAACTTCTATCCTTGTATGCGAGACTGAGTCAATCTGAAAAGATTCAGGGTAAACAAGGGAAAAGTTCAGCCTCTCTTCCTGTTCTCACACCTTGGTACCTCTGAACAAAGGAGGCTGGTATCTGCTTGCTATCTTCCAAAAGCCTCAGCCTTTTGTCTTCTGTTACTTTAATAAGTCCCCCGCTGACCTCACTGAACCTCTACCACCGAAGCTTTTAGACAGACTAACAGCTGTCTGCTCAAAGGCATGCCTGTAGGCTCCTCTGCAGCGTGGAGGGTCAGGGCACACACTTGGGTCAATGGCGATCCCAGGAGCTCTGCACAGCGACCCCCCACTTTGTGTAAAACTGACTTCTTACATCTTGTTTACTCCCTGCTAAGCTGTGGGCAACAATGCTATTCAACGCCACAGGGCTCACAAAAGGGGAAGCCACCGCGACGAGGGCTTCAGAGCAGGGCTGGTGGGAAAGGGCTGGCTGGAAGTGTGTACACCGCAGGAAAGAGCAGACTACAGCACACCAGTGCCCAACACTGTCAACAGGAGCAGGTAAGTGTCAGTCAACCCAAAAGAAACCTTATCTTAAAAATGAAAAACAGCGGATTATTCTAGATTAAAACAGTAAAGAAGCATGACCAAATACAACATGTAAGAGTTAATTAGATCTTTTATAAAAAAAAAAAAAAAAAAAAAAAATGGGCAGGAGCCACTGAGGAAGCGCAAAGGTATTCCTTTTTCAAAAATATTTACTTTTACTTTATGTATATGAGTATCTGTCTGCATGTAGGTATGTGCACACATGCATCAAATACAGTCTTAAATAAAAATTAAACTTCCCTTGATGTAACAATGGTGTTAAAATTCCATGGCACTGGATTGCTATTTTTAAAACATGAATGTATAAGCACTCAGGATGAAATATGAAAAACTTCCAAATAATTCACACAAAAAAGGTTTGTGTGTATATGTACTTTCATATAGATGTATGTATACACACATACACACGAGACAGAAACCAAATGAAGCAAAAATTTAGTATTTGCTCAATGTAGAGGAGGCCACATAGATGGTCATCCTAGTTTTTTTTTTTTTAAATAGAAACCTAGAGGGAAATACACAAAATATTAAATTTCAGAAAAAAATAACTGATGATAATAAAATCAAAATAACTAACTCTTGCCTATCCACTGCAGAAAGACAAGGTGAGGAGAATAAATTCCAAGGAGGAATTTTAAAAAAGGCTTTCCCAAGCATCACTACTGACAAAATATTGGTACAGCAACAATAATGTAAATGGTCTCTCTCACCAGACTCTGCCGGGCTTACACTCCAGTGGACTAAATAAAGCCAGGGGCACAAGTGGCCCCGCCTCCTCCTAGTAGGTCACAGAAGCAATCTACTTTTTTTTTTCCTTTGGCTGTAAAAAATTTCCGGTCTATTTCTCAGAGCACAGATTCAGAGCTTATTGTTCACTGCAAACTCACTCTAGAAAATCAAGCCATTCAGCGCTGCAGTCAAGGACTAGCTGCTCCCGGAGCTGATTCAGACGTCTGTAGTTTTCTACAATAAAAGGAGGGTGAAAGCGGCTCACAGCTTTTGTGCTACAAGAGGGAGGGGAAAAGACAAAAATCAAGGTTAAAAGAATCAATGCTGCCATCGTTTCAGAAAATTAAAGCAGTTATTATTCACTGATTAACCTTGAACATAAACAGAAAGTATTCTTTAATTATGGTCCCGAATTTGACTCTTAAGCAATATGACTCTGTTCAGGAAGCTTTTAAAATGTTCTTAAAATTACATCCATATGACAAAGTCAGAGTTGAAACTTACTTCACTGGTAAAGGTTTTCTTTTTCTTTCTATTATGTGGACATATTGGTGAAGGTTGTATAGCTCTTGAGATTTTATACTTTTATGTTTGGCATAATCCAGTGCAAAAAGAAAAATAATACATCACAAAGAAGGTCAGGGCATGAATCCAAAATGAAAAAAGACAGTTCTTCAGGCCCAGTGGCCTTGGATGGGAAGAAGTCCATGAGCTCCTCTAGGCTTGAGCATACACCACCTTCTCCATCAAGAAGGAATAGACAGTATATGGGAGCTAGTGTCCCCAGTGGGAGATGTTAGGCCAAGGCCTTGACCAGGCCATGTACCAGTGTCAATGACTTGAACAAATGGAACAGAGTTTGTATGGACCCCAGTACAGCAAAGACTGTTAAGAGCGGCCCCTCACAGGCACACTGAGGACTATTTAGCAGAGTACCTAGTTATGAAGACACAAGGGCTGGACGCTGCTTCTGCCGACAGCTAACCACAGGAAATAGGCTTTAAAAAAGCTCTTCAAGGCCATGTGCACCCCAGTCTCTGCTCCCCAACTCCTATCACAGTGCCACAGTTATCTTCAACCCGGCTGCTGGAGATGGTTTAATGATACTCGAACCCACCCTGATATCAAGCAGCCAATCAAGAGACTGAATGGTAACAAGCCCTCACCAAAAGGCTTTATTCATTCATTGCAATTCTCTTACTGCAAGTTCAGAAGATACAAGCATCAACTTCCACCTTATTTGTTGCTCTTCAATCACATGAGCTAGAGTCCTGGCAAGTGCTTTACCACGGCTTTTCCTTCTAGAGTAGCTTAGTGAGACATCTCAGCTATAGTTCTACACAGCAATATGGGAATTAGCGATGTCTCTTCATAAAGCACGTTTTGACTCATTACCTGTCACACAGGACAAAAGTCAATACAGGGAAGGATGCTCCAAGGATAAAAACCATCCCCCAAGTCAACACTGCTCACATCTACAGCTTCAGTGGCGTAAGGGAAAAACAAGGTATGTGAGTTCAAGAAACCCATGTTTATGTCTAAAGTAGCTATTGCCATGGCAATGGATAATAATTACATTATTTAATTAATATAAACTAATAACACATTATGTCACCATGTCAAAATTTCCCTTCATCTTTAACATAAGAATTTCTTCATTTCACCATAAGTCATGCCTCCCTAATATTATCTTGGACAAACTTTAGTATTTTGTATAAACATAGGAAGAAGAGCAGTAACAAATATTCCAGCCAGCACACTATCAAAAGTGCACACTTCTCCTGAATGAGTCCCCTCTAAGGGACTGATGCTATCCAAGGACAAAATGTTCTCTAATATTGTTATCATTTATATTAATCAGTTCAACAGATAAGTTACAAAAAGAAGTAACCACTATAACTATGTGCCAAGGAAAACACTGAGGATAAAGAAACACGAAGCTCAGTGAAGTAGAAAATGAAATTTCAGCTTCTTAAAAGAAATGTCAGGTGAAGCATTCATCAAAAAACTCAAACAACCATTTTCATCTTCCAGTTGGAGGTTCTTAAAATTCTCCCTGTGTGCTCACTGCCATGGGGCAAAAGAGTAATTGACAAAGGGGGAAAATGTACTAAAATATGTTCTGCATAGCTTAAATAGCAAAATTTGATTTTGATATCTAATTTATGGAAAAACTGTTCATGAAACAGTGGCGATACGATAAATTTTCAAAAGACCAAAAAGTTTTGCTGAAGCCTTTGAAGAAAGTAAAATTAAGAAAAAAATAATGCAATTTTAATCTTAATATATAAATAAATAAGAAAACAAATGTTAAAAATATGTGCTTCAAAATTTTTTAAATGAATATAAAAAACAGCTTAATAAAATCATCTCATTGATTCAAAGTTCATACGAAAATTAAAGGAGCAAAAGCGCTCTTGCTTCAATGACGTGGCTGGTACTGGTCTACCAGCACAGACTCACGTGCCCCAAATCATGCTGGAGTGACAAAAGGCCTCAAACTTACCTTCCAACCTTCACCCAATCAGCAGGGATGCAAGATACAGCCGAGTTCTTCATCTCAATCATAAACTAAAGGAAATGCAAGTACACAGTGAGCTATTAAAATAGGCAGCCAATCACATGTCATAAGCCTTCTTGGAATCTGTGGTGTGACACATCATTAAACATTAAAAATAAACCCAGTGTTGTTCTTGAGGGAATTTTGGTGTTCTCTAATAATCTTTCATTCATTACTATCCATGCATCTTAATTCTGTTACTCAGTCAGATTAAGTTTACAGTGGTGTGTGTGTGTGTTGAGAGAGAGAGAGAGAGAGAGAGAGAGCTTGAGTGTGCCCAGTCACACAACTGTGGAGGCAGAGGAGGACAGGCTGGATGTTCTGCCCTGTCACTCTCTGTCCTACTTCCCAGGTCTCTCAGGGACCCCGGGACCCTTTGTTTCAGCGGGCCTGGCAGCAAGCCTGTGTATCCTGCAGTCTCCTGCCCTCATCCTTCTTCGGAGCTGAAGGCACAGGTACACGTAAAGGCAGCCATACTTTTGCTTTTTGCACAGGTGCTGGGGATCACAGCCTCATGCTTGTGCAGCACAGGCTCTTACACACTGAGTCATTTCCTAGCTCTACATACATAAGACGTAGAGCGTTCAATTACTCTCTTCTACTTGTTTGAGATACATGGTGCCCCAACCTACACAGAAAAGGGTTTTTGGAACAGTTTTCATAAGAAGCCTACAAATATCATGAGAAAGACAGCTTTGACTTCTCTAACACAAAGACATTTCTTCCCTTACAAGAACATACATTTTCCTTTATAAGAATTCTACCTTTAAAAAAAAAAAAATCACTCATTTTACTGATAAAATTTGTTCTTTGACAATTTCACACACGTATTTGGTGCATGTTTACTCCACGCTGCTTTCTCTCTCTCACCCTTCGTTAGTCCTCCTTACAGGCCCTTCTCATATTCCTACCTTTTGTTTTGTGACCAATGGTTCTAGCCAAGCCCATCTGTTTGGACACATGTCTGGAACTACCCTTTGTACCATAATGGGCTTGCTAGTGGTCCCTCTCCCGGAAGCCATCAACTGCCAACTGTTGGGTAAGGAGCCTTGGGGCCTCGTGCGCCCCACTTCCATCCACAATGGAAGCCCAGGTCACAGCACTGCAGCCCGTCTTATCTGTAGGCTCTTGCGTTCTTTCCACTCTCTCTCGCACAATATTCCCTGAGCTGATAGTAGGACTACCTCCATACCCCCAACTCTGCTCCCTCCGTGAGTGAGTCTATCTGACATGAACCGGAAGTAAAGGATGTCAACTTCTCCCACACCCCATCTGTAGCTTGAGTCAGAGATGTGCCCTCTCAAGTGCTCACCTGCATATATGACCATGTACACACGCACATGAATAAATCTGTGTTTTGTTCAGCTACACTGCACACAGTATGATCCAGAACCCCTTTGGTTAATTCTGTGATAGTTTCATAAAGTTTTCATTTTTCTATTTTATGATATGCATATAACTGTGTACTTGTCATGTCTTTGATTTATTTTATGCTAAAAAACACTGTAGTTTATACATTAATGGTTAATACTTACTAATTTCCATACTAAGCAAAAAAATGAAACTAATGATATCCTCATATAAATAAAAAAATTGGTTAATACAGTTAATAATAAATCTGCCACACTCAATTCTATAGTTTAGAATTAACAGTATAGGGCTGGAGGGATGGCTCAATGGTTAAGAGCACTGGCTGCTCTTCTGGAGTACCTGGGTTCAATTCCAGCACCCATATAACAGCTCACAACTGTCTGTAACTCCAGTTCCAGGGGACCTGACACCCTCACACAGACACACATGCAGGGAAAACACCAATGCATTTAAAATAAAAGTAAAAATCATTAAAAAATAAAATGTGTCTTAAAAAAAGAATTAACAGTCTAAAACCTCCCTGTAGTTATACAAATAAACTGGAAAAAAACAAAACTTACTTATTATTGTGAAAAAAATGAAATTACTAACTATACTAAATAATTCTTGGGTTAAGAAATACTCTTGAAAGGCACACTGGTGGCATTTTATGAACTAATTCCACGAGGAACTACATCAAAGGCAAGAATCAAATTTCAAGGCTACAGGAAGAAAAGATCCTAACCCATGGGAGTTGGTAGTGAAGGGACGGTGAACATTGGAAAAGCCATAAAACAAGGTGCACCATGAGAACCGTGCAGCCATCAAAGGCCCACCGTAGGGACGGCCACGGCTGCATCAAGTCAGTGTGCTTACAGCATGAAGAATGGGGGCGAAACACGAGCCAGGGGAGCCCGCCTGGCCTGTTGGGTAAGCACTGGCGGTCTCAGGCCTGTCCGCAGGTTTTAAGCTCTTCAGCATGCCTTCACACTGTGCCCTGCTGCACTGGTCCCAGACAGGAGCTTTTCTTTCCAGGTAGTCCTTCTTCCAAACACCTTAAGCATGCGCAGGCAGGCCCTCTGTTTATGAGTTCTACTGCTAAAGAAATGCCACTGGAAAAAATGATGCACCTTCTAGAAAGCTCTCCAAGTTCTTACAGCAATGCTCTGTTCTGCAGCTCTCAACTCCACCACCCAGACATTAACACAGGAATTCTGCCATGAGTAGTTCTGCTCTCTCACCTACTTCTGTCTTGGTTAAATGTCAGACATTGTTATTCAAACTACATAACAGCTAGGTTTTCTCATAATCCTTCCCACCATTTGGTTGCTTGTTTGTTTTGATTTTAGATACATACAATCCAGGCTCATCTCAAACTCTCTGAACAGCCAAGGATAACACTGAACTTTGACTCTCCTGCCCCTGCCTCCCAGATGCTGGATTTTAGCCATATCATCACAGCCAGGCTGTGTTCCAGCGCCTGCTTCCTGCATCAGCATCACATGCAGCCCATTTCTCCTCTCCCTAACTTCATCTTATTTTCCCTTAATAACTTTAAATGTTTCTTATTTGGAAAACTTAACAGAGAGATAGGCATACAGCAAGCAAAGGCACATAGAAACCACCAATCTGACAGACTCATGGGTGGAAGTAAGGAGTTTTTGTTTGTCTGTTTTTCAAGACAAGAGTTTCTCTGTGTAGCCTTGGCTGTCCTGGACTTTTTGTAGACCAGGCTGGCCTTGAACACACAAAGATCTGCCTGCTCTGCTGGGATTATATGGAAGAAAGAATAGCCAGAGGCCTCTGGGGAAGAACAAGCAGCATGGCTACCTTTCTGGAGCAGAGAAGAGACAGCACACCATCAAGGGCCAGGGCAGGGGGGAGAGTGGGCGCAGAGAAAAATCCTTGGCTTATAAGGAAAAACTGGTAGCTGTAGGGTTGGGGGAGGGGATTCTGTGAACTGGACGAGCCTGGAAGTTTAGGGTTGGGGTAAGGGTAGGGGTGGGGTGGGGTGGGGGACTATGCACCATAGGTACATGTCAGTAAGGGAAATGGCTATTCTTGACAGACAGAGACACTTCACAGGTTCCTCTGGAATGATGAAAGAGAACTTTTATCTGTTTGCAGGAAGTCCTATAGTCCAACTTGAGCTGAGCCAAGATTGTCATTATAGACCATGTCAGTGGGCCTGCTTTTTTGGGATGTTTGAGGTTTTTCCCTTTGGATATAACACACAAAAAATATTTGTCTGGATAGAATATACATTGTGAATGAACAATTTTTTTTCTCAAGATTATTCTTCTTTTCCTTTAATAATAGTATCATTATCAATGCTGCCTCAAATCTAATTATCACCCCATATCCATATTTGGTTAAGGTTAAGAGCTCATTGCTGTCATAAAATATGACCATCACAGTGGTAAGCTATGTAAAGTTATATAATACTCTTCATTCATGACTTCCTTGCAAACCAGTACTTAAGGAGGAAATACATAATAAGACTTAGCATGCTAATGAATATTTAAAACCCAGGAGCTAAGATAAAAAGAATGTTGTCAAAACATTAGCTTGACAGCCTGGCCCATTTATCTGTCCAAGCTTAGCAAGATTCATATTCTGTGTGGCCTATGTCAACAGGCTTTTAAATGTTATTACAAAGGCCATGTAGACAGGGATATGTAGAGACAGAGCATGGGGGTATAAAATCACATGAAAGAGGAGTTTCCTCCCTACCTCACGAATAATACTGGGAAGTAATGATCTGATGACAAGGTATGCTCATGAATTTCATGTACATGCTCCTCCCAATAGTCTCACAGTGCAGGGGCTCTTCATGGTCATGTGCCACGGAAGTGAGCAAACTGGCGTTGACACTCAGCTTCCCACCATGACACCTGACCCCATTTCCCTACCACATACAGTCAGTAACTGCATCAAAAGAACTGCGACTTGAATCTCACCAGTGAACAACAACAGTGGCAGGTAGGTTACAAGTAATCTGCCAAAGTCACAAGCACATGGTAGAAACAAGATACAATTAAACAGTCAACATCTGGGGGCTGGAGAGGTGGCTCAGCAGTTCAGGGCACTGACTACTCTTCCAGAGGACCTGGGTTCAAATCCCAGCACCCACATGACAGCTCACAACTGTGTGTAACTCCAAGATCTGACATTCTATCCACATAGATATGTAGGCAGAATATCAATGCACATAAAATAAAGGTATATAAAATTTAAAAAAACAACAAAAATAGTCAACATCTGTGCAAATTCTCAAGAATATTTTGTTCTGTTGTGCAGAGCTCGGTTCTTTGAAATGTCTGCTCAGTGCAACATCCTCAAACCTTTACCTAGAAGGCAGATAGGCTAACCTAGGTCAGCGGGTCATCTGCTCCCTGTGCCCAGTCTTGAGCATTGTGGTAAGCACACCACTGCTCACTCTAATTGCTTGTATCAAACAGTTATGTATTGTCAAAGCATTCGCTAAAATACAGAGAGTAAAGGATTAAGACATATGATTGGAAAATGTAGGCACACTGTTCTCACCAAAGAGGTGACCAGAGTAAGTGCTTTATGAAGTTCAAGTTTCTATTGTGCCACAGACCCAGCCAGAGGCATGCACTCTCCTGCCTACAAGTGCGAAGAGGTGGCCTCAAGTCGGTACGGCGGGAGTTTATAACGGCAGAAACTGCAAGGTGGGCACTTTCCACTGCCACAGGTGCGGCAGCTGTTGGCACAGAGAAGAGAATATGAACTTTTTACAAGAATGGGGCATCGCTTTGTCCCCATGGCTTCGCTGTTTGATGAGAGAAGGAGCAGGAAGCCCTGCAGTTACAGCAGCAGAACAATGGCAGGCAAGTTGTGAGACGTGGGAAGTGGAGGTCAGGGATTAGCAAATATGGGCTCCTTGTAACAAAGCTTCCCCCCAAGGATAAAAAAAAAAAAAAAAAAAAAAAACTATTTTTAAATTTTAAATAAAATGTTCATCTGGTAGAAATTATCATTTTCACAAGACAAAATTTCTGAAATTCCTCTAATTAGAATTTTCACAGCAAATACAAATATTAAAAGACTTAGTAGTAGGAGAGTGCCTCAAAATGCAGAAGACTGAAAGCTCCAAATACATTTTTAAAGCATTTCTCTCTTTAATGGTTCTCATTCAGATATTAATACCAACCTCAAAAACAAGAATACATCCTAAAACCCATTCCAAACACTGTAATCTATGCACTACTCACTAAGTATACATTTCCACCCTTGTTTAACAAAACTTTGGGAAGAAGTGCTGCCGGTTAACCACTCTGCAATCCACAGTGTTCGTGGTCTTCTTGGCACCATTTCATCTGTAAGGCCAGCCTCTCATCTGGGCCCTAGGCTCCGTTCATAATAACTAAGATCTTCTGTAACATAGCTTCAGCATGCAACAAAGCCCAGGTAGCATCAAGTGGCTTGAATTTATTGAAACGTTAATAAAGCACTACCATGATTTCTTATTAAAATGGATTATTATTGCACATTTCCATGGAAAAAGACAGAAGGGTTTTAATAATGACGTTTACAACTGTCAGGCCCAAAGCCTTACTTTGTCCGCAATGACCATGTTGGTGACGTTGTCCTAAACAGAAAGACTCTGCCTCTGCCCAGGTAAACAGAAGGACTGTTATAAGGTAAATAAGCCTAAAGGCTTCTGTTCACTAGAAAACCAGATTTCCCAGGGTGCTCTCTGCTCACCAGGAACCAGCCTTGATCCTCCAGGGATCTTCCTTAACATTCCTTACCATTTGGTGGTCCCCCAAAGGTCAACCACCTCAGCAAGGGAACATAGACCCGGATCAACCTGGACCATGCGTATAAGCTCAGATCCCCTCCCTGCTGACTGTCATATGAAATCTGCTTGCTTTTCCACCACTTCGTTCTTTTCTCTGCCCTGAGAAATGACCTTGGCAGTTTCAATGGCAGTAAATCTTTCGTTCTGCCCGTGGAGCAGTCTAGGTCGGTAGTTTCTCTGTAGCATTGTTTATAACAACCTACCCATAGATCTTACATTATAAAATAGCTTTTCTACTCCAGACAAACTGATATAAAGTCAAAGCATGTTTGACATTACCTCTTGTCCCGATACAGTCACATATTGTAAAGAAGGAAGTTTTAATATTTTTCGTAATTCTTGTAAATGCATTTGGATGCTGTGAATGACTTCTTGAATTTCATTTTTCCTCTTTTCTATTAAGGGGAAGTCAGAGAGGTCTTTGAATAATTCAGTTTTATCACCGACTCTAAAATATAAAAAATGCAGATACATATATTGAAGCATATTAATCAGACCACTTATCAATTTTGTAGCAAGATGAAATACCAACAGACTGGAACTCAGGAAAATGTGATTCTGACTCCAGCTTTGCCTCTGAATATTTATTGGAACATTCTTTAATTTCTGAGGATTGACATTTCTTAACATTCCTTAACTTCTGAGGATTGGACTTTATTCACAATTCGTATAGTGAAAACAAGAAATAAAACTTTCGTTTCATTTGCCTAGTCAGAAAATAACAGCAACTGCAAGTTCAGCTCCCTGCGAGATACACCATAAACTACACCCTTAGAAAGACAACTGCAGATTCTAAACATATGAAAAATCACCCCTGGGTATCTAAACACTGAGGACAAGGGCCACTTGCTACTTGCTTTTGAGTTAATGAACTACCACTAACTCCCTTTAGGAGAACTTTATCCTTTTATCATCTGATACCCGAGGAAGCACTTCGTCTGCCGCAGACTGAACTACCTGAGTTTAAACAATTATAAATGCTTCTAATTACAACATACTTAAGCACTTTATACAACAATGGCAAACTCACTGGCTGATGGTCGCTGGTGGGAGAAGTGGAGGTCTGCACTTACCTGGCAGCTTGTTCATTCAGAATCTTAAAGTAGTGTTCCACGGGATTAAGGAGCTCAGGAATTTCTAAGATGAGTGCTCGGAGTAAGTCTGAGTGTACGTGGGAATTAACAGCAGGCATTAATGCTTCAAACTCTGACTTCAGGTGACACAGGCTTTTGACAATCAGGTAGAACTCTTGGGTAGAGCACTAGAAACAGAAATATTATTTAATCTGAACAGCATGAAGAACTAGATAAAATGGCTCATATCTGTGATCACAATAGTCAGGAGGCTGGCATGAGAGGGTCTCTGAAGTTCAAGGTCAGTGTGAGCTAAGGAGCGCACTGTAAACCAGCGTACAGTAAAGAAACCACTCTGTGATCTGGGGGAAATTTTTATTGTAGATAAGACACAGAAAACACCAAGAAGCATCTGAAAGAGCCCAGATCAGAGAGAGAAACGCAGCCTCCTTTCCTGCATTCGACCTTAATTGGGCTGTTTTCATTGGCTCACTGAGGACAGGTGGCCAGACATAACTATGGGGCACAGACTGCTGTACAGCCTACGGAGAGAAGCAGATGAGGAGAGCTGCTCCAGTGCAGGAGTCTGGTAATTGGAATTCTGCCTCCTGGCCTCGGCAGATGCAGGTCTTATCCATTGTTCCATTTCTCAGAGACTGTCCTTGGTGGTCTCTGCAGGCTGGGTGCTCTGAGCCTGAGAAGTAGATAGCAAGCTCCCTGCAACCTTGGGAACCAGACAGCAGACTTTGTGTGAATTGTGTGACCTTGAGTGAATTCTTGGTTGCCTTGCCAGGTGGCACAGATGTGTTGCTACTGTGAAAAAAATCTGCTTGTGCCCTTTGCTTTATAAGTGTTGTTTGCACGTTCAGTACACTGAGACTTGATCAGGAATCTTGTCTCCATTCTTGGCGTCTCTGTCCCCCAGTTTCCACTCCCTCTTTCAGGTGGACCCTGTCAGACTAGCCCTCGGGACGGGTCAGTTGGCTCCCGAACAGGGACCTTGAAAATGAGGGGCAAAAGTGAGAAATGCTGGTTTTTGGAGCTCCGGATGCCTAAGTAAAATAAGTGCTTCTTGACGACCGCCCATCGCACGGAGGAAGACAAGGTAGGCAGGCAGGACAATCATGGGGCAGCAGTACCAGGGAGTTATTTATGAGGACTTTAAAGTCAATGCTAATAAATGCGAGGAATTGGGAGAAACGCCCTTATCCCCTTTAGTTGGAAATGAAGTTTGTCCCTGGTTCCCAGTTGAAGGTACCGTCAATCTGGAAACTTGGGGGAGGGTAGGGGAAAGATTGCAAAAATATTACGCTAATAATAGTCCTGAGAAGGTACCTATTATAACTTTTTCTCTGTGGACTCTAATTAGAGACATGCTGAATCCTAGGCATGAGAGTGATAAAATGAAAAATCTGATCCCACAAGCTAAAGAGTTGCTTGGAGAAATTAGGGCAGCCAAGCAGGCAGGAAAAAAAAGTACTTCTAAGCTTATTTCAAATGTTCATAAAGGAGCTCAAACAGATTTGTGTAATTTCAGAGCAGAAAATAATTTAAGAGCTAGATAGTGAGGATAAAACGGAGGCAGAGGAAGAAACTGCCAAGTCTTATAATTCAGACTGACTCCTGTGCCCTCTGCCCCCGTGGCTTTCCCTGCCACATGTGCAGGAGATACAGGACCACTGCAGGAAAATATTACTGTTCTCCGAGAGAAAGTCCAATTAGAAAGGGAACAAGTTCAGTTATTAAGGGAATTAGAGAAATTAAAATTAAAACAACAACAACAACAATAATAATAATAATAAATAACAATAATAAAATTGGATTGTTTGCACTGGTAAATTTTAAAGTCTTGTTTTGACTTTTAACATTATAAATATGCTTTATGATTTCACGCCTAAAGAGGATGCTTTGTTTTAATATTACAAAAACAGGTTAAAAAAATATATATATATATACATATTTAAATGTTTAAAAAGCAGGTACCACAGTTATTTGTTTTTGTCTCTGTTTTTTGTTTTTGTCTGCCAGCTGTCTGTTTTGGTTTCTGGTTTTTGGTTTGTTCTCGAGGTCTGGGGAAACTTGGAGAGTTTCCAATCTGGTCAAGGGAATATGGAGGGCCATTTCCCAGGGAAGAGGCCCATAACAGCTCTTTTGGAACCAGGAGAGATGGTCGCTGGGACCCTATTTTGTGTGATAAGAGGGCTGCTGGAGCCCGTTCTCCATCTGGAAGCTGTGGAGAGGGCCATGGGGGCTCTGCTCCTTCTGGTATCTGTATAAGTGGAGAGGACCACCTATAAGGGGGTCCACTCCTTCTGGAATCTGTGGGACTTGTGTCCGGTAGGGGCTGGTCAAGTCCTGGTATTTGAGTATTCTGGTTACTCCAAGGTGACAATGTTGGATTTCTATGTTCCTTAGCTATGTCTCTATGTGTGTATGTGTTTATTTTTGGACAAACTGATGATATTTTAAAATCTGACTGACCATATTAATATTTTTGGACATGAGACAGTTTGACTCAACACCTCTGAGTTTGGTCCTGGACCATCAGAGTTAAATTCTATAAAACATTTTAAAATTTATCAGGTATTTTAAAATAAAAACCCTTGGACAGTCTAACAAAAACTTAAAACAGTTTCTCAAACTTTTAAGGGAGGTCAAAAGACCTTGGTATTTATTTTATTAATTTTAGAAAGTAAAACCAAGTCATGCTGTTTGAGCCAATTAAACAAAAACTGCAGTTATTATAATATATCATGTAAAAAAACTATAAGATACGTTGTTCTTCATTTAAAAAGGCTGGAGATTTTTCAATGGAAAATGTTTGCTTATGCACTTTTACAGGAGAAAAAGACAACAGTTCCATTTTAGCCCAGGGTTATGCAGGGTTATATTCAGATCATTGTTAACCATTATATAAAATATATGCCTGGCTGCCAGTACCTAAATAAATGATTTAATGCTGTTTCTTTCTGGCCTATAGATTTGGTATGGCCAGAATAGTCCATTTTTGCTGAGGGCTGCAGGCTAAGTTTAGTTCTCTGTTTAATGCTAAATAAAACTTTTGTCCTTCAATTTTTTGCTGTTAAGTTTTAATACAATATGAAAGGATTAATAAGATTTGCTAGCCTCTTTACAAATTATGTTTAATTAAAAATTTTGCTTTGATTTTAGTCTAAAAAGAGCATAATTAAAGTTATGCTAAAGAATATAGTTGAGTACAAGATTGAGTTTTACCTAGTCCCTTTGTTTAGGTTATTTTTTTTTTTAAGGTTAAATCTAAAATGGGTAACTATAAAGTTTGCCTATATAAATCTACCTAAAATTTGGTTCTAAAACATAAATTTAAAAAATATGCCAAAATTAGAAATTATAATATCCTGTTTTATTTGAAAATCTAAATGAAATGGACAATTTTCTTGATCGATTCCACTTACCAAAGCTAAATCAGGACCAGGTAAATCAATTAAATAGTCCTATATCCCCCAAGGAAATAGAAGAAGTCATCGAAAGTCTCCCATCCAAGAAAAGCACAGGACCTGATGGTTTCGGTGCAGAATTCTACCAGACATTCAAAAAAGAGCTAACTCCAGTTCTCTTCAAACTATTCCACAAAATAGAAACAGAAGGAACATTACCAAACTCATTCTGTGAAGCCACAGTCACCTTGGTACCTAAACCTCACAAAGACCCAACAAAAAAAGATAACTTCAGGCCAATCTCCCTTATGAACATTGATGCAAAAATACTCAACAAAATACTCGCAAAACGAATACAAGAACACATCAAAGATATCATCCACCATGACCAAGTTGGCTTCATCCCAGGTATGGCAGGGGTGGTTCAGTATATGGAAAACCATCAATGTGATCCACCATATTAACAAACTAAAAGAAAAAAAAACCTCCCTAGATGCTGAAAAGCATTTGACAAAATCCAACATCCATTCATGTTTAAAGTATTGGAGAGATCAGGGATACAAGGCACATATCTAAACATAGTAAAGGCGATATACAGCAAGCCTATAGCCAACATCTAACTGAACGGAGAGAAACTTAAAGCAATCCCACTGAAATCAGGGACAAGACAAGGATGCCCACTCTCTCCATATCTCTTCAACATAGTTCTGGAATTCCTTGCTAGAGCAATAAGACAGTTGAAGGGGATCAAGGGGATACAAATTGGAAAGGAAGAAGTCAAATTATCACTATTTGCAGATGATATGATAGCATACCTGAGTGACCCCAAAAACTCTACCAGGGAACTCCTACAGCTGATAAACACCTTCAGCAAAGTGGCCGGATACAAAATTAACTCAAAAAAATCAGTAGCCCTCCTGTATACAAAAGACAAAAGGGCTGAGAAAGAAATTAGGGAAACAACACCCTTCACAATAGCCACAAATGACATAAGGTACCTCGGAGTAACCCTAACCAAGGAAGTCAAAGAACTGTATGAAAAAAAATTTCAAGTCTCTGAAGAAAGAATTAGAAGAAGATACCAGAAGATGGAAAGATCTCCCATGCTCATGGCTTGGCAGGATTAACATAGTAAAAATGGCCATCTTACCAAAAGCAATCCAGAGATTCAATGCAATTCCCATCAAATTACCAACACAATTCTTTACAGACCTGGAAAGAAAAATTCTCAACTTCATATGGAATAATAAGAAACCCAGAATTGCTAAAACAATCCTCTACAATAAAAGTTCTTCTGGAGGTATCTCCATCCCTGATCATAAGTTGTACTATAGAGCAACAGTTTTAAAATCTGCATGGTACTGGCATAGAAACAGAATGATGGATCAATGGAACCGAACAGAGGACCCAGAAATAAATCCACACACTTATGGACACCTGATCTTTGACAAAGACGCCAAAACCATAATGGAAAAAAGATAGCATCTTCAACAAATGGTGCTGATCCAACTGGATGTCTACATGTCGAAAAATGAAAATAGATTCATACTTATCACCCTGCACAAAACTGAAGTCCAAGTGGATCAAAGACCTCAACATAAAACCAGACACATTAAATCGGCTAGAAAAAAAAGTGGGGAATACCCTAGAACTCATTGGTACAGGAGAAAACTTCCTGAACAGAACACCAACAGCACAGGCTCTAAGAGCAACAATCAATAAATGGGACCTCATGAAACTGAAAAGCTTCTGTAAAGCAAAGGACACCGTCATCAAAACAAAGAGACTGCCTACAGATTGGGAAAGAATCTTCACCAACCCTTTATCTGACAGAGGACTCATATCCAGTGTATATAAAGAACTAAAGAGGATGAAAAGCAGCAAACCAAGTAATCCACTTAAAAAATGGGGAACAGAGCTAAACAGAGAATTCTCAATAGAGGAATATCGAATGGCAGAGAAGCACTTAAAGAAATGCTCAACTTCATTAGCCATTAGGGAAATGCAAATCAAAACAACCCTGAGATTTCACCTTACACCCATGAAAATGGCCAAGATCAAAAACTCAAGTGACAACACATGCTGGAGAGGTTGTGGAGAAAGGGGAACCCTCCTCCACTGCTGGTGGGAATGTAAACTTATACAACCACTCTGGAAATCAATCTGGTGCTTTCTCAGACAAATAGGAATAGCACTTCCCCAAGATCCAGTCATACCACTCCTGGGCATATATCCAAAAGAGGCTCAAGTACACAAAAAGGACATTTGCTCAACCATGTTTGTAGCAGCTTTATTTGTAATAGCCAGAAGCTGGAAACAACCAGATGCCCCTCAACTGAAGAATGGATGCAGAAATCGTGGTACATCTATACAATGGAATATTACTCAGCAATGAAAAATAAAGAAATCATGAAATTTGCAGGTAAATGGTAGGACCTGGAAAGGATCATCCTGAGTGAGTTGTCTCAGAAGCAAAAAGACACACATGGTATATACTCACTCATATAGACATACAACATAGGACAAACCCACTAAAATCTGTGCATCTAAAGAAACTAAGCAAGAGAGAGGACCCTAACTAAAACGCTCAATCCACATCCTGAAAGGCAAAGAGGATGGACATCAGAAGAAGAAGAAAACAGGAAACAACCTAGGAACCTGCTACAGAGGGCTTCTGAAAGCCAGAAGAAGAAAACAGGAAACAAACTAGGAACCTACCACAGAGGGCCTCTGAAAGCCTCTGCCCTACAGACTATCAAAGCAGATGCTGAGCCTGATGGCCAACAGAGTGAATGGAATTTTATGTAAGAAGTGAGAAATAGTAAGAGCTGGAGAGGACAGGGTCTCCATAAGGAGAGCAACAGAACAAGAAAATTTGAACACAGGGAACTTCCCAGAGACTCATACTCCAACCAAGGACTATTCATGGAGATAACCTAGAACCCCTGCACAGATGTAGCCAATGGCAGTTCAGTGTCCAAGTGGGTTACATAGTAATGGGAAGAGGGACTGCCTCTGACATAATTTGATTGGCCTGCTCTTTGAGCACCTTCCCCTGAGGGGAGAGCAGCCTTACCAGGCTACAGAAGATGACAATGCAGCCACTTCTGATGAGAACTGATAGACTAAGATCAGAAAGGAGAGGAGAACCTCCCCTATCAGTGGACTTGGGGAGGGGCATGCATGAAGAAAGGGGAGGGAGGGTGGGATGGGGAGGGGAGAAGGGAGGGGCTTATGGGGGGATACAAAATGAATAAAGTGTAATTAATAAAAAATTTTTAAAAAGTAAAAAAAAAAAAAAAAAAACAAGCAAATAAATAAACAAACTTTCCTAAGGGGGGAAAAAAATCAATGGCATGGACCCGACCCTGTACTCATATGGGGACAGGGAGCTGTCTGTGTTTTTTCACAGGAAAATGATGCAGCTCGATGGCTACCAGAATGCCTGGTGTGACAAATGGATGAGGAGTTTTCTCCTGACAATGATAATGATGTCAATGAAGACCCCTCCAGTCAAGATGACTGCTTATTGGACGTACGTTCCTGATCCACCTTTACTACATCCAGCTTCCTGGGATGATCCTGAAGTCCTTGTTTATGTCAACAACACTTGGCTGCTGGGTTTTCCTGCTTTTGAAGGAATGCAAGTAAAACAGACTCTTAACTTTTCAGGAATGGGAAAAGGTCATCCTCTTTGCTTTACCAGAGAGAGTATTTATCAGGACTGCTTACCAGCCTCCCCTGTCCTGGTCATAGGTCGGAATGCCGACTACTCTAAAGTTGGGGTGGCAGTTCAAGCCTCCCTTTGCAACCAGGCAAAGTGGAACATTGGAGAGATATTGTTGTCCCTTCCTATGGGAGTTAAGAATGACAGTCCTACATCTCCAGTGAGTTACCCACCCTGTGAGAAAGGGGATCAACGCACTTGTCCTCGACCAATGGTTCCTTGGACAAGATGCATCAGAGAAACACTCACTATCTATTCCTCGGACAATGACCCTGCATTTACAGTCGTGGACTGGTCTATCGTTAAGGGTATTAAGAACTTGGCTTCTGATAAAGGCAGTCAAAATTCTTTTGTTTTAGAAAAAGCAGTTAGTACTGTACTTTGGAGGACTTCAAATAAATATTGGCAAACCTATGTATGGAAATCTGCTTTTGTTATGATTCCTGTTAGGGTTTCTTATTCTTGGTATGATGAAACAGAATTTAATTGGACTCAGGTTCAGAATCACCTTGCTGGTATTTGGTCTAGCAAAAACTTCTCGTTGGACATACTAATGATGAAAAATAAGATCCATAACATAGAATCTGCCAAGGAACCTAGATTGGAATTGGCCAATACAGCCTGGGATATATCTACTAGCCTCAGGAGGCACTTTCCATCCTTTGACTCTGTGCTTAAGTGGGGACTGACACTTGCGGGCAGGGTGGATATGGGTTTGTTGGCCTGTGCCTGCCTTCCTTGTGTGTTACAGTTCCTTCTTCAACAACTTCAACACATGCAAGTGCAGTTGCATGAATTTAAATTAAAGATATCTAACAACCCCATTTGATATGGAGGTAAGTCAATGATGAGTAAGCATGAAATTGTGTTTTTTCCAACCTAAGACAGAGGCTCGTGAAAATTGCATCCAAGACCTTGATGACGGGTAAGTAAAAAATGCACATTTCACCAACCTAAGACAGGCTTTCCATAAAACAAAGAAGGGGGAACTGAAGGAGTCTGGTAATTGGAATTCTGCCTCCTGGCCTTGGCAGATGCAGGTCTTATCCATAGTTCCATTTCTCAGAGACTTTCCTTGGCGGTCTCTGCAGGCGGGGTGCTCTGAGCCTGAGGAGTAGATTGCAAGCTCCCTGCTACCTTGGGAACCAGACAGCAGACTTTGTGTGACCTTGAGTGAATTCTTGGTTGCTTTGCCAGGTGGCACAGATGTGTTGCTACTGTGAAAAAAATTTGCTTGTGCCCTTTGCTTTATAAGTGTTGTTTGCACGTTCAGTAAACTGAGACTTGATCAGGAATCTGTATTGCCTTCATTCTTCACATCTCTGTCCCCCAATTTCCACTCCCTCTTTCACGTGGACCCTGTTCAACTAGCCTATGGGACGTGTCACTCCAGGAGATTGGAGAGATGCTCCGCCAAAAAGTGGAGTTTGGATTTTACGGAATGGTTTTAGTTGGGCAGGAGAGTGTATGGAAAATGGATCTCTTGCAGGCAGAAGGGACTACAGGAGTAAGTAATTTACAAGGGTAGGGAGGCTCTGGATGTGGGATGGCAGGAGGCTGCTGTCAAGCTGCTCTGCTTGAGTAAGTGGGCAGCAGGCCTCTGAGAAGTTCAGAATATCCAGTTCCCTTTTTCCCCAAAGGGGTGGGTCCCACACAGGTCATCCATCCTGGTGTCCTAAGCAATTCCATCTTTGGGCAAGCCTAATAGTTTTGACCCCACAACAAACACATATACACAGAAGTTTGATAACAATAAAACAAAGTAAACCTGCAAGGCAGTATTTGTTATTTGTTCAAATGTCAAAGATTTCCTTGTTAATAGCCATGACACTCAACATGTAAAGCAGACACTTTCCTATCTGTAGAAGCATAACCTTTTTGAAGAGCAAACGGTTATGTCCTCAAAGCTATTAATAAGTTTCCTTCCTTCCTTCCTTCCTTCCTTCCTTCCTTCCTTTTCTCCTTCCTTCCTTCCTTCCTTTTTTTCCCCAAGACAGGGTTTCTCTGTGTAGCTTTGGCTGTCACAAACTCGATTTATACTCCAGACTGGCCTCAAACTCACAGAGATCCACCTGCCTCTGCCTCCTAAAGTGCCGGGATTACAGGCATGCACCACTGTGCCTGGCTGGTTGAACTGAATAGGAAAGAAATTTTTATTTTCTTTCTCCTGAGGTGTGGCACAGGTCATTGTGAAGTACTTGCCACAGTCATTATCAGTCTACTTTGCAGAAAGAGAAGTACGGGCCAGGAAGACCAACTTAATAACCAAACAGAAAACAACCAAGTTAAGAATTCCAAGTTACACCTTGGAAGCATAGGGGTACAAGAAGAAATGAATTAAGAAAAAAAGGCTAATAAAAAAATGTGTATTTTGGCTGGGGCAATTAGTCCCCACAGGACTCTGTACTGGAAGGGTCAGCGCCCAAGGCCCAAGGAAGCATGTAGCTTGAGCAGTGCAGCCTGGCCAGAAACCATTCACATGCAATGCTACGCAAACTCCCTTCCTCAAGTTGCTGGAACACCCTTATACTTAAATGTATTACCATATCTAATATGGGTTCCTGTGACCCAATTTTCTCAAATTTGAATGTGAAGTTTTAATATAAAAAGAAATACTTATTTATTCTTCCCACATTAAGCCCACCTGGAATCTTCCATTATTATCACCATGAAAGCACCTCCACGAACATTCTGTAGCCACAGGACCTAGGCTGCCTGCCCGCTTCCGTTTTTGAGCTCCAAAGAACTGGCAAGACCTGTAGGCAGGATGTCACTCCATCATTGGTTCAAACAGCAGAAGCTTGAAATAACGCATCAAGAATTAAAAATCTAAACTAAAGTGGCCATGAACAAAACCTGAGCAACGACTGTTTAAAAAACAAAAACAGCCAAATGTGGTGGGACACACCTTTAGTCTCAGCAGTCTCACCTCTGTGAGTCTGAGGCCAGACTGGCCAACAAAACCAGCCCAGGGCAGCCAAGGCTGCGCAGAGGAACCCTGTCTTGAAAAACCCAAAACAAACAAAAACAAAACGAAACTAATAAATGGCATGCACTGATTGTGCGATCAAGAGCAGCTAAGAAAAATGTGGTCTAAAGCATTCAGACTTTATAGTTTCTTTGTGTTCTCCACTTCTGAGGCCACTCTCGACCCACACTCCAGTGAGACACTAAAGCAGTACACCTAGGAACTCAGCAAGTGAGTCACAAGCTCTTGCAAAAACACAATCAGTAATTCCTAATTAGAAAGCATCCTTACCCTGAACACTGATCCTTCAAATGGCCGCAAATGGAACTGCTAGAGTTTGGAAACTGTAGGAGATGCATAGCCTTAGGAACGGCAAACCTCAAAGTGAAATTTAAAGATAGGCAGTGAGGCGGCCCAAGTCAGCACAGCTTGGGAAGATGTTGCCACCTCCATGTCACAGACACTTTGACCTCAAACAAAATCTACTATCCTCATTTTCTCTGGAGAGAAAAAGAAAAAAGAAAATCCCTGATATCTGTCAGTGAATGCTTTCAAATTGCGAAGGCAAGGTACCTGGAGATCAGCGACTGCTGAAGAGTGACACGGTTGACTGCCAGGCATGTGGCCAAGGACACAAAGTAACACATGGTTTTGTACCTCTCTGCAGTATCAAAGAGCCAAGCACAGAATTTTCCAATATCAACATGGCTTCTATTACTGCCAGCAAAGCGACAACACAGCATACCATCTACAATTGACTCTATTGAGCATAATCAACTCACATACCTTCTTCCTCAGGATTGGCATTGCCAAATCTGGCTTATGTTTTGTTTCTAATTTAAATGAAGCACAAGAAACAATTATGTAAGTCCTCTTAGGTACCACAAATATCCTCAAAGGCAGTACTTATCATTCTGGTAAAATTTCCCAAGAAAGGAAAGTATTAAAAATGAAAATTGGCCACACTAAAATTTGGGCATATAAAAACTGTCCTACTATAAATTAAGTATGTAATAACTTTCCATTTGGCTAAAAAGGAAAGTATAAATAAAGTTTAATTGTGAAGAGTAAACCAGGAAAAAAAAAATTGCAATGGCTGTTGAGAAAAACACGTTAAACATGGTAACATCCAAAAGACATAGCAAATAAAACATAGTCAAGGAGGCTGGATTTAAGCACAAATTCTGCCATATGCTAGTCAGTTATCAGTCCTCTGTGGTAGTTTGAATGTAGATGACCTGCACAGGTTCACAGGAAATGGCACTATTAGGAGGTGTGGCCTTGTTGGAGTAGGTTTGTCATGGGGATGGACCTGGGGGGTTCAGAAGCTCAAGCCAGGCCCAGTGGCACACTTTCTCTTCCTGCTGCCTGCCAATCCAGATGTAAGATTCTCAACTACCTACCTCTGCCTGCCGCCACAGTCCTGCCGTGATGACTACTGACTAACCAATTAAATGCTTTCCTTATGAGATTTGCTGTGGTCATGGTGTCTTCACAGCAACAGAAACCCTAAGATACAGTCTTTCAACAGCACTGTATTATACAACATTATGCAATTGGACCATGACTACGCAGCACGTTATGTATAATTTCCTAGCAGTAAGAAAGTGAAATCACATCCCCTCCTCCCAAGGCTCAGGATCATCGCAGAACAGGAAGCAGAGGGACTGTAAGGGCCAGAAGTAGCAGATGGCTACACTGAAACAACATTTTCTAGATTTAACAGGGCAACTGTACAGATGAACTCATTCAAGGGCTAATGACCCAAAGGCCTAAGGTGAGCTAAGCGACTCTACATAAAGATGTTGACTCACTACTGACATCTGCAGGCTGCCAGCATCCAGGAAGCTAGGGATAAAGAGGAAGGAAATGATGTAGCCCCTAAACTAAGCAAGGCTGATAGTACCTATGGACCTCTGGGAACAGGAAAGTCCCCAACAAGGGGGCCCATAGGACGGTGTGGTCTCATAAACTAAGAAATACTCACCACCACCCAAGAGGAACGTCCATCCTCCTGATAAGATCACACCAACCTCTGCTGGTAACTACAACTTTGAGATTGCAAGAGGACAGACCTATAGATGGAAATTTACACCTCAAGAATTCCCTTTGTCCATAAAGCCCCAGACAGCCTACTACATAAGCACATGCACAGCCCCTGTTCCCTTGAGAGACTGTCACTTCACCCCACATTGTACTTAAAGAGATAATCTGTTCCCATAGGAGGACTGCTTATTCTCTCTTTTTCCACATTGCCTTGATCAATTCCTACCTAACACTCATGGTGTAAGACCTGAGGACACTCAAGCCAGACAAAAATCCCAGCAAAGAGAGGGGAAACAGGCAGGAAGTCCCACCCCTAGCTGAGGAGCTACTGTAGCTGCTGGGGGAGGGAGAGGAGGAGGATCCTTTTCTTTCAGGGTATGAACCTTGATAAGATCAACCATGCTCTAGGGGATTGCCACATGTTCCAGAGTAGATGAACAGCACCTATGGGACTTGATCGGTGTAAACGCATGCATACATACATACATACATATATAATCGGTGAATACAATTAAAATAGTCTTTCTTCCGCCCTCATCTCCAGCAGGGCATTCAGATCTCCTCCCACAGCCCTTTATCACCACTCCATCCCTTTATCTGTGCCTCCAACTCTCTCAGCATTCCCTGAGAAGCCTCCAGCCACTCCAACCATTCCTGTCACACTAAGAGGGAAGCAGGTAGGCCAGCTTCAGATCTTCACCCTTCCCCCTTCTCCATATCCCGTCCTTTACTCTCATCCCAGCCTTGTGGTAGACCACATGCTGAAGCCTACCTTCAGAGAATCCCACCACCAGGGGATCACACGGACCTTCTCCTATAGCCTTCCTCAACAGCAAACTCCTGCAGGCATTCCCTGTAGGAGCCAAGCACACCAGGGGAACAGGTAGGTGAGCTTCAGATCTTCTCTCTCCATCTTCTCCATCTCACAGCACCACAGCAGAGTACCTGATATGGTCTCTCCTTCCTCTCTGCCCCCATTCCCAGGGAACTGAGCAGTTCCTGGTGGCACAACCATCTTGCCTCCTTCTGCTGGACACCACAAGTGGCCCCTTCTACCGCATCTTCATTCTTAAGTGTCAGTTCCCAATACCTAGATCATAGTGCCCACACCAAACAGGCTCTCAAAAGCATTCCTTACAAGCAATCCACAGCTAACACACTCTCCTAAGAATCAGAGAGGGCAACAGAAGCCAAGGAGCTTCTCTGAACCCGATATCAACTAGAATTACAATCATCATGAACATTCCACATCCTAGATGTGTAGATGAAAGAATGAAAACACAGCCAGGACAATCTCTTGCCTAGAGCAACCCTACTACAGCTCAAAACACAAAAAATATTTTCAACAAAATCAGAGAAGAAAATTTTTCTGATCTGAAAGAGGAAGTGCCTAAAGGCACAAGAAGCACATGGAACACCTAATAGACTGGCACAGAAAGTAAAATTTTCTTGGCATATAATAATCAAAACACTAAACATACAGAACAAAGAAAGAATATTTAAAAGTCCATGGAAAAAAGACCAAATAACAAATAAAAGCTGGTGTATTAGAATAACAGCTGACTTCTCAATGGAGACTCTAAAGCCAAAGGGCTTGCGTAGATGTTCTGAAAACCCTAAAATGATATCAGAGATTCCAGCTTAGGCTGCTATACTCAGCAAAACGTTGAATCATAATAGATGGAGAAAAAAAACATTACATTGTAAAAGCAGATTTAAGCAGTATCTATCTACAAATTCAGCCCTACAGAAGGCATAAGAAGGAAAATTTCAACTGATGAGACTAACCACATCCAAGAAAACACAGGGAATGAATAACATAAAACCATCAAATCAAAAATGTTGATGACACAGCACCACAACAAAGTAAAAGGAGTCAACAAACATTGCTCACTGACAACTCTCAACATGAACAGTCTCAATTCTCCCAATAAAAAGATACAAACTAACAGAAAGGACTCAAAAACAGAAAGGCCTCCAATACAGAAAGGATTCAAAAACATCCTTCTGCTACATCCACAGAACACACCTTAGCATCAAGAATATCTATCATCTCAGGGTAAGAAGATGGAAAAAGATTTTTCCCTCTATTTAGATCAAAGATTAAAATTACAGAAAATTAAGGCTTTTCCTTTTCAAAGTTGCAGATCAAAGCGAGTTTCTCATTCTGACATTGGTCTGCACTTGGAAGATATAACAGCATCATGCATTTTCATAGAAGGATATGTTGCTGCCATTTCAAGAAGTGAGAAAACTTTTTATAAATACAAATACTGGAATGCAAACAACTTAATTTGTACAATTAAAATGCCTGAGGCTACAGCTGATTTCTCATGCTACTTAAAAGCACTAGTGAGAACCCTACACGATTTTCCCTCAGGACTTAGCATTCTTACATTAAGGAACACTGTGAGTTTCAGGAGGCTTGATTTTTACCACTTACTTTCTTGTGATAAATGCTACATAGTCCTCTTTCGATGTCAGGTAACTTACGCAGACGGTTTTCTATCTGATCAAACACACTGGATTCCGAATGGAGAACATCAGATACTGCATCAAGTCGGGCATTTATGTCCCTATGAGAACAGAATAACAGCAATGAGCAGATGTTAGGGATTCAGAGTATAGACCCTGTCCACTTTAAAGTCTACACTAAGCCACAGTCACTAAGAGTTCAAGGAAGATGCTTTCATCCCATTCTTCCCTACCTCCTACTACCATTTGCTTCAATGCACAGGAACCATACAAGGAAAGTCACCAGCTAAGTGTGATGGAGCACAGCTCATGAGGCAAATAAACAGAATACATGTTCCTATCTCTGAGGGGCTCTCTGCTGTTGTCAGATAGGAAAGCAAACCCCACAAAGAGATAAGAATGAAAAACCAAAAGTCATGTAGGCTATTAACCACCTTCGTTCATAGCTTTCTGGTCAGAAAACAGGTTATACATCTCTTCCTCTGAAGAGACAACCCTGCATGTTTAACGTTCCTAATAGCCCTAATGCTTATCTGTGGGCACCAGGACCTCTGGGGCCCATACAGTCGCAGGGCATCTGATGTCTTCCTTTGATCTTTGCAAGCACCAGGCACACATGAGATGCACACACGTACATGAAAGCAAGACACCCATATTAATAAAATAAAATAAATCTGACAATACCACTAGGTAAACAGGTTGGTCTACACTGCTCCCCCACACACCTGGCCTGAGAATCCTGCCTGGGGGTTGTAGTTCACACTTCTCGGAGGGTTGTTACTCTCACTGCCCCCTCTACCCTGTAAAATCACGCCTTCCATGCGGCAGTGCCACGCCACTGACCCCACAACTTCTGGGTCACAGGACGTGACAAGAGGCTCATAAACAGTCATCTCAATCCTACTTGAGTCCCAAGGCTACAGACAAAATAAATCAAACTGAGCTGGAAAAAAAATTTAAAGCTGTTTTGCATAGGGCTGTTGTAATAAAATAAATCACGGTTTTACTCTAACATTTACCCAAAATGCTACAGAAATATGAAGTTTTACTTCAATAACTCATCCCTCCCTGCAAAAATGAAAGATGACACCAGTTGGATTAGATGAGGTTGATGCTACAGATGGTTTGAGGACAGATTTAAAAAAATGCCATCTGTGAATGTATAAGACAACCCACTCAGATAGCTGCTATCTTGAAATAAAAGGTTTTTTTTTTTTAATATAAAAGATAATAGCGGGGCTGGGGAGATGGTTCAGAGATTAAGAGCACTGGCTGCTCTTCCAGAAGTATTGCATTCAATTCCCAGCAACCACATGGTGGCTCACAATCATCTATAATGAGATCTGGTGCTCTCTTCTGGCATGTAGACATACATGTAGGAAGAATACTGTATACATAAATAAATAAATAAATCTTTTTAAAAAATGTGTAATGGTATTCTATAAAACAAAAAAGATAATGGCAAATAACCTGAGTAAAAACCTAAGCCAATTTTATGAATTCTATCAGAAAAAATTAAGACCATAAATTCCTTAAGAGAATTGCCAGAGCATGATGCACACTGTGAAATCATTTTAGTGTGAACCCAGCTTGTTCCAGCCCAGACCACAAGAATCTGAGGTCAGAGGAAAGTGACTTCAGTCTTTTCCAGGTTCTGCCAATTCTCATTTAGTCTCATCCTGGTTTCCCCAGGTATAAAATGTGAACAGCAATGGGCTCTCACTTTTAGTGTTATTACAAGAATTCTCTAATATAAGCTAACTACTTAGGGCAGTGGCTACAACACAATAATCAGTCATTAAATACTAATTGGGTCAGGCATACTGCACACGCCTTTAATCCCAGCCCTCAGGAGGCAGGTGGATCTCCGAGGCCAGCCTGGTCTAAAGAGTTGAGTGTAGGACAGCCAGGCCCACACAGAGAAACACTGTCTTGAAAAACCAAACAGGGTGGGGAGTGGAGATAGGGGTAGAAGGTAGAGGAGAGAAACTATATCCAAAAAGAAAATTTGGAAATAATTATAGACAGACCTTAGGAAATACCTACAAAAATGGACATTTCCTGTAAAGTAAGTGAACAGGAAAAGCCAGACCTGGAATATCAGCACCAAGGATAGCAGCTGGCCGGGCTTTGGAGCACAGTGCTGAGACAGGGAGGAGTTGCACTGAGGAAATATGTAACTGTTGATTACAGAAGCCTATGCGGACAGGGAGACAGCAAAAGGGTGTTCAATATTGCTCAGCACAAATCTGTCAACAGTAGGTAGCAATAATTCCATTTTTTATCTTCTGTATGTAGATTAAAATGCCAATGACAAAGAATGACTTCAAAGTTTAAAAAAAAAAACAATTCACATAATTTGGAGGGTGTTTTTTAATTGAAGTATAGTTAAAAGATTTTTCAAGAAATGGTATTAAAGCAATATGAGAACCATGGTAATCATTATGTTAGTTCAACCAATGAGAGAGGTTGGGTAACTGTGATAAACAACAGAAAGCAGCACTTTCATGCAGATAATGATAATGATAAAATAAAATAAATTAGTTTTCTTTGCCATCATTATGATAACATACCCTGACAAAAGCAATAAAGGGGAAAAGTTTTGCTTGGCAGAGAATTCCAGGTGGCAGTCCAGCAGTGTGGGGGAGTTGAGGGGGGAGGAGCTTGAAGTAGCTAGTCACATCCACAGTCAAGAGCTGAGGGAGAATAAGGGTATGCGTGCATCTGCCCAATGCTCCTTCTCCAATCTTGTAACATTCAGAACCCAAACCTCGGGAATGGTGCCACCCACAGTGGCCAGCTCTTCCCACTAACCTAGACAATGCCTCACAGACACGGCCACAGGCCAACCTAACCTAGACCATGCCTCACTGAAATTGCCTGTTCCAGGGTGGTTACAGATTATATCAGGTTGACAAATGAAACCAACTACAAGAGATATTATCCCAAGATGCCCCACATTATTGCCCCACTTGTCTTATACTACCTAAACCAAGAAAAAGAAGGTGCCTGAATCATTTCATTCCAGATGCCAGAAAACAATCGCTAGAGTCCTCATTACCAACCAAGGGCCAAAGAACTATTTATTTGTGTCAGTGAACTCCTTCACACTTGGAGATGAGCTTGTTGATAATGCTAGTTGAATGTACAGAGCCAGGACTACTGATGGACCTGGAACCTACCAACTGTGTCTTGTGAAGATATCCCTACAATTTAAACATGAGAGTACATGAGGAAAACAAAGGGGGAACACTAACTCATGCTGGAGGTTATTTTTGTTGTTATTGCCTGTTTTTCATGAGAAAGGTTGCTTTAGGGCTGGATGATCAAAATCAGAAAATTGAATTTAGATATTAATATACTGGTCATGCGATATGGTTAAGACAAGTATTTAAATAGCCCTCTTGGGGACAGGGAAAAAAAAAGCTCAGTAGTTAAGAGCATGTGTTTCTCTTCAGAAAACCTGTTTTTGATTTCCAGTACCCTCATGGCTTACAACCATGCATAACTTCAGTTGAAGGTGGTCTGATGTTCTCTTTGAGGACACCAACCACTCATATGGTATACTGTTTTACACACACACACACACACACACACACACACACACACACACGGGCAAAACGTTAATATGCAAAGTAAAATAAAACCTTTTTTAGAATTAACAAGGCTATGATAAAATGAATTAAGAATATGTAATGATCCAGGTACAACAGTACACACGGAGGTTCATGCAGTGTTAGGAGTCTGTTTTAGAAAAGAAACAGAATTATGACAATTGTTTTTTCAGGGGTCATGGAGAATTTCCTGGGACCAGCACTGCTCTAGATGAAGGACTACAGAGGACTTAGGGGAAACCACTTGGGAAGGTAGCAAATATGGCCAGAGCAGCACTATGGCCTAAAAGCAAGGCAGGCCACACAGCAGCTGTGACAGGAAACGGGAAGCAAGCCTGGTGGTCTAAACAGTGACTGAGGATCGGTTTGAAAGCTGCTTCAGAAACCAAGGCAACAGCGAAGGACTGAAGCTGAGCAGGCAGAGGATGGAAAGAAGCAGAAGTTTGAATAAATAGTGGGAGTTGTTACAATAAACCAGTACTTACCTCACACAGAGAAGTTCTTGTTATGAAAGTCATAAACCAGGAAGTTCACCTCTAGAACTTTGAGGATAAACAGCCTGAAAATCCCCATCAATAAAAAGCATAAATGCTAGGATTTGATTCAGGCCCGGAACAAATGGCTGAGGTGCCTTTTTTAACCAAAAGGGACCTGGCCCTCCACCCCTGTTTCTCCCAGCACCCCCTCAGTTCCTACCTGTTACAGGGAGTGGCTTGCATACCCCGCCCTCTACCCTGAAGTTTCCAGCTCAGGGGTGGGCTCCCCTCTCCCACAGGCTCTTCATTATAATCCAAACATTTTACTTCCCTCCCTTCCCTCCCTTTCCTCTCCTCCTCTCTCTCTCTCGTTCTCTTTCCTTCCCCAGCTTTTCTGTCTCCCTCTGCATGGTGACTTTCCAGAACCCCTGTTCTTTGGGACTGGTAAACCTACCCAAGAGCTGCATTTATATACTCTAATTTGGCTTGAACTGCCTTATTTTGTGGGTGGAGTTGACCTATCAACAAAGATGGAGAAAGATAAATCAAAAAGGCCACGAAGCAGAAAAATATTTTGCTACTTTTCCTTTCTTCTTTCTTTTCTGCTTTGGAGAATGCTGCCATCTATGCTGGGTCATCACATTTGGTCTGTATCACACAAGGGCACTGAGCCTGATTAACAAAGAGGGCCCCATGTTCCTGGCCCTGTGCAGGCCAGAGGGGCTGGCTAACCCAGACAGACACTAGAGAGAGCTACAGCCCCCTAGGTTCACTTGTGTCTAGGCAGCAATCACCCCACTTTGCATTCACCTTCAAACAGAGGACACAGGTGTGCGGTCAGCAGCGATCGGTCACAGCTCTCAGGCATGCACCCCACACGCTCCCATTTCAGTGTATGAGAATATTGACACCACTGGGCTGAGTGAGCCCAGTGGAAGTGGTGTTGGCATGGAGTGTGGGGAATCACAGAAAATTAATAGAGCCTCCTGTAACATCCATTAGAAGTAGTTCTAGAGAGTCAAGGTGACATTTAGTTTTGTTAATACAAATTTAATATTAGAAAGGAAGTATGTTATATTCTATTACCTTGTCATTTAAGCCTGGGTAATAAACTAGAAACACAGCCATTAATACTCCAGACATAGGGGTTTGACAAAATGAGAGCCATTTAATTATTCAAAAGAATTAATTACCACAAAAATGTACTCTCTGCTTTACGAAAAATCACACAGAAATGTAGCCAAGGAGTGAATCCTAATGTTTTCCATTCCCTTAATTTTAATTATTTACTTATACAATTTAAGTACACCATAAACTTAGCATGCCTAATCCTCATACAGTTTTCTGAAAACTGACTTTGAACTGTAAAAGCATTGTTCACTTTCTCTGTGTACTGAGCCACTCAGTGTATGAAGACAGGAGTTGAACTTAACTCAAAAACTCTACTACCTGTACTTCCCTCTCCCTGTGAGTAGATTACAGCTGTCCAAGCAGGGTTAGAAACTCGAGAAGTGGCTCACCATCTTGTCACTGACCCTAAACAATACAAATGTAAATAATCATCTCATCCCACGGAAGGAAAGTGCAAAGGATGCTGTGTATCTCACCCCAGGCCCTGGCTATGTCACAGGGAATCAAGGAAAGAGAGCACCTGTTGTCCATTTGGTTAAAAAAAAATGTCTCTAAGATACAGAACATAGTAATAACTGGAGTTATGCAATGGGACCTGGGAAAGAGGGGGGGCAGTCACAAGAGGCAAATAGTTCACTGTGTGACATACCATTTTTAAGCTTCAATTTATGAGAAGATTCAAAGCTTTACGTTAATTTTTCAAACGGTAAGAATAAATGCACTATGAAGTGGAACCATCACCAGGGGCAGGGGGAGCCACTTCTGTGGACATCTCAGTGGCCTGCCGGATGTCCAGGCCTCTCCTCGAAAAGATGCAGCTATCAGAAAGGGCTCCGCAGGTGAGGTGGCAACACACATGCTCCCTTCCCCCCTCCCGGCGGATGGCACTCCAGGGTGACCCGGGAAGTCGTATGGCACTCCTAAACATCCGTGTAGTCAGGATTCTACCCCACTCTAAGCCAGAAAGACCACACTTTTTTTAACGTATGTAAACACCTCGTTTTTTATGTTAATGAAAAAATAAATGCATAATTTTCACTCTGATAAAACCACTGAATTTTGGGGATCCTTTTGTTAGCAGCTGGCTTCTCTAAACAACACATTACCTTTAGTATTAACATATATATAGTCACCAAGAACATGACATTGGGCTTCTTAAATCCTCAGGACTCACCCTAGCTTAACTCATTAAATAAAAGAGAACATTTTGCCCACCCATACACACATACATCATTCACCAGTTAGTGAGGGCACAGTTCTGAAAAGGAACAACACAGAGACGCAGTACATCAGTAACACCTTCAGGTTCTCCCAAGATCCCTAACTACACATGCAAGTAAAAGGAAATGCAAGAAGTACAGAATCCAGGATGGACCTAGACAGAGCCCACATGGGATGGATGGACCTAGGCAGGGCCCACACAGGATGGCCTGAATGCTCAGCCTCCTCTCTGCCATCCTTAGCACCTGCAGATGGGTCTATCCAAAATAAAGACTTTAATAGAGCTGCTTCTACACAGACAGGCTGGGGTTTGACTTGTGCTTTCACCTGATTATTGATAGTGGCAAAGTTGCAGTAGCAGCACCATCTTTAAATTTTTGTAATTTTTTAAAAAAATAAAACCACATAGAAATTTTTCATTTCTCTTTTCATAAAGAACACATATGAGCTATGTGCAGTGGCACATGCCTTTAATTCTAGCACTTGGGAGGCAGAGACAAATGGATCTCTGAATTCAAGGCTAGCCTGGTCTAATGAATTCCAGGCCAGCCTGGGCTACACAGAGAAACTCTGATTCAAAAAACCAAGGGTTGGGAGAAGAAGAATAAAAATGCTGGCATGCAGTGTAAACTGGTACAACCACTTTAGAAATGAGTCTAGAGGTATCTTAAAAAAAATAGAAATAAAGCTACCACATGACCCAGTTGTACCATATTTGGGCAACCCCTAAAGGACAGTCTATTACACGACACAGCTACCAGTCCATCCACATGCACTGCTGTTCTAGCCTCAACAGGAAGGGAGTACAGGCAGGGTAATGAGCAGCATGAAAATGTGCTTCACGCACACAAGAGTTCGATTTAGTCTCAGATAAAAATGAAACTATGGAATTTGTAGGTAAATAGATGAAACTGCAAAAACTTGTGCTGAATGAGGTAACCCAGGCCCAGGACAGACACAGCATGCTCCTTCTCATATCAGATGATAGCTCTAGTTTTGTTTGTTTTATGAGCTGAGTACCTGTGGAAACCAGGAACCTTGGGAAAGGGGTACTTTAAGGGATGAAGAGTAGTAAATTATTGATAAAAATAAAGTTAAAAGGGAGAAAATTGGAGCAGTAGAAAGTTTAAGCAGGTGTTGTGGGACTGGAGAAGCAAGGGGAACACAGGAAGGATTAACCCAAATGAAGGATTACAAAAAAGCAGTACAGAAAGAAATCAACCATCTTGTAATGTAAATGAAAAATACAAAAGATAGACTACAGCAAGATAAGCTGCTCCTGAAGGTAGTGAGTTAAAAACCAAAATACTCAGTCCTAGTTGTTACATACCTCCATAAGAGATGGAGATAGAGGGAAAAGAGACCCTATTGCTGAGGGTTCCTCATACGTTGGTTGCAAGCTAGAGAGAAATCAAGCTAGAACCCAGTTGGAAACTAACTCCTTGCTAGATAACGCTCACAGTCCTGGAAGGTACCGTGCAAGCTGCTGTGGGCAGAGGTGGAGGGCATACATTGTTTTATCCAGTGGTGACACCTATGAACCACAAACCAAGTGCCAAGCAAGAACTGTCTACCTGTGCAATCACGGCATGACTGGTTGAGGTAAGCAGCTTCAGCTCTACAGCTGGGTTTGATCAAGTCCACTCCTGCACACAGAACCCACGCCCGGTACTGTAAGCTCGGTTCAGAACCTGTCTTAGAGGTTCTCCTTATGTGATAAACAGCATGAACAAAAGCAACTTGGGAAAGATTTTTTTTCATCTTATTTTTCTAGGTAACAGTTCTTCATGAAGGGAATTCAAAGAAGACACTTAAGGAAGGAACCTAGAGGCCTGATGTAGAAGTCTTGGAAGGGTTCTGCTTACGTAAGGCTTGCTCTCCATAGTTGGCTCAACCTGGTATTTTGCAGCTCCCAAGGCTGGCGCCCTCGAGGAAGCACCACTCACGGTGGGCTAGGTTCTTCTACATTAACCATCTGCCTCACAAACTTGTCCAAGCTAGGAGGATAATTTTTTAACTGAGTTCCCTTTCCCTCTCTGAAGTGACTGTGACTTGTATCAAGTTGACATAAAACTAGCCAGCACACAACACGTCTGGGGAGGTCACAGTATACTTTTCCGAGCATACCTATTAGTGACACATGCGCACATGTGAACCACCACGTGGTCTATGTCCCCTTTCCCTTTTCTACTTTCCTGGAAGTGACCACTGCCTTAATGCCAATAAGTCCCTTTTATGCTTTATGTTTCATATTTTTATACTCCTATCAGAGCCCCTGAACCTAAGAAGACGTTAAGTAAATGACATCATTTGCATACTGTTTTTTGAGATTCATCCGTGTAGACATATGTAGATTTTGGTCTTCCATTTTAACTGCTGTATACTAGAACAATGTATGACTAGACAATTTACTTTTAATTCCCTACCTCTGGTTGCTTCTGAGTTTTTACTACAGTACCTAGCGCAGCTATCTTCTGACAATGATGTTCATATGAGGAAGCATAACGATCCACTGTAAATAGTATTTCATTTGATCTTTGTAAAATTATGACATGGGTATTGTAATTCTTACTTTACAGGGGAAGAAACATGTCCAAAGTGACAAAAGTAATAAGGAAATCAGAACTTCAGCTTACGTCTCATTAACTCAAGCACTGTGCTTTTAAACATTCACCAGTGTGCTCGGCTGCATGGCCTTGGATAATTAACCAGTCTCCATTTTCCTGATCTATTGAAAAGAAGTATCAACTTACTCTGGATATAGCTGAAAATTAAGAGATAGCTGGATCAAACATACAGCAGTGAGAGACAAGCTTCCCGCTCCATCATTTTCTCCCTCTTCTCTTGATCTGAGACTCAAAGGAAAGAGTCCTCCGAGAGTGCTCCCCCTCACTGTGCGGGCCACAGCACTTCCTTCTCGCCACTTTTCTCCTTGGAAATCTTACATTTGGAGTCTGTTTCTTTCTATACAAATACCTTCCTTTACTTTAAAAATGATGTATAAATGTTTCTCTTTCATCTTAAAAATCAATCCAACACTTTCATAAATATCTCCCCTGAAAAGCTACAGCAAGGATACTTTTCAAAGAGATGATGGGTAGGTGATTTTTCAGAAAACTGTACTTGGGCTATAATAGTGCGAGAATGTACAAAATTCAGTGGTTTCTTACAATATTACTTCAGGTATTAAATCTGTGTAAAAAATACTTAAATGATGGGTACCTCCAATCTTCATATGCCAAATGAGGAACCTATTTCGTATTGGTTGAATTATATTCCTCCTCCGAAAGGGAGAGCAGGAGTAAGAGTGAGAGTGAGAGCGAGAGCTAGAGAAAGAAAGACTGGTTTTTGAAATTGACTCTCAGAGCTTTACATGAAAACAAAGTTAAGAAAGCTGAAAATAGCTGAGACAGGGTCATCCTAAAAATATCAGAAGAGATGCACTCCAGCAGAACACCATCAGACCACAAAGCCAATGATGAAGAAGATGCAGCCAAAACTCAAGAGAAGCAAAGAGTGCCAGCAAACGGCCTGAGGCTAAGAAAGAAGCATGAGGCTAACTTTCTTGTGGGCCTCTGAGAATCAGCTCACCCTACTGAGTTGATTCTGAGAAGCCACCTACTTTGGCTTCGACCCTAAAAATCATGAGACAATGTATCACCATGACTAAAACATCAAGTCCACGCTACTCTGTCACAGGAGCGCTAGCAAACTTATAAACCATCTACAATACCTGTGGTGGTCCTCAGGTCATGTGTGTGAACGCTTGGCCCATACAGAGTGGCACTATTTGGCGTGGGCCTTGGTGGAATATGTGTGTCACTATAGGATGGGTTTTGAGGTCCCCCAAGTTTAAATTAGTTCCCTTCCTGCTGCCTGTGGATCAAGACGTCGACTCTCCACTCCTCAGCACCAGGTCTGCCAGCATGCCGTTGTTTCCCACCATGATAACAGACTAAGCTTCTAACTGTAAGTCAGCCAGCGTTTCCCTTTATAAGCATTACCATGGTCATGGCATCTCTTAACAACAGAAACCCTAAGTAAGACACCAATTGTGGAGCTCAGATCCTACAAGTATGATCGTAAAGAGCTCCCAAATGTTACTGAAGGAAAAAAAAAAAAAATCAACCCAGATGTGCTCAGAGGTTTGAAGAGTAAGACCTTTCTCATGACATTTAAAGGCAGACAGTGTTCTATTTTACCAGCCTGGCTTTCTTGAGTCAGCTTCTACCATGATTGCACAAGAGATGTGATAAGAATGCAAGATCCTGACAGTCTGTGCTAAGTACAATATTTTCAGTCTTGACTAAACAAATATTCTAACAAAGGGAAAAAGTTTCTTCTGGCAAACTTTTAACATTAAAGCAAAGAACAATATAAAGGAAACTATCTTTTCTAAAATTTCTATAAAATCAATTTGCTCAGAATGACAAGTTTCCCTGAAGAAGGACAGCTTTACTTCCACATTTTACTTTGCATCCTAAATTTTCATCATCTTGTCATAAAAGAGAAAAAGATTCTATATGTTACCAAAAGCTAAGAAAATATTTATATTATATAATAATAATACTATATATGTGTATATATATTAGGATGAGAAAACTACACTGAAGCTGTAATATTTGAAGCTGAGACCTAAGGTATACAGTATAGTCAGATAACTATGTAACGACTAGAGGAAAAGGTAAGAGCACTGTAGCTGAACAGTGCTCTTGTTAGTTTGAACAAACTATCAAATACAAATACCAGTATCACCAGATAAGGAAAAGCTTCCCGATATCCCAGCACTACAGGCAGGCACATGACAAGGGACAGACAAGAGCAGGCGGATGAAACAGCCATGGGCAAATGTTTTGATTTTATTTGAAACATAATGAAAATTTAACTGTCTCAGGGCTAAGGGTGTGGTTCAGTGGAAAAGAAGTAATTACCTAACATTTCACAAGGTCCTGGGTTTGGAAATAAGTGAAAAAAGTCACTATTTCATTAAAAGAAATTCTTTGTCTCCAAATCAGCTTTGTATACTCAACTAGACTATTCCCTGAAGCACGTATGTGCTAACATATGTATGGGTCTGGTATGGCATCAGCATATGGGTTATAGGAGAAGCCATGGCCACAAATAAGTTCCTGAGGCAGGGAAGAGACTCCTGGGGAGTTTTCACATGTGAGTTGCAGGCAGAATAAGGTTACTCACAAAGGAAACATTTATTAATGTGTTTATTTTTAAATCTTTTAGATTTATTTTATGCATTTGGGCTTTAACTTGCATGTATGTGCATCTACCTGCATGCCTGGTATATACGGAGGTCAGAAGAAGTTATGGATAGTTGTGAGCCACTGTGTGGGTACCAGGAATTGAACCTCTGTCCATCTTCCCAGTCCTTGTTTAATGTTTTAACACACAGTATGCTATTAAATCTTGAGCATATTCTTTGATAATGCTGAGGCAAAGGGTTCAATCATCAAGCAGAACAATCCAAAGATAAAATTTTAAAAAGGAATGCAAGATAAATTATTTAAATCTTAAAAGGCATTGGAACTCCTGGTATACAATATGACAATCGTTTATGAGAAGCTAGAAAACTACAGAAAAGAATCTCCTTGCTTAAAATCAGCAGACATGATGGAAACTGTAAGGGGTTTGAAGCCTTTTATAAAAAAAACAATGTGATAATATCAGTAAGCATAAGTCCCATCCCATGATCAGCCAATAAGAATAAAGTAAAATCCATTTCTGACTTTTAAAATTGATGCAGATTTCTGCACCAAAGATGACATCTGAAAAAATAAACTATGGTGGGGGTGGAAAGTCCTTTAAAAGATAAACACTTGGCTCTGAATTTATGAGCTCTCTGGTTGCCCTGTGGGGTAGTGCCAGGCATTAAAAAATATAGAGGCTTCTAAGGGAATTCATAGATGACTACCAACCATGGGACTCTGTACAACACTGGGAAATTTGCCTTACCTTGTGTATCCCTAACCATTACCTGCTCTGTGATCTCACTACAGATGAAGACCAGACCCTAACCTAACATTCAGCTTCAACTTCAGAGATGGACTCTAGGCCTGACAGAATCAGCTAGGCACTGATGTTGGTATTTTGAAAAGGACAGACACAGCAGTAAGAAACACATTGCTAAGCCCCTGGCTACTCAGCTGATCTTTCTCTGGTCCCTCTCTTAGCATCATTAAACTGTAACTGAAATTCTTTTAAAGTGCACTATAATGGATTAAATGAGCAAACCTTTTAAAACAATGACCCAGATTAAAAGAAAAGGTATATGCATGAGGGTTTGAGTTTAGTCCGCAGAGGTCAGAAGAAGCCAGCACAGTCCTAGGGAGGCACTGGCAGCCAGCATACAGACACACAGACACACACAGACACACACACAGACATACATACAGACACATACACACAGATACACAGACACACACACACAGACACACACAGACATATGCACAGAGACACACAGACATATGCACAGAGACACACAGACATACAGACACACACAAATACACTCCCTCAATAAGAGAAGAAGGGAAGGGAAGGAAAGAAAAGAAGAAAAAAGGGGGGGCAAAAGAAGAAAATGAGTGACCATCAGGGCTGGAGAGATGGCTCAGTAGGTGAGAACTTTTGCTGCCAAGGCAGATGACCTGAGTTCTATCCCAGAAGCTTAATGGTGGAAGGAGAGAATTCTTGCAAGTTCTCTTCTGACTTCTACATTCAAACATGTGACACACACAATAAATGTAAAATATAAAATTAAATAAATAAAAGCATCAAGCATCAGTGTTCAACAAATAGTGTGTCTTTTCTCAGCCTTTCTAGAAAAAGAGGACCCCAGGGGAAACAGAACTCAACCCCCAGAGAGTAGAAAGCCTGGGCTATTAACTTTGGCTGCACAAAGCCACCTCCTCTCCTCTGCAAGACCTTCAAGGCCACCTGAATTGAAACCACAGAAGAGACACATCTGGGAGATTTCTTCTTTGCCTCATAAATTCCTTATGTCCAATGTCCCGACATGAGAAGAGCGCAGTGACCTGCAGCGACTGGGCAGTCTTCATCAACAATGTCTCAGAACATATCACAAGGATGACTGAAGACAGTGACTACTAAGTCCTCCTCAGGTAAAAAGGCTAATGAAACTGTATGTGTACCGAGGCTGTTGTGAGGCTTAAAAGCGGTGGTGCAGGTGTTAGCATTTATATAAAAATTCCACATACAACAGATCTTATATGAAAGATTTATTGGATGGAGTTGGACAGAGAGAGGAAGACATGGCGGGGGCAAAAAAGAAAGCGAGGCAGAAAGAGTGTGAGAGAGGAGGGAGAGAGGAGAGAGCAGTGGGGTGGAGTGACAGACGGGGTCATATCTGAAGTACCTGGCCCAGGTGATGACATAAGACACGGGCAGTGACAAAGGCCCCTGAAGGCTGGCCAGTTGAATTGCCTGCACAACATAACATTCCTCCCTTTTCATTTACTTAAAAAATGAGGAGCTAGGGAGAGGTGGCAAGCGGGCATGAGAACTCTGTGTTGTGGCAGCAGCAACCTCGGTTCCTATCGAGTCTTGGCATCAAATGTTATGATATATTAAAAAATATGCCATACACAAAACAGATCTGGTTTGAAAGATAACTATTTGGGGGAAGGGAAGCAGAAGAGAGTTAGGGCCTGAGTGAATCATGAGGGCAGAGACAGAGAGAGAAAGATGGGGGAGGGGGTGCCCCAACAGAGAGACAAAAGCAGAGAGAGCAAGAGGGGAGAGAGAGAGAGATGGACAGAGAGGAAGGGAAGGGGAGAGAGAGAAAAAGAGGGGGGGGAGACAGAGGTTCTTTTATTCCAGGCCCCTGGCAGCGATGGTGAACAATCATAGGTGACATCATAGGTGCCTAAGCAACCCGGGAGTGGGCTAATGCATCAAAATTTGTGCACTAACTTGATCTTGGAGAAAGATGGCTCAGTAGGAAAGAGGCCTTGCTGTCCTTACAAAGGACCTGAATTTAGTTTCTGGTGCCCATATCAGCTTATAACTCCAGCTCCAGGGGATTCTATGACCTTCTCTGGCTTCCCTGGGTACCTATTCATACATACACACTCACACACACTTAGAAATAAAAACAAGATATAAATTTTCAAAAAATTATAAAGAGAGATGCAATGTACATGAAGGCGCTCACCAGATATCTGTTGTGAAGGGCAAAAGCTCACATGTAGGGAGAATTACTGCTTTATCGCTGACAGCAGCCCTGGGAGAGCAGAGGCCGCCAGGGACTAACTCACTTAGCAAACACAGCAGATACCCAGCTCTGCTCTTCACAGCTACAACTCAGTGTGTGGCTAGTCACACTGGGTAAGGGTTCAGGACAAGGGCTCATGGCTCTCTGGCTCTCCTGTCTCTACCAGGTTTAGAGCTAGCCTTTGCTGCTATGGGCTATCAGACATTAAGCAGCTTTTTGAAAGTTTCAAGGCCCTTTCCCTAATTTTGAGGACCCATGTAGACAGGGGTTTTGAGTATGGAATGCCAGTACATAGCAATAGCCCAATAAGTAAAAATATCTACTCAGTAACTAGACACGTGTCATGTGCCAGACACAGTTCTAGGAAGAAGTTCCCACATTTACCTTTTTATCCACCATCTGCGGAACCTAAGAACTCTAGATCGCCAGTCACAACACAGACCAAGTCGATCCACACTCTGTGAGTTGGACAATTAGGATGAAGATCCCAGACACTCCGGTGTGCACACAGTCACAGGGACACCACTGGTGGAGGCCCTAGATGCAAGTCCCTTTCAAGAGGACCTTCACACCCAAGAACTCTCCTTGCAGAAATATTTGCAGCTCAGGCCCTTGACTTCTCAGGGTGTTGAGAGCCTGACCACAGCGCCATGTAGCCCCTCCCGCAGCAACGGTGATCACAGCATCACTAGGCCTAGAACTAAATTAACACTCTCCAGCAACCAGCCTCTACACTTCACCCTCAGCATCCTCCCCAGAAGACCCTGACAGCTTCTCCCCCTTTCCTCATGACTCCCTTACACTGCCGCTGCCAAACCAACTAGAATAACCCCTTAACCCCAACAATGGCCACAGCCTCTGATCTGCAAGCCGACTTGATCCTGACCGGTGTGGGGATGGGCTGGCTCTGTGGACAGTCCACTGCCAGTTAAAAACAGAATTCTCTCCAATTCAGGGCTGGGGTCCTATCAGCCATGGTGACTTTAGTGTGAAAGAGGTTAACATACCTTTAATTTCACAACTTTATTTCCCAAGTTTAACACACACACAAAGAACGCCCTTTACCTTAATTGAAGCAGAGGTTGGGTTACCCACTTCTTTAGCTTCCTTCTCCCAAATGAGGTTTTGGTGTGGTCTAAAACCCAAAACAAACTTCCTTTGGTCTTCAGATCAGTCTGCATAAGATCAGAAAACAAGTTTTACTGCTGAGACAGTTACATATTACAGTATAGGACAGTATTGCATTTATGTTGCTGTTCAGATGTCAAAATTAGTCTACCTACCCTAACTGCTTTCAGTGTAGTGACTGAACTCAGGGCTTTCTGCATGCCAGGCAACTTTGCTACCACCAAGCTACATCCTCAGCCCTCCTGATTTTAAGGATTGCACATGCCCAGCATAACGTCTTTCTCATAAAAGGTGCTCATTTAATGTAAGGAAGGAAAATATACCCATTCACACAAGATACAGCAGGGATATAGCTAATGTATGCAAAAGAGTCTGGGGTTTTGGGTTAACTGCTGGAAGAGGGGCCATGGGTAGGCTGCACAGGTAAGTAGAGAGCATTCTCAGCTTCTGCCTCTGTTAAAGCCCACACCCTGACCTGGGAGAATCTATAGGAATAGCCTGATTACAAGTGACTTTTGCCTTAGGAACTGGCTTTGAGATGTGACAGGAACAAGGAGAAGTGCAGGGCTGTGTTCAGAGGAACTGATCCAGCCAAGGAATGAGCTCTTATCCTGCTTCCTAGTTCCTATCCAGAGCAGGCACGCAGAGCTGAGGAAAGACACTTCAGGCAGGTTCAGGAGTCATAGCACCTCCATCACAGAGAAGTAGAGATGCAACTGTTGCTCAGTCAAACAAACAAACCAGCTGAACCACAAGGGAGAGAGTAGATGAGGAAACAAGATAAAACTCAGATTTAAGAATTGAGGAAATAAACCAGGATTTGCAGGGACACACGGATGAGTATTCTGAAGAGCTTGAAAACACTTCACATAGAAGATTCTCCACTATTCCACCAAATAATTTAGAACTGGTGTTTTTTTTTTAATTTAAAGAAATTACATTTATTGCTTTATTATTTTGTTAGAACACTAGTTTATATTCTAGTTTTCCTAATAATAATTTGAAAATGAAAGCAATACTCTGAATGTTTCCATTATGGTCTTATTTTATTGATAAAGGGGAAATACATAATGATGAGAGCCTGTGAGAAGAGATACCATTTATCTTACAGTCAAACTGTTTCATATGCAAGTAATGAAATAAGTGCAGACATTAAGAAGTTAAATATGTGGTAGAAAAATACTTATCAGCCAGACAATCATTTCATACTAAGTTTCAAAGCTAACACCCGTTCTAAGAAATATTTGATGTAAAAATAGTAAGATGCTATGTCCTTAAGTTATAATAATAGCTGCTGGGTGGTGGTGGTGCACAAGTTTAATCCTAGGAATCCAGAGGCAGAGGCAGGTGGACCTCAGGGAGTTTGATGCCAGACTGGTCTACAGAGTGAGTTCCACAACAGCCAGGGCTACACTGAGAAAATCTGTCTTGAAAAACCAAAATTAACCAACCAAACAAAAAAGACCCAATAGCCTGCCACTCCAAAGGGCACTATCCCTTATACCTGCTCTCTCACTCCAATCTTTACTTTTTACTTACTTACTGCAAATCATGGATCAACCAGCCTTTGTGTCAGCCTGACCTGATTCTGTAGGAGTTCCAGATTCCTTAACGTTGTTCCATTAATTCTCATAAATTCCATTCTACTTGAGAGTTGTTTAAAATTCCTGAAAAAGATAAATTTAATAAACCCACGGGTGAGCACTTATATTTTAAAAAATTAGGGAATAGAAACAAACTAATAATACCATGATAAAAATTAGCATTTTGATAGGAAATCAGCCAAAAAGGAACAAGAAAAAAAGCAACAGGATATGGTCCTTCTCTGATGCCATGGCTGTGACACCAAGGGCAAGAACACAGACGGGAAAGGAAAGGGGACAATGTTCCGCATGTGTCCACATCTCCAATGACAAAACTCTGCAGACTTTTATTCCTGGAGGACATGGTGGTGTCTTCAAGCAAAGCTAGCAATGAGCTACAGAAATCTGTCAACAGACTGAGGACTCCCATATCTCCAGCATGAGATCATCGTGGTAAACACTTTGGTCTTGTTGCAGAATATCTGATCATGCTGTTGAACCCCTAGATTCATCGTTTACATGTTTCTAGTTGTGCTCTGGCTCAACCCTAACACACACCTTTAATCCAAGAGCTTTCTGTAAAAAGGATTAAATAAAGTCAACCATAGGTCAAGAGGCAGAGGAAGCAACCAGTTGACAGGGAGTGAACATAGGAAAAAAACATATAGAGTGAGAAGGCATCTGTAGGACGAATAGAGGGACACACAGGAAGAAAAAAGGCATTCAGTTTGAAGAGTTTTTTAAGACAGCGTGGAGAAGGGGCTTTTTCCTTCTGGGCTGAGTTAGAAAGATCAATTGGGTGCTTTCTCTGCTGCTCTGAGCTAATAGGCTTTCATCCAGCATTTGGCTCCTGAATCTTCATAAAATCAAACGTTTGGTATTTTGTTTAAAAATGACATTGTCTACCAGCTATCCTGACATTAACAGTGAAATGCCGCTCCTACTATCTGACATAAAAGAGAACCACATAAGTAAAGTCTTGACAGAAAATAAAAAAATTAAAAAAGTAAAGAACTGGAAACTCTGAGTGCCTATCTGCCAAGAAGTGTCTATGGATGTGGCAGAATTTGGTCTGGACCAAAACGCTACCTTGAACAAGGGATCAGGAAGAAGATCAAGAGGCTTTCAATACCAATGATATGAAAAAAGAAACCAGTAGGCGACCACCAAATTGCCTGTGCTAGTTCACAAGCCCAGACCTTCATGGAAAAAAGGCTTGGGCTCCTTCACCAAGCTCTTTGACCTGCTAAGTAAAAATGCAATTTTGGTTGGCTGGTTTGTCACTTTTTCTTTATATCCTAACTGAACAAGAAATCTATATTTGAAAATAGATGTAATAAAGAGCTGTTTCTTTAAGCTGACATCTCTATTAACTTAAATCAGATATTTACTTTTAAATAATAAAGCCAGTGGGTAACCCTCGACTAGACTAACCGTAAAGGGCGTCATTCAACTGCACTGCATTCTGCAGTTCCCGAATTTGGGGCGGTAAGAGCGCTGGAGCAAGGCTGGGACTCTTCCTTCCAAGTACAAAGGAAATCTCCTTCTTGCCACTGCCTGTTTCCATGAGGAATTCCACACTTTGAATTGAAGATTCTCTCTGCTAGCACCCTCAGGTATTCAACAGTATAGAGTATATGATTACTGGTCTAAAATATTCAAGCAATTCTGAATTATTTATACTCATGGAAGATGCCAAAGTTGGTGTACTTTGATATGAACCTCATAAGCAATGCCTGGCCAGAGCTCATGCTGTATGAATTTGAACAGAAATCCTATGGGAAAAGACTTCATTAATATTTCAGCAACAAAAATACACAGGGTGTTCAAGTGTTATGAAGGGGAAATAACCCTGACAAAACTTGCCAAGGAAACGTGAGGGGCTTCACTACTCCTACTCTACTTTCTGGATAAAACAAAAAACAAAACGACAACAAAAGAGAAGCCAATCTTTCTGAAGAGTAGTAAAAACACAGACCCTACCTGAACCATCACCCGAATACAGTGAGCCTACTCAAATACTCCTTAAACATGGAAATGAAAATTAAAGCACTCTATCATGTCACATGTGAAAGAACTGACCATCCCTGTGGTTTCATGTAAATCAACTCGTCCTATATCTGCTTTTGAAAGTTAATAATTTATGAATTTTAAGTTGCATGGTAGAATAAAATCTCAGTTTATTGTACCTTTACTCCTACTTGATTCAGAAGTAAGCAAACAACTAACTCTAACATTCTCGTGATACCAATAAACCTCTTAAAGAGTAAAATACAGGCATACACCCAACTCCAGAGACCCCAACCAGTTTCACTGAAGAAACTTGCAGAGTAGGAGAAAACCATTGCCAGCTATATATCACATACAGGATTACCAACCAGAATGTACCAAGAACTCAAAAGCAAAGTATCAAGAAAACAAAAAACCCAATCAAAAAGGGGTAGGGGCTGGATGTAAACAGAGTTCTCAAAAGAAAAAGAAAAAAAAGGAAGGGCTAAGAAACACCTGTGAGCCCCACGGTGGTGGCTCATGCCCTTTGTCCCAGTGCTTGCAAGGGAGAGCAGGTAGATCTCTGTGAGTTTGAGGCCAGCCTGGTCTACAGAGGGAATCCAGGATTGCCACGGCTACACAGGGAAACCCTGGAGAGAGAGAGAGAGAGAGAGAGAGAGAGAGAGAGAGAGAGAGAGAGAAGGAACAAGAGAAAGGAAGGAGGGAAGGAGAGAAGGAGGGAAGGAGGGAAGGAGGGAAGGAAGGAGGGAAGGAGGGAAGGAGGGAAGGAGGGAAGGAGGGAAGGAGGGAAGGAAGGAGGGAGGGAGGGAGGGAGGGAGGGAGGGAAGGAGGGAAGGAAGGAAGGAAGGAAGGAAGGAAGGAAGGAAGGAAGGAAGGAAGGAAGGAAGGAAACCTTTTAAAAATACCTTTTAAAGTGTTGAACATGCTTAACTCTCCGGGCAACGGAAACGAAAACTACTTTGAGATCTCACTGCACCGTAGTCAGAACCGCTGAGATTAAGAGAACAAATGACAACACATGGTGGCGAAGATGTAGAAGAAACCCTTCTCCACTACTTGCGGGAGTACAAACTGCTACAGCCACTATGGAAATAGGTGTGGAGAGCCCTCAAAAAGCATGGACCTTGACCCAACGTCGGTGAGTTTATAGGTCCCGGGAGAGCTGGTCTCAATGGTACTGTCTTCCAGTCCAGGAACCTGGGGTGGTTCCACCTACGTTCATAAACAATGGCTGTTACAATGTGTTTTCTTTAACCACCTAACACTGTTGTGAAGGCCCAATGGCCCATCAGTACATGCAGATCAAAGTCTCGCTGATGCACACAGCAGTGTCTGTGAGAGCCTTTGTTAAACAATGCCAACTGCAATTTAATTTTTCCCTGATAGCACAGCACTTGGACAAAATGTTCACAAGCAATGTGAGGTTGTAAAGTGACACAACTGAATTTTACAGAGTAAAAAGCAGAGTATCTGTTCTTCCTTAGGTGACTTTCTTTTCCAGAGCTGTAGAATCCACTTTCAGAATAACCTTCAAAGGGAAGTGACATGTCACCTATGGAATGCATCACTTGCATTTCATATTTAAGCAAAACAGTACAGTATATCTTTATATATTAATCTTGATTTCCAATAGCATTTCAGCAATTTTGAGTCAAGTCTACCTTGAGATAAGTAATGTCTTCCCTTTCTCATTACTTTCATCTTTACTGTTTGCCTACAGTATGCTGTTGGGGATGTGGTGGCCTGTTACTCTGTAGCTCTTTATAGCATTTTTGCCTTTGGCTCTAGGAGTCATGGAAAAGGCAAACAATTGGATGTACACTAAGTCACTACCAGATCTAGCTCCCGGATCATTTCCCAAAGGCACCTCCACGTGCATACAGAGAAAATGTCACACAACCACCACAAATATGCAAAGGAAAATTCAGCTTTACTCAATTTAATCAAAAGATTCATTCTCCTCTCACATAATTCAAAATGAAGCTTTTCAAAAGTTTCAACGTTTTCAAAGTTTAGTACACAAAGAAAGTTCATGTTTTATTACTTAGAGCTATTCTTCATTCCAACTAGATGAGAGGGCATAACGTTTAATCTACCCTAACCACACCAGAGCCAGCTTTACATTTGTCTACCTAATTCACAGGTTCCCTGCTGTGTAAAAGTCGGCCCTTGGGTGCCTGTCACCTATTCTCAAACAGCCCAAAAGCTCAGTCACACAAATGAATAAATCAATCTCTTCCTTTTTCTTTCTTTCCTTCTGTCTTTCTTCCCTCCCCCCCCCCCCCTTTCTTTTTTTCTTTTTCGAGACAAGATTTCTCTGCTCAGGTCTAGCTGTCCTGGAACTCAGAGACCCTCTGCCTCTGCCTCTGCCTCCGAAATACTGTGATTGAAGGACTGTACCATCCCCCACAGCTATGGATTTCCTTTAATAAGACTGTAGAGCTTAGATTAGAATACACTGAGATGTAATCCAGGTTTCAGACCTTTCTAACAAGAAAACCTTTCAGCCACACTACAACACGCAACAGTTAATCTTAACTGTCAGCCTGACTTAGACTGAGAACCACTGAGGATGCGTAAAAGCAGCTGTTGTGGGTATTTGCAATGCTACTTGCGAAGGCTAGACCAGCCAAGCTCTGGCCAGTGAGCAGATACACCCCTGATGTGCTCACAGGAGGAAGGTGGACTGCTGAAGGCTTACATCAATCATCCAGGCTCCTTCCACATTCCCTCCTGTGCCTCCCAGTTCCATGACAGGAACTGCTCCAGACTGAGAACCAAAGTACTATTTCTCGCTCAGTGTGGTGGTGCGTGGCTTTAATCCCAGCACTCAAGGTGGATCTCTGTGAGTATGAGGTCAGCTTAGTCTATAAAGAGAGTGCAGGACAGCCAAGGGTACACAGAAAACCCTGTCTTAAAAAACAAAAAAACAAAAAGAGTAATTTTTCTTCCTGTAAGTTGTTGTTTTAGGTATGTTAGACAGAACAATGAAGTCATTACTGTACATGAATGGAATAATGTAATACGCAGATTAAAAATTACATCAAATACAACCCCACTACACTACTTCCTCTGCCGTGCCCTTTATTCCTTCCTATTCCTTCCTTGTCCATAGAAGTAAAAAAACAAAAAAAATCACTGTTCTGAAATTGTTTGTCATTCCCATGCATTTCTCACTATTTTCCCTAAATATGTTCTGTTCTAGAAGTTTCCAAATTCATATATAAAATGTGCAGTTCCTTTCAGCAGCCTGCTCTCTGGCTTGATACACTGCTAATGAAGATTGTAATGCTGACCATGCAGGTCATTTTCAAGGTTGTACAGTACCATGGATGTGATACAATGAGTCTACTTTCCTGTTGATGGCTTGACTAAGACAAAAATGTTTCCAGAGAAATGACTATCTATTTTAGTAAAACACACCAAAACACTACAAGATTCCCAAGGAACCTGCTGTTCATCCACTCTCGCCATTAACCCTGAATACCACAAACTTCCGAGAACACCATTCTACTGAGCTAGCTCCTTCCTGCTCATCGCCTCTGCAGAATGGGAGAGAGTGTGCTCTTGCAAGATCTCTGTAACAGGATGCTTTGTGTCTGAGCCACCAACAAACTGGTGAAGGTGCGATAGATAAAGATAGGAGAATTGGGGGGGGGAAGATAGGAGAATTACCCACAACCTTCTTCTACACCACTGGTTATTAAGATGGTGTTTTCCTATAATGTCAATTATCAGGTCTGAAATTTCTAAAATCTACAAATTTTAATCACTTTTATAAAAAACTCTCTACAGTAATAGCTGGCCACTTTATCTCCAACTTTGTGGTCTATAAAATAATTGAAAACAAGATTAAGAAAATTTGGAGCTTTTTACTTTTGTCTCTTATCATGTATCAACCTCCTTATCATGTACATGCATGTGTGTAACATGTTTCCGTGTGTGAGCCCATGTGTGTGCAGTTGAGTGTGCACATGAGTGCAGACCCAAGGCAGATGTCGGGAATCTTCTCAGATCCCTTTTCCAACAAATTCTTTGAGACCGAGTCTCTTGGTAAAACCCACAGCTCTCTGACATAGCTAGTCTCACTTCCGGCAGGAGGGCCAATATGGCGACCTGGCATTCTCATCGGTTCTGAGAACTGAACTCCTGGCCCAATTATCTGAGTGTCAAGTGCTTGAAGTCTAAGATATGTGCCTATCCTCCAAAAAAAAAATGTAAAAATTGTGCATCCTTTGTAATATTAGTTCCTAATCTGGTTAGAAGTACAGTTTTACAGTGAGAATAATGTATCATAGATCTACAAGAAACACAGTATGTGGCAGTTTAATTCATAGTTATTTTTATTCCAGCAACAATACCCTGCAGTTCATCCTTGTACCCTAGAGATAAGCTGCTGAGTGTAATCCCTCCTGTGGTAGATTGAATGAAATGGCCCCATACTCTCATATACTTGAATACTTAGTCACCAGGGATTAGAACTGTTTGAGGATGAGACAGTTAAGAGGGGTGGCCTTGTTGATGGAAGTGTGTCACTGGGGATGGGTTTTGAGGTTTCAAAAGCCCCCCCCCAGAACCCCAGCATCTATCTCTGCTTGCTGCCTGTGGGTCAAGCTGTAAAGCTGTCAGCACCATGCCTGCCTGTGTACTGCCATGGTCCTGCCATAATGATACTGGACTAATCCTATTAAACTGTATAAAAGCCCCCAATTAAATGTTTTCTTTTATAAGAGCTGCCTTGGTCATGGTGTCTTTTCACAGCAATAGAACAGCAACCAAGGCACCCACCAAATGTCCTATAAAATATTTTGACTGTAATTCTCCTTTTTTATTTTTTTTTAATTTTTTGAGACATTACTTACTCTGGTTTAGATAGTATCTTTTCCAGGTTAAATTCCTTGAGGTACCTTATTATGGCGGCCAAAGAGCAGATCACAGGCTTCTCCAAGTTAATGACACCAGAGAAACTCTGAGAGCCTAAAAACAGAACATTTATCCTCAACATTATTATTAATAAAAATACATTTAAGTAAAATTCATCTATAAAAACAATAATTTATATCATTTATAACAAGGTTGCATTTGGAAACCAAACTGTGACTACAAAAAACTTATGGCATAGGGGGGAAAAAAAGACATTTCTCGACAGACTGAATCATTTTTGAAAAATAATATATTTTTCAAATCAGAAAAATGTTAACTACTTTCTATAAATACTCTAAACTATATGTCAAGAATTGTATGCAAGAAGGTAGATTGACAAATATTTATAATAGCAAAAAAAAATTACAATCAACCCAAATAAAGATCCATAGAGCAATGATTAAATGAATATTGGCAAATCCAAATTATGATACGCCTACTTTGAAAGAATGACTGACAGCTGTCTCAGCGAACACGAATGCTGTCCACAGCACACTGCTACAGGCCTGGGCAGAGGGTGTCAAGTCACCCTCGTCCCTCCCATGAAAACACTACAACAGCTTTCCATCCAGGCACCCGCTCCATCCTGCACCTACCGGGTGTTCTTAATGCAACCAAAGAATTCTTTCTAACGTGGATGTGTGATCATTAGACACCTTCACTCAAAACCGTCCACCAACCCCAAGGAGCTATCCTCCTCTCTTCTGCTCAGAAGTTCGTTTCTCCTCTCCCCTCAGTTACCCTGTCTAATGTGTGGATCCTGCTATCCCTTCCCAACCCAGTATCGTGCCCTCTAAGCTTTGTACTCCTGGTTGTTTCTGTGGGAGATACTATTGCCTGTGTGTCGGGATGGTTTCCCTCCCAACTCCGTCTTCTCTGTCCACACCTCAGCTACGTGCCATCTTGCCATCTTCTCAGCAAGGTTTTCTTTGACTAGCCCAACAAAAGTTCAACCCTCTTCTCTACTTACTTTCTGCTTAGTGTTTGTCACCACCTAAACATACTACACATGTTACCCAGACACAGGTAGGCAGGTTCACTCAGAAGACAATCCTAAGGATGACAGCCAACTGTCAGTGATCGTCCATTGACAGACACGGGATAAGGGCAGAAACTTCATTTTCTTTATATACAACTATGTGGTTTGATTTTTTTAACAGAAACTAAAAAATATTACAAAATGCCCTTTGTGCTTCAGTAATGTAATGCTTCATTTAACTAAAGCTGTTCACAAGCCTAGGGCAGCAGTTCTCAACCTGTGGGTCATGACCTCTCTGGAGGTTAAAAACCCTTTTACATGGTCACCTAAGAGCATCAGAAAATACAGATATTTACATTATGAGTCATAACAGCAGAAAAATTACAGTTATGAAGTAGCAAAAAAAAATAATTTTATGGCTGGAGTCACCACAACATGAGGAACTAAACGGTCACAGCATTAGGAAGGTAAAAACTGAAAAACAGCCCTTCTCCTCCACTGAGAACTCACTTTAACCTTCTAGTTCTGTTTCCCTGGAAACTGTAAAAGCAGAGTGTTAGGAGACAGTGTTATCCCCAGTCAGAATCCCTTCAAGTCAATGAGTTACATCTGGCTTGCACACATACTCAAACCCAGAGAGCTGACCATCCCTGAGTGTGCTGACCCTTACAATCTGCCATCTTCCTTCAGGCCCACGGAGAGATTCCTGCAGGGCACTGAACTTCTAAACCAGGGCACCTCATACCCACAGATGAGCCTCCGCCCTTTCCATAAGCTGTCACCTGGGGACAGAAAACTTACGCCACACTAAAGGCTGCTGTGAGCACGGCTCACACCAAGAGGACACGTGCCTGGCAGGCAGGCTGCTTTCCATCCCACAACCTTTCAGTTAATTGCAGGCCCAGAAAGAACTGTGGTGTCTTGTGATGTGTTTAACTGAACTGGAGATGAGCCCTGGATGCTAGTCCAGGCTGCTCTCAGAAGTGGTACACGGTCTCAGACATTCATTAAATTTGATTTAAAGGCATATGAAACCAGACTTCAGTGCTGAGGTGACGGGGAAATGTCGAGACAGAAAGGCTTAAGCAGGCGCTGGAGAAAGGGCTAAATGCAAGTGCTTTACAGTGTGTGGCATGAGATTTCCTCCTTACAGGGGAAGATCAGGTGTACAGAGGGGAAAAATTTGTCCTGAGAGAACAGGAAGTAAGTTTTCATCTTGTCAACCCTGTAACTGATGCTAACAAACCTAGACTGATAGGAGCAAACGTGTATACACAATCATGTCCTACTCTGTGAAAGCAAATGTGAATCAAACATGCAATGTTTACCACACATACTGAGTCTGCTCACTAATGTGCTGGCACAGTAATTCTGGTAACCAACGCTCTAAAATGATAGACTTATCAGAACAGTTATCAAACATTCTATTAAGCAATGATGCGAGCCATCTCTAAAGGTGAAGAAGGGGTGGTCAAATACACCTTCCTAAAGAGCATTAGACTACACCAGCAGATGGCGGACAGTCTAGAAGACAAGAGAGGCACCGCAGCGGTGACCTCGCGCTATCGGGTCGTCTATGTGTCGTGGTTGTTTTGTCTTGTTCTTTTCTACTGAAATAGGTTTTGCCCACTAAACCAGATTAGGCTAACCCTAAAAACTGTCCTGCCTCAGGCTTCTCAGTGCTGGCTGAATAGGCTCGAGCCCAACAGGCCAGCTGCAACAGTGTTCTCCACTACTTCGGGGCTCCCATGTGTCTCCTCTTGCTTCCTGCTTGTCACTGAGCTGAAAGCCACACTCACGCCTTTACCCACAGCTGCTATCAGTGCAGTTAAGACACGTGGCTAACAAGAGCGAAATACTTACCCTGCCAGTCAACTGCCTTTCTGGCATAAAACTCGGTAACTGTCTGGAAAGCAGAGCTGTATTCAAAGTAAGTGTTACTCATCCTTTCTACTCGAATTCTGTCATCCCGCACACTGGAAAGAAAAAAAATTGAAATTTCAAAAGATTACCCATTATCTTAAATTACCTATACTAAGGCATCAGTCTCCAACAACAACAGGCACACACCTTCCTTATTGCCCTCAGGGCACAGTGAGAAGAGGGAGGAGGAGCTCTGGCCTCCTCAGAAAGAGCTTCTTATTTTATAAGGTATCTCAGCTGTTACTTGTATCTTCTGCATTTTACAGCATCTAGCACACTTCTTACTGATCATCAAAGAGAACTCATTGAAATTAGAAGCATAAATATTAGAACTATAAATATTAACAGAGAAATGTTTAAAGCATTTTAACTTGACCACATAAATTGTTTAGAAATTATAGCAAAGAAAACATTAAGTAGTTCATTCTTTTCTAGGGGTGGGGGGCATCTCTGCCTGGCTGACTTTTTACCAAGTCCGGTTTCATCCCAGCCACTAGTCAACTATACAGGCAATTTCCCTCAGGTCATTTCTTGCTCTTACATAGAGTAGCTATGTGATCTCTTAAAATATGAATAAAAGTTTTTATAAACAAGCTGGACATGGTAGTGTATGCGTTTAATACTAGCACTCAGGAGGCAGAGGCGGGTGGATATCTGTGAGTTCATGGCCAGCCTAGTCTACAAAGTGAGTTTCAGGACAGCCTGCTTCAGGGGAGGGGGAGTGTTCATAAATACACAAAATCCCATCATCTACGCTAGATGGTACAATCCCTGCTGCTTATTCCTTCTTTCTCCCATCACTGGATGGCTGCTCTCACCCTCGCAGCCCAGACAGACCCCGCCACGGTCTTTCCTGTTTATCTGATCAGACAAAAACAGACCACAGGTTTACATAATCTGTTCTTCGCTGTATTTTAAGCAGATGACTCTATACCCCATCTTGTTTTCCTACATAGTATCTCTTTAAAATCTTTCCATATATAATGACTTGTGTCTAACTCATTCTCTTGAATAGTGGAAAAATATATCGTAGAATGTTAAGTGCTGAGATTTAGTCAAACTTTTCTTCATTGCTTAATACTCGCTCGATACTAACAGTTCATTAGATATTACGTTCAAACACTCTGATTTCAAAATAATAAAATATCAGATGCAGCTGTAACCTCAATCACAGTCTTCTAATCACACTTATCTAGCAGCTTAAGACACAAACACCACTGTGAATTTAGTGCAGTCTTGTGTTCTGCAGAGTGTTGTACTGGTGCATGCTTCTAACTTCCTGAGTGCTGCCTCACTAAATATGCACAATTTGCTTTGGGACACAATGCTATACTTCTAAGAGTGACAAAGGCAAATTTTATTTGCCTGAAAATGCTTCTAGGTAGTCCATTAATTCCTGTATTTTCCTGTTTTTCAAATATAATTTACTTGAATTTATATTTGTGGATCACATGAGGTTAAAAACACAGTCTGACTCTCCATACAATTATTAAGCATCAGGTAAACTTTTAGAGCATTCCCTCTTTTCCTATCAATTTATGACACTCCCTCCACTACCTATTTCACATCCCTCTCCGTATGACCCTGCTTCAGTGCGCTCCACTGAAGGCCTGTTCTTCTCTGAGGTGAAGTGAACCGTGGTGGGGTGGATCCAGGGAGAGAGGACGGGAGAGAGGCTGGAGGCAGGGGAGGAAGGGTAAGCTGCAGTCCATTCGCAATGTATGAGGGAAGAAGAAAAAAAGAAAAGAAAAACCTGAAAGAGTCAATTTGCTGCACTGATCTTTTTGTTCCTGCCTGTCATACTACAAGGTTGCTGTTCCCCAGCTGCACTGTCTGGGTAGCAGAGAGACCTTTAACTTGCTCTCCAAAAGCTTGGCTATTCCCAGGCCTCGGATTTTTCTTACATATTTCCAGTTCATCTTATCCAGTTTCACAAAAATTTCACTGAGATTTTGACAAGATATGTAAGAACTGACTTAGAAAGAAATGTTATGTTCACAGAATGTTCACTGTAAAGTTGGTGTTTTCGATTTATATTTTTCATGTTCAACAGAGCATGTTGTAATAATCCAGGGAGGATCAGTACCTGTGGAGCCCAGCATCAGGAATTCTGGTGTGCACTGAAGTCAGAGCCACTAGTCTGGACCCTTAAAGTCAGAGCGGCTGACATATGAGAAACGAGGCAACAGGGAAGGAGGGTGTCAGCTGTTCCAGAGCCTGCCAGGTACAGGAATCCAGGAATCTAGGACTACAGAGGTGCTTACTATGGGTATCTGAACCATGACGCACTAGAAAGTATCCCAGCTTTCTGCTTCTGCTCTTTAAGTAGCCCTTCTCGGTCTCCACCTAAAACTTAAGGAAATTCTTGATAGAATCCCCTGCACTGAGCTACAGGACACTTCTGCTTTTCTATTTTTAATAAAATATCTCCTGAATAATGAAAGTCTAAGGTCTGGTTTAAAAGTTCCTCTATGAAGGCCTATTAAACAACAGCCTAACACTCAATATGCTCTGCTGAGCAGATGGGGTAAACTAGAAAGGAAGCTCATGACTAAGAAAGAGAAAGCTTGTTTGGATGTATTGCTACGCCACAAAGATAACCACAAACAAAATCTCTTATATGGACATATGGCATGTATCACTTAGGTTCCTATTCTTATTTTCTAATCTAAAATGATAGAGAACAATGCAACAGCCATAAATGAAAGGTACAGGAAAGACACCCCCTTCAGTATACTGGTAGACAGACCATTTTACAAATTTAAGAAATCATTGTAATGTTTGTTACTTTTCTTAATCAAAAATGTTACTGGTCTATTTTTGCTTTAAAAATAGTATTTAAAAAAATGTAACTTTGTAAAAAGTAAAACCACACACAGCTTTTCAAATACTGCCATGAAAACGTCAGATTCAGGAGTTCAAGGTCATCCTTGGCTACATGAATTTCTGTCTCAAAAAAACCAAACTTACAAAAAGCAGGTGCAGCAGACACAACCCAAACACACTGTGTCTTAGATTGTGGCCTAAACATTAGAAATGTTTAAACCCAGACATTCTGAAAAACACTTTAAAGAGTGAAACTAGTTCATCACTCGTGAGAGTCAGTAAGTACTCAGTTCTGAAAAAAAGGCAATCACACGCCTCCTGATGGGAAAATTAAATCTATGATGTTATTTGATGACTGACCAAACACCCAGCACTCGGGGCTTACAAAAGCCTCCAGGTGAATGTGATACTCACTAATGTTTCAGAGCCACTGGATTAGACAATGACGTTCAGACAACCACATAGCTAGAGACGGCAGACTTACGAACCAGTGTGAGAATTTAGTATGTGCTTGCCTAAAGAATCAAGCCCTGCACATCCAAAATACCAGAGACACACCCAGAAAGGCTCAAAAAGGCACATGCGAGGGGAGGGGGAGAGCCCACGCTCCAACAACGCAAACTCACATGGAGACATAAAAGGGTGTGGCAGCAGATGCTCAACGGTTTCCAGGAACCCTTCTTAGCACTGGTCATATCAGAGTTACTCCACTGAAAATGTACAACTGAAAAAAATCAGGAACCTGACATTGTAATATCAGTATTAACTCCTACATAAAAACCCTCAGCACAGGGCAATGGGAGAGATGAAAAGCAAGGCTGAAGACCAATTAGACCCAAATTCCAATCACAAGTATTTTACATGTTCTTTATGTAATTTATCTTCAAAATATGTATTTGTCCTCTACAAAGACCTAGAAATAATGACTAATTCAGTACTCCTAAAATGTAGACTGTGTTTTTCAGATATCTCTTTCCATTAAAAGAAACCAGGGCTATTTGAAGGAGTGACTAACTTTAGGAATAGGATAAGATAAAAATAAGGTAAGATAGCAGCCCAAAACATCTTGTTATGTATTAGCAAAAACCGCTAATAGTAGGGTCATGGGAAATGACTCAGAAAGCAACTTGAAGAGGCCCTCGTTACCTCATTATGGGCCAATTTGAGCATGAGAAAGAGACACAATGAGTAGCAAACACACTGAATTAAAATATACTGGATATGTTTAAAGCCAGGTTTCCACAATGGATACTTAAAAAATGGATAGTTCATTGCCAGAACATGTCAGTAACTATTCAGGTCCTAAGGAGAGACAATTACAGCCACCTAATAGGAAAATATAACACATGAAGTCATCTCACTCTTTCTCCGAAGAGCCCCCAATTAAAAGCACCTACATCTTACTAAGCAACTCAATACAACTACAAATGCAAAGAACAAACTGAGAAGCAGGTTAGACTCTTGATGCTGCAGCCATCAAAACCTGGGCTCTGGAAAACTCAGGAAAATCAACTGTGTTTCTTCAACAAATACGGGGTGTGGAGGGGATAGGAGAGAATCTGCAGGTAAACAAGGCTTTCAAAATGAAACCAGCTGTAAGAATCAAGAAATACATGGAATAAACTACAGGGGGGTGGCAGCAAAGACAGTCAGCCAGGAAACCTGACAGGAAAGTCAGGCTACCCCGAGAGCTGAGCCTACCGGTCTGCAAGGACTGTTGGCGTTGATCACACACAATGACCTGGCACCAGGGACTCCTTCTTGTTTTCTGTATTTGAAACACATTAAGTGTCTTTCAAATAAAACAGATATATTTCCAATTTTACTGAATTATTCTAAAATAATCCCCCTTCTGAAGTCATCCTTTGACAGTATTCAGAATCCTTTTTCATCTCTACCAATGTTCATCATCACTCAGAATTCTGATACAAAGCACTCAAATAACACGAGAGCAACAAAACAGTAACCAGATTTCTTAAAATCAACAACAAAAAAATCAGAACAGTATTTCCTAACACCCAAAATATAAATGACCAACTATGCATGAAAACATTCTCAGCATCACTGATCATCAGGGAAGTAAAAGAGCAAAAATGTTTGACTTTTAATGAGTCAAAACCATAACACTGGTTAAAATAGCTATTAATAAAAATGATTTTTAAAAAAATATGTCAGTGGAGATATAGGAAAAAGAGGCACAGAACAAAGATTAGGAAGTAAAGTTCATGCAGACACCATGGAGAACATGGTAGAGATTCTTCAAAAACTGGAATTACGCTCTGATCCAGCAACCCCCCTTCTGCTTGTATTTGCTAGGAAATTAAGTCAGTATTCTAAAGAATCATCTGCACTTCCATGTTCATGGAAGCACTATTCCCAACAGCAATGACACGGAATCAATCTGTACTCACCAACAGAAGAGTAATAAGAAAAATATACCACAAAGTATTGCCCAGAAGAGAGATAAGGGAAAATCTGTGATGAGCAAGAACATAGACAAACACTGCACAGACTCATTACATGCAGCAACCATCTGCAGATCCCTACCAGGTGACCGCTGAAGCCCAGCTTCTCACTGCTAGCACCAAGCTACTACTGAGAAGGCTGCACTGTACTGCTGACTCTTCATTGGCTCCCTAGTCCTCATAAGAAGGGAGAACAGTACGGTACTTCCATGTAGCACACCAAACTTCTCTAACGAGGCACAGAAGAACCCCTACCCCCACAGGACTTAGTATTTAAAGAGGCCTAAGTAGAAAAGGAACAGTGAAACTATTTTAAATACTTTTTAAGTTATCTATTATTTACTTAATGCCCACACGCTTGCATGTGCCTGTGTATGTGTGCATGCGCATGCACACATGCCACAGTACGCATGTACGCATGTACAGAGGACTCAGAACTCAGTTCTCTCCTTCCACCATGTAGGCTCGTAAGACTGAACTCAGGTCATCAGGTGAGATGGCAAGCACCTCTACCCACCGAGTGATCTTGCAGCCCTAAAAATACCGTCTGTTTTGGTTGTATGCCTTGCCTCTAACAGCCGAGTCATCCTTCCAGCCCCTAGGAATGCTTCTCCTCTAAACACAGCCTTTCTGCTGTCCTTAAAAGAACACAGGTCAGGGCTGATCCAAGAGCCCTGTGCCAGCCTCTCCTCTACATAAAACTCCTCTCCCCCCTCTCCATGACATGCTCAGTTTCGGACCATCAGAGTCATCTTGTGAGAGAAATGACTCTGAATGGGCTGTGTAAGATGGTATTCTTCACTAGACTCCATGGGGACAAGAAGCTTTGTTTTATTATTGCTGTCCTAACTGCCCTGAACAGTGCCTGATCCTGAACAGGAACTCCATTTTCCCTGTACTGGGGAGAGATGCACAAGTGACCAGATGAGGACAGCCTTCAGAACTGCATCTCACTGAGGCTGGCAGCATCATTCCCATTTTAAAAAACAAGTGGCCTGACTTTTGAGAGAATAAATTCAATGCCCAAGTTGCAGAAGGCAACTGACTAAGACACCAAACCCGGAGCACCTATCCCTGAAAGCTTTCCCAAGTAGCCGACAGGCCCATAAAGGTCCAAGGAGACTCAGGAAGAAACCAAGGGGAGGCTTCCTCCTGTCTCTGGCGCCAAGGAAGGATTGTCTTCTACCTTACTTCACTGGAGAGCGCAGCCACCTAACACAGGGCCCTTATTGAGTTTCTTCTGTAGATCAGTAGATCTCGACCTGTGGGTCATGAACCCCTCAACGGTAGCATATCAAATATCATGCATATCAGATATTTACATTACGATCCATAACAGCAGTAAAATTACAGTTATGAAGTAGCAACAAAAATAATGTTATGGCTGGGAGTCACCACGGCTTGAGGAACTGTATTACAGTGTCACAGCATTAGGAGGATTGAGAACCACTGCTGTTGACTCTCTGATACCTAGCCTTCAGAAGCCTGTGGCAGTTAGTATTTTTTATTTTACTTTTATTACTTTTTTCTTTTCAATAACTTATTTATTATTATCTTATGAGCGTTGGCTCATATCTTATGAGCATTTTGCCTGCACATGTGTCTGTGTGAGGGTGTCAGATCCCCTGGAACTGGAGTTACAGATAGTTGTGAGGTGCCATGTGGGTGCTGAGAATTGAACCTGGGTCTTCTGGAGGAGCAGCCAGTCCTGCAGCAGTTACTGTTTATCAACTGGAGAAGCGGTGACTGACTTCCTGAGCTCAGTGTTTCAGACAAGCGCTTGGGATGAGGGGTCAGCCAGCTACTGACCACCGCTCTATTAGGGCTTTGTTTGGCGGGCAGATAAGGACTTAGAAACCCAGTAAATTTGATAAAAATGGACTTGTCAGTTATCCTCGAGGCTCTCCTGAAGCATGCATCATTTGGCCATATGTGTATTAAACATCCTCCTGCAAACATTCTGTTCTCACACTGGTTCATTACAAAGTCTCACTTCTGTATCTTCCCAGACTCCTCAGCTGTCAGTCCTTCCAAGCCACTGTCTCTAGGACGAGTTGAAACTCTGCCTACAGGAGCAGCATCCTATCAGAAACATGCCAAATTTGATTTTAGTAAAATCTCCTCTTTTTCTCATGTAAAACACCTCACTGCTGACAAATGCATTTTTTAAGAGATTAAATGGTGATAAAACTGTCTTTCAAAGGAGTGTCAATCCTCATGTTCTCAGACTGTAGTTTACATCAATCCCGTTTTCAGAATCACATGACTGCGGCACACAGGCACAGGTTTCAGAGCTGAAATATGTTAAAGCACCCTCGGGAGGAAGCGGGGAGGTACACATCAGTTCGAGCCACAGTCTGAATAGAAAATGTCCTCCATAAGGGCAGATTTTGTTTTGTTTTCTGCATGGGCGTTTGCCTACACATAGACAGACACACACATACACGCACCCCTCCAAGTTTTTTCAAGTACTATAGACTCTGTCTCCTGAACTGTGACTAGAATAAATCCTTTCTTACACTGTTTCTGTCAGACAGTCTGTCACAGTGAAGAGAAAAGTAACTAACAGAAAACTACTACCAGAAATGAGGTCTTTGCAGTGACAAGTCTGCCCATGTAGCTTACAGGCCTTCTGAACTGCCTGGGGGAAGAGCAATGTTGAAGAGTTTGGAGTTGTGGGCCAGCGAGCTCTACAGTGCTATAAGCAAAACTCACTGGGCACCAGCAGGGAGTTCCAGAGACCGAAGGCCAAAAGAAATGCACAGTAAAGACAGGGAACTTCTACTCATAAATTAGGACCATGAGAAACTGGCCTGCAGCCTGTCTTGTATTTTCACAAAAGCATGTGGGGTTTTGTTTTATTTGATTTTGTTTTGTTTGCTTTGGGGGTTTTTGTTTTGTACTGGTTAGTTGTTTTGTTGTTGTTATTGGTGGTGGTGGTGGTTTTTTGCCTGTGTTGTGAAAACTCAAGTGAGGCTCAAGGAACAACGCCTCAGAAGAGGTAGGAGGAAAGACTGTAAGAGCCAGAAGACAAAATCTCTTGTTGCTAGATAGTGTCTTTTAGACGTGACAGGGAAGTGCACCCATGAAATTCCAGCAATACGGCTGCCTAAACAAGACCTATACAATGACACCACCAATGTGCATGGGAAAGTCACAAGGCTGCACCCTGGATGTGGAGCAGTCAAGGGCACTGTACAAAATGGCAGGCTTCATCACACTTCTCGTCAATTATACCATGAACTCTGATTATATTTACTCCATTATCCCCTCCCCCCACCCATCCTCTCTCCAACTCCTGCTAACCCCCCTCCTTCTAATTAGCCCTCCTCCTGAGTGTGTGAGATCTAAATTCTACATAACAGAGAAAGCATGGATTATTTGTCTGGGTCTGATTTATGCTGCTTAATACAATGATCTCCAGTTCCATTTTTTCTGCAAACAATTTCACTCACTTAGTAATTTTGTAGCTGAATAAAACTCCACTCAGTGTGTGTGTGCATGCACATCACCTGTTTTTGGTCTATTTATCTCCTGACGGGCTTAACCCCTAGTTTGGCTATTGTAAACCCTCTGGCAATAAACACAGATACACGGGTATTTCTATACTATTCTGAATCAAGCTCCTTTGGCCACAGCCCCGAAAGGACACAGTTGGATCACATGGAAGTTCTGTCTTTAGTTTTCTGAGGAAGCCCCATGTTCATTTAAATAGGCATCTTGGTCAGGTCACACAGAAACCACACTTTACAGAAGCCATCAGTGATCCAGGCCTCAGAGGGATGGAGGATGGCGGTTCCCTCTGTGCCTGATGACCCAACAGTAGAAGGAAAGTAGGCCTACTCACCAGACCCACCATACCATGCGGCTTCAAAACTGAACTTCTAACTTAACATGTAACTTTTCTCTCTTTTCACATATGAATTGCCAAGTTTAAAAAATTAAATAGATGGTAGTAAAACTCTCCACAAGCATAGAGTCCACACACAAACTAGACAACTTCAGATCCAATGATATCTCTTAATCAAGGGAGCAAGGACATTAAGGTGGTGAGTGACTCTGGTCAAATAACAGAACTTCACTTGTGAAAAAAACAAAAGGCCAATTTTATGGTCATTGCACACTTTAGGAATCAATGTCTTTAATGGGCAAAAAGAGCCTGTCAAGCTCACGGTGCATGCTGGAAAAACTTAATTGTAATAATAATCCTCACTGGGTTCCAAGCTTCTTGTGTAACTGGTTGAACCTTGTAGGCAGTACACTAGACTCATGAAGACAGACAAGGCAGCACCCTGGTAGCACCGCTGGATCGGAGCCAGCATGCTCCATCAATGTGACCATTCCTCACAACAGGGCACCAAAATAAAATCGCTTTCCTAGAAGACCAGGGACACTGTGTGAAGTTGTAATTTTAACAGTATTAGAACAAGAATATTAGGAGGGAAACTACAAAAATAGCAAAAGAAATTAATAACAGAGATACTTTAAAAGTCTATTTTTCTATTACAAAATTAGAAAAACTGTAATATAAAATATAACAAATTAACATCAAATGGGACATAGCAGATTAATAATAATAACCTTACCTATTAAGGTTAATGTCATTTGAATTACAAAGGAGGGAAAAACCCAAAGAAACTGAGTGAGACACAAAAGCAAAGCGGAAGGGAAGTGTGGAGGGAGGAGACAGGTGGAGGGAGGAGGGAGAGTGAATGGGAGCGAGCGCAATGCAATGCTGTACTTCTGGCACAGTGAAACTCACTGTTTTCTATGCTAAAAAAAATCTCCTTAATAAAAAGGAAAAAAATAATTCAAAGTATTGAAAAAAATAAAATGATGAAGAAACCAATTGTCTAAGGGTGCCTACTCGATAAATGCGAATAAAAAGCATGGGATAATTATCGAAAGCAAAAGTCAGAACAAAAGGCATTTATAGAACAAAGAGTCTTTGTAAAGTTGCTTTATAAAAGCAGCTACAGGAATATGAAACTTACAAAGTACAAAATAAAACTAGTGACCAAGGGAAAGAGAAGGAAAGAGAAGACCTCAGGCCTTAGAGACAGAAGAAAGGACGCAGATCTGGGGCGGGGACAGAACATGGGTCTTAGGGGAGACAGGAAGGACAGGACCTCAGGCCTTAGAGTGAGAGAGAGTGTGTGTGTGCGTGTGTGCGTGTGCGCGTATGTGTGTATGGGGGGGGACTGAAGGATTTGGTGTGAGTTGTCAGGTTCGAAGGAATCAGTGGCTCTCTGCAGTGTCTATTAGCATACCAAAGCACTGCTTGTGTCCATGCTTCACTAGCACAACTACCCTATGCTTCTCCAGCTCACGGGCCTCCCTCCCCTAGCTCCTCATTCCCTAAGCCCCCTCTCCTAAACACCTCTGCTTTCTCTCGTCTTCCCCTCTTGGGCCCCTCTCTCTTGGCCTTCCTCTCTTGCTCTCCCTTTTTTTCTCTCTCTGTTCTCTCAAGGTTCAGTCTGCTGGCCATGCTCTGTGTACTACTTTCTGTGCTCTGGCCTCTTCTAGATGTTCCCGTCTTCACAGCTAAAATAAAGGCCTTGGGGCTGAAGAGGTGCCTTTGCTTGACAGCTCAACATTCTGGCTGTTCTTCCAGGGGACCTAGCACCCACATGGTGGCTCATAACCATCTACAACTTTAGTTCCGGAGGATCCAAGGCCCTCTACTGACCTCCACTGGCATCAGGCATGCACGCAGTACACACATAAACATATAAGCAAACACCCACACACATAAAACAGAATTTTCTTGAATCTTTAAAAATTAAAAAACAAAATCAAACTTTCTAACGTGTCCTCACAAACCAAAGAAGGGCTCTATCTGTGACAAAACCAGGGACACCACCAAAAGGATTCATATGTTCAAACTTGGGAGACCAGAAGAAAGCAGAGAACACTTAGAATGAGAAATGGAAGCAGAAGACCAATGGCTGAGGAAGGCATCCATGCCCACCTGTCAGAATGACCTTCCAACTCTTCTTCCTTGATTAAGGAAATCTCTAAGAGAAGAATTCAGGACTTCCAACTTTTCGTAATCTTTCAGTCCTTCATAGTCCTGGGGCTCTTTACTACCCATGTATATGCACCACGCGTGCAACAAACACACACACACACACACACACACACACACACACACACACCTTCCATTTACTATGTGCTGAGATGTTCCTCCTCTAGTTTGGTGTCCCCAGAACCACATGCTGGTGTGACGTATCACCTCTGCTGGCTATGTGGGACTGTGATTTAAACACACAAATTTTTGTTTTAAGCACATATGTTTTCTGTCAGAAAATAAATTTCAATAAGTATATCTTAGTGTTTTAAGATGCTGTGACCGCAGCATCTCTTAGAAAAGAAAAATTTAATTGTGTCTGGCTTACAGTTTCAGAGGGTCAGTACATTATCATCATGACAGGAAACATGGCGCCTTTCAGGCAACATGTGCTGGAGAAGGCGCTGAGAGTTCAACACCTTGATCCCCAGGCAGCAGAAGGAACTGTCGTGCCGAGTGTAGCCTGCCCCTAGCAACACACCTCCAACAACGCCACACCTCCTACAACGCCACTCCCTATGAGCCTGTGGGGCCATTTTTATTCACACCACCACAAAGTATTGACCAGACAATGTCTACTGTGTGAGAAAATGACTTTTGAAGTCTAGAGGGGAAGTGAAAGGAAGGGACAGATGCCTCCTCAGGGTTTCCCAAAGAGGCTGTGTGAGAAAATCTCAGAGACCATGGCCCAGGAACAAATTTCACATTCCTATGTGGAAGCAGTTTGACAGCATTTTATAGGACAGAGAAAGACAGGACAAATTAGAGCCGGTTTAAATATATCAGAGAGGTAGTAACAGCAAGATGGGGGAAACTTTTCTACAGGCTTCAGATGCTATCTGATGGCATCCTTTGTTTCTGGGTTGGCAGAACTAAGCAAGTAAGATTTTAAAACGTCTTTAGTCTATTAGTAACAGTATGTTAGTGCTGATACAGATGAGCTAGGGATGGCAATCAAGGGGCTAAAGCTAGCCCAAGGAAGGGAATGGCATAGCCTTTGGAATTGCAACACTCCTACTCTTCAAATCCTGCCGTTCTAGGCAACTGACCAGTCTCTGCAGACATAGCTTCCTTGATAGGCATTTCTTTTCGTAAGTTGAAGCAGAAGTAACTCAAAGGTGATTCAAACAGCAATAATTAAATATGAGAAAACCAAAAGTATAGAAAAGTGCTTCTATACTAAAGTTATAGTCAAAGCTAAGACAAAGTAAAAAAAGTCAAATTTCTAAAACTGATGACTTAAAGACTGTACTTTTACTATTTGTGCTCTCTCAATATTCCAAATTCGATCTATTCATAGACATGCACACACACACACACACACACACACACACACACACAGACACCATCTATTTTATATTCATAACCAGTAGGGCATATGAGGAGAAGCTGGCATTGTGAGTTTTTGGAGTTCCCTTCTTGCCATTTATTATTATTATTATGAAACAAACAAGAGAAAAAAAAAAAAAAAAACCTCCAAATCCTTTAAACTGATATCCTAAAAAGTCAATCAAAAATTTTTAATGTCCACTAAAAGAATATAAAATCCTAACTCACTTTTCAAAGTCAAATTCAAAATAAAACCTTGGCACCTATAACTGGAGTGTGTGAATGCTCTTCTCTACATGCAGCACGGAAACAGCCAGCAAATTTAAGGAGAAAAGTGAACACTAAGCCCAGCTCAAACCATCAAAATCAAAATGCTCACTAGACCTAAAGCTGTAAGCCTAAGCTATGTTAGCCTCTGGAAAAAGAAATAGAAAGGTCTTCATGCTTCCTTAACAGGCAGAACTTTCAAGACATAGGAGTCACCAGCCACTAAAGAAGAAACTGAAGGACATTCAAACCTTTTGTTCTACTGAGTTCACGAGAAAATTAAAAGGTAAACCAAAAGCTTGGAGAAAATATTGCAGTGTGTGTATATGTGTGTTTGTGTGTGTGTGAGAGAGAAAGAAAGAGAGTCAGAAACAGAGAGGAAAAAAAGAGTTGAAAGAGAAAGAGAGAAAGGGAAAAAAAGGAACATAGTAGTAAAACTTTGACCCAGACAATTCCTATAGCCCAACACAAACAATACAAGAGTTAAAAGTAGCAGAGAACACACATGAATGAACACCCAATAAACACATGAAACATCTCTGGTAATAGAGAAGCAGATTAAAACCCAAATGTGAAACCACACTTTGCTCATTACAGTGGCTCAAAGTAAAAAGCTACAGCAAAAGATGAAAAGGTCAAAGAAAACCTACAGTTCTCACACACTGGCAGTAAAGAAGCAAAATTGTGGGATTACTATGAAAAATATTTTCATTGTTTCTCACATGGCTGGATATATATATGTAAATATGTATAGCTAGGTTATATATATGTATGTGTGGGTATATATATATATATATATATATATATGTATATATAACTCCTAGGTCTACCCAAAACAAATACATCTGTGAGAAGATAGAAAATAGAAAAATGTTCTTAACAGCTTTAATGAAAATAGACAAAAGCTGGAAACAACCCAAGGATTTGGCAAGTGAATGATCAACAAACCTTGGTATATAAAACTATATAACAATTAAAGAGAACAAACTTCCAATACACTCAACAACAAAGACACATTTCATTGTGGCAAGGTAAAAAAGCAGACACCAAAGAGTACACATTACAATGATTCCATTTGTATGAAACACGAAAATAACCTGAACTGTCCTCTAACTACAGCAGTCAGTTCAGTAGTTCCTGGAAGTGAAAGCTAGAGAGAAAGGGAAAATAACTACGAAGAGGCAGAGGGAACTCTGAGGAAGAGGAAGTACAGAGCATAACAGGAATGGTGGCTGCAGGGTGTTTATATGGACCTTGGCTGACACAAATGTACAATGCACAAAGCTTATTACATATAAATCATATGTGATTAGAACTGCTGTACATAATTTTAAGCTAAAGACTTTTTATTTTTAAGTCTAAATCTCACATAGCTAAACTCCCATGCAAATGTATACTCCAGACCCTTCTGGGTAAGACTCTTGATTCCAGTATTTATCCAGCAAAACACCTATCTTTCACTTTGAAACAAAAATAATAAACATCAAAATGTACATTCTGTAGTAGACATTCCACACGCCTTTAATCTCAGCAGTTTTGGGGGCAGAGGCAGGAGGATCTCTGTGAGTTTGAGGCCAGTCTGGTCTACATAGTGAGTTCCATGACAGCCAGAGCCCGAGTTGTTAAAAGACCTTATAGGCTTTTTTTTTTTTAAACATACATATATATTTTTAAGAAGTACATTTCACATCTACACAATCTGAGGTTTTTAAATGTCAGTCAGAACTTATACAAATATATATATATATTATGTATATATACATATATATCACATTAAAAATATCACAATAAGAATTTACACATAAAAAAATGTTCTTCCCTGAGGTCTAAAATATGTCACTTTAAAAGCACAAAGCTACGCATGTTATTATGCTAGTCTTTGAGAAAAAGAAAACACTTTAAAAAAAAAAAAACAACTCCATTTTACATAACTGTGAAGAAACAAAATAATGAGATATTCTCAGATAGCTAGAAAATCATCTCAAAAGTTTTTTTCTACACATTAAAAGCATTTTCTATGCAAAACAATACAAGGTCATTTTACTCCAGTGGTATGCCTTGTCCAGAGGCTGATTCACAAACCCATTTAGGCTGTTTCTAGGGCCCTAAAATACTTATCTAAACTAATGTTTTTCTCCAGAAACCCTAACTTTGATATTATCCTAAGAGTCAACTTCAAAAAAAATTAACAAGTTACCTAGAATTCATAGAACAATTAATAATATATGTGTGCACACATGCACGCATGGGTTACAGGTTAAACTGTGACCCCATGAACTCATATGAGCAAACTGTATTACCTCCCACCCTAAAATGTGAGCAGCTGAGACAGTGTCTTCACACAGGGACCCACGTTACAGTGACATCATTAGAGTAGATCCCACTCCAGTATTTAAAACAACACCAGAAGCCTATACAAAACACAAGCCCAGAGGACAGTTTTATGGGGAGACGCAGAGGACGTGGACTGCGAAGGACACAGCTGAGAACTAGTCCTTTCTTTGTGGCCCTGCAAGCAGCAGCGCCGCCACCCTGACTTGGGACTCACAGCCTCCAGACGTGTGAAGGTATGAAGTTCTGCTGCTCAGGCGCCAGCTACACTGGGTTGCAGCTATTCTGCAGCTATTACACCCTCTCAGGCATGGGCTCACATCACTACCACATCCAGGAAGCCAAGAGGAATCATATGGTATCTGCCAGTTTCTAGAATGCCAATACTCCTACCTACCATAGTTTATTTCAAACTAACGCTGCAGCAACCTGACACAAATTCCTAGAAATATATCAACTCTACCAAGCTTCTATAAACTACCGCATAACAGCAAAGCCTCATGCAACAGCACCTTTTATTAGCTGCAGATGCATCAAAGGACAGTCATGCTTAGAACCACAGCTGCATTTATAGGACAGCATCTGGACAGCAATGGATGGTCAGGGTATAGAAGACTAAGAAACCAGGTAGCAAAAGTGCAGCGCAGCATCTAAATAGCTTTGCAATACTAAAAACATAAATGAAATGGACTGTATTTCAGACACTGTCCCAAGCCCATAGAAGCATCAAGCATTTATGCTCACTGCAATCCTATGAAATGGATAACTCAAACCAAACTGTCCACTTGTTTTGTTTTAAATGAGGACTGAGATACACAGAAATGAAAATTCACAGCTAATAAGTGAGAAGACTAGGCTTTGAAAAAGCAAAAGCGGAAGGGAGGATGGGATTCGGAGGGAATGAGAGAGCAGGATACAGCTGGGATACAGAGTTAATAAAATGTAACTAATAATAAAAAAAAGAAAAAGCAGTCTGCTGCAGTTCTATACTCAAACTCCTTTATGTTATGTCCTTCGATGTATCGAGTGGCATGTGTAGATTACAGGTCAGTCTGATGTCTAGATCTCAGGGTGAAAAAAAGGAATTAAACTGGAAAAGTATGCCTGACCTCAGGTAGATGTTAATTTATGCAAGCAATGGCCCTGCAAATCAAACTCAAATGGACCATTTCTATCTTTTTGCATACAGAATTACTTAACATCGGAATTGGGGACTGCAGACATGACTCAGCAGTTAAAACACTTGCTGCTCTTGCAGAGGACCAATTGGGTGGTTCACAACTACCAGTAACTCCAGCTCCAAGGGGGATCGGTCACTCTTTTAGCCTCTGTAAGCACAGAAATGCAAGTGCATACACACAGACAGACAGACAGACAGACAGACAGACACACACACACACACACACACACCAGCATGTAAAAAAATCTAAAAAATATGTAGAAGCACTGAACTAAACTGAAATTTGAAATACCTAAAATTATAAATACCGCTGGAAAACAAGATTACTGCCCCATTATATTTGCCACTTTAAAAAATATTCCTTTTTTTGAAATTATGTTTGTGTATGTTTATGGGCAGTAGTATGTTCACATGTGTGCAGGAACTCACAGAGATGAGAAGGCATTGGATCCTCTAGAGCTGGAGTACAGGTTGTTGTAAGCCACAAACACACTCTTGAATGGGGAGTAAACCAGCCCCACTTAGCACCTTTCTAAATTATAGCCTAGAGTCTCTCAGAACTGCACATCATTAAGACACCCCATGCTGTAAAGAGAATCCTTGAAGACAAGAATGCACCTATAAAGCCGCAGGCAGCCGCACTGCACTGAGTAGGGACATGTAAATCAGGTAGAAAGAAGACACTGCCCACAAACGCTTGACATCAGAGTGGCCCAGAGGACTCTATGGGGAGCAGTGGCAGCAGAGTCAGCACTTCTTCCTGCATCCAGCCAGGAATGAGCTCTACAACCGTACATTCTAAAGTTACTGTGAATGTCCGAGACCGTGAACATCAGTACGTTGACAGCGATGCTTTTTTCCTATACAGGATAATGACAGCAGCGAATAAATATATGTCCCTAAAATAAATCTTTGGACTGTTGGTACAGAAGGGAAGATACAGTGGAAGGCAACAGGAAATAAGCAGGGTAGAACCTTCTCTTAGCAGCACATCTTTCCGTATATGCAGGTCCCTGAATTACCCTAATGAAGCTCAGAAAATGAAAGGGCTCAGCCGCGTGTCTTTCTGCAGGAACAGGTAGGAGACAGGGCAACAGTCAGGCTGCAGACCAGGCTTCCCCACTGTGCGGAGAAGCAGGATTTCATTCTGCATGGTGGCCAGTCTCCTGTCTTGCTACATTTAATAATAAGTTTTGTGCTATAGCTCAGAGTTACATAAAAGACCGTAAGCACAGGAACCTCCACGGTAATTCATACATAAGTGGTACCCTTACTTAGTAACTAGAAACTGCTCAGTGGCAATTATTCTATCAAGGCCTTCCTACGTGTGTGCCATATGTCAGTCAGAGCTGTGTTTGCTCTGAGCTCTCCTAGGCAGACTCTCACCACCTCAGAGCTAGTCCTGAGCTTAACATTCTGTGGGTGCAGGAAAATGACCTCTATTTCAACAGTATCAAAAACAAGGCAAAAGACACTGGGTCCCCAAGAAAGACAACAATGGTCTGAGTTAACTGCAGAAAGCAGTTGACAATTAACAAGTTCTTCACAGGCAGGACTGACATTAAGACACAGTTCACATCACAGCTGCCCACTGACACTGGTGTGTGACTTTCCTAGGTAAGCTGCTGGAAAGAGCTCACACTGGTAACCTCAATACTTCCGAGACTGTACTGCTTTCTGACTGTGCTACAGCCTCAAACAACTCACATTTCCTACCTGACAGGTCCCTGCGTCAGAATTCCAGCAGCAGTTCCCAGAAGCCAAGCCAGGCCAAGCTGTTCCTCAGCTCCCAGGTGCAAAGGCATCCCTTGGCTTAAGGTTTCCTCCTTCAGCTCCAGGGTCAGCGGGAGGGAGGCCTGACTGTGAGTTCTTCCACCCTCCTTTTCCATATGTAAAAGATTCTACTCCCAGTGACTATTGAGACCACCTGAAGAACTACTGCACTAAAACAAGAGTAGCTTGTAACAACCGTAAGTCATCCGCAACCTCACTTTCCCTCAGCCATTTGTCCTAAATAGTTGCAGGTTCCAAGCATCAAGAAGTGTTTATGTTTGGGATCATTTGCTTACTCACAGATACAAAATGCACCTTCATCATATCTGCCTGCTTCTCCAGTTAAAAGCAGACATTCTGATAACAACCTCAATGAATCCCACCAATCACACCAATTCATCAAAAGCAATAAATACACCAGATGCAGATTAAGAAGCTACAGACTAATTGTTTTAAAGAGACCACATGAGGGGCTGCAGAGACAGCTCAGAGGTTAAGAGTACTGGCTGTTCTTCCAGAAGACACAGGTTCAATTCCCAGCAACCACATGGTGGTTCACAACCATCTGTAATGAGATCGGCTGCCCTCTTCTGGCATGCAGGTGTACATGCAGACAGAACATTGTAAACATAATAATACATAAATAAATCTTTTGAAAAAAGAGGGAGAGAGAGACCACATGAAACCTGCCATCCTCTAGTGAAGAGCCAACACAGTGATGTGGCCCAGCACGGACACCAGATGCGTGGAGACCCACTCACTATGCATTCTTTCCTCAAACAGCCTTCATACAAGATGTTGAGGCTGGAATAGCTGTGCGGCATGCTATGGGAGTCTGTCCACTCCCTGAGATGCGAAGCATAGCCCAGCCTAGCAGAGTAAAGGTGGTCAGAGCTGAAAGCACAAAGAGAGTTCACAATGATATCAAAGGACAATTTTTAAAACTTATAATGGATTACTACAGACTTCTGGGAGAAAGGGGGCTCTCGGGCAAACAAGAGTCTATTCTCAACCTTAAAACTGTATTTTAAGCCAGATTATATGTTGGAAGGTAAGTAGACAGATGATTCAATGATGACACCAGAAAGGCTTTTTTTCTTAAAGAAAAAGCAGAAGGAGCAAACAGAACCACACGTTTATATACTTCACTGCACTAGGGTCAAGCTGAAGACTGAAAACATCACAAAAAGAATGTAGGGGTAAAAAGAAACTGCTGCCCTAAAACAAGAGATAAAGATAATCCCAGAGCAATCAACAAAAACAAATCTCCCTTCAGCAGGTAGGCTTGACAGAAGGGGCCTCTGAAAAGACAGGAGGAGGCTAAGCCAGGCTCTGAAGGAAGCCTCCAGCTGAAGGCAGAACCTCAAGAAGCTTTGCTAGAACAGTCAGTGATCAGAAACACAATTAGCAGCACCCTAGGCACAGGGAGCAGTTGTGCTGAGTTCAGTTATACGGGGAGTTTTGTCTCATGACCCTGAATGGTCACATCCTATGTTATGGAAGGGAGACTTCCAAGCAACACCCAGGACTCTTTAGTGATCTGCAGCCTCAGACGACTGTGGGGTCTTGTTTTTGTTTCTGTTACTGTTTGCTCTGCTTCTGTTTGCTTTAATCCAATGGTGCCTGTGGTGAAATGAAGATAGCATTTGCTTCAAAGGCTGGAGTGCTAACAAAGCCACAGATAATGTGTATGAAGCGCGGCAGGGAGTATCTTCGCCTTCATTGCCTGCCTTTCCTTTTCCTTCATTAGCTGTCCCCTGCAATTCACAGTCACCTTGCCACCACCTGAAGTAATAAAGATCTTTGATACTTGTCACAGGGTTTATTTTTTAAGGTGATAATCACAGACGATTTAAAAGCTCTACCACTAAATCATGACTAATTTCAAAAATGTTTTTACAGGGACTGGAGAGATGCTCAGAGGTTAGGAGCACTGGCTGCTCTTCCAGAGGACCCAGGTTCAGTTCCCAGAATGCACATGGTGGCTCACACTGTCTGTAACTCCAGTTCCAGGGCATCCAGTGTCCACTTCTGACCCCCACAGGCACTATGCACACACATGGTGTACAAGTACACATGCCAGCAAAACATCTACACACATAAATAAAACAATTTAAAAACCCGTTCTTATGAATTAGATATAAATAAAACTCTCTGAAATGTGGGAGATGAGACACTATTGGGATATTAAAATGTTACAGTACAACCCTCGGAGAAAAACTTTGAGAAACAAAGTTACTGAGGAGACTTTACGTAATTAAGCTCTGGACCCCATGTGAACAGGTACACCTACAAAAATCAAGTCCAATCAGTGAAATAAATGCTGCCTCCTTGCACAATTACTTCTGGAATGTCTGCCCTGCCTGGAGGCTCCCAGCAGCAACACTCAAGGCCAAGTTCACTCCTCCTCCTGCCCTCAGACCCGGTTTCTTCTTCCCTCCCCTACTGTCAGTAACCTTACTGCAGATACAACCCACTTACTCTTTTCAAGTCAATACATTCCGAAAAAAAATAAAACAAAAGAAAAGTAGAAGGAACTGAAAAAGAAAGATCATTACAAAATTGCTCCTGTCACCACCCACCTCATCTATCTTTTTCACCAAAAAAACTTCCAGCCCTGCTATGCTCAGCCTTCCCACCACTCTCTCACCGTTCCCTCTCCAAACCACAGCTCTGTCCTGGCTTGGTCTTCCATGTTCATTTAGAACAGGCTTCACTGTGGAAAAAAAAAAAAAAAGAAAAGAAAAAGAAAAGAGAAAGAGGAAAGGAAAGAGAAAAGGGAAAGGAAAGGAAAGGGAAAAGAGGGAAGGGGAAAGAGGGAAGGGGAAAAAGGGGAAAAAGGGAAAAAGGGAAAAAGGGGAAAAAGGGGAAAAGGGGAAAAAGGGGAAAAAGGGGAAAAGGGGAAAAAGGGGAAAAAGGGGAAAAAGGGGAAAAAGGGGGAAAAAGGGGAAAAAGGGGAAAAAGGGGAAAAAAAGGGGAAAAAGGGGAAAAAGGGGAAAAAGGGGAAAAAGGGGAAAAAGGGGAAAAAGGGGAAAAAGGGGAAAAAGGGGAAAAAGGGGAAAAAGGGGAAAAAGGGGAAAAAGGGAAGGGAAGGGAAGGGAAGGGAAGGGAAGGGAAGGGAAGGGAAGGGAAGGGAAGGGAAGGGAAGGGGAAAAAGGGAAGGGAAGGGGAAAAAGGGAAGGGAAGGGGAAAAAGGGAAGGGAAGGGGAAAAAGGGAAGGGAAGGGGAAAAAGGGAAGGGAAGGGGAAAAAGGGAAGGGAAGGGGAAAAGGGAAGGGAAGGGGAAAAAGGGAAGGGAAGGGGAAAAAGGGAAGGGAAGGGGAAAAAGGGAAGGGGAAAAAGGGAAGGGAAGGGGAAAAAGGGAAGGGAAGGGGAAAAAGGGAAGGGGAAAAGGAAAGGGAAGGGGAAAGGGAAGAGGAAAGGGAAGAGGAAAAGGAAGAGGAAAGGGAAGAGGAAAGGGAAGAGGAAAGGGAAGAGGAAAGGGAAGAGGAAAGGAAAGAGGAAAGAGGAAAGGGAAGAGGAAAGGGAAGAGGAAAAAGGAAAGGGAAGAGGAAAGGAAAGAGGAAAGGGAAGAGGAAAGAGGAAAGGGAAGAGGGAAGAGGAAAGGGAAGAGGAAAGGGAAAGGAAAGAAGAAAGGAAAGAGGAAAGGAAAGAGGAAAGGAAAGAGGAAAGGAAAGAGGAAAGGAAAGAGGAAAGGAAAGAGGAAAGGAAAGAGGAAAGGAAAGAGGAAAGGAAAGAGGAAAGGAAAGAGGAAAGGAAAGAGGAAAGGAAAGAGGAAAGGAAAGAGGAAAGGAAAGAGGAAAGGAAAGAGGAAAGGAAAGAGGAAAGGAAAGAGGAAAGGAAAGAGGAAAGGAAAGAGGAAAGGAAAGAGGAAAGGAAAGAGGAAAGGAAAGAGGAAAGGAAAGGAAAGGAAAGGAAAGGAAAGGAAAGGAAAGGAAAGGAAAGGAAAGGAAAGGAAAAACACTCTCCATCTTCCCAGCCGTCACTCTTGTAACATCAGTTACTGACTCCTTCGTGTTTCCAACCTAGGAATTCTTTGGGTGTTTGTCATTTAGTGTAGCCCAAGTTTGCCTCAAACTGAAGAGCCTCCTGCCGTGGCCTCCCTCCCATGCTGGATCCCAGCACACACCCATCAGACTAGGAATAGGGTCTTTCTTTAAGACCCATAACCAGCATTTCCCTACTGTTTAGTCCCATGACTAATCCCTCTCTGGAAGGCGGAAGGTGAGACTCTTACCCCTTTTTGTACCTTTAGCAACCAATAACAAATCTGGTACACACAGATGCTCAAGGAATGTTTTTAATGGTGAATAAAAGAATGAGCGCTTACTAATGTGTAGCTCAGAGGGTGCATCAATAAGTTGAGAATCTACTGGGAAATATACTATCACGATTTCTCTTAGACACAGAAAAGGACATTTCATTGAAGTTTACTGCTAAACACCTAATTTCATCTACTTACCTACATGGTAGAATAAAATACCCTTAAGTAAGGCAAGCTGGTCATAAATCATGGAGGATGGCCTACCTCTGAGAGCTTAAGTGCCAGTTCTGGGCCTCAGACTCATCACTTATGTTTCCCTTTAACTATACTTGGCTTTGTCTTTGCATTCAAAGACTGACCCCATTTACACTGGGTTCACTTCAAGTTAGAGAATCTAAGGACTTTGTCATTGTCCCTAAGTGCTCATGCCCCCCACCTCTGCCAGTGAAGCACGCCACTAGAGTCCAATCATTCCTGCTAAGTCAACTCAAGACCAACTTAAGACACGTTCTACACCACAAAAAAATTATAAAATTTCACATTTGATTCACTAATTAGATGTTTTAAATATACATTTAGTAAATATGTAACTACAAAAAAAATTTTTTTTAAAGGCAAGTCGCTTGAAATTCTGCCAGGTTAGGTAAACCAGGTGCAGCGTGGTGGCTCTCCGTGATGGCTGGTGTGCTGGTAACTCGGCTGGTACCTTCCTGTGCCAAGCCATTTCATTGAGGACATGACAAACCCCCCTTCTGGGCTCTGGAGCCAGTTGCTACTGAGGATCCTTCTAATATTCTAACTGACACTCAGTTTTTGAGAAGAGCCTAATCACCTAATGGAGGTCTGGCAAAAACCTCACCCCTGCCTTTTGTAGACCCCTGTTGTGAAGTCACAGAGAATGAGACAAGCATGGGCCCCCTGACTATGCTCTATAAAGTGTTTTCCAGTTTGAACTACTAAATAAATAAATAAGAATCGTTTAATCAGATTCACACATCTACAAAACTCAACTTTAGGGGGCTGGAGAGATGGCTCAGTGGTTAAGGGTGGTTAACTGCTCTTCTAGAAGTCCTGAGTTCAATCCCCAGCAACCACATAGTAGCTTACAACCATTTGTAATGGAATCTGATTCCCTCTTCTGTTGTGTGTGAAAACGGAGCATTCCTATACATAAAAAATAAATAAATAAATCTTAAAAAAACAAAAAACAACAACTCAACTTTACTGCAATAAATACCTGCAATAAAGTCAATGCACTAATAATTTGATTATATTAGAATAACTCCAAGAAAGCAAAGTGACACAGCAATCACTACAGTCTTGGCCAGACTTCGCATGGAGAAGGAATGAGTGTGTACTCTCCTCTGTTCCTCCTGGGAAGTCCAACTTCCTGCACATGACACCTAAGACAAAGGCGGCAGAACACAGAGCAGCAGCTAGGGCACACAAGCTGAACAAAGACACAGTGGTGAACTCTCTCATCTTACTCTTTTATCACACAAGACCAGGTTTCAAGGTCAAAAAGCCAACATTTCAGAAGATTAAACAAGCAGAGACCAAAGGAATAAACAAGCAAACCCACTCCTTTCCCTACAGGAACCAGAGTAAAAAAACCTGAAAAGATAGAAAACTTCCAGACAATGATGACTGCACTCCAGCCAAGGGCTACAGGAAAACCTATGCTCCAACCTCCGCCCACCCCAGGGAGGACTTTAGAGGAGGGTAGGCTCCATCTCATCAGGCTAGAGGTGGTGAGAGGAGCGTAAGAAGCCAAGATGTCCTTCCCTAGCAAGTCCTCAGTCCCTGTGGAGCAATGGGGAGGACACAGGCAGCCTGCACAGCTCTCACTGTGGTAATAAGGACCCTCATACTGTAGAACACAGAGACTGAGGAACTGAAACTTATACCCTCCAACCCAGAGGCAAAAGTGCCTAATGTCTAAATAAGACCTGGATTCACATCACAATAAGGAAAAGCACAAGTTACCACCAACACTCACTCAGCACACCAAGAAACAGGAAGATCACAAACCAAATTAAAAAAATAAAAATCAATAGACATCAACAGCAGGACAGCAGCACTGTTAGAATCTCTGACAGCTGTCAAGGCGCTATCACGAACTCACAGCAGAGGTGACTATGGACACAGGAACTGCATAAAATAAAGACATTTTGAAGGAGGAGAGACCCCGGGGTTGGGAGGAAGGAGGAGTGAGCAGGACGGTGAGTGGGATGAGAGAGCAATGAGGGTAACTATCATCACAATGCATTGTATATATGAATGAAATGGACAAAACGAGAGGAAGGTGGGTTTGCTTGTTTGTTTGTTTGTTTGTTTGTTTAAGAGCCAGCAAGACAGGTCAACAAACAAAGGTATATGCTGCCAAGCCTGATGACCTAAGTTCTATCCCCTGCATGCATATGGTACCTGTCTTCTGACCTTCACAGGTACTCTACAGCACATGTCTGTCCACACACATACACACATGAAGAAGACAGAAGAAACTCTCAGTGAACAACAGATTGGACCAATCTGAACAACACAGAATACAGACTGACAAAAACAGTTAAACATGCTTTCTTTCTCAGAAGAAAAGAAAGTAAGCTGAAAAATAGTAATAATAAGTGAAAACAACAAACCAAAAAACAAAAACACAAATTTGAAAGGAGAAGTTGCAGGAGGGAGATGAAGCAGGGAAAATGATGTAATTACGGGTCTCATATAAAAATTCTCAAAATGTTTTATAAGGTACAGGAGAAATGGCTCCGTGATGAAGAACACTTTGTTGCAATGGAAGAGGACCTGGGTTCAGTTCCCAGAAATCACATGAGGGTTCACAACCATCCTTAACTCCAGTTCCAAAGACCCCTACACCCTCTTCTGACCACCATGGGTACCAAGTAGGGGGCAAACAACCACACACACAGGCAAAACACTCATACATAGAGATAAAATAAAAGAGTATTCAAACACAGAAAAAAAAATGTTGAAAAAAACTGAAAGGCATATGGAAAAGTACTGCCTTTCTCTTGATTTTACTGTGGATCTAAAGCTGTTATTTAAGAAAAGGGGGAGGGGAGGCTCTTAAGAAAAAAAAATAGCGTCTACCCTCTCCACTTGAGGAATGCTCACTTTCAGCAGAATCTCTTCCTGCACATCAACTGTCCATTCACACTCCATTAGTTTTGTACAGGAGCCTGTCCGTATTCTCAACTTCTGACTTTATTGTTATAAAAATGGCATAAAGCAATGTTTCAAGTTTTAGGTTTTTGGTTTTTGTTTGTTTTTTGTATTTTCAAGACAGTGTTTCTTTGTGTAGCCTTGGCTGTCTTGAACTCGCTTTGTAGGCCTCGACCTCACAGAGATTCACTGCCTCTGTCTCCCTGAGTGCTAGGATTACAGGCGTGTACCACCATGCCCAGCAGGTTTGCATATTTGTGTTATATATTATAATAATAACATAAGTCAAATTGAGAAGGTTAACAGTCATTTTCCTTTTTAAAAAGATATTTTTCTGTCGTTGTTTTAAAATGTAGAAGAACAAATTCTGACACAAAATGAAATAGCTATGACAGGGACCTGCAGGCCAAACTTGAGAAACATTAAAATAAAGTCCCAGCCTCTAGGATGTGGCACTGCAGCCACTTTCCTGGCATTGAGCTTCTCAGCCAGCCTGGGCCTCACACTGTCTTCCTCCACCCGGTCTTCAGTTTGCCCTGTCGAACCATCCCATCAGACTGATGAGACATTCCTCACTTACTGGACTCCTGACACCTAAGAATCATTTGATGTCTTCATCTAAGTCCAAAGAACTAAGCTATTAAGCTTAGAACAATGCAGTCACTAACCTGGAATCATCAGATATATAATAACTTAATATTATTACATAGTTTAATGAAAAAAATATCCCTTTTCCCTCTTAGCCTTCAAAAAATCCCCCTATCCCACCCCAGGCTTTTCTGTGTAGCCCTGCTGTCTAGAACCTGGAACTCACTCTGTACACGGGGATCTGACAGCCTCTGCCTCCCCTCTGGAGTGCTGGGACTGAAAGCATGTACCACCACATCCTGATTGGCTTGGTGTTTTCTTAACTAATGCCAAACTGAAGTAATGACATTAGGGAGAAGTTGGACTTTAACCCTAACAGAAACCTCTGTGGTACACACTCAAAACTCACTTCATCTTGACACTAAATACTACTAAACATTTTCCAAAATAATCAAAGTACAACTCAAAGGGTTGAACAGCCTCTAATAAATTGAAGGCTGTGATGGTTATTTCAAACATCTGTCACTGTAAATAGCATTTGAAAGATAAAAGTCTTCAGGATACAATAATCAGGTCATAAAGTAGTTTATTTAAAGAAGTACAGATGATGTTTGGTCTTCTATAGTCAAAATAACACTAATAATATCTTTCTTTAACATATATTAAATTTGCAGCAATATTCAAGCATTTATTTCAAGGTCACTGGGCACTGAGGGCATTCTTCACATACCTTCAGTGTGTTCTATCAACTACTGAAGGCCATTTTCTAATTCAGGCATCTTCAAGAATGTCAGTTTCCATCAATACTGTAACAACTGAACCCTGACATTTAGTGTATCACAAGCAGCAGATGACCACAGCCTCACCACCTACTCACCAGATGACCACAGCCTCACCAGATGACACCTACTCTCCAGATGACCACAGCCTCGCCACCTACTCAGCCTCCCCAGATAACCACAGCCTCCCCACCTACTCTCCAGATGACCGCAGCCTCCCCAGATGACCGCAGCCTCCCCACCTACTCTCCAGATGACCGCAGCCTCCCCAGATGACCGCAGCCTCCCCACCTACTCTCCAGATGACCGCAGCCTCCCCAGATGACCGCAGCCTCCCCACCTACTCTCCAGATGACCGCAGCCTCCCCACCTACTCTCCAGATGACCGCAGCCTCCCCACCTACTCTCCAGATGACCGCAGCCTCCCCACCTACTCTCCAGATGACCGCAGCCTCACCAGATGACCGCAGCCTCCCCACCTACTCTCCAGATGACCGCAGCCTCACCAGATGACCGCAGCCTCCCCACCTACTCTCCAGATGACCGCAGCCTCCCCAGATGACCGCAGCCTCACCAGATGACCACAGCCTCACAACCTACTCCTCCTGCCTCTACCTAACTCTAAACCACCCCCTTCTGCTCTTCTCCCTCCAACTTTCAACTACTGACATTCTCCAATCTCCTTAATCTTACTCTTTCCACTACATGTTTTCCCCATGTAAGGGATCATTCTTTTTTCAGTTAATTCAAGTGTCTCTCCTGACAGTAAACTCACCTCTTCTTCTCTACCATTGCCAGAACCCTCACTGACTCTCCACCATGAATTTATACCCCTTCCCTGGTTTGCTTGGTTAATACCCTGCAGTTTTCCCTAAATTCTCAGAATGAACATTTCACCTGATCAGGAGAGGATCCCCCCTTTCCTTACACTTCATTAATCTTTCCATTTCATTTCATTTTATATACTATAAACTTTCCTCTTCTCTTCTACCCAGTCAGCCTCGTCCTGTAAATGTCTCCATGCACGCTCACCTCCTCCACAAAGCCTCCCTTGACTATGACCACATCCAGGGTTCTCCCATCTCCATCAACTCAGACATGAGCACCCCTTGCAATGCTCACCATGTCTGCTTCAGAACTTGACCGTGAGCACTAGTAAATGTTACTAACAATTATTATTGATTTAACAGTGTTTCCTATAGTTTTTCTTTTTACTAGAAACTATGTCTCAAAACCCTGCTTTTTGTTTCTCTCTTTACATTTTGACAATAAATGGAAGGATAACAAGATAGTATAACTGATTACATCTGACAAACACAACCAACATGTCAACAAAGACAAAGTTTGTCCCTGCTCAGAAGTGTGTGATTCAGCTGACTGTCATCTTTGCCTAATATTTGTCCTAAATCTAAAAATAATATAAAATAAATACATCTAGCTTGGAAAATAAATGGGAAGGATTTCATAATCTTAAAAAAAAAATCTCAACTCATAAAATATAAAATCCTTTGGAGACCTCTTGTGGTTAAAGTTAAGAATAAAATTTTAATTTTTAAAAACTGTTTTTAAAACTACATTAGAATCATCTATAATTCCAGGCAATTTTTGCATGTGCTCACGTAGTATTACATATGATATCTTCAATATTAATAAAATACCCACCAGAATGTGACAAAAGTAGGGCTGATTACCCCTATTTTATGGAAGAGGACACAGGAAGACAAGAAAAGTCAAGTAATTTACTCCAAGTCGCTAAGGGAAAGAGATTTCCAGTCCAACTTATGACCTATGACATCTGAAAATCTACCACCTCGTTCTCTACAGACATATAAATTACCTATATACTCCTAGAAATGTAGGCTAACTCTCGACTCTCCATGAGCAAAAAAGAACAAAAAGAAAATTTACCAAGAATGGAGACTTACAAGTGGTCTGTAAATGTGGGCAGATTCACAAAGCTGGAATGCTAGCTAGAGAAATGCAGTAAAATGACCTGGAGTTATTAGCTTCCTAAATCCCAGTCAGTCACCCAAGGTGTCTCCAGCTTGCCAAATCTAGGTTTCTAACCCTCATCTGAAAAGTGAATATTGAGGAAGGCCATAAGCTCAAGCTCGCTGACAAACACCTTCCATCTTGGCACTGTCTGCTAATGCACAAGGTTTTGACTTTTTTTTTCACTTTTGCCTGTACTGATTTTTATAAAAATAAGTACAACACGGGAAGCTAACATAATAATTAAAATTCCAGATTAATCTAAACTAATCAAATATACACGTGGTTATGATTAAAAAAGAAAATCAAAGATACGAAACACTAAGTATTCTTACATTTAGAAGAGTCTCTTTTAAAGGTATCTGAGAATTTATTCATTTTTTAGCTTTCCAAGGTCTGCATCCCTCATAAATGAATTGTTTGACTTTTAACTGGTCAAGTTTGAACACAGAGAACTAAGAAAAAAATATGAGGATTTGATCCATAATTTTCTACCTATAATGTAATATAAAGCATTTAAATGATCACTGTAAATGTTTGTTTGGGTTTTTAATTATTCGTTTTTATTTTATGTAGATTGGTGTTCTGCCTATTTGTATGTACATGTGGGGGTGTCAGATCCCCTAGAACTGGAATTACACACAGTTGTGAGCTGCCATGTAGGTGCTCGAAGTTGAACCCAGGTCCTCTAGAAGAGCAGCCACTGCTCTTAACCACTGAGCCATCTCTCCAGCCACCCCCACCCCTGCTATAAATGTTTGAAAGAGCTCACAGAGCCCTTGGGCCTGCATTGCCAATCTAGCAAGGAACCAAAATCTTTTTATGTTTATAACTTCTGCTTAGAATTCAGTGTCCAAGTGGGTTCCATAGTAATGGGAAGAGGGACTGCCTCTGACATAATTTGATTGGCCTGCTCTTTGATCACCTCCCCCTGAGGGAGGAGCAGCCTTACCAGGTCACAGAAGATGACAATGCAGCCACTCCTGATGAGATCTGATAGACTAAGATCAGAAAGAAGGAGAGGAAGATCTCCCCTATCAGTGGACTTGGGGAGGGGCATGCATGCAGAAAGGGGAGGGAGGGTGGGCTCGGGAGGGGAGGCGGGAGGGGCTTATGGGGGGATACAAAATGCATAAAGTATAATTAATAAAAGTTAAATAAAAAAAAGAAAAAGAAATTCCATTATCAGGAATAACCTTCAGGAAATAATTAAAGGTTACACAGAAACATTTCTGTGGATGCTACAGCCACATTCACAGTGATGAAACAGTAAACAACAAAAAGCAAATGCACGTATCGCAGGCCACCCGCACAATGACGTCACACGGCACCGTGTCTTTGAAGCACTGAGATAGCAAAGACAAAGGAGGTTCACTAAGACTTGCCTCAGAGAGGGCTGAGGAGGGCGAGGCTGGCCCTGGCCTGGGGCGCACCGACAGTGGCCAGAAGACTTGGGGTACCTCATGCACTATTCTGAGTCATTTAACATGTCTGAAATTTGCCATAAGAAAATGGAGACAGAATTTTTAAGTTAAAAAACAGAAACAAAGCTATATTTGTACCTGTTATGTATATATATAGATAGACAGATAGATGTATTACTTTTTATTTATTATATAATAATAAATATATATGGAGGAGCATTATATATTTATATATAATAAGTTAAAAAGTAATAAAATAAAGAAATAAAACACAGAAGTGCAGTTATTTCTGTATTTGTGGAGCTGGATTTATTTTATTTTTCTTTTTTTGACCCTTAATGATTCTAAATGAATGCATGTCAGTGCTATCAACAGAATAATAAACTGTAAAAGAAAAAAATGTAAATGAAAATGAATATTCTGCTTCAAAGATAAAGAAACACAAGGCCTCACTTTAAATCGGGTTGATTTTCTCACTGACCTGTCGGCCCATTAGCTGTAATCCCCACGGCTGCCCCTTCCTGCAGACGGGCACTCCCCCAGCCCATGCCTCCTGCCCTTTCCAGCCACACTCTTCCACAGAGGCACCTTCCTGTAGTGCAGTTAGCACTTCATGCCTTGAGGATGCAGCAAGGCTGAGCTCAGCCTCACACTGTCTTCTCCTCCTCTACTTGCTACAACGTTCATGCCTTGCTTTATACCGAGTGTTGTGGTGGAGTCTAGTAAATAAAATGACTATAGTAAATAAAATGACTATAGTTAATAAAATGACTAGGCCCCCTTCACCCCGCAGAGAAACATGAAGCACTGAAACTTTACAGATGTTCTTTAAAAATTCCAAATTACCTCTAGAGTATATACATAAATCACCAAACAATAATGAAATATTATGATAAATCCCTTTAAAATGACTTCCCTGTACAATCCTACCTTTTTTCCCTTTAAAAGCTCTATTATTGGAGCAGGGCAATTGGTGGTGTACGCCTTTAGTCCCAGCACTTGAGAGGCAGAGGCAGGCAGACCCTGGTGAGTTCATGGTCAGCCTGGACTTCGGAATGAGTTCCAGGACAGCCAAGACAGAGAGACCCTCTTATTGGGATATAATTACCATAGGTAGTTTGTTACAAGAACAAGTTCTGGCTTGGGAAGTCGCTCCAGTCTGAGAGGCCGTTGCTCACCTGACAGCGGTGGCTCTGTGGATGAGCATCTCGGTTGGCTGGGACAGATCTGAGGGAAGCAGCAGCTCCACAGGCTGCAGGCTTAGTAGGCGAGTCTCCAGCTCCTGTCTGGAAGCAGAGTCCTGGAAGCAGTCGAACACCACCTCGCCAGTGGCAGGCTGCGCTCCCTAGAGGCAAAGGTAAACAAAACAGCTCAGAACACAGACACTCTCGGCCGCCCCGACCCATCACAAGCACGGTTCCAGCTACCCATCACAAGCACGGTTCCAGCTAATGCTCAGTTTCTAAAGTGAAAATCTGTCTGCCTTTTACGACTCTCCCATAAGTCGTAAAAGATTCACAGGCATCTCAACCTGGCTGAGAGCCGGTGAGATGGCTCAGGAGGAAGGGGTCTTGCCAGAGTCTGAGGACCTAGGAAAGAAAGCACTGCGGTGCTTACCTCAGCAATTCCCCCCAGGTATATACTCAGGAGAACTCGAGTATGTGTGTAAAAGACACAAGAATGCCTATACAAGCATTCTTTACAGAGGCAAAGACTACCAAGACCTCCACGTGTCCAGCAACAGGAATGAATGCACCTGGGTTATAAAATTAAAGACAGCACCACAATCAAAACTCTAAAGCATGTAAATAAATGTCACATTCAGGCCAGCAAGATGGCCCAGCGGATAGGGGGCCTGCTGCCAAGCCTGGTGACCTCTCTTTGATCCCCAGATGGTAGGAAGAACGGACTCTCCCAAAAGGATCCTCGAATGTCCACAAGCGTGTGCCCTAACCCTGACCAGCAAAGAAACAGAAAACCAATTACAAAAGATAGAAAACACTTTTATTGTACACTTACTTTGCGCATAAAGTTGAAGGTGGTAAAAAAGAACTAAAAGAAAATATTACCACCCCAAAATCAGTCTTAGACTTACTGTAGAAAGAAAGGCGCCTGGGGAACTGGGAGAATCTGGGCAGTGCTGGAGTTATTGACCTCAATGACTGTTTCACACTGCTCTGCTAAATTTCTACATTTTTTTTCCATCTGAATATTTTATAATTTATTAAAATCCTTCAGTGGTAGCCAAGGAATGTCCTTAATTCCAGCCCAGAGGTGGCCTCTAGTGGCCACAGCTGCTGCACCAGCTAGATTTGGTTACCTGCTTGAGTCCATGTCCCAATCCACAAATGAAGCACTTACATAAGCTGTTCACAAATAGATGACAGAGTTATCAGCCACCCAAATTCGGTCATCTTAATCAAAGAACTAGTCTAGAGATACCTGCAATGTGTATCACTCCAAGAGACGTGTGACATTAAGCAACCCACAGTCCAAACAAAACTTCACGGCCCAAAATTAAGGTGCAAGGCATGCTTGCAGGGCTTCTAATTTTGGACTAACTACCAGCACTCAAAGGAGACTCTCAGATGGAAGCTGGGAAATAAAAGATGCTCTTCACAGTGGAAGAAAACCCATGGAGAACAGTGCTAACGGTAAAGGGAAATGAACCCCCAATCAGCCCCATGGAATCTGAGGAATTGGAGAAAGTTCCAAGTGGCCTTGTACAAATCTGGAGGATTCCAGAACTCAAGTGCAGCCTCGACCTAGAGCTCAGGATGCCATCAGCCAGAAAAGTGACTGCTGAGGTCAAAATTGGGAACAAAAAACCATGTAGGGTCAATGACCACTATTCATCTTTTCCTATCCCTGCTAATCTGCTGCAGACAGCCATGGAAACAGCAGGGTGCTACTGCCCCAGGAGGGCCCATGTGCTCTCGTGCACCATCCACTCTGTTCTCTCATCTGATCTCCAGGTAAATATGAACTGGCACACTACATATGCTAAAGATGATGAGCAAATAACCTTACTGTTTGTAGATGGGACCGACGGTCTACAACCAGATTAAAAAAAAAAAAAATGCTTCTCAGGGGAAAAAATTTCATTTGAGCCTCCCCAACAGCCACAGTATTGCTAACTCACTGAAAGAAGGGCTTACTGGCTACGCAAATGTCAAGTTAGCACAGTTACACGGTATGAATGATGTATTAATGTTAATGTTCTAGGAATGTTTGTTAATGCTTGTCACTGACTGCAGATGCTAGAAAAAGCAAAAAAGTGCTTATAAAGGAGTCTAATATTTCTGAGGAGCATGGTCTTAGATCTGTAAGTGGGTAAATTTGCTCAGGAACTAACAGAAGGCAAAAACCAGAAAAACTAAAACTCTTGAATCATTTATCTGGAAGACAGTGGAATTATTTCTGACATTAATTGAGTATGCTATCTTGCACTGGCCACTTAACATTTTCCTTTAACTCTCCCTTCCTCCAAATCTAATTAGGATAGTCCCATAATCACTCCCATTAGGTTACACACCAGAGGGAACCTCTAGAGCCCTCAACAGGCTTGCATGTGCTTGGCACAGCTTTTTTTGTACTATCGGCTCCCTGTCTACAAGCATGCCTGTCACTGACACCATTTTCAACCCTTAGCAATGGCATAGAGTCTGAAAACGACCTGGATCTTCAGCACAGCATACTAAGTAACCAGAAAAGGAAAGCCTAAGTAATTACTTGACTGTTACTGTTGTGAGGAAAATGTTTTCCTAGTAAACTCCAAGAAAGCACTTCAGAATCCCCATCATGCACCACTCATGATCACTCACACGGGGTACCATGAACCCCCAGCATTCATTCCTCACCTTCAAAGGACTTACCACAATACCAATGGAAATGTTTCCCTTCTTTTTGTCCTTAATATTTTCCTTTTCTTCGTAGATACACAGAAGATAGTTGGTTGAAGTATCTGCCATTACCTCATCAATATTTACACAATCATGCAGCCTGATTACAGGATTCACATGTAATAATGATTAAAGAAAATCACATGCTTAATTCCCATTAGCTGAAAACTGGTTTATTTTTCTCATGCAGAATTCTTCAATTATGATCAGAGTCACATGTTGTTTCTTCCCTGAACTAGGACAAAGACAGGCAACTATAATCTACTCGCTTCCAAAAGGTCTAGCAGTGTACCTGCATCCCCGTGGGAGCTGAAAAATGAAGCCTCTTTGCCAAGATAATTCTGGGACTCCTTTAATCCAACAATGCTACAAAGCACACACACTAAAACAGCATGAATGAATCCCCATCTCTAAAGTGCCTCAAACTCTAGAAGCAACAAGAGATTTTGAAGACATTTAATTAAACAGAAACACATTTGCATATAGGAGTATGAATGCACATGTATGTGTAAAATGAATCCCATTAATCAAAATTCTCAAGGATAAAAGCTGATTCTGGACAAAGTCATCGTGTTTTCTTCAAGGGAGCCTCACTGGGGAAACAAACCACTCTTAAGGGCAGTCCCTATACACAGCAGCAGATCAGAAGTTCTGTCTCACAATGTTAAGGCAGGGCATCTCTTTTAAATCTTACAGTCTTCAGAGAATACAGGATAGCTTCTAGTTTTTGGTTGTTATGGGATCCCTGTGTGTATGAATGGTATGTGTTTCTAAGTCTATATGTGCTTCTTTGGCTCTTTTTCCTAGTTTTGTCCTATTTCATTTTTTTTGTTTGTTTTTTTACTTTACCATTTGTATTTTATTATTATTCATTAGATGACTGCTTTCTAAAAGACACAGAAAGGGTGTGAATTCAGATGGAAAGGGAAGTGGAGAGGAACTGTGAGGAGTGGGAAGAGGGGAACTGTAATCAGAATATATTGTATAAAAATCTATTTTCAATGAAAGAAGAAAATTTAAAAAGCAACTTGAGCCACTAGCTAGTAAGTACTTTTATTTGAACCCTGCTCATATCTTATCAATAACTATCTTACTTTTTGAAATGACAGGTCAAGTATGGTGAACAGCTAAGTATAATCCCAGGTATCAGAAAGGCTGGAGAAGTTCATAGCCAGCCTGTATTACACAGTGAAAATCAATCGCAAAACAAAAGCTAAGAATCTTATTACTATTTAATTATTTTGCTTCAAGTTACAAAAGGAATTTATGAGTGATGATAACCTTGGGGACTATTACTGTGCACACTGAAGCCTACAAGAGAAAATTTTAACCAACTACCCATTTCAATAACATGAAGTCAACAATTAGTGAAGATGACCTCACATTTAACTGAGTCTTAATTTTGTCTCTGAAGTTCTTTCCACATGAAGTTAGTAAGTTATTTTCAGGTCCCACTTTAGCAAGGCTCTGAGGAACTGGAAGGCCCTGGAGAGCTACCACTGCCCCACAAACGGTCTGTTAACTCGGTCTGCTTTATCACACTGTTTTGTTTCTTGCTACTAAAGTACAATGAATGCTGCTCTCATTATGACAAGGAAGACATACTGTGTCCAGCCCCTACCCACCCTCCTCTCAGTGACACAGCCAACATGGCTGAAGTGACAGGGTGTACAGTGGCTACCCACCTTATAAAACACATTCTCACCCAGGAAAAAGAAACAAAAGTTTAGTTAAATTTATCATTTTAAAAAGCCCCTACAACAAAAGGAAAATTCCTATCCTAAAAGGATATCTTCTCCTATGAGTGTGGATTTTGTATAAAGAGCGGTCAATTTCCGGGAAAAGACAGAACTTTTATTGTCTCCGATGGCCTTCAATGCTGCAGTTTCAGTTTGCTTCACAACTCCAACCTTCAACAGAAATAAGACACACTTACTGCCAAATCCAGTGAATCACTGTTTAAAAAAAAAAAAAAAAAAACATTACAAAATGTTAAAAAGTTCATTCTGAAACACTGAAAATAGCAAAACAACCCTGGATGCCCAGATATAGAGCAGAAAGAACCCCAAGCAACTGGCTGTGCAATGGCTAAAGGACAAAGAAACAGTGCAGCTACAGCAGAGGTCACTCTAGGGTTGGCAGGGTAGTGCACTCCTGTATGCCCAGCCCGCGGGAGGCTGAGGCTGCAAGTTTATATGAGCCCAAGTCCATCCTGGGCTTTACAACTTAGACTCTTGCTCAGAAAACAAGCAGAACTAAATACAAGATGCAATGCTAATAACTATAATACATTTTAATTTCCCATGATTCCAAATTCTAAAACCAATAAAAGTCTTTCTGCCACCTTCTACCATGTGTTAGCTCTCTAGAGGAGAATCCCAACTCCTTTTCCACAAATCAAAGCCAAAGCTGACCTTGTATCCTTTGGCCACAAGTCGGCGGACGTGCACGAACAGTCTATGAGTAGGTATGCTTGCAGTCATAAAGTTGTGATCTAAGTGGCAATAAATATTAAGTTCCCGGGCAGCAATCTAAAAGGTGCAGACAGAGAATATGTCAATAGACTCCCTGTCTAAGGTTTGTTCACTCTCTTAATAATTCATCAGGTTGCATACATGTACTTAGGATCTAGAATTTCTCTAAATATACACATCATCAATAAAATGTTTAAAGGACATTCCTTGTAAAAAGCAAACAAAATAACAACAAAAAACAAACAAACAAACAAACAAATGCACAGTTTCATCTACTTTGGGCATCTCCAAGAGGATGACTTCAAAGCCAACATCTGTATCTCTTAATCCCAAAAACACAACAGAGCTTCTTCAATGTCCTTAGAAATATACAAATGTTACCCAAAACCTTAAAACATTCAGTATTCCCTCCAGTAAGAGCCTGAGACTGTAAAGGAATAAGACATTTTATACAAATGGCGCAGGTTGATAACTGACAAGCAGAAGACACTACAGAGCATCTTAAAGAATGAATCCACACACGGAAGACATGCACCTTTCTGACAGAAGACTTGTCCTGTTGGCTAAAAGCATGCGAGTGAAAGAAATGTGAAAGCAAGAAGCAGTAACTGAACTGATATCTTGCTTTCTTCTAGAAAAATACCACAGCTTAGACAGTGCCCATCAGAGCCACAAAATCTCAACCCAACATTCTTACTGCCCAGTCTCACCCATCTCTGAACTGCATTGCTCCATCATTTCTCTCAATGAAAGATCAGTCTTTACTACAGTCAAATGAAAATTTACCCTTTCTCTTTCTCCTTCTCCTGTAGGTTGCAACTATTCCTTCTCTCAGAAAACATGCCAGTGTTAGGTCAGAGTATAATTTTGTAACACAAAGCACAGTTTAATGTTACTAAGAGAATATCACTTTCCTGAAAAAAACAGGCTTTAGAAAACTGAAAGAAAAGGGGTTAGTAGAGACTTTGTTTTCCATTCCTCAGGCAACAACACCTGTACTGCCTTATCTCTTTGTGATAGCCTGTGACCCAAGCAAGCCTAAAACATAAGCATTGTCCATGATCCCCAACAGTGGCAATAGCAGCAATCTCTTCCTCAGCTTGGTCACTGCAGTGGTTTGAAAAGAAGCAGCACATAGAAGTTCATGTTTGAATGGTTGGTTCCTAGTGAAAAGAACTATTTGGGAAGGATTAAGAGGTGTGGCTTTGTTGAAGGAAATGTGTCATGTCACTGGGAATGGACTTCAAGATTTCTAAAGGCCACACCATTCTCAGTTAGCTCTCTTTCTCTGCTTATTCTTGTGTGTGAGCACTCAGCTACTGCTCCAGCACCATGCCTGACTGCCTGCCTGATTCCATGCTCCCCACTAGGGTAGTCATGGACACTAACCCTGTATAAATGTGAGCCCTCAATTAAATGCTTTCTTTTATAAGTTGCTTTGTGTGGTGATTTAAATGAAAACGGCTCCCATAGGCTCATAAGAAGTGGCACTATTAGGAGGTAAGGAAAGTGTGTCACTGGGATGGGCTCAAGCCAGGTCTAGAATCAAGGTGGATTGGGATCTGTCGAACTCTCAGCTCCTCTCCAGCACCATGTCTGCCTGCATGTTCCCAGGCTTCCTGCCATGATGGCAATGGAGTAAACCTCTGAACTGCGAGCCAGCCCTAATTAAATGTTTTAATTTCTAAGAGTTGCTGTGGTCATGCTGTCTCTTCACAGCAATAAAACGTTGGTGGCACACGCCTTTAATCCCAGCTCTTGGGAGGCAGAGACAGGTAGATCTCTATGAGTTCAAAGCTAATCTGGTCTACAAAGCTAGTTCCAGAATAGCCAGGACTACACACAGAGAAACCCTGTCATGAAAAACAAAATAAACAAACAAACAAAAAGAACAGCAAGTGCTCTTAACTGCTGAATCATCTCTCTAATCTCAAGTGACAATATTTCTTAAAGGGTAACCAATCTAATTTGTTTTTTCAGAAAGCCAGAAAACATGACCTGTAAAACAGCTTAATAGGAAAGAGCACTGGTTTCTAAGCCTGATGACCTAAATTAAATTCTGGGAATGTGTCTTAGGGTTAACACTGCTATGATGAAACTCTACTGACCAAAAGCAAGTTGAGGAGGAAAGGGTTTATTTGCCTTTCACTTCCTCATCACAGTCTATCACTAAAGAAGGCCAGGGCAGGGACTTACACAGGGCAGGAGCCTGGAGGCAGGAGCTCAGGTGGAGGCCGAGGAGGGTGCTGTTTACTGGTTTGCTCATTATGGCTTCTCAGCCTGCTCTCTTACAGACTCAGACTAACCCCCACCCCACCCCCAAGGGGTTGTACCACCCACAATGAGCTATGCTCTCCCCGATCAATTGCAAAACTGATTTTAAAAATTGGGGGGTGGGGATCAAAACAAGGTTGCTCTGTGTAGCCCTGGCTATCCTGGAACTTGCTCTGTAGACCAGGCTGGACTCAAAGATCTGCCTAGCTCTGCCTCCTGAATGCTGCAATTAAAGGCCTGTGACACCATTGTGCAGCTAATTAATTTAAGAAAAAATGCTCTACAGGCTTGCCTGAAGACTGATCTTATGTAGGCATTTTCGTAGTTGAGGCTTCCTCCTTTCCAATGACTCTAGTTTATGTCAAGCTGACATAAAATTAGCCAGCACAGAGCAGGGTGTGGTGGTGCAAGCCTTTAATCCCAGTACTCAGGAAGACAGAGGAAGATGGAGGCAGGCGGATCACTGTGTTTTCAAGGTCAGCTTGGTCTACAGAGCAAGTCCAGAACAGCCAAGGGTACAAGAGAAACCCTGTCTCCAAAAACCAAAAAAAAAAAAAAAAAAAAAAATCAAAACAAATAAAAGTTAGCCAGCACAGACCCATGAGGTAGAAGAAGAAAACTTACTTCTCAAAGTGGTCCTCTGACTTCTGAACACACATAAAGTACATATATACAGAGATTAAATAAATAAATATCTTTAAAACAAAACTTTTAAGACAGAAAATAAAATGTTCAAAGAGTCTATGGCTGGATAAGAAAAACATCAGTTAGTGTTCCCTGGTGGTGAACATCTGCAACCCCAGAGCTCAAGGGTAGAGAAGGCTGAGGGAGCAGGGTCAAGAGAAGGCTGAGGGAGCAGGGTCAAGAGAAGGCTGAGGGAGCAGGGTCAAGAGAAAGCTGAGGGAGCAGGGTCAAGAGAAGGCTGAGGGAGCAGGGTCAAGAGAAGGCTGAGGGAGCAGGGTCAAGAGAAGGCTGAGGGAGCAGGGTCAAGAGAAAGCTGAGGGAGCAGGGTCAAGAGAAGGCTGAGGGAGCAGGGTCAAGAGAAGGCTGAGGGAGCAGGGTCAAGAGAAGGCTGAGGGAGCAGGGTCAAGAGAAGGCTGAGGGAGCAGGGTCAAGAGAAGGCTGAGGGAGCAGGGTCAAGAGCTCAAAGCATGTCTAGGCAGCAAAACATAATGCTAAAAAACAAAAACAAAGACAACAAAGGAAGGAAAAGAAACAACTTACTTCTGCATCTTCCCCAAAGAATCTGTACTTGTATCCACATTCCACACACAAAATTGCATCTTTGTGCTGCTGCTTCATATCTATGTACTGCAATTCTAGTGGTGTATAGACACTTTTGGATCGTTTGTTAAAAGATTTACAATTGGAAGCCTTCTGGAAATTTTCAGGGCATGGTCCAAATTGACTATCCTGGAAACCAAAAGATTTATACAGTTTAGAATGTGCCAACTGAATTGCTGAGGTCTTGGAGTAAAGGTAAGTTTGGCAAGAGCTAACACTTGGTGACTCCATGTGGAAGGTTTCTACAGACCTACTGCATATTCTAAAGGTACACTGAGACCAAGCTATCTGTAGGTTCCAAACTGTTTTCAAAATAAAATTTCAAACAAGAGAGCAGCGGGTGAAGGGATACCAGTGAGAATGAAGTATAATGACATGTGATATCAAGATGTATGTAAAGCAATTACTCTATATGCTAACTTTAAAGATAAATAAAAGCAGAAAGCCAAAATGAACTATATAAGTACACTGAAAGTCCAAACATTTAATGTTCTATGTTTTTGCATCTTTTATTTCATAAGTCCATTAATATCTTATTGTTTATTTCCAGGAGTGTTGGATAAGAGCAGAGGGCATGTATCTAGTGCACTTTCAGGAAACACGCTGACATCTCGGTAGGTAAAGATATTAACTTTCCAAAAAGACTCAGTTCTTCTCAAGGGTAGAGCTATGTTGGTTGGGAGCTTGGCAACCAGTTAAGAATCACCTTGATAACATACCTCTATCTGTGTCTATGAGGGTGTTCCCCTCACCCTGCAACTGGGGAAGGCCAGCCTTGAATGTGGGCAGCCCTACCCCATTTGCTAAACAAAAGGAAGTGAGCTGAGCATGAAGATTCACCCAGCTCCTGACTGCAGACGACTGCGCATGCAGCCAGGGGCCTCAGGCCTTCCCTGCTGATGGATCAGACCCTCAGACTGTGAGCCAGAAGAAACCGTCTTGCCTTAAGCTGGTGTTCTCAGTTTATCTCAGCCACAAAACAAGCCATTAGCCCACATAAAAGCCCCCAAAGAGAAAGAGCACAGACTCATGGCTTACTGTACCAGGTCTGAGAATGCAATTACCTTTTATTTCTATGAGATTTTCCCTTTTCTTTCTAAGGTTTTATATAAATCCAAGAATACTATATAATGGAAAATTTAATTCACATCCATAAAAATGTATTCTCTAGAAAAAAAGTATTCCCTTATTCACTTATTCACTTACGGAATAAGATAGACTTCTAGAAAAAAACGTTTAACTATGTGGGATACTAACAAATTGGTATTAAGCAATTTCAAGAACTATGAAGATAGAAATATTTCCCAGATCTATTATGGTCTCTTTTGTATCCCTAGAGACATCACAGTGGACTCGACTGTGAACTTGGAAACTGTTCAAGAGTCATGGCGTCACTGGCTCCACACTGACAGCCCTGTAATTTGATAACTTTTTACCACTCATCTGCATCCTATGACTTCAAACAGCTTATCACTCCAGGCATGGTGGTCCACACCATTAACCCCAGCACTCAGGAGACAGAGATAGATCTCTGTTAGTTCAAGGGCAGCCAGGGCTGGATGTGAGATCCGGTCTCAAAGAAACTAGAACAGCCATGGCTTAGCACCTGGAATGATGTTCACTGACGGCTTCCAGGGAGTCCTCCTGTCTTGTTAGCTCTGCTTTCCGACACCAAAGTGCAGCGCTGGTCACTGTCTGTCTGGGCAGCAGGAAGCGTGTCCAGGGAGGAGCGGCTGTAAGGTGCCCATTAGAAGTGAGCTCTAATCAACAGACTTTGGAGCTTCCATGAACTACAGTTACCCCACTAAGTAAACTGACTCCGAGTGTTGAAGACAAAAAACACAACGCTTCCAGTTTATATCTGACAAGTAAGTCAACCAACCCGCTCTCTCTGACTAAGAGTTCAGAGATCTGGATTTTGCAGGAGTTGAGAACTGTCAATACTACTAGCTCTGAGCACTGTTCTGAGCACTTTTCCTAGAAAAATACACTAGAATTTTAATGTCTAAAGAACATATCTGTGTATATATACATGCAGTTTTGTGCGGGTACTTATTTCTCTAATTCAATGGTACTAAAGAGAAAGGTTTTTTAAAAAATGCCCATTCCCTTGGTGGCACATGTCTTTAATCCCAGCACTTGGGAGGCAGAAGTAGCTGGATCGCTGTGAGTTTGAGGCCATCTTGGTCTATAAAACAAGCCCAGGATAGCCAGGGCTCGTTACACAGAGAAACCTTGTCTTGAAAAACATACATACATACATACATACATACATAAATTGATTAATTAAGTAAATGTCCATTCTCAATTCTAAGGAAAAACCAAATAAATGTGATTCTGAAGAAAGGTTCTGAGAGTTAGTTTAGGGCTTTTTCAAAATTCCTGCAGATTATTTTGAATGAAAGCTAACAATGAAAACCAGCCACTTCTATGAATGGATTTTGGTAGTGGAACAAAAAGGTAAATTCCCTGTTTTTGCAATAATAAAAAACATGAGTAAGCCAAAGATTACAGCACAAGAAATAAAAGCCTATCCTCATTTACTTTATCTCTGAATTAACTTGATATCTGCCAAGCTCTCAACTAAAAACCTCACGCCTATATGCTGCCCACCAGGACTTTCCATGCAAATTATAGAAACTATCCATGAGAAGCACCCCCACAGTCATGCCCCTAACCTACACAGTACAGTGTGATTGCCTTTGGCGTTGCATCTTATTTTAATACAAACCAATTAAGCTCTCCCAAATTAGTAAAACTCTTAAATATTGAAACGAACTAAAAAAAAAAAAAAAAAATACTAAGAAACAAATACTCCCTCAGCGAACACATCTGGTCAACTACATGCGGAAACTAGTTATTTCCCTGAGGAATCACAACACAAAAGGTACTTCAGAACCGGCTGACCAACTGGCCATCTCCACAGCAGTTACATACTTTCTGATTAGCCTGAGATTTGGAATCTTCAGACAAAACTGCATTCTTTTCATGTTGCAGAGTGATGTCTTCAAAATCAGTACATTTTGGCAGAACTGCAAGTCTCCCCTGAAGAGGTTCTGTCTGGACTCTGTTTTGAGGGAGGGCCGAATCACAGCAGAATTCTTTCAACTTTTCCAGGGACTTTAAAACAATCCTGGGCCTCAGACATTTCTTTGCCTCTTGGGAAATAAGAAGAAAACATACCAATAATATTTTGGCTTCATTATGTCAATTCTTAACGTGCATGGAATTTTTCAGAAGGACATTTCCATTGGTGCAATGAACTTAGCTATAATGTGATAAAAAAAAAAAAGACCAAGGTAATGAGGACACATTTAAACACACATATAATTTCATTCGCTGATGAAATCTATTGAGAGCTACAGTAAAAGAGGCTGGCAAGACAGCTCGGCAGGAATGGTGCTTGCTGCCAAGGTGATGAGCAAATTCAATGCCCAGATATAGCAAGGTAGAAGAGAACTCCTTCAAGCTGTCCTCCACACACATGCACTCCATGCATATACACAGACACACACCCATAAATAAAACATTGCAATTTTAATTTTCAAAAACAGGACTATAGTGGAATTTTGCTTCTGTTTCTTTGGGTATAATGACAGATGGGACAGGGGCAGTGACAGCTGCCACTCACATATCTGAAGTTAGACAGGGAACTGATACAGTTACTAATTCACACACAAGATTCATACAAGAACCATTTCTATTTGCAACACAAAATGCTTGAGACTCAGGAATTGGGGCACCATGGAGTCTGGAAAGATTCAAAGTGAACTGATCTGATGCTACATTCTTCCCAGTCTTTAAGCTCTAAGGACCCTTCTCCCACTCAGCAGACTAGAGGTTTCTCTAGAAAGATGTGATAAGCAGTATTTCTGGTCATAAACTCTCCAGAAAAATGACGAAAGCCAAAGCTGCCTGGATGCTGAGACCTTGGCCTCGGCAAGACCGAGGAAGCCAGAGCCTTCCTCTAAGACAGGAGACTCTGGGCACACTTACTTCCTCGCCTCTCACGCTCGCCCATGCCACATAAAAACTGCACTCTTTCTTCAAGTCCCATCCCAAAGTTACCTTTTTCATGAAACCCTGGGCTTAGTCTCCATCTTAATAGTCTCTTTCTTTCTCTGTGTTCCTACAAGACCAGAACTCTCTCCAACACCTATCACCATTATAAGCAGTAACTTTAAGCAGTTACTCATTACCCAGTATTAACAAGCAAGCAATCAGTATGAGAAGGGACATGACATTTACTGTGGTCTGCTATGTGTTAGGACACAGAATTTCATCCCTTAGCAATACTATTGGGCAGCTGCTGCTAAGTACGAGGGAACTGGGGTTGGCACCCATGTCACCTGTCTTTACCTTCCTTGTTAAAGCAAAAGCACAGAAGGCAAGAGTTGGGTTTTGCTAATCTGTGTTCAGGCTTCATAAAAGCTCTGAGGGCATAAAGTTTATCATGTCTCATGTGAACCTCACAGCTGGGAAAATGCTTGAGTCTTTCAAGTATATGAGCAAAGGTTAAATAGCTTATCTATTAACAATATCAGTAAGATATGTATATGTATGTGTGTCTGTGTGTGTGAGAGAGAGAGAGATTTTAAAAACTACTCAAAAAATAAAACTTCTAGACAGCACCTGTAGAAAAGCCTGAAGTGAACATTTCCCTGAGACTTGGAGCAATGTGAACACTATGGAAGAAAGATCACTGAAGCAGGAAACAGGGCTATGGAACCTATCCAAAATGACGCTCAAAGATGAGTAAGTCTGAAAACAAATGAAAGCTTCAGTGACTTGAGGGTTAGTCAACTGCAATACTCTAAGAAACTCTAAGAGGGATGAGGAGGAACACACAGAAAGTATTTGAGAAACAACTAGACAAGAGAGTTTTCTAAATTTTAGGAGGACAAAAAACTCAACAAGCCAAGACAAAAAAAAAAAAAAAACAACAACAAAAACTTGAAAACTAGGCTAAGGCCCAGAAATGTGTAAGAAAATGAAATCTTAAAGTGTCCCTCCACACTCTATAAATAAACCAATAACCTCCAATACATGATCTAAATAACAATCACTAACATACCTGTCTATAGGCTTGTTTTATGTTTTTGAGACAAGACCTCAAGTAGCCTGGCTCTCAAATAGCCAGACTGTGTCTGAACTCACTATGTTGCTGAGGATGACCCTGAACTCCTGATCTCTACTTTCTGAGTGCTGGAATTACAGGTATGTCCCATCACGCTCAGTTTATGCAAACCCAGGTCTTCATAGATGCTAGACAAACTCTACTAACAAAGCTATATCCCCTGCCGATGACTCAGAATGTTCGGGGGGGAAAAAAAAAACAAAACTCTTTCTTATAAATTTCCGATTTTTTTCCAAATATAATTTACTGTATTTGGTGTGATTTATCTTATTCTAAAAATATATTTTGAATAACTTTTCCAGTGTATATTTACCCTCCCCCCACCTTTCTTCCCCAAATATACATATAGGCTTCTCTGTGACTGTTAAGACTTCCCTTCTGTTCCACCCCAGGTATAAAAAGAGAACTTGTAAGTGGATAACTGGAGATGGATAACAAGAAGGCTTCACCTGTAGGATGGCTCCCTGGGTAAGGGTGCCTGCCGATAAGCCTTATACCGGAGCTCAGCGCCAGAACCCACACAATGGAAGGAGGCAATGACTCCTGCAAAGTGTCCTCTGACTTCTGCTATGCACAATGACACGTGCACACACAAATAAATAATAAATAAATCATTAGCAAATGTTTCATTTTCATAACCAAGATTTAAGACAACTAATGGAGCTGGAGAGATGGGTCAGTGGTTAAGCGCACACACTGCTCTGCCATCAGAGAACCTAAGTTCAATTCCTGGCAACCATATCAGATGGCTTATAAACATTTGTGACTCCAGCCCCAGGAGGATTCCACACCTCATGCCTCTGCACGCACCTACAGTCATACACTCACTCACACTCACACACTCACACACACACACACACACACACACACACTTTTAAAAAATAAAGTGAATGTGAACAAAGAGAAAGTTGGGAGAACTACAGCCAAATTAAGAGACTTGAGCTCCACTGTGGCCTTAGCCTCCCAAACACCAGCTCAGGCACAGCAGGAATCCTTCCCCACACTGGAAAAGAAAGACTCAATGCTCCAATGGTCAACTCCTCCTTCCTGGAACACCAGCTGCTGAGAAAGTCATTCTTACCAAGGTTGCCGGATGTGACTGAGGTATCTACTCCTTCCTTCTCTGGAACTTTCTTTGCTTTCTTCTTAACGGGCCCTTCATTCCCCAGTAGTCTCTTCCTGCCATCATCTTCTGTCACCTGTTACCGGGAAATAGTGTCAGCGCTATCCTAAGGCCTAAAGTCTCTGAAGTCATTTACCCTTGCTTCAGAATGACAGGAAGCTCCTTGTCTTCCACTCTTCAAGTAAACTTGGTGTACTTTTACTGTGGAAAGCCTTTTGGAGTGATGTTTCTGCCACCAGAGAAAGAAACTGGCAGGTGTAGTCTCTTTTCACACACATCCTGCTGATATTAAGCGGTGCTCTGCCTTTCCTACTCACATATGTTAAATAAAAACACCTCGAAAAGATAAACAAAAATATATTTTTTTCAAAATCCAAAGTTATGGGGGTAGAGGAAATAATAAACAATGTATTTCCTGTTTCAAAGCTTACATCCACTATACATCCACTTACATCGGCTATTTGTTGGCAAGTAATCTGAAAAAAACTTAAAACTTTTGGCCAATATTCTTTCAATGGTGTGATTCATCCTCATAAAGAAAGCAAAGAGAACATCAATCAGGATAGGGAAGAAATATAAATTAAAGGGGTTAAGATTCTTAAGCCGATTTGCACCTGCATTAAAACACGGCAGATAGCTAAAGCCAGTTATAATCACATGGCACAATCCTTAAGGCACCCTGGGCAAGCATGACATAGCCCCAGCTTGTGTGGGAAATACAATGGAACCCTAGAAACCTGGGTTTGTAGCAGTATCAATATGGGCTTTTGGTTTTGTTTTGCTTTGCTTTGTTGGAACTAGTTGAAGGGCTGCAAGCAACAGAAAGTAGCCAAAGACAAGCATCTGCAGAAATTTCATCCACCCAAATGCTTACGTTGGGAAGGTGCACAATACAACAGTACTCAGAAACAGTGATCTGAGATACAGAGCAATGCTTTTGAATTCTGAGAAACTAGCCTTGAAGGCAGCTTTCTTCTAGCCTGCCAGGCTAGCATATATAAAGTTGTTCAACCATCAATCTAATAGGGAAAAAGTAAAGAAAAAGGTTAAAAGACGCATCCTGGACCTGCCAGCCCTGGCCATTCACCAAAACAGAAGTTTCCGCCTCTGGTTCCGGCTAACGACTGGAGATACCAAGACCTCAAAGCTGTTACTTCGAATCCGGCTATAAAGCCTTTCAACCAACACCTTCTCCTTCCCCAGCTCCGCCTCTTCTTAGGAGGCTGAGAGCCTCCGCTTCCGGCCGCGACTCCTACACGCCCGCCCATCCTGGCCCAGACCCGGCCGCCTGGCCCCGCCCCACCACTTGGCTCCGCCCCGTGGCGGACAGAACGCGTGCCCCGACGGCCTCCGCGAAGGCACGACAGTCGACGCTGGGGGCGCTGTGGAGCGGTGCTCTACCTGTTCCGCTGGCTCCGTGGGCGACGGAGTGGATCTCAGGCTTCCCGCAGACCTGAAGAACCGACTCAGAACCGCTTGCCTCCCCGGGGCTGAGCCGGCGGCATTAGCGTGTCCCGGCGCGGATTTCGTGCGGGGCATAGCGGGGTGCGGAAGGAGCGGCCCTGGAGCGCGAGCGCGCCGCCGCACTTCCCGCGCCTGCGCGCACGCGCGCGCACACAGCGACCTGGGCGGGGCGGGCGGGGAAGGGCGGGGCCCCTGCCGCGCAAATAGGGGGCGGGGCGGGCTCGGCGGGGGCGGGGCTCGGCGGGGGCGGGGCCTCTGCCGCACAAGCTGTACGCTGGTCCCGGCGGCTGCAATTTCGCGCCAAAAGACTCCAGCGTGCGGGCTGCGGAGCAGGCGATCGCCGCCGCCGTCATGGTTCGGCCGCTGAACTGCATCGTCGCCGTGTCCCAGAATATGGGCATCGGCAAGAACGGAGACCTGCCCTGGCCTCCGCTCAGGTACTGGCTGGGCTGTGTTCGGGAAACCCTGGCGGCCCTGTGGAGTAGCGTCGGGCGCTTGGCAGAGACGCGCAGGCCGACTTAGGGGACGTGAGTGAGCCGTAGGCCCTGCTGAGGCCAAGCTGCCTGCGCCCGCGGTGATCCTCTGCCGTACCAGCCTTTGCCCAGAGGCGCCCTGGCCGGAGCGAAGTCCGGTCCCTGGGCGGCTCTGACTCGCCCCTCCACCCCCGGGTTTGCACTGGCCGTACTGGAGCCTGAGCACACATGACTGACGTAAACTCGGTGTTTCCTAACTTTCAGGAATGAGTTCAAGTACTTCCAAAGAATGACCACAACCACAACCTCCTCAGTGGAAGGTAAGTGGGGTTTTTAAGAAAGATTTCCAGTGTAGACGTGTAAGTGGGAGGTCTCCTGTGGGAATCTGGGATCTTTGTTTCTTGGCAACAATTTTTGTGCGATTCCCAAAGCTTATTAAACATTCTTTAAAAATACATATATTTGAAATTTTGTTATTAAGTTCATATGACTCGAGTATAATAGCAGAATCGGCAGCAAAATTCAGCGCTTTGAATAGAGATCAGAGCCGTGGTTAGAATGGTTGCTGGAAGATGTAAGACTTGAGTGAGTGGAGAGGAATGCAGGGGAGAAGAGGCTAAACAAATTTTAAAAGTGTGATTTGATGATACTCGGTCGGATTTCTGGAAGCAGGCAGGCATGGAGGGGTGAAGGCTACGGTCTTCAGTGGGGCAGTCTGAGTGACTGACTTGAAATAAAGGGATGGTGAGTGGTGTGCAATATTAATAAGGCAGTTTCCGGTTGCTTGTAAGAAGTTGGTGTAATTTCCCCCAACAGACCTGCTTGCTTAAGGTAGTAGGAAAGGAGTGACAGAGCTGACTCGGGATCAGAAATCAGCAGATGTAGGACATTAGTAGGTCACTGGTAGGCAAGTTAGCAGTCTCCATCCTAGCAGGACACTCTCACAAACCTAAATATCAAGACTGGGGAAATGGCTCAGTCAGTAAAGTTCTGAGGTCCTGAGTTCAAATCCCAGCACCCAAATAAAAAGCTGGACTCAGTTGCACACATCTGTAATACCAGCATTAGGGAGGCAGAGACAGAAAGATCCTTGGAGAGCGTTCTCTAGCCAAATTTGTGGGCTCCAGGGTCAATAAGAAACCTTCTCTCAAGAAAATAAGGTGAAGACACCCAACTTAACTGCCTGGCCTTGCCTGTGCATATGGGTACACAATATGCACAAAATAATAATAATAATTTTTTCAAGATGTTTTTATTTTTGTGCGTGTTGTGAGAATGCCTGTATACCTGTATGTACAAAATATGTGTGCCTGGTCCCCACAGAGGCCAGAGGAGGGTGTCAGCACCCTAGAGCTGGAGGAAAAAGCAGTTGGAAGCCTCTGGTTGTAGGTGGTGAGAATCACAAGTCCTCTACTGTGATTAACAACTAAACTGTCTTTCTAGCCACTCCAAATCATTTGTTTTAAAGAACTGTAAATATAACATGGTAATTGTTGCTGTTTCTTTGATCCAGATTCTAAAACTCAAGGCTTTTTCCCCAAGTAATGAAATAAAAGATGGAAGCTATATGTATAAAGTCTTCATACCAGGGCTTTTTAAAATGTATTTTTTATTCCTCAAAAGTTTTATATATTTATACAGAGTATGTTGATTGCCTCCATTTACCTTCTCACTCCTCCTTGTGCCACCTTACCCCTCCTGAATTCATGTTCTACTCGTTATTAATAACCCCTTGTATGACCATTGACTAGGCCATCAGCAATCTACAGTCAGCTCAGACAAAATCATGACCCCTCCTCTCAGCAGCCATCAGCTACCAATAGCTATCCAGTATGGGTGGGGCCTTAGGAGCCCCTCCTCCATGCTAGAATTATGGCTGGCTTGATGCTGTGCAGGTAATCAAAGCTGCTGTGAGTGAGTGCAGACATGCATCAGCCATGCCATGGCCAGAAGTCAGCCTTTCACATCTCAATTCCCCTTCTTTCAGCCCTTATGTTCTTCCAGAATGGTCCCTGACCTTCGAATATAGGCATAGATGATTTTGAATATAGGTACTGGGTATAAATAACCGAGAGTACAGTAGTTCCGGGTGGTAGATACATGTTCTGATTCTTTGATCTCACAAATTCTAAGAGTAGGAACTATTCTCCATTTTAGAGTTATAGAGAGAGCTGTTTAGTGGATGACAAATCCAGTCAACCTGAGCACATTGAACTGAAATAATGCATGTATGGATCTGATTAAAACATAAATAAAAGACATAAATTGGATAAACCAAAAGTGCCGTATTTAGTTAATGAGTACTAAGTCTGAATTTTGGGTAAAGCTCTTTGTTTTAATTTTTCTAAACTATACCCACTAGATGTCACTGTGATGTCATTGCCTGTGTGTGTCACTGAAAATATATGTGTGTTTTCAAAGATATCCTTTCTGCTTGATTTTATAGGTAAACAGAATCTGGTGATAATGGGTAGAAAAACCTGGTTCTCCATTCCTGAGAAGAATCGACCTTTAAAGGACAGAATTAATATAGTTCTCAGTAGAGAACTCAAGTAAGTGCTGAGTTCACCCCAAGAAAACTGTGATCTTTTTCCCAGAGCACAAATCAGTACATGATAGAAAGAGGAAGTATAAAAGCTGATGAGCATTTCTATCTGTTCTGTGTGTGTGTGTGTGTGTGTGTGTGTGCAGCCATGCATACAAAGTTGAACATTTCTCTTCCTTGTCCTCCCTAAGGATCTGTCCACTTCATTTTGTTGAGAAAGGGTCTCTCAGTGGATCCCGGGCTATTAGGCTAGGTTAGCTGACCAGTAAGATCCAAGACTCCTTCTGTGTCTGCTGGTCCACTGATGGCACTACAAGTGCATATTACCAAGCCAAGCTTGCTTTTTTAACCAGGTGCTGGGGATCAAACTCACACTTGGATCGATGATATTTACTGTTATTTCCCCAACCCCTAATAAATGACTCACTATCCAAACAAGTTGACACCATCAGAATTCACCCAACACCCTGGAGACTAGAGCCTTAATCTACCAACCTAGACCACTCAGCCATACTACCTAACTGAATATCATAATATCACAAAGAGGCAAGAGAAACTGAGGGGGCAGTTATTACCATGTGGCAACTTATCACCTTAAGAATTAGAAAAAACTGAAGCAGGGGCATCCTGGTAAGATGGCTCAGTGGTTAAGAGCACCGACTGTTCTTCCAGAGGTCCTGAGTTCAATTCCCAGCAACCACATGGTAACTCACAATCATCTATAAAGGCATCTGATGCCTTTTGGCATATAGGTATATATGTAGACAGAGCACTCATACACTTGAAAAAAAGAAAAGAATTAGAAAAAAAAATATGGTAACAATTCTGCAAGTTCCTTTAAACCATTATTTTATAGGCGTAGCCCTCACTTATATGATTGGTAATTTTGTTTCACAAAAAAGAAAAATACCTATATTTTGAGTTTCAGCAAATGTAAGTGGTTGTCCATTTTGTAGTCTACTATAAATACAATAAGTTACGAAGGGCATGCAGAGACGGACCATGGTCATGTACTCCATTACCTCCAGTTAACCACAACACCAGACATTCTGTGTTCTTTATACAGTGTCAGAGATAAAGTATTTCAAAATATTCAAATGGGCCAGGATTCTTCAGGAGAAGGGAGTGTCTGTAGTTGGCTCCTGCTAAGAATTTTTTGTCCTCCAAACTAACATTTGAATAGATAATTCCTTGCTGGTGACTGGAAATGTCTTAAGAGCCTGTGGTGTTTGGGACTAGAGAGATGGCTCAGGATATTGAATTACTTCAATACTTAATTCAAAGACTTAATTGAATTGAGTCTTCATTAAATTAATACATGTCACCGGAAATGATGCAACACCCTAGAGCACTGGGCACTACTTGGCTGAGCAGCAGTCAAGAATGTCACCCGTGTGCCTTATTCAAGATCCATCTGGAGAAGCAGATGCCGTAGAAGCTATAGTTGTGCGAGAGCTTCATTCTTTCTAGGAGATTGGCTTTCACAGTTCTGAAGTGCGGTGGGTAAAGCAAACTGTCAGGGACAGCAAGCTAAACTTTCAACCACATGTTGTTTCTGGGAAGTGGTTTGAACCAAAGTCCTCACAGATGTCATCAGATCTACAAGATGTAAATGAAAGGAAGTTAGAACAGCCCTGGGAGGGAGGGGAAACTCCCTCCATAGCTGCTAAGAGATGCTTATGTAGGCTTCTCCCACACCCTCCTGCAATGGCATAGATTAAAAGCTGGAAGAACATCCACAGACATTTGCACTGGCTGCCTCTGGTGACAGGAATATACAATGTGCCTCTTATGTGCTTCCATCTTCATGTTGCTTCCTGTCTTGGTTGCTAGGATATTCTGATGATCACTCTCCTTCAAAAAAAAATTCACATTCACAGGCTATATTGCCATTCCCAAGGACTTTTAATAACATTCTTGATACTACTCAAACTTATTATGGCCAGCTTCAGTTAAAATAAACATAAAGAAATCTCAGTTGGGGAAATACGAGGTTGAACCAGCATTTCTCCTCAAATGATGAGTCTAATTTCTTTATGACCCTCCTATGGTATATGTAATTGGGTTTTGTTGCTTTTCGTTTATTTATATATAACATCAAGTGGAGTCCTTTGGGTTTTTTTGTTTATTTGTTTGTTTGTTTTAAGGCTGAAAAATTTAAAGTCTTTATTATCAAACATGCTAAAGAAGTTGAAATATCAGTTAACAAAAGATTTTATTAGGGTTCTTTTTTTTTTTTTTTTTTTTGTCTCCAGCTTCTCCACTTGATTGTCACCTCATACACACATACACACACTCACACACATATTCAGAGCTGGGTCCAGGCACTGTTGGGATACTATATCACAGGACAGGCATTACACTTGGCAATCACTATCACTTACACAGGCTTTTACTGAAACATGGTTTTTAGCCTCTAACCCCGTTGCTTATAAAACAAAATCTCTGACTCGGGAGCCAGATGCTGGGGTGAAAACCTGTTAGCAGAGAGGAGGCAGAGAAAGCACCCAGCTGACCTTCCTACTCAATGATGCCCCAGAAGGAAAAAGACCCTTCTCCATGCTGTCTTAAATGCCCTTCAACTTAATTAATGTCCCTCCCTGTCAACTGATTGCTCCCTGTCTTCTGGTTGCTTGCTTTACCTCTTGACCTATAGTTGGCTTTATTTAGCTCTTGTTTACAAAGAGTTAAAGGTGTATGCTAGGGCTGAGCCACACCACGACAAGAAATAGGGTTATTTCCAGTTCTCAACCCTGGGATTCACGATGTGATCAAATATCCTGCAACATAACTCGGTATGAGGAAACACTGAGTCCTCAAGGTAACCGCAGAAGTCACTAAGGTATGGAAGGAAGTGCTTTTTGTAAAGCTTTCTAGGCAGTCAGGTTTTAACTTTAGTAGAACTGAAATTGGAATGATAGTGCCAGCTGACAGGTATGAAACAGTGGTAATGTGCCCCGAACCGTGGGACTTCAACACGGTTCCTAAAGTAGGGAGGATGGATGGAATGGGGGGAAGGGACGAGAAGCGGGAGAAATGAAGGCCAAGTCTGTTCGTCTGATCAGAATTATTAAATTCTTTAAATAATTATTAAATTATTAAATAAAAAATTATTAAAATTTTTTACCCAACTTATATAGGGAGAAGGCAGGAAAGGAGGAAGGAGATAGGAAGAGTGCTTTCATGGGTTAAATATTGCACCTGCAAGATACCGTAAGGTTGTTTTCTTAAGCTATCTCACGGATGCTCTAAAACTAACAGAAGGATGTCCTCACAGTCTGTCACCCATGATTTAGGGTCTTAGGTAACTCTTTCACTACATAGCTTTAGGTCTCCACTAAATGACCTTTGCTCACTACTTGGCTTTGGCTTCAGTAAATAGCTTTGTCTCCATTAACTAGCTTTGGCTCACTGTTTGACTTTGGCTTCAGTAAATAGCTTTGGCTCCTGGCAGTAATGGTTGCATGACTTTGGAGCACAACAGAAGTCACTATTTGTATACCTTAGAAGGATGCATTGATTTACTTGGGGGGAAGAAGCATTTGAAGTTTTTAGTCAGGCAGGACATAGCGCCTCACAATCACTTACAAGGCTTTGCCATGAAGCTCTTGAGATTAATGTCATGCTGGGCTATAGAACAAGAATATATCAAAAAATAATAATAATAAATATATATATATATATGAATCAATGCCTTTGGTATCCAAAACTTAAATGAAGTTTTGCATCAGTGCTATATCCTTGAGATTTTTATTGGGAGATCCCAATTGCCTCAATGATATAACATACTGCAAGTCGTCTCCATAAAAGCTATTCTAAGTTTCATGCTGTAGTAGTTGTTCATGATTCTTCTACCATATTCTTTCTAGTGATGACAGGTTTCCTTTTTTTTTTTTTTTTAAGATTTATTTATTTATTATTTATGTGGTAGTATGCCTGTATGCCAGAAGATCTAGATGGTTGATAAGCTACCATGTGGTTCTGGGAATTGAAGGACTTTTGGAAGAAGAGCCAGTGTCTTAACCTCTGAGCCATTTCTCCAGCCCCAGTTTTCCCTTCTTAAGACCTTTCCCTCTGATCCACACACATAGCCCATTAAGGCCTGGTTTACTGGAGCTCTCCTTCCTGCTCTGTCTCCAGGTAGCTTTGTGATTTAGGCAGGTCATGAGTAATGCTTGCATAACCTCAACTGTATTAGCTGCTAAATGAGATTAATAAGAACAGTCTTGGAATTATTTTTCAAGATTCATTGAGTTTTATATGTTGTTTCTGAACAAAAGGTACCAGTTATGGCTAGCATTTTTAAATGTCCCCAGAAAGCACCTGTGTAAAGAGCTTAATTACCAGCTGATGGACTGTTTGGGGGTGATTGGATTATGAGGGCTCAAACTGCTTTTATCAATGGATTGATAAGTTCACAGCGGCATGGATTTTAGGAGATGCTGTCTGGGGAAAATGGGTCATGTATATCATTGCTTTGGAAAGAAATCTTCATCCTGTCCACCTTGAAGTGAATTTCATTGCTCTACCACTTGTTTCCTGACATGGTTGCTTTTTACCTCAGACATAAAGCAATGGTGCTAGTGAACTATAGCACAAAGTAGTGGACCAAACTAAATCTCTCCAGCCTTAACTTGATATGTTTAAGTTTGTTGTCACAGTTAGAGAAAATAATACAACACAGTCCTTAGCAGATACTAGCTCCTACCCTGCCCCCACCTTACTGTCTTCTACTGGCTAGCTGGGGAGAAGCACAGTGTAAGGCCCGGGGTTTGTGCTCTAGCACTATAAAAATGAACAGTTGTAGTTGATTTTTCTTCATAGTGCATAAAGCTTTTACCTTTTAATGTTAATGGGTCACAGTGAACAAGCTTATGATCTCACTTTTCACCTTAGCAGATCACTTTTTTTCATTCCTTCAATGCTAAGACATAAATCTCTCCTACGTGAATCAATTCATAGCTCTCCTTTATTTGGGTGACTAGAGACTGCCCTGTTGTCCTCATTGGTATTTAACCTCACCTCAGGTTTTTTTTCTACCCTCAACTTTTTCTGAGTTTTCCTGGGTTCTTCACTGCATCCTATGCAATTTCTAAGAAAATCACCCGTTTCAGTGCTTTGGGGCATGTTTCTCCATCTGTTGACACTCAGCTAAGGAATCACATACTATCATTGCCTCACTATGGATTACCACCATATCTGGACCCAGATCCTCCATACACCTTCACATTCCGCTTTCATCCATTTTGGCCATCGCTGAGGTGTGGCCTTGGTACCATCTCATCCGCTTAAAGGACTGCTGGTTTTTAAACCTTTCTTTTATTGCCAGCCTAGAAGTAGAGAAAACTTCACGAAATAAGTGGTCTTTAGGTGTCCTAAAAACAGTCACCCTGGAGACACTAGTTTATATATTAGAAATGATAAAATATTATATATTTTCCCTACATGGTATATTAAGAACTAAGTTACTGTCTAGTAGATATGTGGGTGCTACTCAATATAGTACTTATACATTGTTTCTAAACGGAGTACCTACTTCAACACATTGTTTCTTTTAATCTACTTAAACACATTTCTCTTAATCCTCCGAATTCTCTGAGGGTGAGAAACACAGTATCAGTCATGTCCACACAGTTCTTGACAGAGTTTGTATAATTGCCCCCTATTCTTTCAAGTCCACACCAACCATTTATTTTGGGTTTTTTATTTCATTCTGTTTTGGCTTTTTAAGTAAACTAGTGGTTTATTCAAATTTCACCAGTTCTTCCATTGCTCTTGTTTTTTTTATTCTAGGGTCTAATTCAGTATTGCATATATGTTGTTTCTCTTTATTTTCTTCCAATCTATGACATAACTATTATTTAATTACAGTTAATTGAAGTACATTTTATTCTGAAAGCTTGCCTCGGGAGTTACTATGACCAAGAAAATGTTCTAAAATAAAGAGCCAGATTGACCCAAAGACAGAAGAGAGCTCTTCTTTAAATGAAGAACTGACTGTGATAACCCAGATAGGTCAGTTGTGTTTAAGACACCTGCCTATGTATAAGAATGTCAATCAACAGTTACTTGAAAGCCCCTGCAAAGTGCAAGGTACCAGGAAGACATCAGAGCTATGCTGCTTTGGGTCAGTCACAGAGGAGTAGAGGGAGTAAGTTTGTTCAGCCTTTAGACTAGTCAGGGTATAATAGCTAATCAAGTATGCAAAGGGTACTGGAAGGCACTCCATTTTCTTTCTATGGACCCCTTTTCTAATTGGATGTATAAACATTATTCATCTGTGAATACTGTAAATTAGAATGGATCCTGGAGAAGGTTTCAGGGGACAGCAGTAGAGAAAGAAGATTCTCTGAAGACCATTGAAGTTCTCTTACCCTTGAGCACTCTAGGCTAACACACTGACTTCGGAACTTCATTAGTGATTTGTTGTTTTTCCCCTATAAGTACTAGGGATCAAACCCAGGGCCTCAGAGCACACCAAACATTCTTGTAACTCTGGAAATCATATTGCTATGAGCTTTAGAGTTCCTGCTTTCAGACTGTATATCAGCTCCTTAGACACCATCTTCTGTTCTATTTCACAGCCATCCTAATTCAGCATTCTATTACTGAAACCACTGATAGACCATTCCAGTTATCATGGACCGTTTAACTAGATCATCTCCATGACTCTAAATCTTTATTTCTTCTGGTTCATATTCTGTCCTTGAACACTGTCATATCTAGTCTTCTCTCTGGGGTTACCCTGGTAACCTTTCATGATACCTCACCTCATTTAACTCACCTTGGCCTCCCTTGTTGATGTTTTTTGTGTTTTGTTTTCCCAGCATAAGTCCAAATGTATTCTTTGCTCTATCCTAATTCCCTTATAAAGAGTGAAAAAGTAGAACAGAAATCAGGAAGAAAAGGAGAATGCCACTAGGAAAATGAATAGTTCCCTTTAGTTCTTGATTAATCATTGTTACAACTACCAGTTCAAAGACAGTTATGTAAGTAATCCTTTTAAAAGCACCAGCTAAGAACTTGACATTGAATTAATCATTTTTGTTCTGCTTCGTATCACTACGAAAGCCTAGTTGTGTAAGTTTCTTCATTTATAAAGGGAATTGCAACTCCTCTCACCATCAAAAAAAAAAGAGACCTGAAATCTGAGCAAGTCAACATAAGCAGTGAGTTTACTTAATGTTTTCCTTTCTGAGTATTAGTTATGTAACTGGTGACAAGCTCATTTTTCAAATACTTTCTCTCCTTTCTGTACTGTTCAAAATATGCATGTTCTTCCCCACATACATTAACAGTCTGAGTGCTGCTTCAAATGTTTCTAGTCATTTGGATGATCTCTAATATTATTTAACCATGACAGTTTTCAAACTGACAGACTGCATAAACAGCTACATACCCCCACCTAGATTCTACCATTAATTTGCTGGGTTTTGTCACCATCAACATCCATCTGGTTGCTGTTGTTTGTCTGCACATTTCAAACTAGAGGGCAGAGTGAGCACATTTCCCCCAAACACTTCCCGTGTGTTGTTGGCTAGAAGCCATCTTGCTCTAGCATGTTGTGGTACATGTTTGTTGACAAAGATTTACACCTACATCACCTCCTGAGAGTCCCTCATTCTCCATCCTAGGCAATCTTCACAGCATCACAGCAGAGACAGCTACTGTTGAGCTTGCCTTCTGTTTACACCTACATAACCTCCTGAGAGTCCCTCATTCTCCATCCCAGGCAACCTTCACAGCATCACAGCAGAGACAGCTACTGTTGAGCTGCCTTCTGCTCTAGACACAGTGAGGTGCCACATACAGCTTTGTGTTAGTGTTTGCCAGCACCATTCAGGCACAAACTATAGAATGGATGTTGGACTTTGGCCATACATACATCCTAAGTATTTTGTGTTAAAAGAATTAGTTTTCATAGTTTGTATTGACTGCTTCCAGTCAGATTATTTGACTAGTGTGGACAAGCTTTTATAAAAACTATAATTTTTTTTTTTTTTTAAACTTCAGAGAACCGCCACAAGGAGCTCATTTTCTTGCTAAAAGTCTGGATGATGCTTTAAAACTTATTGAACAGCCAGAGTTAGCAAATATAGTAGACATGATTTGGATAGTCGGGGGCAGTTCTGTTTACAAGGTAAGTAGTTATTTGTAAATAGGTAAAAATGTCCTTCCCACCTTTCAGCCATAAGCTTTGGAAGCCATACTGTCCTTACTGTAGCTAGACAGGTATCAAGGTGAATTACATTGTCATACAAAATAAATACAAAGGTAAATGTAAAGTTTATCATCTATACTAGTCTGTTCTCTTTGAATTTGTTTTATTATAAAATCGTATTTCATTATGGTGTAGCGCATGTCATGTGCTTCAGTCATATTCACCCCTCCACTATTGACTTCATCTTCCCAAACACCCCTCCCTCAGTTCACCCAGTCCCAATGCCTTATTTTTAAATCTAATCCTGAAATATTCCCTATGTGTCCCTTTACCGAACACACACCCTGCTGTGGTGTGTAGCTGCACGCGCAGCTGCGGTTAGTCCTCGTTGGCTTTTCTGGCTTGGGATGCAGTGGGAACTAGTAGAGAACTTACTTGATTGCAGCAGTGATGATGACTGATTTGACATGAGCTGAAATACTTGAAGGAAATGTGTTCTGTGCTCACATTTGGAAGTTAGGAGCAACAACTTGAAATTGTATGTATGTATGAAATTTCTTTTCTTTATGTGCTTGAGGATTAATAGTTATTAATTCTCTCCTGATTCTGCACTTAGGAGTCATCCTTTCCATTAAAAATATAAGCTATTTTTTCCAAGGCAATTTAGTTGATAGAAATTTTCAAGATAACATTTTAGACACTGTTTAGAAAAGTCATTAACCAGAACAGGCTGAGCACTATTATTAGCAAGAGGCAAGATGATTGCCCTGCTTACAGAGGAATTGGAGCTTTTTAGGAAAGGTCAGGGCAGTGAAGGTGTACTGATGGGGCAGGAGACGCAGCTCGGCAGTTAAGAGCTCTTGCTGTCCAATCATGAGGACCACGAGTCAGATCCAAGCCCCTACGCAACAAGTGGTCATCCTGTAAACTTCTGCGGCTCCAGCTCTGAGTGACTCGGGAGCCTCTTCTGGCCTGCGCACTCACAAGCACACAAATAAGGTATGTAGAGAAGCGGTGTAGAGTGTTGCCATGATCCCAACAGTGACAGTCTCATTCAGCTGTACATACAGACGCAGAGTCATGGCTGGAAGAGCAGCTAGTAACGAGGGACAAGCCCCCAAAGGAGCGCAGCCTGACTGAGTGCTCACTTAAAAAGAATTTAAACGAGGCCAGCTTATTTTCCTAACTACTAGTTACGACCAGTGCTATTTGTAGGGATCCGGGGCCTTCCAGCAGAGGGTTTAGCAAGTGTGAGGGGGCTGGAGAGATAGCTCGGGGGTTAAGAGCACGTTTTCAGAGGACTTGGCTTCAGTTTGCAGCATTCACATTGGGTGCCTCACAATGGCCTGTAGCTCCTGCTCCTCTGTACTCACATGCACAAACCCACACAAAGATCTATAATATATACATTGTTTAAAATAATGTGAACAAATTTTTTCAAAATATTTTATATATAGTAAGTTTGAGCAATAGAAAACATGCATGTAATCCTTAGTATAAACTTAACTGAAAAAAGAATCTTCTAGTCTCCTTGTCTTTTAACACAGATTAAGGAAAGTGACACCTTGTATTTTGTTTTACAGGAAGCCATGAATCAGCCAGGCCATCTCAGACTCTTTGTGACACGGATCATGCAGGAATTTGAAAGTGACACATTTTTTCCAGAAATTGATTTGGGAAAATATAAACTTCTCCCAGAGTAAGTATAAAATTATTAATTAGTCAGGAGCACTTTAGGGACTAATTACAGAAAAACAAGGGATTATATATGTATGAAACTTAACATGTTACAACAGAACCCATAACTATTAGATAAAAGAAATTAATAATAAAAAGAGGAAAAAGTACAGAGAAGAATAACTTTTTTCAGACTTGAAGTGGCAATGTGTATATAGAAAAATACTTTTTTAAATGTTTTTATTTATTTGAAAGTTTCATACAGTGTCTTTGAACCATATTCATTCCCCTTCCCCACCTTCTTCCAGATCATGTCCTCTCTCTTTAAGAACAAAAATAAAAAGAATGTGGAGCCCAGTCTGCACTGGCTGAACCCTGGGACATGGGTCCTTCTCTGGAGAACGGTTGATGAAACACTATTGAAAAAAACTAACTTCCCTCTCCCAGAGCTACCAGTTGCTAAGAGCTCCTTGTTAAGGGTGGGATTTGTACTCACTTCCCACTCCCCATGCTAGGATTTTGTTTGTCTTGAGCTTGTGCAAGTCTTGTGCATACTGTCACAGTCATGTGAGGTAGATGTGTCCTATTGTATCTGGGAAACTCTGCTTGAAATCACCCACCACCTCTGGCTCTTAAAATCTTCCTACTCCCTTTTCTATGTACATCACTGAGACTTAAGGGAAGGAGTGTGTGTGATGTAGACATCACATTTAGGACTGAGTATTCCAAAGTCTCTTATTATCTACATGTTGACTATCTGTGGGTTTCTGTGTTGATTGCCATCAACTGCAGGAAGAAACTTCTCTGGTGAGAACTGAGCATCTATGAGTATAGCAATATGCTATGGAAAGACTTGTTTTTTTACTGTGTTAATTTAGCAGAATAATAGTAGCAGGTCTTCCCCTAGGGTTCATGATCTATGTAGCTTCAATTTTTGGCATCATTGACAGTGTCAGTTAGTGGTTCCATCTCACTGGTGAGTCAAGGAAAGAAGGAAGGGAGGGAGGGAGGCAGGAAAGAAAGAAAGAAAGAAAGAAAGAAAGAAAGAAAGGAAGGAAGGAAGGAAGGAAGGAAGGAAGGAAGGAAGGAAGGAAGGAAGGAAGAAAAGAAAGAAAGTTGAACAGTTGGTTACTTCCATAACATTCATGCCACCTTTGAACCAGTGGGCCTGTCTTGCAGGCAGGTTGTCATTGTAGCTCACAGAGTTCAAGGTCGGTAAAACTGATGCTTTCTGATACCATGTATATCACCTTCAAGCACTGTGAATGATAACCAACAGGAATGAAGTTTCTTTTTTTTTTTTAACCTTATTTTTTTTATTTTTCTCATTAGTTACATTTTGTTAATTCTGTATCCCAACTGTATCCCTCACTCCCTCCCCAATCCCACCCTCCCTCCCTCATCTCCTCCCTGCCCCTTTCCAAGTCCACTGATAGGGGAGGACCTCCTCCCCTTTCATATTACTCCCCTTTGTCAGGTATTTTCAGGACTGGCTACAAAGTCCTCCTCTGTGGCCTAACAGTACCGCTCCTCCCTTGGGAGGTGGGAAGGTCAAAGAGCCAGTCATTGAGTTCCTGTTAGAAATATTCCTTGTTCCCCTTACTATGGGAAACCAATTGATTACTGAGCTATCACGGGTCACATCCGAGCAGAGGTTCTAGGTTTTATCCTCTCATGGTCTTTGGTTGAGTGTCCATCTCAGAAAAGACCCTTTGCCCAGATATGTTTGGTCCTTGTGTAGCTCCTATCCTTTCCACATCAAACTCCCCTTCTTTCATATGATTCCCTGTACTCTGCTGAAGGTTTGGTTATGAGTCTTAGTATCTACTTTGGAGCACTGCTAGGTAGAGTCTTTCAGATGCTTTCTGCGGTAGACTCCTGTCATACGTTCAATGCATATCCCATTTGTCTTTCTAAATGAGGATAGATCATCATACCCCGTGTCCGCTTTCTTGATTATCTTCTTTAGTTGTATAGATTTTCATTATGTTTATCCTATCTTTTAGGTCTATATAAGCGAGTATATTCCGTGTTTGTCTTTCTCCTTCTGGGATACTTCACTCAGAATGATCTTTTCTAGATCCCACCATTTGCCTGCAAATTTCATTATTTCCTCCTTTTTGATTGCTGAGTAGTATTCCATTGTGTAAAGTACCACAATTTCTGTATCCATTCCTCCGTTGATGGACATCTGGGTTGTTTCCAGGTTCTGGCTATTACAAATAAAGCTGCTACAAACATGGTTGAGCAAATGTCCTTATTGTGTACTTGAGCAAATTTTGGGTATATGCCTAGCAGTGGTATAGCTGGGTCTTGAGGAAGTGCTATTCCTAATTGTCTGAGAAAGCGCCAGATTGACTTCCAAAGTGGTTGTACCAGTTTACATTCCCACCAGCAATGGAGGAGGGTTCCCCTTTCTCCACAACCTCTCCAACATGTGTTGTCATTTGTGTTTTTCATCTTGGCCATTCTGATGGGTGTAAGATGAAATCTCAGGGTCGTTTTCATTTGCATTTCCCTAATGGCTAATGACGTTGAGCATTTCTTTAAGTGTTTCTCTGCCATTCTATATTCCTCTACAGAGAATTCTCTGTTTAGCTCCATTCCCCATTTTTTAATTGGATTACTTGGTTTACTGCTTTTCAGCTTCTTTAGTTCTTTATATATACTGGATATTAGCCCTCTGTCAGATAAAGGGTTGGTGAAGATTCTTTCCCAATCTGTAGGCAGTCGTTTTGTTTTGATGACTGTGTCCTTTGCTTTACAGAAGCTTTTCAGTTTCATGAGGTCCCATTTATTGATTGTTGCTCTTAAAGCCTGTGCTGTTGGAGTTCTGTTCAGGAAGTTATCTCCTATGCCAATGAGTTCTAGGCTGTTCCCCACTTTTTCTTCTAACATGTTGATTCAGCGTATCTGGTTTTATGTTGAGGTCTTTGATCCACTTAGACTTTAGTTTTGTGCAGGGTGATAAATGTGGATCTATTTTCATTTTTCTGCATGTAGACATCCAATTAGACCAGCACCATCTGTTGAAGATGCTGTCTTTTTTCCATTGAATGGTTTTGGCTGCTTTGTCAAAAATTGAGTATTCATAGGTACGTGGGTTTATTTCTGGGTCTTCTATTTGGTTCCATTGATCCTCCTTTCTGTTTCTATGCCAATACCATGCAGTTTTTATTACTGTTGCTCTGTAGTACAGCTTGAGATCGGGAATGGAGATACCTCCAGATGATCTGTTGTTGTACAGGGTTGTTTTGGAGATTCTAGGTTTTTTTGTTTCTCCATATGAAGCTGAGAATCTTTTTTTCAAGGTCTGAAAAGAATTGAGTTGGTATTTTGATGGGAATTGCATTGAATCTGTAGATTGCTTTTGGCAGGATGGCCATTTTCACAATGTTAATCCTACCAATTCATGAGCATAGGAAATCTTTCCATCTTCTGAGATCTTCTTCAATTTCTTTCTTCAGAGACTTGACGTTTTTCTCAAACAGGTCTTTCACTTGCTTGGTTAGTGTCACCCCAAGGTACTTTATGTTATTAGTGGCTATTGTGAAGGGTGTTGTTTCCCTAATTTCTTTCTCAGCCCTTTTGTCTTTGGTATACAGGAGGGCTTCTGATTTTTTTTGAGTTGATTTTGTATCCAGCCACTTTGCTGAAGGTGTTTATCAGCTGAAGGAGTTCTCTGGTTGAATTTTTGGGGTCACTCATGTATACTATCATATTATCTGTGAATAGTGACACTTTGACCTCTTCCTTTCCAATTTGTATCCCCTTGATCTCCTTTAGTTGTCTTATTGCTCTGGCTAAGATTTCAAGTACTATGTTGAAGAGATATGGAGAGAGTGGGCAGCCTTGTCTTGTCCCTGATTTCAGTGGGATTGATTTAAGTTTCTCTCCATTGAGTTTGATGTTGGCTGTAGGCTTGCTGTATATTGCCTTTACTATGTTTAAGTATGTGCCTTGTATCCCTGATCAGGAATGAAGTTTCTAATTGAGTGTCAGCCAGATTTCTCCATGTTCTATGGCATAAGAATGTAGTGTCTTTTTTCACAAGATGTATGCTTTTTAATTTTATACTCAGGATCTTAACATAAACCACACAGATGAGTTACAGGGCTCTCCAGTTTTCTTGTCTTTAAGAAACTTTCTTCAGCTGGTGTTATGTTGCTGTTTCTTCTGAACTGAAACATTACCTAGAGGAAGGGAAAAAAAGGTTTCAGACTCAGGAAGTAAATTCTGTTTACAAGGGACAGGAAGCTCCTCAAGCTTAGGAGTAAGTAACAAGGCCCTCCCTCAAGGCCATGAGTGATGACAGCTGCTGGGGAGAAGAGACTGACCTACTGAGCTGCGTGCCAGCCCTGCAGGGCCTCCAGGGATGCATATGTTACATGCTGGCACCTACTAGTGTGCGCTTTTCATAGCTGCCTTTTAGTCATGTGACTGACTAAATACTCCTAAGTCACGCAAATAAGCTCACTAGTTCACTAAGCTAGACTTGTAGAACCATTCTTTGCCAGTGCCCTATCTGGAATAGAGGTTTGAGCTTTTAGAAAAATATTTTAATAGACTTGGAAACATTTGGACTTTAATGATTTTAGTGACATCTAACAGTCGTCGCTAGTTCATTCTAGGGGAATCGGGCCTGTCTTAGGCACTGTGAAAATTGTGCCTGCTGGTACTGCTGCTTACCCTGGAGACAACATCTTTAAACTGATTAAGGGAAGGGGTGCAAGTGATAAGCATGAAACAGTGGGCTTGGTGGATTCTGCAGTGTGAGGAATCCTCGCTACACTGAGGCATCTACACTGAGATCAAGATGTCAAGAGACAGCTACACAAGAGCAGGAAGGGTGGTCCGGAAACAGGAGTGTGGAGCCTGAGGCAAGAATGAAGTTGGCCTGTTCTCTGAGCCAGGAAGAAATAAGTCAGGTCAAGTGCTGGCTGAGAAGATTTTCAGGCAGGGACATTGTCCCAGCTGCTGTGGCTAGAGGGGAACCAGAGGGAGTCTGGATTTGGGTGAAGGATGATAGGTCATAGATTAAGGTGGCCACGGTGGTGAAAATGCAGAAGAAAGGCTACCCTTGTGATTCCAGCAGGAAGCTCCCTGGTTTAGTAACCTTGGAGCATTTTAGGTTAAAAGCATTTTAAACTATTAACTATCAAAAGTAAAAGACAAAGGTGATTGAAAATACTTTTAGAGCAGTTCTTACTTTTGTTTTCAGATAGTCTCAACTGTCTAGTAATTATCCTTTGAGTGTGAATTTGTTTTTTACACATCCCCTAAAGAAACATTAACAATTTAGTCTGGATAAATGGGTGGTCAAGTGTTAGAATAACAGTCTTGTTACTCTGTGGAATGACAGTCTTTGATCACATAAATTCTAAATTTAGTGATTTCCTTGGGCTCTTAATTCTAAATAAGCCGAAAATCACAAGAACCAATATCCTCAAAAGTGCAGGCTTTGCTTAGGCTCTTAACGTGATGGCTTAAACTCAAGTTGTGAATTCTCACATTATGTGAATATAAATCTCAGTTCTTCCTTCTCATTTCTTTTTTGCTGCTAGCCATAGAACAGAGTGCTATATAATCAGCTTCGTTTAAATACCTGCTTACTGGTTTTAATCAAAACTTTTCTCCAAGGCTCTGACCCTTGAGGATCCTTGACAACTTAAACGCCACTGTTCATCTCTGACTTTTAAAAAGCAAAACACCACCTTTGCTAACAGAGGCACATATCATGACATTCACCTGAGACTAAGTAGCTCAGGGTCATTCTCTGCTTACATTTATTCATATACGTCATCACAATTTCAGTTGATTATAAATGTGAAAGTATTTTTCTGGGCTCTCATTTCTTTTCCATTGATCTGTGTGTATCATTATGCTATTACTACATGGTCTTGTTTTGGTTTTGACTGGGTCTCGTGTAGTCCAGGCTGGAATTGAACTCACTAACTAGCCAAAGGTGACCACCTGCTTCCGTTTCTAAGGGGCTAGAATTATTTAGCTAGTTCTCTTGGCTTACTGCATATAGCCATCATGAATTCTAACTTGTAATCAGGTAGCATAAACCTTTCCACTTTGGTTTGGTCTGTTTCAGATTGCTTTTTACTGTTCTGGGTCCCTTGGATTTCCATATAAGTTTTAATCAGTATGCAAAGTTCTGATAGAAAGCAAGCTGGGATTCTCATTGATATTATATTCATAGAGCTCTCAGAAGAGAACTGTCTCTAAACAGTATGAAGTCCTAAACCTTGAGCATGTTGGAGTTTTTCACTTAAGTAGATGTTTACTTTCTTCTGGTAAGTAATGCTTTACAGCATTCAGTGTCTTGTTTCATTCCTTTTGATGTTATTGTTTTGTTTTCAGACTACTCATAGTAGTATAGAAAACTACAGATTACTTTATCTAAAGTCTGGTAACTTCAATAATTGGAGTTTAATAGTTGTATGTATTTGTTGATAGTTGTGTAACGTACTCATCTGGTACCCTGTAACTCTAAAGCTAGAATTAATAGTTATAGATGTTAGTACATTCTTAGCAGTAGTATAATGAAATAAAGATGAAAGTAAGAACTGTCCTATGTTTAGTGTCTTCTGCAGTTTTACTTCTGCAGTTTTAGTCAGATGTTTGTTATTTCTTTCTCTTGCGTAATTATCTGGTCCAGGACCTCCAGCAGGGTGAAGAGGAAATTAGAGCAAATATCTCACTTGTCTTGTTCATGGTCCCAGTAGGAAAGCATGTGACTATTACACTGAGGAAGATCCCTTTAATTTTTAGTTCATTAAGTGCTTTAGTTATGAAGGACTGTTGGATTTTGCCACATGGTTTTTCTGAACCATTTGACACTGTATATTACGTGATTCGTTTTCATATTAAACTAATCTTGCATATCCAAGGTCAATTTTACTTGGTAATTGTATGTGGTATTTTTTATTTGTTGGTAGAGGCGATTTGCTACCATTTTATTAAGTATTTTTGCATTTGTGTCCCTAAGAGACACTGATGTAGTATGACTGTGGATGTTCAGCTGTTGTTAGAGTCAGGCGGTGCTGACCCGCAGGGTGAGTTAGGGAGTGCTATCTCCTGCTTGCTTTGAAAGGCTGAGGAACGTGTGCTGGCTCTTTCCCATCACAGGAGTTTGTGGTGAGCAGACACAGACAGGACAAGACCATTGCTGTGATGTGGACATTCTAAATGACACTCCACACAAACAAAATACCTGCTCCATTGCGGCATTTGATAGCCACCTATTCTCTGACCTGCACTAACATCACAACAGCTCCTTAACACGGAGTAGAGGGGATTTCCAAGGGAGAGACCTTAAATAGGTCTGTCTTCCTTTAAGACTAGATAAAAGGAAACCTCTGGACAGTTAAGTGTCTACCCCTGTGTTAAAAAACGTCATGACCAAAAGCAACATAGGATAATAAGTTGAATTCATCTTCTGCTTCCAGGTAACAGTCCATGATGGAAAAAAGTCAGGGCTGGACATGGAGGCAGGAACTGATGCTGCTTACTGGCTTGCTTTCAGCCTGCTTTCTTATACACCACAGGACCTATCCATGAACACCACCACCTACAATGGGCTGGGTCTACTCATATCAATTATCACACAGACAGTCAAGCCAATTTGATGGGAACATTTCCTTGATTGACATCCCTCCTTCCCGATGCTCTGGCCTTGTGTTGAATTGACATAGAAAGTAGCCAGCCCAATCTCTGTCTACAAGATAGTAGAGATGCTCAATCCTGGACCTCTGACCTGCACTAACATCTGACTCTGAGCCTCTATACCCTGGAGAACTTCTCGTGCTCACCAGTATCCAGAAATGCGCTTTAATCATTCTCCACTCATCTTCATTGTCCCATCATTCCCCATTAAGTTTACATGCGTGTGTTTATTTACATGTGTGTTTAATTTATGTTTTTAAAAAATAAATGATCAAATCCATACCCCATTTCATCTTTTCTAATTCCTCTCCTATCCCCCACACAACTATTCCCTCACAACTTCATGTTTTGTTTTGCTTTGTTACCACACTGAGTCTACTTAGTGTAGCCACGATGTGCATGACTGGGGTCACCTGCCTCTCATGGGTGGCCTCTCAGAGGCCAAATCCCTGAAGGAAAATTACTCCTCCTCCATTGGCCATCAGTTGTCACTAGCTCCTCAGGTTGGGGTGGGGCTTCTTGGCTTCCTGTCCTACCCATGCTTAGATCTTGTACAGGTCTAGTACATGCAGTCAAGACAGTGAGCTCATATATGCAACAGCCCTCTTATGTCCAGAAACTAACTGTTGTTCTGTAACTGCCTCTGCCTCTTACAATCTTTCTAACCCCTCTGCCACAATGATCCCTGAACCTTGGAGTTAAGGGGTGTAAGATTGTGTGTGTGTGTGTGCGCGCGCGTGCGATGAATAGAGGTCAGAGGACAGCCTCGGGTGTCATCTTCAGAAAAACTGCCATCTTTGAGACTGGTCTCTTCTTGCCTGGAATTCACTCAGGAGGCTCTGGCCAGCAAACCCCAAGCACCTCCTGTCCACCTCCACAGCGCTGGAAACTCACCCGCGGCACAGTGCCTGTGGTTTGCTCTGTGGGTGAGTGAGTGCTCATCAGCACTCCTTTTGAGCACCTCTGTCTCCATTAGCTGCATCTATTTCTCTTAGGTTTATACAGGTTTCCATTCAAACAGTTGTTAACACCATACTTCTTAGTGTTTTGTGTTTTGGTTTGTTTTTTCTTCAATCACTACTGTACTGAAATAAAGATAAAAGCAAGGACTACTGTGAGTAGTGAATGAATTAGAAAATGGATGAAGTATTACATGCCCAGAGGCTAAGATCAGAAGTTCATGAATGAACTGGTGGTTTTACCATGCATCAGTCTCTTTTCCCTTAAGTCCTTGCCTGTGTGATTGTTCCTTTAGCAGCACCATGCCAGCCCATCCCATACAGCTCTGTTCTCATTGATCTTGCCTGGAACAAAATTTTCTGTCTCAAACGTCATGAGGCCTCAGCCAGACCAGCAGGCCCAAAAATTTTATAGCAGCAGTAATCTGTTTAATTAGCTCAGAAAAAAGGTTGGGGGAGTCTTTGGAAGCTAGGCTGACTTTAGAAAAGAGATGTTTAGTTCACAGTTCTGGAGCCTCAGAGCTGTGCTATAGCCTCAGCACGGCTGCTGGTGAAGAAGACCTCATAGCAGATGGCTCACATGAAAAGCAGTCCTGGAGGGAGCAATCACACGTGGAGTCAGGAGAGAGATTGGAGTCTCCTAGTCCCTTCTAGTCCCATTAACCTAGGCCCACTTAAAGGCCTCCACCTCCCACATCGGCACCAGGACCAGGCTTTTAACACACTACCTTAGACAAGCTCCCCCGACACCACCGCAGAGTTGGCAGAGTTCCAGAGCTAGGGCCCATGTCCTCCTCAAGGAACACCATGGGGTAGATTTTAGATGGTGGTGCGTTGTCTTCTGATCGGACTATCTCTAGACTTTTCACGCTGGTGGCATACTTGCCCAAATTCTCCGCTAGAGCCTGTTCTGCTGCTGCAGTACCCATTTTACTTCAGTTGCCATTTGTTTTCTTATGGAAAACTGTTTCGAGAATTCTGTTTGTCTTTGAGAGCTTCTACTGGATCATCTCTGGATTGCTATAGTCCTTTGTTATTCCAGAGCTGCTGTTTATGCTTCAAGATCCTAAATAGGAGGAAGTGTGGGTGGAGCCTAAGAATAGGTAGACCGCCAATTCCTGTGGTCCTTGAACTCTAGAGTACAAGTCCTGGCCTAAGAAGATGGTTTAGTTAAACGTACCTGCAATGCAAATGGTTGGCAGATAGAGTTTGGAAAATAGCTGTGGCTTCCAGTGGGTACACACAGGAACATGTAGACCACACGCACACAGTCCAAGTATAGTTCTCAGGAAGTGTTTGCTTGGGGTTAAGCTGGGGGAGGGGGATTCACAACTATAATCTCAGCACTCAGGAGCCTGCAAGTTCAGAGACAGCCTAAGTTACAGAATAAGATCCTGTCTCAAACCAAAAAAGTTTAGAATCGTGATTGTAGTTATTAACCATTACTTAAAAGACCAAAAGATAACAGAGGAAAAGAAGCTGAATTTAAAGACAGTTCAATTTTAGTTTCACAGCCTACTTGCCATTAATACCTTGGCTACTAAGCATATTCAGCAGGTCCCTTAACGGAATATATGAGTCTTGGCTTGAGAAAGAACCTCTCGGTGCTCTGCTTCCTCTTAGTGATTGACAGTCTTATGCTGAATTTACACACACAAAAAAAATGTGCAAATGTGAACTTTCTTGCCTCATTCTGAAAAGTTCATAATAGTTGAAAACTGGCCTAGGAAAATCAGTTTTAAAAGGCAGGAGTACTACAAACAGTGAACAGTGAGAGGCTAGAAAATGGTTGGCAACTAGAAGAGCTTCTTATTTTGACATGAATTTTTCCGTATTATAACTAGTGTCTGTTATTCTCATCAGTGCATTATGTATCACAAGACATTTTAAAGTTTTCTGAGGCATCCTTGCCAACAGTGGGTTTGGAGTAATACCTAACATAGAAGGAACTATTTGTGGAATACTTACCATGTCAAACATTGTACTCTGAAGAAGGCTTGATTGCCAGCCAAGCTGGCGTATACAGAGAACCAAGGATGAAAACAGCAGCTCCTGGCCCCCTCTGTTGTAACACTGGGTGAAGCCTGCACAATAGTGAGGCATCATCAACATTGGAGGGATGAGGGGATGCTCACTGGAAGGCTAGGTGGCCAGAGGGTCCACGCAGGGTGTAAGTGAGAGGTCAGGGATGGAGAGATCAGGTGTACTGCGGTTCTAGTGAAGCAGTCACGGAATGCCACATGTTGCCAGGTTAGGAAGCCATGCAGTAACCCACAGAAACCAGGCATACAACTTCAGTTTTTAGCAGCTACAGATAGTTTGTTTTTCTTTCCTTAGAAATGTAATTTCAACCATAACTTGCAAAAGATTCCTAAGAAATTGCCTAGTAGTTCATTGGTAGAGTGGAAAGATACAAGGAAATAGAAACTGGGGGTCATTTTTGAGGAAAAAATATGTATCAGAAATAAAGGAGAAGGTATGGGACTTTGTGTTTTCTAGCTTTACATAGTTTGTTGTTTTTCTTCTATTGCCATGTGCTGTGGATACGATGTTAGGAGGAGCCTGCCACTGTGAAGGCAGGAACCACAGTGTTTATGCCTAGGGTGAAGGTCGGGGGCCAATGCTGTGTTAACAGTGGACACTGAATCAAATCATGAATCTTTTCCATTTTCAGGTACCCGGGTGTCCTCTCTGAGATCCAAGAGGAAAGAGGCATCAAGTATAAATTTGAAGTGTATGAAAAAAAAGACTAACAGATGCTTTCTGCTTGGCTTCAAGTTCTACTGCTTTTCTCCTAAAATTATGTGTTTCATGAGTAATTATTTCTTTAGGGAAGGGTAGTTGGGAGGAAGTGTTTGTTCTGTGGCTCTGGAGGTGGAACCTATGGCCCTGTGAATGCTGGGCAGATGCTGTGCTGCTGAGCCATCCTCCCCAGCCCTATATAATTCCAAATATGTTTTCATTACCCGTCAATCGAACTAGGTTATATTAAATATGCTTTAAGAAATGTCGATTGCTGGAAAGGTCTCAATGCCCCTCCCATGAGGCCTCAAGTGGCTCCCCAGGAGATGCGTAAGGTAATGTGTATACAAGAGACCCCAAAGGCGGAGAGCTCCTGGGAGCATGAGCTGATACAGGCCTCAGAGAAAGGAGCCAGACAGATAAATCCAAAGGGTGGAAATAGGTTTTAAGCAGCAGAGCTGGAACTCAGACTTTAAAAGAAAATTAGATCAAAGTAGAGACTGAATTATTCTGTGCACATCACACTCTCAGCAAAGTTCTGTTCAAGCAGACAGAAAATCGGTATATTGAAAACTCCTTTGTGTTTCATAGAGATGGGAGCAGGTGGAAGATTATGTAAGGTCTGAAACATTTAAATTTTCTGTTTCTCATCTTCAGTGAGATTCCAAAGGATATTGCAGTGACAGAACAAGAATAGGCTGCTTTCTACAAAAAAAAAAAGTAATAGGCATAATAGCTACTGTTAAGAGCTCAGAGATAATAAATTGAGAATGAATATTACTTGAAATGAAAATTAATAAGTTAGAAACTAAACTTTACAAAAATGAGAATTAAAATGCCTTTCCTATCATCTCAGCAGGGTCAAAGAAAAAGTATTTTCTGCCCTGCCTTGTAAATTAATATATTTTTTTAAGAATATTTTTGTGTCTTTTACTTGACAATATCCTATGTGTTTACAGTGTGGATCATAGCAGATCCAAATCCCGCCCACTACTCCCTCTACCGCCTTCATATTTTCTTTCTCATTAACCCACTGGAATGGTGTAGGCCATCCACTGAGGTATGGGCAACCTGCTGGTGGCCACACCCGAGTGCGCATGCGAGCACACACACAGCAGCCTTTGGCTGCCAGTAGCTCTTCAGCTGTGGGTACAGCCTGTGAGCCTCTCTTCCTTCTGTGCTGGTTTGATCTGCAGAGACCATAGCTGCTGTGGGCTTGTGAGTGCAATGGCCATGTTCTGTTTAGAAGGCAGCACTCTGTGTACAGCACTCTTTACCATCCTTCAGACCTTACATTCTTTCCACCACTTCTTCCTCATTATTTCCTGAGCCTTAGACAGGGGTGTTGGTATGAAAATGCACTGTCTCTTGTTTTTCCACATTTTGATCAGTTATGACTCTTTGCTGACAGTTGGTTGCCACTATCACAGTCATGCCGCCATAGGGCTGGTAGAGTGACACTGTATCATGCAGGCCACCACTAGGTGAGTCTGTTAATGACTCTTCTCCACAGTGATATGCATAGCACCTTCTGGCACTGTGGAAGCTATCCAGTAATGAGGAAGTTTGCAAGTCAGTTCCAGACTGATTTCTCTATGTCTTGAAACCAAAATGTGTTATGCCATCAACAGTAGGGACCTCCCATCCAGCTATGGTGGGAAACCAAGAGCAATGGCATGGCTTCATTTAATAGCCATTGTCCGCCAGTATGTAGGGTACTTCCGTGCAGACTTTTTTCTTTGGTTATAATTACCTTACAAATCAGTGGCTTGCTTTGTTTTCTTACATATCTTTTGGTTAACCCATACCATAGATATAATCTTTTAAATGTAAGCTAATGGTCAATTTAAATTCACAATATTCTAGGTTTGAACCCAGAAATACTACCTGATGATCATGAACAAAGAGATGAACTCAAGGAGCCAGAAAGACAGCTGAGTTAGTAAAGCATGGAAATCCAAGTTTCTGTTGTATAGCAGATCCGTCTAAGATTAAAGCCTTCCGTCTTGGAAGGAAGCTGTTTTGACACAAGATGTTATAGAAGAGATTAAACAAGAGGATATTTTAAGGGGAGGTGACACCGTCCATCCTGCTGGGAAATTCCTTAAGCTCAGAAAGTATACAACTCAAAAGGCCTTAAGTTCTTAAAAGTGACCAGATATAGTAGACACTGAGGCAAGCTGAGCTGTCTAGAAGACCAGCTGAACCTCCTGGGAAAGATAGGCCAACAGAGCTGTCTGAAGAGGCTCAGGCCTACTGAACGACCTGGAAAGGACACTCCAGTCTGTTGAGCTGTTTGTTGGTTCTGTAATAAACTGCAGGTTTCAGATTTCATGAGCTGTCATCCGTGCTGGCATGGGCTTTTAGTGATAATGTCTTTGAGTCATTTCTGCTTCTGTAAGTAACGCCAATAAAACTCATTGGTTCACCAAGTTAAATTCCTTTGGGCTTCCATATCTGGGATTAGTAGACATTTGCTCATGTCTCTCCAGGAAGAGTGTTATGCAAAGATTTGGGTCCCTGGTGCTCATGTAAAGAGCCAACCAAGTACAGTGTCATATGTTTGTAACCCCAGCAATGCTACAGTAGGGAAGAGACTGGCAGTTTATTGGCAAGCCAGACTGACCCTATTAGTGAGTACCCAATAGAAGACAGCAGCGCACATTAGCCTGTGGTCTCCATATGCAAGCACACGCACAGACACCCAGATACTACATACATCACAAACTAAGAATCCAAAGGGAAGGTAACTGTTAGAGCATTTTCTTTAAATTTGGAAAGAGCTTAAATGTCAAAAAAATGAGTAGTTACTCTATCTGTAAAATGTTTTGCAGTACTTGAAAAGGATACAAGAAATGTTTAAGTAAAAGAAACAAACTAATGAAACACAAAAAAAATCTAGTATTAGAATGTCTAAGATATATTATAAATAGTTGACAATATCAGACTTAGTGTTATTTTCTGTTTAAGTCTGTTCTATGATTAGGATTTTTGAAAACTATTTTATGCAAAATTATTTAAGCTGTTAAGTCACAGCCTTTGTTTTCAAACAGGAAAATGAGAGTATAGAATATCAAGAGCAAAAATGATCTTCCATCAAGGGAGAGGGGCTAGACCACACAGAAGAAAGGGATCGATTCTACACAAAAGCTACACATCAAAAGGAAACAATGGTGCTTTCTTGCAGTGAACATGACCTGAAAACTACCAGTATCCGGAATTTGTAGGACGTGGTGATTAGGTCACAAAAAGAAACAAGTTGTTTAAAGAAGTCAAAGTGCCCAATAAATACCTGCAGAGGTAGCCTTCCCCTGGAAAGAAGGGAAATAGGTGCAGGGAGGAATTGCAAGTGACGTTCTTGCAATGATCAGACTTAAGTGCTCGTGATATTTCATGAGGATGCACACATTTACACATTTACACTGCTTCATTTACACAGCCGTTTCACAGTGGGTAAAGGCCAAGAGAAAACCTTGGACATGTAATAATGAAAAGCTAAAAGCAACCTGGAAATCTAGAGACAAGGAAATGACTATAATACTGTTTTATGGTGAGTTCTCTTCAAAGCATATTCTGAAACATTTCAGTAGAGGTGAATCTTAAGCAGGTTCCCCCTGGCAAAGCTGATAGAACTGGGAAGTTGAGGGAAGAAAGCTGGAGTGTGTAGACTCCAATCATTGATTGAGGGATGTTCCAGCTTGCCAACTTGTTGCTCTGTAAAGTGAACACCCTCCAGCTGCCCGGGTCCCAAGTGTTTGCAACAAAAAGGTGCTAGCATGAATGGAAAAAAATACTAAATACTTAAGCAATTCCATGTTTCCACTACTTTTTACATTTAAAAAAAAAAAGTATACATACAGCCCAGAAACTTGCTTGAAATATAAATCAGAGACTGAGGGGAAGGGGGGTGATAGCAGCTCACACCAGAGATTGTGCATATCAAAAAGTGTGATATGTTTGAAGTATCACACATTAGAAGTAGAGGTTTCTGGTAGACTGAATTTGATTTTAGCTTCATTGAGTTTGCTATGTCTCTAAAGGAAGAAGGGGGGGGAAATCAATGGAAAAGTGCCTTCAAGTTATTTTCAACTAATAAATTTACACTCCATCAAATAAAGACAAACGTGTGTGGGTCTGCTTCATATATCATTTCTTAAAAAGCTGGTAGAGGAGGTGCCCAAGCAAGATGAAGGGCTTTACAAGCCAAAAGAAGGTAGTAGCCTAGGATCTAGGAAATGTGACTCAAAATGCAGGATGCCAGCTTTGTAGCTGGCTTAAGAAACAAAACAGTAAAAAAGTAACAATGGGTGGATGACAGATCTGGAGCATTTGGAAAGTTCTGTGAAGACAAAGCAAATATAAGGAGTCTGGCAGTCACAATTCAGCAATCAATTTTGGGAAATGGAATACAAGAATGGAAATTAAAATGCTGTTTCTTCAACAGTAAACTATATAGACAGTCATTATGTGGTGAGTGGCTGCCTGGCCCATAGTGGATGTAAGCTTGTCTAAGATAAAATAATGAAGAAATGTCAAGTGTTTGAGAAAAAACACCAGGAAAAGCTTCAGAAATTAAACTTTGGCACTTTAGACAAGTGGGGAGGGGTGGATGAGGGTTCCCACACCTGGGGCTCCCCAATAAGGGTGTGCTGGCTGGCCAGCAAGCTGCCAGGATCCTCCTGTCCCTGCCTCCCACTGTTGGGGTTGTAAGCCATGTGCCAGCCATGCAGGTGAGTACTGAGGATCTGAACTCGGCGCTCCGCGCTCACATCGACACTGCAAGCATTTTACCTAGTCACCTCCCCAGCTTCAGAACATTCTCCTTTAATCTTAATAAAAAGTTGCACTTCTTCACAGGGGCCAGCCTCCTATTACTCTTTGTGCATGCCACATGAAACTACATGAAGTCACTCTATGTCTATATTCAGCTGAGAACAGCTGCAGTCACACTCAATCTCACACCAGCTCTCAGGAAAACATCGGGCTTTTTCCCGCAGTGCCCGCCTGCTCTTCATAGGAACGCAGTCTCGCTTTTCCAGGATGACTTCTGAACTACCACTGTAAGGTGAGAATTTAAAGCAAAGATGTGAGTAATGGTCTGCATGTGTGTTCTAAACACACCAGCTATGTATGCTTCTTTGCGGTTGGCATCATGTAAAACCCACTTTCTTATAAGGTAGCCATCAAAATGTTCCCATTACACCCGCATCAGGGATGGGTCCCAGAATCTGCCTTTTAAATAAATACCCTAGACGCTTCTGAGGCTAGAATGCAGAGAGGAGCTCATCCGTAGGCGATGCCAGGCACCTGGAAGCTGCCTGACTTCTTGCTACTGATCTAGAAGGCACTTGTCCCCTGAAGAGGGGTCGGTGTGAGGGTGGGGTTCGTCACTGTCCCTCATTCCCAGGACTTTCAAAGGAAGCAATACAAAAAAAATCACGCAAGGTATAAGCCACCAGGTAATATGGAAGAAGATAAGGTTGTGCGAATTAGATTTATTGCTGATTTTGAAACTAAAGATTTTCACTTCTTAAATATATAATAAAATCCATATGAAAGTATTTTGCAAGTCACTCAGATACATGGTAAACAAAGCTAATGATGGATGTCCCTTAACAAATTGTATTCTAATAGTTTATTAGTTGTATAAATGATGGGCTCAAGAGAAGGCTTGGTGGTCAAGAGCATGTGCTGGTCCACCACAGACAACTCTAGTTCTTTTCCCAGCAGCTTGGGGCTCACAATTGCCTGGAGCTCCAGCTCCAGGATATCTGACATCCTCTTCTGGCCCCTGCCGGCACCCGTACATGGGTAGCGCGTGCGCGCACACACACACACACACACACACACACACACACACACATAAATTTTAAAATTAAATAAGTAAATAATAGTTACAAGCACATGGATAAATAGATGATAGAAAGACAGATAGAATGATTGACTAATTAATTAACAGTTACTAAATAAAAATCAGCTTAGCACATAGCCTGATTAAGTAAGATGACTTTGTGAGGTTACATGTGGCTGGCCAGCTGCTGAAACAATTAAAAAAATAATTACCTCTGAAAGACTGAACCTTGTGACTAAGGATATTCCAGCTGGGTCATGGAGGAGAAAACAAATGCATAATTGAATGAGTAGCAGGAATAGAGTTGGAGATTTTATTGTAAAATGCTTTTTACTTGCAGTGGAGCCTCTGGGCAAACAGGAGAGACGCCGGCGGTGGACCTGCAGTCACACCCTTCCTGAGACAGGAGCTGCTAGACAGTGTTTCTAATGATCAGCGCTGCCCTTTCTGTTCCCCTGGAGACCGCACGTGTTTCTCCAAGAATACATTGACATTTCTGTTCAACCGCTTTCTTCTTGGAACAAAAATGGAGAAGGAATTAGATTGGTATGTGGTATTTCAAATGACCTGGTACTTAGGAAGACAAAACAGAGTTCTCAGAGGCAGAGTTTTAGGTTGCTAGTGTTCCACCCTGAGCCACAGGACACACTACACTGAAGAAACAGTCTACAGGGATGAGTAAACAGGTTCGGACCTCAGGACAAGCTGCAGGGAGATTTCCTACAGTGTCCGCACCAAAATCATTCAGAGAAGAGATCCTGCCTGAGACAGCCCCTTCTTCAGTATATGGTTCTAATCTGCTTTAAAGGGGAGAATAACTCAATCAAGCATGGAGAAACTAAGAGTTCCTTTTGGTTGGCAGTGTCCAAGAATGGTGGCTTGCCCCTGCCAGGCCTCTAACTCTTGCTAAGACTGAGAAATTTCTTTCTAGCATTTAGTAACAATTGAAGGGCTTGTGTGAGTGCTTGTTTATTCAACATCCATATTCTACCAGTGACCCTTCCTCTCTCTGCCTTATCACATATTTGTCTCCATCCATCTATCATATAGATATTATATATACATATACTTATATGTATGAAATATATGTATATAATGCAATTAATAACTATAATAAATATGCTTAATATTTCATATTAAATATTACATAATATATACATACATATATACATTGTGTGTGTGTGCACACGCACATGTGTGTTTTGAGACAGGGTTTCTCTATTATGTAGTTCTGGCTGTTCTGACCTTGCTAAGTAGATCAGGCTGGCCTCAAACTCACGGACATCACCCACCTTTGCCTCCTAAGTGCTAAGATCAAAGGCATACACCGCCACTCCCACCCAGCCCAACTTACATTTTGCTTCATTTCAAAGTTAGCTCTATGCATCATTTGTTCTTCCATATCATTAACAGTGGTTCAGTCTTGTTTGCTTTTTGGAAGATTTACTTAACATCTTAAGTAAGATGTTAAATTTACTTAAAATTTTACAAATTTTGACAGAAGCATACATCTTTGCAACCTAACCCTGTCCATCACTTCATCTCCCTTTCCAATGTCTTTCCCCATTCCAGTCACACCCACCTTCAACTCTCAGAGAAAGTCCTTTCGGGGTTGTTTTGTTTCCTTATTATAGATTCACATGCCTGCTCTGATTTTTTTTTCCTTTTATTTTATTTATATTATTTAATTTTTTTAAATTATGCTTTATTCACTTTGTATCCCCCCTGTGGTTCCCTCACTCCTCCCTTCCCAATCCCTACCTTCCTCCTCCTTCTCTACACATGCCCCTCCCCAAGTCCACTAGTAAGGGAGGTCTTCTTTCCTTCTGATCCTAGTCTGTTAGGTCTCATCAGGAGTGGCTGCATTGTCTTCCTCTGTGGCCTGGTAAGGCTGCTTCCCCCTCAGGGGGAGGTGATCAAAGAGCAGGCCAATCAGTTCATACCAGAGACAGTCCCTGTTCCCATTACTATGGAACCCACTAGGAGACCGAACTGTTGTGGGCTACATCTGTGCAGAGGCCTGCTCTGATCTTTATGTGAATAAACTCACACAGGATGTATTCATTTCACCCAGGATGATTTATTTTTCTACCAATAATTTGTTTATTTTTTATTTTCTTAGTGTTAATCAATATTCAACAAAAAAAATAGTAGAAAGACTTTTTGATAGTAAAATTCCTTGATTACATGTTATGGTTGCCATGGAAAACCCCTTATCATGTAAGTTAATTGGTGGCTTCTCACGAGTTGAGTCTCAATGTCCTTTTTTTTTAGTGTGGCTATGTATAAGGAATAACTCCCCTTCAGTCTAGAATCTGTTTGAAAATCAAGCAAGATCAAGGCTATATCCATGATTTCACTAACTTTATTGCTCAGAGAATTTAAACATCTTGTCTCCACTTCATTTTACTTAAATAGTAATATTTCATTAAACAAATGTTATAAAAGGAACTTTTATTCACCTGCTTCAGTTGTTGTCAGAGACTTATTGCCTCTGTCCGCTAACCTAGGCCTAGTCCTGTAAGCTTCTGTCCTCCATACAATCTAACCTAGGCCTACAATGTTTTCAGTCTCTGAGACTTACTGCTTAATAAGCTCAGCATTTCTAATTGAGCTCTGGCCTGGCAGGTACAACTCAGCTGTTCTGTCTCAAACTCCTCTCCCAGCATTCTATCTGGCTTTTCTCTTGGCCTCTGAATGCTCTGCATGGCCTCAAACTAACTCCAGCAATCTTTTTTAATCTTCTGTCTCCTTCTCATTCTCTGGCTCATTCTGCCTAAACCTGTGTCTAGCTTGCTCTCTCATTCAACCTCACTCTGTAAAACTCTCAATAAAACTGCCTCCTCTCTTTCTGCATTGCCCATTAAGTAGCTTCCCTTTCTTCTCTTTCCTTGTGAGAGTTGGATGTGTCCTATTCTGTCAAATCTTTCTCTGATTTTTCACCTTTTCTGCCAATCAATTAAGCATCAGTTTCAAACATAGGTGCTTCCTTCTACAAACTCTTTACCTTCATTGTCTGGGTCTAAAGGCATGTACCACCATGCCTGAACCTAAGCTTTTCTTTACCTGAAACTTGCTGTATACCAGGCCGGCCTTGAACTCAGATTTGCTTGCTACTGTTTCCTGGATTAAGGGCATGTTTGTATTCCAGCTGGATCACACAGACCTAGAAGGTCTTTGGATGTGATCTCTTGCCAAAGAAGCCATGTTCTGGATGAAAATTTCCGTAAGAGATGTGCCCGTTATTTATCCTTTTTCTTCTTGATGGACCCATGAACTCCGTTGCGGTGAAATTTGTACCCCATCAGAGGGGCTAGAAAGCTGGTACCTAATGGTGAGGGCAAGGCAGACACATGTCTCTGGATTCCACATCTGCTAACCTAGGCAACAGCAGGCAATGTGCTACATAGTTAGACCCACAGTGGCTGCGTGCACACTAAGCACGACCAGCATTCTTATTACTCCTTTAGGATACTACTATCATGACAGCCATCCCCATAGCATTTGCTGTATTAGGCGTTGTGAGGTAATGCTGAGATGCTTTAAGGAGGGCCATGCACAGCATCATGTGACTGTCCAGCCAGAAGACTGAAGGAAGATCACTTGAACCCAGGAGTTCAAGACCTGCTGGCATAAAGAGAAAGTTTTCAACTCAAAGAATCTACTTGACAAAGTATGAGGGATAAATGTTATACTTTTTGTATAATGGTTGAGAATCTATAAATTTGGGTATCCTGATCACTCAGGAGACCAAGGGAGAACTGTTTGATCTAGAGAGTAAACAGATGTTGTAAAAGAAACTTTTATCTGTTTACCTCATCTGCAGATTCCAAAGTCAATTGGAACTCTAACAAAGTTGGAGTTTTCATCAGGCTCTCCTCAAATGCCAAGCCTTTCATCCAGTTTACTGCATCTTTCCAGCTGTGCTCTCTTATAACCACACGTAGTTCATGACATTTCCTTCTCTCAGACTGTGGAGTAGTGTAACTTGTGGGTTTCAGTCTTTGGCCTCTTCTCTAATAGCTTACACTACTTGACCACAAAGCCAGTCTTTCTGAGCTGCACTGAGCTTTCCGTCACTGTCTGATTCCTTACTGCGCACCCAGATACAGGTAAACTCCACTTTGCCTTGAGAGGCTTCTATGGATGACACTAATCTCGCCAGCTTTGCCATCTCCCATACCTATACCTCATGAATTACACATAAACCACCTTAGCTTTTCAGCAGTAGACAAACCCAAACTCAATCATGTCAACACCCTTCTTTATGCTTTTCTCTCTGCAATAAGTCCTGACTCTGCTTTCTTCAATCAAAACAATATTTGGTCCTCAAGAGCTAACTCAAATCCTAATCATTCTTTTTTGCTAAAGCCCTCACTTCTTTCCATCATAACCCTTGCTAGATGCCAATGCAGAGACCCAGGTGTCTTCCATGTTGTGGTTCCTGTCCTCAACACAGAATTCCCCAGGTTATTGCCCAGAGGAGAGCATGGAGGGCCATACATGGAGCACAGACATAGTGGGCAGACTGGGGCCAAAGCTGTGCCACAGAACCACACCCATTGCCAGAAGGTTGCAGAAGGTCATCCAGCTGTGGGGCAGGAGAAAGCGCAAACAGGCTAGGTCAATAGTTAGCCACATTCTCTCAAGGTCACAAAGAGAAAGAGGCCCGGGCCTGGACTACAATTCATCTATAATTTCTTGACTCTTTGCTCTGAAATTAAAAGTTTGGCTCTCTTGGAATTTATCTTGCTTGCATCAATGGTCCTTCAGGTATTTAAAACCAAAAAGTTCAAAGGAGTCAATGGTGATTGTTCTCTAATGGATCTGGGGAGGACAGGGAGAGTTCAGGCTTCTGAGGAAGCCATATCTAGTCTGCACACCACACAGATAAGATCTCTCTTATAAAACATAGAACAAGCATTCTTGGACCTGGCACAGAGAAATAATTTCATTTTGTAGGGCATTAAATATATATATATATATATATATATATGTAAGGGCTAGAAACCTGGCTCATCAGTTAAAAGTACATACCACTCTTTCAAAGGACCATCCCAGCACACCCTTTTTACAGCTACCCACAGACTCACACATGTTCATGAGATTACAAATAAGTTTTTGTAAGTGTGTGTGTGTGTTGTGGTTGGCTTGTGACTGCAAGCCCAGCACTAGGGAGCCAAGGCTTCCTTCATAGTTTCAGGCCAGCCTAGGTTACATGGTGAGTTCTAGACAGCCTGGACTACAGAGTAAGGCATTGATGAGAGAGAGAGAGATAGAGAAGGAGGGAGGGAGGGAAGGAATGAACGAACAAACAAACGAATGAATGAATGAATGAACAAAAGAAGGAATGAAGGCAAAAAGAAACAGCCAAATGAACAAACCAATGTATGCCGTTACACATTAACTTTGGGCTTACAGCTTATACCACCTATATTCTCACAGTCCGTGTTGTAATTTTCCACAGGAGGTGTTCAGTCGTGGGTGTGTTCTTTCTTAACCCTTTTATTTAGACAGCCTGTCTGCCCAATAGGCTATTAGCATTATTGACTTCTCCACATTCTGTTCTCAAAACTTACTCTTAGAAGGTCATTGTTTAAGATATGAGTGAGAATCTGAACCCTGTGACCCCAGCTGGTGAAAATCTGTCACCCACATGCTTCTGTGAACAGCCTCAGGCAATCTGTCAACCCACTTTTCCAACATTTGGGGAAACAGGGATCAAAATTATGATTGTTGTCCACCTACTGAGTTCAAACACATGAGGGACAGGAAGCTGGCTCACTGGTATTGAACAGTTCTAAATTTTCAATTTAAAATTCTAATATTAAAAAGGGAAAGCCAGGAGGGCCATGCATGTCCTTAGTCCCAGCACTCAAGAGACAGAGATAGAGCTGTATGAGTTCCAGGCCAGCCTGATCTTCATAGTGAGTTCTATACCAGAGAGCTACCAGTTAGACAAACAAACAAGCAAACAAAAACCCATAAGGCATAGAGATGACTCAACCATAAACCTTTATCTAGCACATTCAAGGCCCGGGTTTAAGTTTTAGCCTTGGGAAAGGAGAACAAATTTAAAAAGACTTTATTACTCTGGTACATAAATGTCATTGCACTGGTCATAATTTTCCCTGGAAACAGAACTAATATGACATGGATTTTAAAAAATTAGCTCATACAGTTGGGAAGGCTGGCAAATGTGAAATGTGCAGGGCAGGCTGGCAGCCTAGAAACTCATCCAGGAATTGATATAAAAAAATGAAAGACAGATATAGAAGAGCATGCATTTTTGATTCCAGCACTTGAGGCAGAGGCAAATGATATCTGTGATTTCAAGGCCAGCCTGGTTTACATAGTGAGTTCCAGGCTAGCCAGGCCTTCATGGAAAGATCCTGTCTCAAAACAAAGGGAAGGGCTTGTCTAGTGTTTGATATAGGGTCTTTTATGTAGCCCAGGCTGGCCTCAAACTCATGTTCTTCATGCCTCCACCCCCCGAGTGACAGGATTACAGGTGCACGACACTGCACCCCTTTTGCACAGTGCTGAAGCTTGAACACAGGGCTTCAAGAACCCTAAACACTCTGCCAACTGAGCCACACTCCCCAGACGGCAGGATGCTTTTTGGGGAGATTGATTGTCTGGGCGCTACGCTTCCCTCTAAATAAGACAGCCATACTCTGAAGCGTTCTGATTCATAACTGGGTCTTAATGATCTCCTCCTTCTCCATTTTTTTTCCACACAGTTTTTTCAAGAAGGGATCACAAATGAAAGGTAAAGTCTAACTTTTTGTTTGTTTGCCTTTTGTTTCTTGAGACAGGATTTCTCTTTGTAGCCCTGACTGTCTTGGAACTCACTTTGTAGACCAGGCTGGCCTCAAACTCACAGAGATCATTTGCCTCTGCCTCCCAAGTGCTGGGATTAAAGGCGTGTAACACCATGCTCTGCTGTGAAGTGTAACTTTTAGGCCTGTCCCTCTTACGCCATTGAAATTCCAGCTCAAACAGGGTATCCGGCATTTACCTTGTCCTCACCATTTCTCTCAAAGATCAGATCTGGTAAGATTCAAATGGCTGTCCTGTAGCTCTACAGGCTTGGGACAATAATGCCCATTGAATGTGCTTTGTTTCTTTTTCCGGACTGACTTGTGAGTAATTTCTGGGAAACGCTGGTTACAAGGTATGTTCTTTCCAGTGGATTTCAGAATTGGACCCCCAGGTAGTACACTGTCAAGTAAAAGCATCTTTCAGAGAAGTCAGGGGTGGCCAAACCTCTGGGATGGCCATTGTTTCTGCTGAGACTGAACCTGCCTGTTTGACAGGAAAACATCACTTGATCTTCTATACGCAGGAACGGGGAACGCTGCTACCCCTGCAGGCAGGTGTGTGGAGTGGGAGAGTGGGGCAGCTGAGAGCAGGGCAGCTGAGGTGGTTTTGTAGTTTTACCTTTCAACACAAATGCTAAAGCCAGAGAAAGGGAGGGAGGGAGAGAAAGAGGGAGAGCAGGAAATCAGCCAGGCTTTGAAGCAAGCCAGCCTTCAGCTCTGTCCTTGAGCCATTCTGAGGAGAATGGAGTAATTGTCTGCTTGGAGACCTGCAGAAGAGCTCATGGCAAAGAACAATTTGTACCTGGAATATGTTCATTAGCTTGCATGTCAAAAGGCCACATGCAGACAGAAATCATTACCTTGGCATTCTCGGTAACCTAGCAGCCTTGAGGCGGGAGGTGCAGAAACCATGTGCTGTATGACTGCCTGTCTCTCCCTCCAGCCCTGCCTGGCTAACGGGACAACAGCAGCAACAGCGGGGAGTGGTGGGAGGGGAGAGCCGAGACTCTGCCAACTTGGGCTGGAGAACAGGGAGGACTGAGCAAACAAACACTCTGTTAGGACTGTTTCTGGCGTCTTGGGACCCTCCTACCGATTTAGCTTAAATTGAGAGGGGATTTGGTTTGCCTCACTGGCTGTTTCTTCCCACTCAATTCACAATTAGTTTTCTTTATTGCCATTAAAATACATTAAATGTGTACTTGTTGGGTGGGGGTGTATAGCTTTCTGTTGAAACCTACATAAAAGCAATGTCTATGGCCCTGAGTCAGTGGATCAGAAGTGTGGGTTTCCATCCTGGCTCCATCTTGGAGTGTTCTTTACAACCTCCAGTTGCAGGAGACAGATACTAGAAGCATCAGCTTTCAAGCTTAGCGGACAGGGTGTTGCCAGTACAGGCGGGGGAGGGGTGCTGCAGCCGTCAGCTAAGATCCCCAGATGTCCTCCTCATGCCCCATTGCTGCTCCAGCCTTCTGTCTCCAAGCATGTTTTTGGGATCTTACTACTAACACTTCTTGTTCTCTCTTAGTTGAAATTCTCAGGGAATAACCTAAGTGTCTCAGCCACCCAGTCTACGGCATTCTACAATAGCAGATAAGGCTAAATGGCATTTATTGCTCTTCTTTTCCAAGGCACTCAGCAACGAGGATACAGAGGTGAACAAAGATGACCTATGTCTGTCCTGAGGATGGATTTGACAGGTCAGAATCAAACAAGAGCAGTCTGTAAACAAAGAGCCCTCCTCCTACCCAGGGATTCCATGTGAAGCTAGTTCTGTCACTGGCTGGGCATCTATTGATCATTTACTGTAAGTCATATAGACATTCAGAGCTAAATAAGATGAAGGTCCCACCTTATGCTAAGTAAGTAAAGCTAGTCATTAGCCTGCAAGCTAGTGGTGGTAGCAGGAGGCATGCATTCACAGGGAGCTGGTATGGGAAATGGGACATCTGCTTGCCTGAAGAGGGTAGAGGAAGGATTCCCAGAGGAGCTGGGAACGTGAGGTAAACTTGGAAGTTAAGGAGTTTGTCAAGCTCAACTCATAGAAGACAGTAGAAGGGTCAGGAAGAATTGGGGCTTCTGAGCAAAGAAGATGCAAAGCATGGAAATCAGAGAGATGGCGATGTCCAGGAAATGGAAAGGTACACTACAGAAGGCAGAGTGTTGCCAATTCATACCTAGAACATGAAGCTTAAAGAGAAATATTAGAAAGACAAGTTAGATATGTTCTAGGGAATCTTGAAGCCTTGCAAGGAGTCCCATAGGACTTCATGAAGACTTTGCAGAAGTCAATTAATTACAGTAAATAAACATTTTCAAATTTACTTTTAAGAATAAGCATTCTGAAGACAAGACAGAGCAAGGCAGGGCTGGATGGGAAAGGGGTGAGACCAGAGCCAGAGAGAGAGTAACACTGGTAGGCAAGAACTAGACGCAAAGACATGGGTCTATCCTTGGAGTGTTTGCTAAAATCTTTAGTTGCAAGGGACAAACACTAGAATCATGAGCTCATGGGCTTGCAGGGCAGTATTGACAATGCAGATGCAGACACAAACTGGATGGTGAAGATCTTTGGGAGCCAGTGTGGGGCTACTTCAGAGTGCTTAAAAGGTAGAAGTGATGAAACTTGGTGACGTGTTCATAGGAGAGAGAAGTTAATTCCCATGTCCCAGGTCTGAATCCCAGCAAGGGAGCTCAGGACAAGAGCAAGAGGAAAGGCAAGAGCTACCAGCTGCTGTGCACCTGGTCTGGGCAGAGCTTTTCTGGCTCCGCAGTGGGGTGCACACACTTGTTGCTCAGTCTAGCAGGCCGAGATAGAAGGTCAGCTATGCTGTCGTCAGAATGTGGGAGCAGCTGAGGCTGCAGGTCAAGGGTAGATGAGCATAGGAATGAATAGAGCTATAACACGGAAAGATAGCCCAGCTGGGGGTCAGAGGCATTGAAGAAAGGCATGAAAGATGCAAGGCAAAAAGTATCACCCCGAAGACTAGCTCTGCAGTCGCATCCTCCCAGAGACCAGCTGTTCAGCCCTAGTCCTCCCACTTGGGAGTGTGCTCGGTCAGAGGCAGGATATGTCACTATTCCCAAGAAAGATGACTAGAGCTTATCTTATTATGAATTTATCAGCTCAGGCTGAAGACACACTGTAGTTTCAATGTTTCAGAGCCCCCTTCCTCTTTCTCTACTGTATGTGTGTGTATGGGTATGTCTATCTGTGTGTGTATGTATCTGTGTGTCTGTCTGTCTGTATTTGTATGTATCTGTGTGTGTGTGTGTGTGTGTGTGTGTGTGTGTCCCCTGAGGGGCAGTGTTCCTTGAAAGTGCCAGCACCTGGCTGTCTATCTCAGGATCTGTGAGGTTTCTGCAACCCCCTTTGCTTTCTCATGGTCTTGCTGGTATCTACTGTGGATTAAAGAAGCTGTATGGCAAAACAGCTCTTCTAGAAAACAACACTTATATGGGTAGATTGGCTGAAAAGGGGAATGTAAAAAAAATATGGAAAGTATGTAGGATACAGAGAGGAGGAAACCAAGAGCCCCAATGAAGGGTGGAGGTGCCCTGCTCTCTCAGTGGGTGAAGAAGAAGAAGACTTATCTGAACACGGATGGAGTTTGAATGTGGAGTTTAAATCCCGCGAATGTGGAGACATAGGGCAGAGTTGCTTGAGGAGAAGGAGCTCATGGCTGGAGAAGCACGGGCTTCAGGGTAGGCAGCAGTGACACAGCGCCGTCCAGGAGTGGTAGACACACGAAGGACAGACACACATAGGTAACAGTAAGGGGTACAGACTGTGCCAGCCGACGTGGCATATTTGGTACGGCACTGATTGGTAAATTGGCAAAAGACTCATCTGCCGTGTGGGTGGTCTTGGGTTCTATCCCTAGCACTGAAAAAAAAAAAAAAAAAAAAAAGAAGAGCCCACATATATTCCAGTGTTTTTGTAGAAAAGAATCCGGGGAAAGCCATTGTTTCTCCTTTGATAAATCCCAAAATAACGTACTAAGAATACACAATGGTTGTGATTTCAACAAACAAGTACAGGGTTTTTTGTTTGGCTGCTTTTGTGTTCGTTCATCTTTCCTTTGTTTAGTGGGTTGTTACTAGGCTGGGTTGGGTTTGGTTGAGACAGGGCTTACTCTAGACCTCATCTGGCCTCAACCTCACCATGTGCATGAGTGTGTGTGTTGAGGTTGCCCGAGACCACAGTGTCGTGTCCAGGGGGTGTCTCTCTATCTTAGACAATAAAAGTGGCCATGCACAGAAATCCCCCAAAAAGCAGGAGTTGCTCTGGCCTCCAGGAGTGGGAACCACACTCCTGGCTGATATTCAGCGAGACACCCAAGCCCAAGGAGTAATTGTGGTGCTCTTTCCTCTGGATGGGACCTTGCAGTCTTGTGCGGCCCCAAGCGTAGGATGTGGCTGAGCCGGGGCCCTGACACACACCTGTGAGATGATACATGTGTGTCCTTTCTAGGCTGCTGCATCTTTATCTCTGTTACTGTGCAGACATACACAACTAATACAGATGTGACGGTAAGTGGCATGTGACAGCTCACATGGGGCACGGGGGTGCAGGGACTCTGAGCAAATCATTCTGAGCACTCAAGTGAGGATGTTTTTTAATGGTATTGGCATGTAGATCAGTGTGCTGGGTGAAACAAGTCGTCTATACCAACGTGAGCGGGCACTGTCCAAGCAGCTGGCAGCCAGGGTAGAGTCCCGGTCCTCAGGCCTGTGAGCACCGGACTAAACCGAACTCTTAGGTACTCTGAGCTCTCCAGCTGGATTGGTGTCTGTGGTGGTCTCAATACTCTGTGATTCAATGAGCCAGTTCAAATCCAACCATCAATCAACTGGGTCACAGGTCACACTATTGGTTCTGATACTGTGGAGAAAAGAAAACCAAGGACATCCAAATGCCAGCACACTGTTCTGCAAGCTTTTCTTCATGTCTGCAAATATTCAAAACGAAAACAGGGGGACATGTTCGGGAGCCAGCAAGTGTCAGGAGACAGATGCAGAGGTTTCCCAAGGCCAGATGTGGGAGTGCATTGTGATCCTAACACAAAGGAGGCCGAAGCAGGAGGATTTTGTGTTTGAAGGCAGCTAGAGCTGCATGGTGAGTCCTGCCTCAAAACACAAAATCAAAATAAAACATAAGCTCAAAAGAAAGGTTGCTGGATCCTCTCTTTCTTTCCTTCTCAGTGAATCCATGTTTTGTTTCAATATTGGGGTTTAGACAACAGATGCTGCCCTTAAGCATAATAATAAATCTCTTAGCGTACAAATTTATTTTCTATAAACACTGCTCTGATAAAATTCAGCCTTAACCTTTGTTCTGTAAATGTTTCCTAGTTTTTCCACTGCTGCATTATAAAAACAAATGTCAATGTGAGCGCAGGCTTTTCATAAAGCTCAGCAGCTACACAGACAGCCTCTGATCCACAATCATAAAAGACAAGACCACAACTTTTTCAACTGGAAACCATTTCAGGACACTTTTCTGATGTTCCCACAGGACAAGGGCCACTCTGGATGCTGCATGACATCAGTTAAATGGATTCCAAACTGGTTTTCTATGAAATTATGCAAAAGTAAGGTGTCACCTAATATTAATATAACTCTAATGACTCCTATCTTAGTTAGGGTTTCTAGAGCTGTAAGGCGATGTTATGACCCAAGGCAACTCTTAGAAAGGAAAGCATTGAATTGCTACTGGCTTGCAGTTCAGAGGTTTAATCCATTATCATCATCGCAGAAAGCACGGCTTCACACAGATAGACATGGTGCTGGAGAGGTAGCTGAGAGTTCTACATCCAGATCAGCAGACAGCAGAAGAGAGAATGACACTGGGCCTGGCTTGAGCATATGAAACCTTAAAGCCCACCCCCAGTGACACCCTTTCTCCAGCAAGGTCACACCTACTCCAAGAAGGCCACAGCACCTCCTACCCGTGTCATTCCCTATGAACCTATGGGGGCCACTCAAACCATCACAGTTTGCTTTTTCTGCTGTGACTTAGTAAATGATCTTAGAAGTGCACGAGGCAGCTCACAACCAGCTGGGATTTGTTCTACGGGACCCAATGCTCTCTCTTTTGGTCTCCATGGACACCAGGAACACACATGGTGTACATACATACATACATACATACATACATACATACATACAGGCAAACATGCACATAAAATAAATAAATCTTTTTTTATCTTTTGAAAGAAGCTGTGTTTCCTTGGAATATATGTGGATGCTTTGACCTTGTGAGTAACCGGACACTATCAGCATTTAAACACTGGCTTGAAATTGGCTGGAGGAAGTCTTTGTACCAGGTCCTATGTCAAGTTATGTATGTTTTTGTTAGGACATCCAGCTTGGGGTTTATTTACTGATAGCATCTTAATTTACTTTGAAGTGTTGTCTTCTCAGACAGTACTAATGGGGCTGGTTCCTCAGCCAGTCAGGGGAGATGATAATCCACGCTAACCAACAAGGAAACCATAGCAACTGTGGTTTCCTTGTGCAGCACATGTTTCAGGAATGAGCAAATAACCCAAGTTAAGCCCATGAAATTAAAAACTTGATTATCACTTTTTAAAAAAATGAGCTTTGAAACAGAGCTTGGAACTCACCATGTAGATCAGGTTAGCCTTGAAGTGACAGAGATCCACCTGCCTTTGCTTACCAAATCCTCAAATTGAAGGCATGTGCCACCACACCAGACATAATACTTAAATTTTTGAAGAGTCCTTCTTCCAATAGATTTGAGATTTTGAGAATGTGACACAGAAAATATGGATTCAAATGAGATGAAAATAAGAGGTAATTTTTTTTTTCAGTTCAGTGTATATAGGCTCTTGCTAGGAAGCCTAAGCTTGCTTGAAACTCAAGACCTTCCTGCCACTAGCTCTCGAGTGTTAGGATTATAAGTATGTGCCGGCCTCAGCATGGTTTTATTGATAGTCTTAAAGTGATCAAAGGATGCAAGAAGAGGACTATGCTACACACACAAAAAAAATGTTCACATGTCAAGAAAGATTTCTTAGAAATTATGAAATATGTTGCTAGCATTTTAGCAAAGCCTTTATATAGTTGAAAGTTAAATCTGATGAAATCTTACTAAAAGAAGAAAAACATTAACTCCAAAGCCATGAATAATAGGAAAAATCATATTGTGCATATGATTAAAATATTAACATGCAAAAGTAGAAGAGTCCTCCAAAACAGTAAATGAAAATAAATAAATTACCAAGAAAACATACAAGAAAAAATTCCTAGAATTATTAAACAAGAACATTAATCATAAAAGGTCCTATCACTGAAAGCATAAAAGAAACATATTTGAAAGATAAATTTTCATTGTCTCTGAAGAAAAATGCATATTATTGTGGAGCTTGGCAGGAAATAAAAATCAAAGCATAGATGTCAAAAGGATCTCAGTCTCTGAAATATGCTTTTGTAACATACATTACTCTTCTATTAACATTTTAGGAAAATTATAAAACTGTTGAAGAGAGCTTAGTATTTTAAGAAACTCTCTATTTTCTTTTAAAATCATGGCAACTAAGATCCCTTGATTTAGGCAGACCTGGGAAACCAATGAAGTGATGGAGAAAGGTGATCAAAGATGCTCCTCTGTGACTCTTTCTAGCAATAGGTAAGGCCAACTGTCTTCATCCATTTCATGCTGGACTCTCAGTAATTTATGAAGAACAGAATGCATGTCTCTCCATTATGGAGGCCAAGTCCAGAAGCCTGGTTTGATCTGATGAGGGCTTTCTCGGTATACTCTCACATGGTGGAGAGTAAAGGAGCAAGCTCACCCATCTCTGTATGCTGCCTCTTTCATCTAAGCTCCAGTCTCATGGATGAGAAAGAGCCCTCAGTGTCCTCACTCCCTCTTATGGACTCCCCTCTTAATAACATTAGCAGCCATTGCTCTCGCATCACTGTAACAGAATGCCTGACAGAAGCAATGTAGGGGAAAAGGGTTATTTTGGTTTATTTTGGCTCACGGTTGCAGGGGGTTTCACCTTATCCCAGCAATAAAGGAATAAAGGCATGTGCAGGAATGTGCTGCAGATGTTCGCATTGCAATAAACCAGGAAGCAGACACACACACAGAGAGAGAGAGAGAGAGAGAGAGAGAGAGAGAGAGAGAGAGAGAGATTTCCAATTGGGCATTTTAGAGCAAACCTTAACACCATTACCCAGGCAGAATCTGCATTCTGGGGGAGGCACGTTTAAGCCATGGTGCCAATTTATTGCATATAATTTCAGAATACTGCACAGAACTAGCAGATTCTTCATGATGAATTTCTAAAGCTCAAAATACTCCCCTTTGATAAAGGACTAACTACAAAATTTTGCCAAGTTTACAATTACACACACACGTGCACAAAACTCTAACTATTCAGTGACCAGTAACAATAATTCTAAAATTAAAGTGTTTGGGTGGCCTGTTTCTATTGATGACATTTTTCTTTGTTCCTGTTTCTCTTAACACTGTTGATAGTTTTACAATTTAAAAAATGGTATTCTTTCCTTTAAGATCCTTGGCCCCAGGTGAAAAGGTCACAGTCTTAATTCATTTTGCTCACTCTCCCAACATGTTACAAGACAATTTTATAAAGGCCTAACTGTTCCATATACTACTGGGAAGACGTAAATTGCTACAGGATGCTTACGCTGTGTAGAGCTGACTAGAGCAGCATTTGAGTGGCAGGATATAATTAGAGATCGCCCAGGATATGGCACAAAGTGTGCTCAGCCTGCCTCTAGCTGCGTAGCAGAGGACAGGTGCCTGGGTGAGAGGTGAGATTAACCAAATGGAAGGAGAAACAGTAATTTTACAAGGTTCAAATTTTACTGGTTAGAGAGATCAAAACTACAAGATTTGTAACTAAAATGTGGTCAAATCATTTCAACTGTGCTTTTCATGTATGGATTAGCTAGAAGCTATTTTTTATTTCCATCTTACTGATTTTGAGGAATATTTGTCCAAAAACTCTGTGAACACATTAGTTCCTTATGGGAAAGCATCGTATCTTGTGCAGACGGTGACTCTTAGATTGAGGTTCCCTCCAAACAGCACCAAAATAAGCCCGGAAAGTAAGTGACTTACTTGGGATGCTATCCTGGATATAAAACATCAGCTGTAGTGGAGAAAAGCAGAAGAGGAGGGAGGGACCTTTTAAAGGTACATACATTCTCAGAAAGGCCATTACATCGTGGGAGACTGGCTGAAACCAGAAATAGCCAGGGGAACGTGGCACTAGACTCCTCAAGCATCTGCTAAGTCTGCTCACCTAGAATTTCCCTCTGTTCTAGATGGTCTTTGTAAAAGCTTCCTGAACCATGTGATCCAACCCAGCGGCCCCCAAGCCTCAGGCCCCACTTGTGATATCAAGAAACAGTTGTCATTTTTCTGTTCTAATTGCATCCCAAGGCCTCACTTCATATTGCGTGTGTTTGTGTCCTGTGACATAAGCCACCCCATACCAACATAAACTAAGGAACTGTTTTCTGAGGCCTTAAAGCTGTCTTTAGGAATGCAGACATGAGCCTCAGGCTGGATCTGAAGTTAAAACGTGAAAATGTCCCCCTTCTCGGCATGATTTCTTCTTTCTGTGCTTTTTCTCCGTGGCATGTGTCATCATGCCCCAGCAAACAGGAATGGGAAATGGAGAGGATAAGCGGAGTTGCTGGGTGGAGACACCCCAAAGGGCACTGGCATCCTGCCCTTCAAAATCTCTATGAATCAGAAACAGCTCCCTCCTGCCTAAGCTTCCTTGAGTTGGGCTTTGGTCCCAGAAACCCAAGCACCCTGCTAATGCTGTACTCAGAGGCTGTGATGATCAGGTGGATGGTAGCTTATGTTAACCCTGATAAGGGGTGAAGGGAGTGAGCAGAAGAGCAGTGGTGCAGAGGGTGGAGGTGGGCCACTTTAGAGAAGAGCGGGTCAAAGGCCTTTGAACTCCTTCCCCAGGAACTACACATGAACATAAATGAGGGTTAAAATAGTACAGATAGGATGTTGAGGCTGGATGACCTTTGCTTTTGTGTGCTTTAAGTATTAGGCTGGTGGAGGAGTTGAGCAAACCTTCCAAGGAAGTGTAAGTTAGAAAAGCAGAGAGAGAAGAAAGGACAGGAAAGTACTAGAGCATTCAAGGATTCAAGGAATGGATGTGTCCCTCCATTTCCAGGACTGGAAATGACTTAGCCTGTGGCTCCACCCACACTGGTAAACTTCCCCTTAATGCTGGCCAGCACAGCAATGCAGAGTCCACTAGGATGTTGGATATACCGTCCGTTTTCTAAACTTCACTTTGCATATCCTTACCTTGCATGAGCATGGCAAGCAGAAAAGGCCTGACTGGATGTGCAAAGAGCAGACAACATCCTGGATGAATGGATACCATTGATGTGGGCTGGGCTGTGTCAGAGACCCTGATGCCTCAGACCCATGGGGATTGGCAAAGTCTTTCCAGGGGTGAGGCTCAGAAAGGTGCCAAAGCCTTCTTCTGGCCCCAGTGCAAAAGTTGGCAGTGACCTCAGCTTCCTCCTCCCAGATAACTAAAGCCTGGGATTGATCCCTACAGAGACTGCCTGCCCAGCCCCTCCTCCTGTGCTGTACACAATAAAGATGCTGACAGTCTGGTTGTCGTAGGCAGCTCCACCAGAGCACAATCTTAGCTTGTCTGAACATGTGTCTGTGTGTCTGTCCTTTAGTCACCCCATGCTGTGTCAGTCAAGTCCCAGCTTCACTTCATGCATAGGTCGCAGTTAATTTAAAGGTATGGACTAATAATGTTTATAATTAGCCCTATAATTATGGCTGTATTATCTAACTGGCTACACACCATCAATAAAAGACACAGACACCTGATAGATTTTAGATTAGCCCTAGCTTACCTGGGGCAGGGCAGATTTAACCTCTAAACTACCTTTACCTTTCAGCCCACCCCAGGCTCCCTTCCATCCATAATCCCATAAGTACTTGACACATGAGGTTGTGAAAACTGTGCTGTCTCCAGAAGGCTCAAAACCAAATGGCGTCAGCCTCCAGGAATGGTCTCTGCAGTAGCGTGGTCTGAACTCGCACTCGGTTGCTAACTATGTTGCCCCTAGGCCTGCTTGCTGTGTGTTACCAGGAGACACTCATGTACCACAAAACGACGTTTGTAACCCTGACTAAGAAATTATTCCTGATTGGCAGGGCCGAGAGAGACAGGTACTGGAAGGGAGGAAAAGAGGAGCCTCAATGGATTAGGGTGGAGAGGAGCACATGGGCTGGGTGGGCAGGAATGGAGGATGTGGCCCAGGTGAGAGAATAAGCAAGTATTTATGGGATTATGGATGGCCAGTAGCCCAAATAGAAATTATTAGAGCAGATGGCATGGGGTGGGGACTTGGCCTAAGGTCATATAAGGCTAGTCCAGAATCTATCAGGTGTCTGTGTCTGTTGTTGATCATGATAGCAGGTTAGATAATAATTATAGGGCTAATAATAAATATTATTAGACCATACCTTTAAATTAACCACAACAGTCTCTAATGGGGAAAGGGGGTCAAAAGAGTGGTTTTTGGTTTTTCAAAGAAGCCTTGTTACACAGATATTTCTACAAACTTTAAAAACACATATCATATTACATTAGTATAAATAAAATTCTTAAAATTAATTAATTTTTTGCATTTCATGCATAAAATTATTTCCTTTATGTTACTTGCAAAATTTCATTAATTAGTAGTTAATTTCTAGTTCTTATTTTTCCCCATCCTCAAGAAGTAAAATATTCCTCCAAACCCTTAAAACACTATATTATACTATCATACAGTGACGAATTAGCATAACCTAAATATCATAGTAATGTAGATTTCAGTAATCCTTCTATGATGTAAACACTCTCCAGATCTTTCCAAGTCTTGAAAACACAGTTTATCAATACTATGTTCTGTTTGTTCTGCGGCTGGTATGACTGCCCTCAAACTCCTCATCCCCCTGCCTCACTCAGCCCCCAGTGCTGAGATGAGAAGCCTGGGCTGCTACACCCTTATCAATGCCGTATCTCCACGGCATAGCGCGTCCTCTTTCTTCTCCATACCGCCAGGGGGGCTATGACCTCAGCCTTAGCAATTAGTCTCACGCTGACTTGTAGTCCTGGAATAAGATGTTGAACGTCTCCCTTTAAGATCCATCTCAATCGAACTTGATTTCTTTTCTTCTTCTCTGTTGTGTGGGCCTCCACCCCCTGTATAATTTTCTGGTTTAGAGAACAGTTGCTTTACCCTTAAGATCCTTTGTTCCCCCAAGCAATGTAAGTTTGGGGTTTATTTTTTTCAAGTCAGGGTTTCTCTGTGTAGCCTTGTAGACCAGGCTGGCCTTGAACTCATAGAAATCCACCTACCTCTGTCTTCCCAGGTGCTGGGATTAAGGGCATGTGCCACCACGCCCAGCTCAATGTAAGTTTTAATACAAACTTTAAGACGCCTGCTCCGAGTGCTTTGGATAAGTGTCCTCTCCAAGGGCCCATATCTTTAAAGGCTCAGTCCCCAAAGTGATGCTTATTGCTAAATGGCAGAGCCTAGAGAGTGGCTTTAATTAGTAGAGCGATGCTGTTGAGGGGAACTGTGGGATCCTAGTTTGTTGTTGTTTTCCCACTCCTTTTCAGGTCCCAGCGATGAAGTGATTGGTTTTGTTCTGCCAAGTGCCTCTGCCCTGCCGTGATGTTCTGCCTTGCCACAGGGCTAAGTGATTATGGGTAAAACCTCTGAAACTGAGCCTGCATAACCTATTTCTCTCCAGAAGGTAAAACTGAGAGGTAATGGCAAGATAAAGCTAAGAAACAAAATGATAAACAGAAATCAACTCTGAAGGGCAGTGAGATATGGACAGCCAGAGCAGCCCTGGGGAACACCGCTGACTTCAACACAGCCTGTCTGTCACTTATGGAGCATTAAAGTTATGGTGGTTCCTAAGAAGGCAGTCTCCCTTTAAAACTTCTCCTGTCTAAATACCTTCCTTCCAAGTAACTGTTTGAGTTCTCATAACAGCTCATATACGTCATGGTACTCTCCAATGATGGACCCAATTGAGTAATAGAGGAAAAGAGTCAAAGTTCCGAAGACTCAGCTGAGTTCCTGCAAGTTTTAGAAAATCAAGATGTTCCTGCAAAGTTAGAAGGACTTGAGGGATGATGGCTCACTCAGTAAAGTCATTGCCAAACAAAGATGAAGACCCGAGCTCAGAACCTAGCACCCATGTAAAAGAAGCCATGAACGGGAGTCTGCCTTTGACACTGTCCTACTCCCACCTGATTCCCAGCTGCTTCTCAGCACCTGCTGAGCCTTTTTGTGTGACTACCCCCAGGACTTGTTTCTATGACTTCCTTGGCCTTTCACCTTGTTTTGTTGTTGTTATTGTTTGTTTGGTTGGTTTTTTGCTTGTTTGTTTTGGGTTTTTTAAATTGTGTTTTCTGGTGCTAAGAAGTGAATACAAGTCTTCACGAACACTAGGAAAATGCTATACCAATGAGTGACACTTCAGTCGCCTTTTAACTTTTGAGACAGGGTCTCACTAAATTGTCCAGGCTGGCCCATTTGTAATTCTTCTGCCTCAGCCTCCCAAGTAGCTGGGATTTATATGGATCTGTGTTTCTATGCCTGCCAGGCTTGCCATACACTTCATGATTTTATTTCTGCTAAACAGGCAGTTTTCTTGCTCCTCCCCCTTTCCTACCTGTGTTTCTTGCCAACCACCTTCGCTCCCCCACCAGCTGGCTCTCCTCCCCCTTCTCTTTCACAGACTAACTTTGCAATTCAGTATGAATCGTTTAGCAAGCCCAGATTTCCTGTTTGTAAAATGAAAGGTTTTGGATGAAATGCTTTCAGTGGTCTCTCTGAATTAAAAAATATTACTGCCTTATAGTGGAGAATTCTCCCTTTTAGTGGACTAGGAGAAGGGGATGAGAGGAAAAGTGAGGGAGGCTGGGAGTGGGGGAGTTGAGGGAGGGGGCTTCAATTGGGATATATAATGAATAAATTGTAAAGAAAAAAATAAAAATTAAAAAAAAAGGCTATTTGAGCCTTGAAGATGTAGGGTGTCTCTGATTGGTCCTTGGAGACTGTGGCCTGTCCCTACAGAAGGGTGATTATCAATTGGATGTGCTGAACAATCACTTGCTTTCATAACTGCAGGTTCAAACTGAATCCTTCTGGGCTACAATAGTTTCTTTTCTTGTCACTGTGGGAAAAAAAAACACTGGAAAGAAACAAGGAAGGGTTTATTCTTCCTCATGGTTCAGAGGAGACAGTTCATCATGGAGTAGGTGCTGCCACGTGGCTAGTGACAGGGCCTTGGCAGCCGGGGGCAGCCAGACTCAGCTGAGCGCCCAGAGGGCCATAGCTCAGGACCTGCTCCACAGAGATTCACTTCTGCTAGGAAGGCCCCACCTCCTAAAGGTTCTAAAACTGTATCACTCAAAGTCTGTCAGATGTTCAAACCCATGAACCTAAGGGGTGAACATCACACTCAAACCATAAGAATGATTTAGAACTGAATCAAATCCAGAATCAACTTTTCTTCTCACATAATACCATACTCATGTTCTATATAGAGTGTGAAACAGTTTCTTCAAAGGAAGAAGCCAACACTGGATACTTAAGAAAGAAAGAGAGAAAGAGAGAAAGAAAGAAAGAAAGAAAGAAAGAAAGAAAGAAGGAAAAAAGAGAGAGGAATAGAGTAAGAAAGGAAGGAAGGAAAGAAAGACATAAAGAAAGAAAAAGAAAATGAGAGAAAGAAAAGAGAAAGAAAGAGAGAGAGAAAGAAAGAAAGAGAGAGAGAAAGGAGAGAGAGAAAGAAAGAAAGAAAGAAAGAAAGAAAGAAAGAAGGAAAGAAAGAAAGAAAGAAGGAAAAAAGAGAGAGGAATAGAGTAAGAAAGGAAGGAAGGAAAGAAAGACATAAAGAAAGAAAAAGAAAATGAGAGAAAGAAAAGAGAAAGAAAGAGAGAAAGAAAGAAAGAGAGAGAGAGAAAGGAGAGAGAGAAAGAAAGAAAGAAAGAAAGAAAGAAAGAAGGAAGGAAGGAAAGAAAGAAAGAAAGAAAGAAAGAAAGAAAGAAAGAAAGAAAGAAAGAAAGAAAGAAAGAAAAAGAATTATTAGGACAAATACCAGTGCCTGAAAAACTCCTCAGCAGCCTAGGGCCTCATCAGCTCAGGTGCCCCCAGCACTTAGCTCCTCTCAGAGGCAAGTTCCCTGTTCCAGCTTCTCTAGCCCCAGAGGCCACTACCCATGACGTCTTAGCTCCATCCCACCACGCGATGGATTTCTGGCCACCTCACTTCCTGACGACCTAAGAGTCCAGGAAGACATCTACTTGTATGTGTTACAGGATCTTGGGATGGAGGGCTGCTTCCTCGGCTCCAGCTCCAGGATCACGAAGGTGAAAGAAGGTATGGTAGCTCCTCCCACTTAGCATGAACTCCTGACTAGGAAGCCAGTAGTGCTTGCCTGCTGTACCCCTGTAGCCTCGCTGGGTGGCTTCCCTTCCTCCTGGGCACGGGGCAGGGCCTGTATGGAGCGGGGGTCTTTGGGGGAGAAGTGAGTGGCCTTCCTGGATTTTGTGGCTCAGTTTGGTAGAGAGGGTTCTTGTTTCTCTTAATCATCTCGGGAAAGAGGAAATCTGGTTTCTGTGACCTGCCCTTGGGGAAAGAGAAGAGTGAAAGGCTCGAGGCAGAGGCCAAAGAGATTTGCTTTCAAGGCCTTGCATTCTCCTGTAGCTCCTAGCACTCGCCGTGAGAAATCAGCAGTCTTTGGAGTAGCACATTCTTGCAGAGGCAAGATCCTGGCTTCCCTTCATCTTGAATTTGCCAAAACAGAAGAGAAGTTTGGGTGCTGGACAGCCAAAAATGACAACTGCTCACTTCGCAGCTTCCTCACTTATGATTGCAGATTTCACTCCTGAGGAAGCCTTAGCCACATCTTGAGCAGGCTGTGGGAGAGCAGTTATCCCCGCACCCTTCATCATTGGTTCCCATGAATCCCTGGATGCTCCGGCTACTGAAAGCACATTCACCAGTGCAGGGAGTGCTTTATCAGGCCGGCACTTACATGGGCCCTCTGCATGACCAGATGACAGGTTAGAATGCAAGAGTCAGGAGAAGAACCATCTTCTGAGCACAGGCTCTCTTCACTCTACTGGGTTCCCAACCCTGGCTGAAAGTTGTGCGCAAAACTGATGTGATTTCCCCACCACAGTGCACGGTGATTTAGGAATCTGTTGCTGTGGTGGCTTACCATGATTGCCGGCTTGATTGGCTCTGGGATGAACTAAGAGACATGCCTCATGGGCATTTTCAGAAAGACTTACCTGAGAGGGAGCTCTCCCTAAGACTGGGAGGTATCTTCTGATGGAGGCCCCAGTGTAAAGTGGTCCACGGGAGAAGCAGTGTGGCCTGCCTGTGTTCACCTCTGTGCTCAGCTTCTGATGGAGGCCCCAGTGTAAAGTGGTCCACGGAAGAAGCAGTGTGGCCTGCCTGTGTTCACCTCTGTGCTCAGCAGACTGTCTACCCCATTGCTGTTTCTGCTGCAGCCATCCCTGTGCCGTATGGAGACCCTGAGGCACCCAGGTGATGGACTGAGCGCCTCCTAGTCCTCAGTCTTTCTAGTTTATAGAGCCATTGTTGGACCCATGTAGTGCAAAAGTAACAGTCAGCATCATATCATGTAAGCCAATCTGATGAACCCCAGAGGGCCTGAGAGGTGGCTCAGTGGGTACACCAAGCCTGGTGACCTGAGTTCAATCCTCAAGCCCTACATGGGGAGTGAATCAGTTCCTGAAGGTTGTTCTCTGAGCTCTACGCACATGCTGTTCCATGAGTCTCCGTACAGTCCTGTTGGTTACGTTCCGTAGTGAATCCGGACGAATAGCTGAGAGACGTAGAATTCACCTGCTTTTTTATTATAAAGAAAGGAGGTTTATCTGGCTCACAGTTCTGGCCGTAGTCAGGGGCTGCATTTGGGAGATGGCTTCTCTGCTGTCGGAGTCCAGAAGTGGCTGTAGAAAGTCACATGACAAGAGGCAGAAAGTCTAACCTGCCTGAAAGTTAGCTCAGAAATGTCAAGTTTCTCTTACTAAAGAGACAGCCTTCCACAGGAAAAGTCACCCTGATAGAGGGACTTGCTGAACCAGATTGGTAGCATCACACGGCAGGCCTCTGATGGTTTCTAAGAAATTCAGGGATCCACCAAAGCGGAGAAGCACGCAGCCAGCAAGTGGGGTCTCCCTCCTCGGGCTCCAGCTCCTCACTCAGTGTCCTCAGTGGCGTTGTGCTCAGCTCCGCACCTCCAGCCCCAGGGTGGAGGGGCAGCAGGGCGTTTCCTGCTAAGAATATACGGTTTTTATATCATGATTGGTGGTACAGGTTGGACTGCATGTAACAGCCTCTTCAACAGCATAGTTGGGATACATGTGACTGTCTCCCCATCTGTCACTGCTAGGACACCCACTGCCCTTCCAACATCACAGAAAACCCCACCTCTTATGAGCGTCTTCCCTGAGCATCTTCCCGGATCTCTGGGTTTTTTATTCCCCACATCAGAGTTAGCACACCGCATGGCCAGACAGCATCGTTGTCACCCGCATGACACAGGCACTCGGTATGTTGAGTCCTCGAGAGGAGCAGGGACGGAATACGTGTGGTTTCTCAGAGATTAGAGCAAATAAAAAGCAACACAGAAATGGCTGCCACTTGTGCCACTAGAACTGAACAAGGACAAACATCTCCAGCTGCAGGGAGGGGTCCAAAACTTCTTCTGTAAAATGACAAAAATAGTAACTATTTTGCCCTTGACATAGTAGGTGACACACTTGTAATCTCAGAATTTAGAAAAGTGGGAAATAAAGAAATTAAAAAACAAACAAACAAACAGATCTTGTTACTCAACTCTGCATCATAGTGCAAAAGTAAAAATAAACTTTATATAAACTAACAAATATTGGCTGCTTAAGTAAAAGTTTACTAATAGTGAAATTTCAATTTTATATAATTTGCTATGCCATATTATCCATATTTTTATCTCTTCCCAATCATTTAAAGATTCAAATGCAAGCCAGGCACTGTGGCACACACCTGTAATCCCAGCCCTCGGGGAGTCAGAGGCAGGTGGATCTCTGTGAGTTTGAAGCCAGCCTGGCCTACAAAATGAGTCTAAGACAACCAAATTACATAGAGAAATCCAGTCTCGAAAAACAAACAAACAAACAAACAAATATGTAAATGCAGGCTTAGTGACAGGTCTTACAAAATTAGGCTGAATTTGGCCCATGGGCTAACCTTGGCTCATGGGCTATCCTCTGCCAATTTCTGTCAGAAAGCCATTTTTTGCAGAGAAGAAGCTCCTCCTTTGGTTCATTTATGTATTCATTTTGAATATTTGATGCAATTTGTAGCCACAAGAACCTACTATGTATGAGCACTGGGCCAGATGGCGGAGATGGCTAAGCCCTGGTTCCTGTGGCACGGACACACACAGCTTCAGGATAGGACTGGCAGTGACAGGTTCTCGAGGGAAAGCACACAGCAGTAGCAGCCTCTGGGGTAGGGGACAAGGATGCAGTTAATGACATCTGGTATCTGGAGACAGGCTGTGATGGCGCTCTCCTTTAATCCCAGCACTTGGGAGGCAGGTGCAGGTGGATCTCTGTGAGTTCGAGGCCAGCCTGGCCTACACAGCGAGTTCCAGGACAGCCAGGGCTACACAGAGAAACCCTGTCTGGAGAAAACAAAACAACAGCAACTGCGACACCTGGTATCAGGGAGGTGTGAAACGTGTCAGATTCTGGAAATGCCCAGGAATCAGCAGCATCTCATCTGGCTATATGAATTCATCCTAGAATGAATGTCACAGGGTCATAGGTCATTGAAAGGTCTGGCCAGGCTGTGGAAGGGTCCTCTAGGGCCACCACAAATCCCAGTGTGGTGGGCAGCCAAGAGCTCATTGATAGTTCAAATGAGTAATCCCAATGAGACCTAAGTTTCTCCTGTTACTACCCAGGGTTACATTCAGCGCTGTCTTGCAAGAATACAATGTGCGTGAACATCTTCCCCATGTCCCCCACCTTCCCCTTTCCTCCTACTCCCTCCCATCTGCCCCTTTTGCTCCCCGTTTTTTCTGCTTTGATGTCATCAGTCCAATGCACACCTCCGGGATGGCTCAGCTCGGGAATCAGTAGGAGGTGGCTTCTGAAGCAACCAAGATCTTTTTGATTTTCTAATCCACATTGCTAACACTCTTGGGGAAAAAATAATGGTGTCCAAGAACTTCTAGGAGGGAAGTGGTTGTGGTGTGCTCCAGCAAGGGGAGTCTGCGCTTCCCAGGGTCCATGGCTTACAAAACATGAAAACAAAAATAAAATAATCATTTCAAATATTCATTAGATTTGGGACTCCTAGCCATCTCCCAGTGCCTCCCTAGGGCCACATTAAATAAGAAGCCACCATCCTGTGTTTCAAGAGAAAATAACTGAAGATTATACACTTGGCCTTGAAGTGGAAGTCTTTTTGAAAATCGTGAATAGGAAAATAATAAATCACTCAATTCAACATAAACTATAAGGGGAAAGAACATCTACTCATGTTTCAAGGACAAACACTGAATTTTTGTCAGGTGGCTGTGGAAGGCTGTGCTGCTCAATCAAAAATTCAGGGTGAATCGCTCAGAGTGCAGTATATTCAAAGATACCATCTTGGAAAGCAGGGAGCTCGGGAAATGGGAGGGGCGTTAACCTGCACGCGGAGATCATCTGCAGGCAGACACAGGAGTCTGATGGAGATGAGCAGCCCAGATGGCAGCGTCCGAGGAGCTGTGCAGGCTGGAGCACCCCTGCACACGCAGCCCGGGTCAGGCCACGCCCCCTCTTCTAGCCTTACCCATCACCTTTCTCCTTCCGCTGCCCTTGGGGCTGGAGATGGGCGCTCTGGTGCAGGCGGTTCTACATCGTCCTCATTTCTGAAATAAGCATTGACATTGTCTAAATGCATGTGGGGTATAAACAAAACACGCCTCCTTCCCGTCACTGTCTCCCATCCCCTCAGTTCCCATCTCCAGAGAGGGCCTATAATTACATTTTTCTATGCATCTTTCCAGAAATACTTCACACATGTTACAAGCAAATGTGTTCTTTAAAGACACTATTTTAAATTATGAATCTGGTTATGTTAACTGAGATAAAAGGATAGAATGGACAGCTCCTGGGCCATAGTGGGAGACAGATGCTATTCTACCTTTTTTACTAACGACTCTGTTTGTAAAGAAAGAAAGAAAAAAGGAAGATAAAACAATTTTTGCTTCTATTAAAAGTAAAGACAGCTTGTGGTCCAGTTCATCCTGTCCCTGTGCGTAGAAACCACAAGCCAAGCGGAACCCAGGAAGTATACTGCTTTTTTTTTTTAATTATTATTAAACAAAGGACATACAATTGCCATCCATTTTCTTTATTTTGACCCCAACCGGTCAGGCTTGCACTGTGGATATGAGGTCAAGAAGTTAAGCAGCCATTTTGTGAACATGGGACCTAAGCTACTAATGATAGAAAAAGAAGCCAGTTGGGCCATCCTGGAGAGATGGCTCAGAGGTCAAGAGCACTGGCTGCTCTTCCTGTGCTCCCAAGTTCAATTCCCAGCACCCACATATTGGCTCACAACCATCTTTAATGAGATCTGGTGCCCTCTACTGGCACTCGGGCATACCTGCAGGCAGAGCACTGTGTAAGAGTTAAATAAGAAAGGGAAAGAAAAAGAAGCCGGCTGTATCCACCCGACTTGTGGGCGGGGGAGGGGGTGTAGGACGACTTAATTAAAACACTAAAGTTACCCAAAGCTATTTTAACTTTTATTTAAATAGATTCTCTAGGACAGTTGCCCTCTCCTTCCTTGGGCCTCTCTGTCCTCTTCTCACGCATCAACTCTCTGTCCCGGTGCACAGCAGTCTAACTATACAGCTGGGAATCGCTGCATCCCAGGACAGGACTTTACCCAGCCACTGAAGGCTGGGAAAATACACGGCTTTCTCTCCTCTCTACTACAGGTTATTTACTAAGCCATTTATAAAGACCAAGAAGCAAGCCATTGGCATTTGAACTTTGGGAAATCAGAGCTTTTTAATAAAGTCAAGCAGGCCAATGTACTGGGAGAAAAATATATGAGCTTCTCACTTCCCATAGCAAAGAGTGGTGGACATCTCAGCAGAATACATATAGGAAGCTGTGTCTTGAAGAGACAGAGCAACACTGGACTGGGCTTCATGGGTGGGTGCACAGAAGCAGTGCAGGTCACGGGATCCAGGGCCCCATGCACACCAGGTAACAGGTCACGGGATCCAGGGTCCCATGCACACCAGGTAACTGTTTTGTTACCGAGATGCATCACCCCCGGCTCTGGCTTCACCAAGCACAATCTTTGGAGAGAGGCATTGGCTCTCACTACTAATCGTTTCAGCTCCTTTATCCCATTGATTTGGTTTGCTTTTTGGGTTTTGTTTTGCTATGAGACAGAATCTTGCTGTGTAGCGTAGGCTGACCACAAACCTGTGACAATCCTCCTATCAACAGAGCAAAATTCCCAATTTTTCTCTAGAAGATAGAAACTAGTTTGAGGAATTTATTGTGAAGACTCTCATCAGAGACAAGCATCTGCTTTTACCTTTCTTAGTACATATTTGAAGCCTAAACCATGAGGACGAGGAGTCTCATGTTCTAGATGTTCCACTTTGTCACCCTCTATGTAGGATGCCTTCAATAAGCTTTCCAGCCCTCGCCCTGCTCTACCTCCTCGGATTCCTTTGCTAGGGTCTTAGGAAGCCTCCTTACCAGGTATATTGGCACAAAGGACATCGGGAAGAGTCACAAAGCTCTCCCTCTCCAGGTTCCCCTCCTAAGAGTACCTTGGAGCCCTGGAGGTCTTGCTGGCAAGACAGAGCTACAGCATCTGACCTACCTCCTTCTCAGACATGGCTGCTGTCCTGGCTTTAATCTAGAGACTCAAACTATGTGTCTTGGGCTCCTTGGGGACCAGCAGGACAGAGGTCCTTTCTTCTTGCCCTTACCTCATCTTAGCTACTGCGGCTAAGTCAGTTCTCATGGTTCCTGCATGAGTCCTGAAACCAATTAGTATAAGAAATGGAGGATGAGAAGAGACAGCCTGGTGGAGGGGCACTTTCCACTGATTGCAGGACCTTGCCCAAGGTACAAATAGAATGTGTTAGGCACTGTCTTCTTACTGTCCCTAGCCCCAGTGTCCTAGTGTTTATTAATGTTTATTAATATGCCCCTAGCAAAAGACTGGGGAGGTTGGGGACAATTTAAAAGTACATCTCAGAGTTCTAGAGACTGGAAAATCTGAAAGCTCAGCATCTAGACAAGGCTGCTCTTGTGGCTTCAAATGGTGCTGCTACACCATCCTTTGGAGAGAATGGACCCTGTCCTTCTCATGGTGGAGGGTACACAGACACCAACTTAACTCCTTGGGCCGTTTCTCAAGGGCCCTGACCCTTCATAAGGGCCATGCTCTCCTAACTCCTCAGCTCCTAAACACTCCATCTCTACAGTACCCTATTGCAATTGCATTTCAATATATCACTGGGGGGAGCATATCCAGACCACAGCAGTCCATAAATCAGATGGAGCAGGCTTGCCTTCTCTAGCCTTTCACTCAGCATAGGTGTTTCTAGCCCAAAGCAGCCTAGACTCTTCTTCTATGAAAGTTCCAGAAAGCAGTGGCCAGAAATGACTCCCCAGCATCACCCCCTCTCCTGACCTGGCAATGGCCAGGTCAATAGGAAAATCCTCCATGCTTCCTTATGCCCATACCCAAGGCATCTCTGGTCTGTAGCAAACATCTTCCCAGACTTCAGTGGTGGGTGGAGCAAGCCATATGACAGCCTGCCAAAGAAGTTCACAGCCTCAGATCTGGAGCCTCTGAATATGCTGTGCTGTGTGGTAAAAGGAGCTTTGTAGGTGTGATTAAATTATGAATCTTGAGATGGCAGATTATCCAAGTGAGCCTAGAGCGAATCAATCACCAAGGGAGGCAGGGAGGTCACGCGTGAGAAGGAAGCAGAGGGGCAGAGGGAGAAAGAGACAAGCCAGAGCAGGGAAGCGAGGGGAAAGAGAGACAGGTAGGCAGACAGACAGACAGAGACAGACAGACAAAGATATCAGAGGCACACAGAGACAGAGAGACAGACAGGTGTCTGCCTATGTTTATGGAGGAAGACCCACTAGCCAAGGAATTGGAGAGAGCCTCTGAAAGTCACAAGAGGCCAGGAAAACAGACGCTACCCTAGAGCCCTCCAGAACCAGCACAGCCCCCAACTCTGCTGTAGTAACGTTAAAGCCAAATTTGGACTTCTGACCTCCAAAAGTGCAATCAGGTAAGTAAACTAGCACGATTTTATGATATCAATGTGGTGATTTGTTGTGATAACAATTGATAAGGAGCTAACAAAGGAAGGGTGAAAATTGGATCAACGTTGAGGTGTGGTAACATCCACAGAAGCTGAACACACGCTGACTCCGTGCGTCACCGCCCTGCACCCAGGCCAATGGCCCACAGAAGTGTGTATGTGGGAAGGTGGGCAGGTGTGCACAGCGGCACCTTTGCACTCTCCCAGGCCTAAGAATAGCCCAAGCATCTACCAGGAGCACAATAAATTGAGACATACAGACCCCAGGGACCCTACTTCTAAAAGCACAAGAAAAGTACAGCCACACACAGAACATCATCTGAAGCATAACAAGAGGGGGGAAAGCCGGGCAGCAAAACAAGTTCCCTGTGGCGTTAGCAAACACAGCCAAGCAGCTCTGTGCAGACAGAAGCCACCAGGCGGAGATACAGGGGACCTTTCGGATTGTTCTGTTTTTTGATCTGCATGATGCTTCAGTTTGTACAAAAATCACTGGACTTGCGGTCCACACCTTTTGATATGTATGATCTGTATACACATTCATTAATAAAACTGTTAAAAAGAGTTGAAGGGGAGACACCCATGTCACCATAAGTTTGTTCTGTCCTTTCTGGGACTCTCCAAATGAACGTGTGTAAACAAAGGTGGTCCACCTTCTTAGGGCCTGCCTCTGGTGCAGAATGACCTGTGAATGTTTGACAAATAAGGAACCATTTCACTGGGATTTTGTTTAAATAAAGGAAGTCTGCCCAGGGGTGTATTATCTTCCCCTTTGGGAATCTCAAAACGACAAACTAGGCTGCTTTGAGGCTAGTATGTGGTGCAGGCCGGCCTGGAATTCTTTACTCTGTCTCCCTCCTCCCCAGTGCTCGCCACCAGCCTGGCTCCTGCAAGCTAGTTTTGATTAACATTATCTGGTCAGAAAAGATCTATCATTTCTGTCACCAGTTCTTTCAAGATATATGGAAGAGCTGAAACAAGTTCATCTACTTAATTTTCTTTTCTTTCTTTTTTTATATCTCAGTGGAGTTTAATACCTCAAATTTATTTTGGAAAATTTGTTAGTTGTTCTATTAAATCTTGATTAGAATATAATGAAGTTGAAAGTCATAAAAATAAAAACAAAAAGGTTAATCCCGCGAACGTTCAATCCTGAAGTGAGGCTCTGGCTTTACCTGAAGCGGAGAAAGGAACAGCGGGGAAAGGGACCTGTGTAAACTGAATCTCAGGCCAACAAAACAGATATGGGATGAAAGGGTACGCGGACACAGACCCGGACCAGGGGCACCCAGGGGTCCTGCTCATCTGCCCACGCTGGCCTTCTGCCCCTCCGCTCTCCCACCAGTCACAGCTGTCAAAGCCCAGCGGCCTGGAGGGGGGCGGGGCGGGGCGGGGCTTAGGCGGAAGGCGGAGCCTCGGGGAGCATCCTCTGGCCCCCGGGGCCAGGCTGGCCCGCCGCCCCCACCTGCAGCGCGGCGAGCGCGGGCGCGTCACTCCCAGCGGAAGCGCCCGCCCGGCGTCTGGCGAGGTGCGCGCCTCGCGCCTCCCGCTCCGGCGCTCGGCGGCCAGCCTGTGTCTGCAGAGCAGGGGCGGGGGCCCGGCGGACGGGCCGGGGCCGGGACTGCGGCCGCCGCGGGGTCGGGGACGGTCGCCCAGCGCGGACGGCGCGTCGGCGCGAGAGCGGGGCGGGAAGGCGAAGGACCGCGGCCACCCGACAGCGCGTCCCAGGTCAGCCCGCCCGCGGCACTTGGGGAAACTTTGGGGTGCAGTGACGGCCGCGAGGGGAGGGCCGAGGAGCGCGAGGCCGCGTGGCCTGGGTGCGCCCCGCCAGCCGGCACCTGCCGCGCATCCGACACGGCCGGGCAGGACCCCGCCGCCGCCGAGGGCCGCCGAGGGCCGGCGGGCTTCAGCGGCCTCCCGGGAGCCTCTGGCCGGCCCCCGCCCCTCCGCGCGCCTCGGGGCCCCCGCGGGTCCGCAGCCCCCGGTGGCGGCTCGCGCCCGGACCCCGCGGGGCTGCGGATTTCGCCGCCTTCGGGCCTCGCGGCGCGAGCGGAGCGGCTCGGGGCCCAGGCTGCGGGGTGGCGGCCCCGCGGCGGGAGCGGCGCGCGCTCGGCCGGTGGAGCGCGCGGGTCGCGGGGTCCGGCCGGAGCGCGTGGCCGCAGGTCCGTGGCCTCTGGGCAGCGGAGGTGCGGAGCGCGGCTGCGGCCGCCGCGCCAACTGCAACCCCGGGCTGCAGAACCCAGGGTCTCCGGGCGCGCGGATCCGTCTCTGCGGCTCCCGGGTGCGCACATCCTTGGCACTAGCCATCCAGACCCTCTCCGTGGAGAGCCGGCTGCTGAGCGGCTCCTGCGGGGGGTGGGGAAGGATGCCCAGAGCAGCCCGCTTTCTGGCCTTTCATCTCCCCAGCCTGCTAGGCTGGTGGGCTGCGCGGGGACTACTGCCCAGGGCCTCCTGGCACAGCCCTTTTCGTGGACAGCTGCCTGCCCTGGCTAGGACTGGAGGCGACGAAATGAGCACCCCGCCCCCACCCGCGCCCCGGCGCTGTCGCCCCAGTCACCTTCCTTTGCCCTTCTCCGACAGCACCTTGGACTTGCTCTTTCCCGAACTGGGGAAAATCTGAGCAAACCAGGCAGGGACCTTGGAGACGCCACCTGCATACTCCACAGCCTGGAAATTCAGTCCCCTTGGTACCTCGCTGCTTCCCAGACACTTTGGAGGGTCAGGTTTGCAATTTTTACCCCCATCCCCTGGCTCTCTCTCTGCTGAGGAAGGGAATCTTCTGAGAGAAGTTGGGATTTAGGCACCTCACAACCTCGCCCCAGAGCCCAAAGGGGAGCTCATAGATATAGCTAAAAGACATCCTAGCATCGTAGCTATGTGTGAGAAGAACAGCAAAGCTTATTAATGAATTCCTTCCTGTGGGCAGCTTCAGAGTATTTCTTAGAAGACTGGAGACCCAGGAAAGCCACCTTTCCTGGCCAGTCATTGCATCTTTTGCTTGGCTCCGGCTCTCTCCTTACTGGGAAGAGACACATTTTGCTTATGACCTCTGGCTGGCCTCATTCCAATTGCTGTCTGGCCTTGGACTGCCCATCGAGACTATGATTTTTAAGACCTGACTGGGAGAGGATAGGCTCTGGTTCTAGTTGACTCTCACTCAGAGTTGTACTCTTGCCTGGGACCCGTGGGCTCCCTAACCCTCCTCTGGGCTGTGGCCGCACCTCTGCCCTTCACTCCTGCAAGGACGTCGATTGTCAGACCACTTGGGAATGGTGGTGAAGGCATCCCCGTGGGCAAATGCAGGGCTCGGGAACACCCGGGAAACAAACAGGAGTGGGCGATCTTAAAGGCTCCCATGATTCAGGGACTAGGAAAAGATGGAGATGCCAGTGGTGGACAGGAACCCTGTCAGGTTCCCTGCGCTGGGTGTTTGGGATGCAGGACTTGCTGAACTCCTAAGCAGTAAACGCATTCTGGTCTTTAAACTCCTCACAATCATCTCCTGCCGTGTAGATGCTGCCCCCGCCCCACTGGTAACTTTGAGAGAGCCCAGGTTCTCTGCCACAGCAGGGCAGGCACCAGGAAAAGAGAAGGGGCTGTTCTGAGATTTAGAGGCATGTGCCCACTCTCCAGCTACGTAACCAGAAACTGCTCTATAGGAGGGAACACAAAAGAAAATCACTGTCCTGTCCTAATGAAAAGAAAGGTGGGAGTGGTGGGTGCACAAAAGGCAACAGGAAAAATCATCTCCAGGATGGCTTTCCAGGCATTTCAGTCTTATAGCACTACCGTGCTGGGTACCCCGAACGGGGCCCTGCCTTGGGAGGTCTGCCGGCTAAGAGGCAGGGAGATACTGAGGTACAGTACATGGAAGCCAGAATTTAACTCCAGGCAGACAGGAGAAAGGAATGACCTTGAGAGGGTCCGGTTACCTTTCCCACTCTCTTGTACAAAATGTGAGCTGAGTCGGGCGAGCACCAAGGCCTCATCAATTCTAGCCCACCTGTGGGGTGGGCTTGCCTGCAAACAGACTTGGGCCAGGTTGCTGTGCGTGGGAGCCATTCCAGTCTCATTTACAAACTCGTAGTCAGTGAAATGTGATAAACCAAATACTGTAGGGATTTCTAAACAAGGAATTAAAAACCTCGACTTCGAATGGGAGAGATGCAGGCAACAAATCGTCAGTGTTTATGTGCCTCTGAATAGCTTTGATTTCCTTTGGTAGGAGCTGACAGCTGCCTGACGGAAAGCTCACCCAGGGAGAGAAGAGACAAAAATCAAGTGTGGAATCAGGAATCATGTTCCCAGGTAACTTTCTGTCTCCATCTGGAGTGGGTGTCTGGGAGGGCGAGTGTGGCTAGGTGTGTTTTGCTCCACTTGTCAACAGGTATTTTTCCCCAAGGGCCCCTGATTCTAAGATGCCATGCTTTGCCTCTGTCTTCTGGTCTCCTGGTAACACAGCAGAGAGCTGGCGACCCCAGCTCCAGCCTGCAGCTCTCCCTCTGTCCTCACTATCTGCTGCCTCCGTTATCTGTGGTCTTTCTGATCAATTTGTTCAAATGGTCAGTCTTAACTGGTTGTCAGCTACTTGGGGTGCGGAGAGCATTTGGAAATCCAGGTGATCTGTCCACACATTTTCAGACCATCCCTGTTTTTCGCCCTCTGCCTCATTGCTATTTTGTGTGGTGCTGAGACTACTGGGGCTGACAGGTCAAAGGTCATTACACCAGTGGCTCCTCACATGGCATTTACTGTTATCACTCTGACAGCTTTCCTCTCCTTTCAAAGTTTCTCTAAATTGTTCATAACAATTTTATAACACCTTTTGATAACACCTTTACTCCAGTTTTTTTTTTGTTGTTGTTGTTGTTGTTGTCGTTGGAAGTTTATGCCTTTATGCCTTTAAATCTTTTTTTTTTTTTTTCTTTTTCTGGTTTTTTGAGACAGCGTTTCTCTGTGTAGCCTTGGCTGTCCTGGTACTCACTTTGTAGACCAGGCTGGCCTAGAACTCATAGAGATCCACCTGCTTCTGCCTCTGCCTCCTGAGTGCCGGGACTAAAGGCGTGTGCCACCACCACCCAGCTGCCTTTAAATCTAAAAAAAAAAAAAAAAAAATTTCAGTTAATTTTGAGTGGAAGCTTACCAGCAAAGAAAGGCAGTGTAAGAATGTATACAGTGATGCATTCTAACTAAAATTAAAGGTTTCTAGTTTTAACAGGGAGTGGGGCTGGAGAAATGGCTCAACTGTTAAGAGCTCTGGCTTCTCTTCCAAAGGACCCATGTTCAATTCCCAGCACCCACATGACCCCTCACAACCACTTGTAACTCTAGTTCCAGGGGATCTGATGTTCTTTTCTGGCGCCGAAGGGCATCAACACAGACATTCATATACATAAAATAAAACTTAAAAAGAAATAGAGAGGGGTTTTTACACAACTATTTAAAAATAAATAATAATTAATAATTAAGCTCTTCTAATAACATAGGGGACCCATAAAGAAATGATGAACCATTACTTACAGAGTAAAAAAGTCATTTCCAATAGTGTGTCTGTAATTTAAAGTTATTCATTTAGTTTGTATATACTTGTGTGTGTTCATGTGTGTGCACATCAACACATTTTTAATGTATAGGGTGGCCAGAGGACACACAAGGGTTTCAGTCAGTTCTCAGGCACTGTCTGTTTTGAGGTATGTGGCCATGGTGTATACACATACATAAGTGAACACTGCTTGTGTGAGAGCAAATGGAGGTTTACAGGTACATGTGCCTGCTTGCGTTTGCTCGTGTGTGTGTGTGTGTGTTGGCCAGAAGCTAAGGGTGAATGCCTTCCTCAGTTGCTCTCCATCTTTTTTATTGAGGTGGCATCACTCACTTAACTTAGAGCTCAGTGATTCAGCTGGTCTAGCCTCCCAGCTTGCCCGGGCTGCGGCGGTGGGGGAGGGGGACCTCCTCTCTCCATTTTCCATGTGCTGTAATTACAGGCTGGCTACCATAGTCACCTTACATTTATGTGAGCGCTGGGATCTGAGTTCTGCTCTTCACACTTGCATGGTAAGTGCTGTATGGGCTAAGACGACTTCCTAGTCTTTACCATTTTTGTTTTTGAAAATCTTTCATTAACTGAGAACTCACCAGGTCAGCTAGGCTAACTGGCCAGTGAGGCCCAGGGATCTACCTATTTCTGTTTCTTGAGTGCTGGGGTTACAGGCATGCACCATCATGTCACATTTCTTTTAGCATGGGTTCTGGGGCTTCAAACTCAGGTTCCCATGCTCACAAAATAGGTGTTTTATCCACCAAGCCCTCTTTCCAGCTCTGTTATTTTAAAAGGCCTTGGATTTGGGATGTGATCAAAAGAGAAGCTTAGGTTCTAAGACAAAATTCTTGAAAAGAAGAATGGATCGAGTAGAAGGCACAGCAGGAAAGCTTCCTTCTGGTTCTGTCTAATTTCAGCTGCATGGCTATCCAGCATAAATGTCGTAAGACTGGCATTCCTCAGATGAGGAAGCCAACCCTCCACGAGGCCCAGGCTTGACTAGGACATACAGCTAACAATGGCAAACTTAAGATCCAGCTCTGGGTCTGGCTGACTCTGAACCTGTTCCAGATGAACTGTGACTTGCATGGAAGCCACAGGGACAGTGAAGAGAGTATCAGAAAAGTAGAAAAGCCAAGGGGCTGACCGAATGCCCAGATGGCATCAGCCCTTGGTTCTCAGGGCACTTCCCACAGGAGGAAAGCTCGTTCCAGGTGGAAGAAATGGTCTTCATCAAATACTCGGAGGAAAGTAAATCATATTCAGATGCAGGATTTGTGGTTTATAGATCACTCTGGAAAGATGAAAGTACGCCCCAAAGAGGGGGAAGGCTAATGGCAGGATTATTCTCATTAGGCAGTGGCTGCAAAATGAGATGGTGGGACCTAATCATGGTCTCTGGGGAACGAAGTATGTGACAGTCCTCTTCTAAATATCAGTGAAGTATCAGCAGTATCAGAACGGTCCTAGGAAATATTAAAGTGTGAGCAGACTCAGATGCCATTACAGTCCAGTGTGGAAGCACATGCCTATGGGTGTAGATACTCTGGAGACAGGCAGAGGATTTCTGGAGCCCAGGTGGTCAGGCCAGTCTGAACAGCCTAGCATAATGTCAAAGGCGGGGGCTAGCTCCTTCAGCTCAGTATTGACCATGCAAACTCGAAGACCCGAGTCTGGTCTCTAGAATCCACATAGATGGTGCACACTTTTAATCTCAGCACTGGGGAACAGCCTCAGCCAAAGCCACCAGGCTCCTTGGCCAGCTAACTTACCCTTATCAGAGACCCCCACATCCTGGTGAGAGAACTTATCTCACATAACAAGAGGGATAACTCCTGAAGGACACTGGAGATTGACCCCTGGCTACACACAGGCATGCCCCCACCCCAGTGAACATTCGCCTACATCCACACATAACAGTGATTTAAAAACAGAATTCAGCCCAGTGAGAAGTAAGCCTCCTGGACTCTTTTTTTTTTCCCCTAAAAAATTCTCCAGGCCCCTGGGAGAAGGTCTGTCATCATCTATGCAACAACAGATGAGGCAGCCAATTGGTACCCTGAGTCCACAACATCCCCATTTCTGTAGGATGGAGACGAGGCCACCACTTCTTCAGATACCCCAGTCTCTAGTTCATTGCCAGTTTTCTCTCTTAGAGCCTCCTGACCCCAGCCTTGGAGGCAGAAAAGTTGTGTGTGTAAGTGCCCAGATTTAGTGTTGTAGAGAAGGGCTTTCCGTGTGTGTGTGTGTGTGTGTGTGTGTGTGTGTGTGGTGTGTTGTGTTGTGTTTAACTTAAAGTCTTTCCATCTTTTCACATTTAAAAGTTCTTAGATTTAAGAATGAGAACAACCAAGTCAGAGTCCAAGTTTAGAAACGGTGGGAAAGTGTAATTTTGAAAGGCAGAGTGGGGCATGATGGCATAAGCCTTGAATCCCAGTACTCAGGGCGGAGGCAGTCGGACCTCTGTGAGTTCAAGACCCAGCCTAGTCTACATGTGAGTTCCAGGAGACCTTTTCTCAAACAAAAAAGGAAGTCAGTACATGGTAACATGTTTTTATTTCAGGGTCTGTTTCTCAAGCATGACTTTGGCTTATGGATTTTTTTTTTAAACCTGTTTGTTTGTGATTGCTACTGTACCATTTCTTGGCTTGGACTTACTCAGTGCTTTCTGTGTTTGATATTATGTTCCTTTGCCTCCTAGTTTCTTCTCATATTAAATCCATTTGTATATGAAAACTGCAAGGAAGTGGCTTCTTTGTTGTTCACTTGTAACTTTCAAATGTTTTGCTTCCAGAATAGACCTAAGAGTTGGGACCCACACTGCCATCTCAGTTTCTGCATCCCAAGTTTGAGGTAGGTTTTGATGGTGGAACGGCTTTTCTAAACTGTGATGATCAGGACATAAAACAAAAGCATTCGCTTTCCTTCAGGTTATGAATCTATCCCTGAGTGCTTTGCTGTGCATCATGGAAGATATCAAAATGGAGGCAGTTCGATTTGGAGTGCTGCTTTTATGAGCTTATTTATGGCAATGCCAATGGAGTATTTAACAACAAACACTATTAATATCCTGAGAGCTGAACTATGTTGTGAAAGGAAGGCCTCAAATGACCTAACTTTGTATATCCTGCCATTTTCTGTATACAGGTTTCTATAATACTGTATGGAAGAGTGTGTGAAAATGTAGTTTTAAAGAGCAGAGTCCCAGTTGAAAAGTGGAGCATCATTGGGACTTCAGAGGTGTCTAGGTAACACTCCCAGATCACACTGTCTCCCTCCTCCACTAACGGCCACTGTCCCTTTGGATGCTCGTCAGTTATCCTCTTTGCTTTCAATGTTGTCCCCCATTTATAACTGACTCCAAAGAAAAATAACTTTAACTATATAGCAAACACCAATCTAGACGAATGAAGAAAGAGTGACGCTGACTCTACGTGGTAAAAGTCTCACAAGGCAAGCTGGTCTGGGGTTCATGAACCTTGCAGGAACCCCTCTAGGCAGGAGCAGGATTGAATCCTAGGATCCTTGGGGCCCCTGACCTGGACCTGGTGCAGAGCAGTGACTGGTTGCCCAAAGGGAGTGGGACTGTTCAGTCTCTCTCCCCCAAGCCCTCCAGGACTCAGTCTGGGGTGTCAGAGCTGAGGGAGTGAGCAGAGCTAAAGTGAGCACCACTTGGTGGGGGCACAGAAGCAGGACAGGAGGGGAGCAGAGAGAAGTGTCAGGACATAGCAAGGAGAGACAAGAACTGAAGCCAGGCTTGTGTGCTTTGGTCCTTAGCTGACAGATAGACTGTGGTGGGGTAGCCACCTTGAGGATGTCTGTAAACATCCATAAAGCTGGCAGGTCCCTCCAGCGTTTTCTGGGGGTTTGGGGTGCCTCTTCCTTGATCTTCAGCTTCCATATTCTTTGTGCTCCACTTTTCTTGTTTGCCATTTCATCTTGGTAGATTCCATCCTTCGGTTAATTCTTGAGACTATGTCCCAATTCTTGCCTGAAGGTTTGGCTAAATATAGAGTTCTAAGCAGAGGGTCATTTCTCCTTCAGATATTTAAAGACGCTTCTGCACTGTGTCTCATTGCTATTGTTGATGTGCCTGAATCTATACTCATTTTTGATCCCTTGATATGTGACTTATCCCCACACCCAAGGACCCCTTCTCCTGCTATCAAGACAGTGGAAGCTTCTGGTCTGTGCAATGGAAACTCACAGGCATGTGTTTTGGGCATGCACTCTTTCACTCTTAGCACCATGCTCTGATTAGGTCTTTTCAATTTGATAATGCTTTATTCTCCAGGCCTGGGATTTTCCCACACTTTCATCAGTGATTGCTTGTCTTGCTCCCCCTTGATACAGTTTCCTCGCTGACTCTGTGATAAGATTCTCTGACCAAAAGGGATCTGGAGAAGGGTTTATTTGGCTTATACCTCCGGGGCGGGAAGCGTGAAGGGAGCATGGAGGAACTGCCTGCTGGCTTACACTGCCTTCCTCACAGGTTCATGTAGGCTAGCTTTCTTACACATCCCAGGACCACCTGCTTAGCAATGGTGTGGTCCACGGTGGGCTGGACCCTTCTGCATCAGTAACTAATCCAGACATTTGCCCACAGACCAGACTGATCTAGGCAGTTCTTAAGTCTTTCTTAGGTGACTCCAAGTTGACAGTTGATGTTAACTAGAATACCACTCTACCACATTTTCCAGATTCCGGTTGGTTTGCTTTTCTTTCTTTCCCTGTTGTTACTTATTTTTGTGAGACAGGGTCTCTCTGTGAGGCTGACTTTGAACTTCTGGTCTTCCCACTTCTACTTTCCAAGTGCTGGGATTACAGGCAGGTGCCTCGAAGACCAGCTTTTTTCTTTTCTTTTTCCTTCCCTGCATTTGAGATTCTCATCACCATTGACATATTTTCACTGAGTTTTGCAGGCTTCTTTCACATTCTTTTGAGATTTCATGGTCCCTGACACTCTTGCTCTTACTTCAAGCTTATAATGTTTCTTACTTTGGAGGATACTGAGTTTTTGAAGTTTTTATTTTCCTAGCTACTGTCTTCCCCCTCCAATTTGCCTTTCTCTGTTTGCCCTGGTCTTTAATGAAGGGAGACTTTTCATTTGCTTTCAGGTTTTGTTTTGACTATTGGCTCATGACTAAGGGGCCAGGTGAAGGTGGGAGCATGTGGTGATGCTTGTCACCTGTGAGACTCACTGTGGAACGCTCTGGAAACCTATGAAATCCCGTGGTATGCTCTCAGGAAGGTCCAGCTGTGGAGTGCAGACCTGAGTATCCTTCACTCTAGGTGTCACTGCCAGTCTTTCTGCAGCTGGTGTGGAGGGTGGGATAGACTACAGCTCTTTTCAAACAGTGATCATTCAGCAATCACTTGTCTTCAGTTTGGAGACCTCATGCTTTACCATTTTCAGAGAACAGACCCCTGATGGCCCCAGCTATCACTGATGGCCTGGAGTTGGAGGAATCACCCTCTGTCCACATTTCCCCTAGCTTTCACATGCCAGCATTGCTCAGGGATCAGGGTGAAGGTGGGACTGGGGATGGAGTCTCCCACTCAGGGTGTCTGCTGCTGTCCAAGGCAGGACTCGCTGGAGCAGTGAAGGGTCTGCCTGCTCCCTGGCAACCTTTGACCTCCCCCCCCCGCCCCTTATTTTGGAGCCCTGTGTAAAGCTTCCTGCTTTAAGGACGCTGTGTCGTGTATGCGGTCAGTTCCTCGCTTTCTCAAGCTGGCTCCTCTGCTTTGAGGCGTTCAGAATGCTACTGCCTTCCTTGTTTTTCTCTGGCTTTTTGGCTGTATGTCTTTTTAAAAACTATTTCGTTTTGGGAGGTTTCAGGAGGGAGCAAAATGAGTCATGTGTATTTTGCCATGTAAGCCCTAACCCTAGCCATCTACAGCGATATTTTCCGAGTTCAATCTGCCCCTAAACACAGAGCCTGACATTGCAGATAACTGCAGTTTAGGCTTCAGCGTCTCCCTTCCTCTTTTGTCTATCTGTAAAAAGTATTTTTAAAAATCTAATGTTAATTTGAAAACTATTATTGTTGCGTGTGTGACGTATGCATAGATGCATGCTATGGTGTGGAGGCTGGAGGACAACTTCTGGAGTTGGTTCTCTCTTTCCCTTTTAGATAGGTTCCGGGGGTTGAACCCAGGTCATAAGGCTTGCAGAGCAAGTGTCATTACCTACTAAATTTCTCATTGGCCCCTTAATTTTGTTTGTTTGTTTGTTGGTACTAGGGACAGAACTGAGGGCATTTCATGTGCTAGGGACATGCTCTATCTCTGAACTACACTCCTAGCCTAATATTCTAAATTCTTACACAGTCTTCAAAAAGAAGGTTCAGTGTCTGGTTTCTGCAAACCCCATTGTTGTCCCTAAATTATTAAAGCAGTTTAAACCCCACGAATCTTACTGTAACCAGCTCCATACAAAATCTTCCAGAGTCTCTTGAAGTTCCTCAGCACAGGCTGAGGATGCTGCATCTTTGCAGTCCTGCCCAGAACCTATCAGGAACATACAATGTCAACGACAAATTAATTTCTGTGTATGCCTGCTTTGCCTTTTCCTCCTTTGCGCTCTGTTCTTTTTGTCTGTTCTTTCCTTCCAGTAAGAGACCAGAATGTTAACCACCTACTCTATTATAAACAGAAATTCATGCCCCACAAATCTTAATTCTATTTATTTATTTTTGAGGCAGGGTCTTACCCTGTAGCTCTTAAACTGGCCTTAAACATATTGTGTAGACCAAACTGATCTCAAACTCATGGTGATACTCCTGCCTAAACCTGTCATGTACCAGGATTACAAGAGTGACCCACCATGCTGGGAGTCACAGTCTTAGATTTTGAAATCAGTGATTAGCTAGTCTGCTGTGCTAGGTGGGCGCCATATAGAAATGAGCAACTAAAGTGACCTGGAAATATTTGTAGTTTTCATTTGTACAAGGGTGATGCTCTGTATGAAATACGGCGCATCTTATCTATTTAGGCTTGACCTCAACAACTAAAAGCATATGTTGTAGTATATTTGATCCCATTATGAATCCCAAGATTGTGAACTGTAAAACCTTTCTTTTGTTTGATGTGGTTCAACCATAACATGCACCTTTAATCCAAGAACTTTGTTTATTGTGAACAGGTGACTATGGTGTGGTTCAGCCCTAACACTCACCTTTAATCCTAGAGCTTTCTGTACACAGGATTTAATAAAGTTAATTCTTGGTCAAGAGGCAGAACAAGTAACCAGCTGACAAGGGAATACTAGGGACTTTGAGGGAAGGGCTTTTAAGACAGTGTGGAGAAGAAGGGGCTTTTGGAACCTTCGCTCTTTAGCACTTTAGCTCTCTCGCTCTTGGGCTTTTAGCTGTTGGCTTTTTCCTCCTGGGCTGTTGGGTGAGCTAGCAAGCCTTTTTACTCCTGGGCAGTCAGTCAACTGAGCTAGCAAGCTTTTAGCTTTGGGCTTTTGACCTTTTTTTTTTTTTTTTTTTTTTTTTTTTTTTTTTTTTTTTTTTTTTTTTTTCTGGGACGTGTAGGAAGAGCAACTGGGTGCTTTCTGTGCCTCTGTGAGCTAGTATATTTTCACCCCAGCATCTGGCTTCTGAATCTTCATTGGTAAAATCAAACGGTTGGGATTTTCATTTTTATAACAACAATCATATGCTCTAAATAATGAAAAAAAAAAAACTATAGCTAGGAGAAACTATTCTTCTAAAAATTATTCAGCTTATATCTACATACCACATTCATAATGCTAATCTAATCTTTGTCTCATACTGTAAACACAGTTGAAAGACAGATTTTCTCTTAGCTCAATATAAAGTGATAATTATTACCCCCATAACAACATTATATATCGAGGGACTCTGAATCAGAGATGTGGAAATAAATCAACCATGTATTTTTAGTATCAGTGGTAAAATTAAGTGTTTACATAGCCTGTGTGGCTCCCTTTAGAGATTTTTATGTGTATACATAAATGCATGTTTTGCCTGCTTGCATGTCTGAGTACCACTTGTATGGTTCCTGAGGAGGCCAGAAGAAGGTCTCAGATACCCTGGAACTGGTATTACAGTTTTGAACTGCCAAGAGGTTGCTGGGAACCTGGACCCTGGACCCTCTGGAAGAACAGCCAGTGCTCTTAATGACTGAGCCATCTCCCCAGTTTCTTCTTTTTTTAAAAAATAATTTTCTTTAGGATTTATTTTTATTTCTATTTTCCTGTGTGTGTGTGTGTGTGTGTGCATATGCACATGTGTGTAGTTTATGCGTTGGGTTGGGGGGTGCACAGACCCCTGTGCTAGTCCAATCACACAGGGTGACCGGGAGAGGGCCTGCACTATGCTTTCTGTCTTACATCCTTGAGGCAGAGTCTGACATTAAGGCTAACTCTCCCGGCAGCTGGGCTAGCTTTCAGGGAGGTCCTGGAATCTACTGAGTCTTTGGCCTTTGAGTTACAGGCTCATGCCTAGCTTTTGACAGAGGTGCTACAGAGTCAAACTCAAGTCCTCATGAGTGCTCAGCAAGCTCTCTTATTTGCTGAGTCATTTCTTCAGCCCAATTTTGCTTTTTAATATTAATATTTAAAATATTTTCTTCAAAAGCAGAAAATAAATGATCTATTGTTAAATGTGAGATCTAGGAAAATACTAAGCTGGTGCTTCGTTATTCAAGAAAGATTTTAAAGAAACGTTTTTCAATTCCATAAAGGTCATTATTATTCTAAAATTTATTTTTGCAATTAATGAGTCTGCTCTGCTTCTCTTAATGACATAATCCTATGTATGTCCCCTTCACACATATTTCAGAAATAGACAAAATGAAGTCAAGTTGGACATCGAGTCTGACTAATAATCTTCAATTTCTTCGATAACCAGGTATTGATTTCTGACTTTTGAAGATGGATGAAGGCTCAGAGGTTTCCACTGATGGAAATTCCCTGATCAAAGCAGTCCATCAGAGCCGGCTTCGCCTCACAAGACTTTTGCTAGAAGGTGGTGCCTACATCAACGAGAGCAACGACCGCGGGGAAACACCTTTAATGATTGCTTGTAAGACCAAGCACGTCGGCCAACAGAGTGTCGGGAGGGCCAAAATGGTTAAATACCTGCTGGAGAACAGTGCTGACCCCAACATACAGGACAAAGCCGGGAAAAGCGCGCTGATGCACGCGTGCTTAGAAAGAGCTGGCCCGGAGGTGGTGTCCTTGCTCCTCAGGAGCGGGGCGGACCTCAGCCTGCAGGACCACGCGGGTTACTCAGCTCTGGTTTATGCTATTAATGCAGAAGACAGAGACACACTCAGAGTCCTCCTTAATGCTTGCCAGGCGAAAGGGAAAGAGGTCATCATCATAACAACAGCGAAGTCGCCCTCTGGGAGGCTCACCACCCAACAGTGCCTAAACATGCCCCCTGCAGACATGGGCGAGAGCCCTCCGCCAGCCGCGCCCTCAGAGACTGACATCAAAACAGCCTCGTCGCCGCTCTCTTACTCTTCTGAGACGGACCTGACACTTTTTGGCTTTAAAGATAAGGAGTTGTCTGGAAGCAGTGATAACGCCTGGGACCTGGACTCTCCTCGGAGGAAGCCTGGGATGGCCACTAATGGGCCCAAGCTATCCCAGTCTCCAGCCTGGATCAAGAGTCCGCCATCATTAAAGCACCAGGCCAGAGTGGCCTCCTTGCAAGAGGAGCTCCAAGACATCACTCCAGAGGAAGAAGTGGCCTACAAAACCAGCATGCTGGCGCCGTCTAAGCGCTTCATCACTAGGCACCAGAGCATTGATGTAAAAGATACTGCACACTTGCTCAGGGCCTTTGACCAGGTCAACTCAAGGAAGATGTCATATGATGAAATAAATTACCATTCTTTGCTTCCAGAAGGAAGCCAGGCATGCATGGAAATTCCCACTGATCAGGACCCGGACTCTAGTCAGATCTTTGCTTCCACTTTAAAAAGAATAGTTCAAAAGCGAAACTCGGGAGCCAATCATTACAGCTCTGATTCCCAGCTCTCTGAGGGCGTTACCCCTCCGACCTTAGAAGATGGCAAAGCTGCAAGGAAAAAGATCTTCGCGCCATCGCCTTCTTTGCCATCAGGGTCCAAAGAATTAGTGGAGACTGTCCCTCCAGGCCCCCTGAGCAGGAGGAATCATGCGGTTTTGGAAAGGCGCGGCTCTGGCGCTTTCCCCATAGATCACAGTGTGCAGAGCAGACCCGGGTTTCTGCCTCCCCTACATGTAAATCCTCACCCTCCCATCACAGACATCGGCACCAACAGCAAGATCTGCAGCTTGCTATCCTGTGGCCAAAAAGTGATGCCGACGGTCCCTGCTTTCCCGAAAGAATTCAAAAGCAAAAAGATGCTGTTAAGGAGGCAGTCGCTGCAGACGGAGCAAATTAAGCAATTAGTCAATTTCTAAGAGACAATTAGAAAACACATTATGTTCAAATGTCTGTATCAGAAAAACATAGAGAAGAAATCTTAACTGTATCCTTTTATGTCTTAGCTAGTGCATCGAGGCTAGGCAGATCAAAATATAGCCTATTTTGTATTAGGTACTGTGCACACACCTCAATATATAGCTTCTAGTGGAATTCTAACAAAATGAAAGCTGATTTTTTTCAAAATGTCCAATATCAGCTTTCATGTGGTTCAAGTTTTCCATCTGAACAAAAAGTCTCCAAGAAAGAAAGATGCCTATGTTAGAAATGGTTCTTAAAGTTTTAGATTGGCTTCATGTTCTGTCATGAAACAATGTTCTCAAGTCAGTAATTTTGTCAACAGTTTATGTCAACAAGATTGTAACTTTCCATGTTGCCAAAATCATTAGAGAAAACACTGACATTAGTAAAGCTAAACTACAAAGGAAGAATAAGCAGATTCTTTAAAAATGTTGACTCAGGAAGGTAAAAGTCTGATTTAAAAACTTTTAAACATGAAAAGCTAGTTAGAATAAGCAACCACTGTACATAATGGGTACAAAATCTACAGCAAAATGGCAGATGAGGGCTGAGGTGGCTCACTGACCATGTAAGCCACCTGAGTTTGGATTACCAGAATCTGTATGGCTACTAGACCCAGTAGTGCAAGAACCTATAACCCCAGCACTCCCTGTGCAGAAAAAGGAGGAGCAGGGCCAGGAGAGTCCCCAGCATTCCCTGTGGGGAGATGAGAGGTGGGCCCAGAAGTTCCGGGCTCAGCCCGTCTATATTGAGGTGAAGAGACCCTGTCTCACACAAGGGGACAATGGATGATAAACACCAAAGGCTGTCCTCTGGCAGCCAGACACTCCACCCTCCAACCTGCAAGGGCAGGCCAGCAAACCATATGCCAGGTCCTTTTGTTTTTGCACCGTGTGTTGCTTTCAAACAAACTTACCAATCATGTTGTCTTATGAAAGTTATTCCTCTTCTTTTTGAATATTTAATCCATAGGTTTCCAATATCAGAATAATACAAAAATTAGAAAGGATTTACCTTGGCTTATTATTATTGTTGACTTTCCAGAAAGAGACACCCAAAATCGGAAAAGGGGACAAAAGTTTGGTATTGGACACAAATGGAAACGAAATGCTTGCTTCATCTTAAAAAAGAAAAACTGATTAATAGGTTATAGTTTAGCTTAGCTAAAATTACAAAAACCAAGTAGAAACTTAATCATAAAATGTATTACTGGGTCACTACTAAGCAATATCTTTATTTATGATATGTAGTTATTAGACAGTCATATAAAGATAATTAAGATAGCAAGCACCCTTGGTGTGACAGCTGAATCATCTAGTATTTTAGAGTTTATGAATAACTTTTAACAAAGTACATATTATAAGATATTTTAAAAAAATGATAATGTTACCTACATGACTTCAAAGCACGGTATCCAAAGAATTCTTCAGTCCAGTAGTTCTGAAGCAAAGACTAACTGAAACTCTAGAAAACTTAAGGGTGTGAGTCTAATGACGTCATCTACAGCTTTCTTTCTTTGCCCAACAGGTGGCACAATGCCTTTCTTGGTAATTTGATATGAGCAATTTGAAATGTACATAGAAATTATTTATTTGTGGCTTTTATTTTAAAAAAATGAATTTCAGGTTTTCCATTTAATGTTTTGAAGAAAGTATTAATTACTTTAGAAATATTTTTATTCAGAAATTAAAATTGTACTGATGTTTACAAGTAGCTAAATTCTTTTTGCAAGTTTTAATATCATAAAAAGTACTCGACCTCACATGGTAAGGACACAGTTTAGAAGGATATGTAAATAGAGTAATTCATTATCAAGATGGTATAATAAAGATTTAAAATATCATTTTGACTAAGTTTTATTTCTCCATAAAAAACTAACAGCAGATATTTCAACATAATTTCATGAGAAATTATGCTATGCGTGTACTTTAAATAACAAAAAAGGGAATAACTTGTCTTCCCAACATGAAAACATAGTTTAACATGATTAAAATTTGTCGACAATCATCAGAATGTTTAACCTTCTGGCACGCCTAAGCACATTTTAGATACCCAGCTTTAGTCTCGTCACAAAGCCGTTCCACCAGACTTCTTAACTGCACTAAATGGAATGGTGTCACTGGGAGCTACATTGAATCTCTCTCTCTCTCTGTTACCTTTATATTTTAATTTCATGTAGAGTTTGATTTAATTTATAGTACTTCACTTATGGATTTTACAGCTACCATTCTTAGTTCCCGGTGAGCAGAATTTTCTAGAATATAGCTAATACAGACCGAGGTAAGCAGTCATTTAGAGGGGCAGGACAGTCCTCGTTACAAAGATGAGTTTGATATTGCCTATCCAGAGAAGGCAGCGACTCCTGCGTAGTGAATCCTTGGTGGGCACGCACAGGCCAGGCATCTGGTAACAGAATCCTTTACAAATCACATTCTGTTCCCTAATAATCTGATTCCTGTACTTGCTTGGCAGAGACTGCATTTTTGGGGGTGATGGAAAAGTTTCTAAGAACACCAGAGATAGTAGATCAGTCAGCTGTACCACGATTGCCCAGCTTCATCAGTCAGTCATAAAGAAAGATGAATATAAATAGCTATCATCATGTTAAGCAAAGCTTGCTGGGCTGAGATAAACATACATACTTTGTCATGTGGAATCTAAATTTAAATATACATTTAAATATGGCTATGATATGGGAATGTAAGTGGGACTATTTGGGGGAGGAAGGGGACTAGGTGGAGGGGGAACAAGAGAAGGTACCAGGGATTAGATATGAACAAAATGTGTGACCTAGCGTAACCTGCGCATCTGTGTTCCTGACTGACTGCTAGGACTCTCATTGTATATTTGGTCCCTTGCGTCCCAGCAGACTGGGAGGCCTTCCGTGGTTTCTGTTACCTGCAGTGCATCCTTCACAGCCTTCCTTTCCCCCTTTGCCCTTTAATTGGAAACTTGTAGAGGTTTTAGAGACAGGGTGTCAACTTGGGGGGGGGGCTGACAGGTGAGTCTACCGTATCTGACAGAGTTGCTATGTTCTGACCCTCCTAGAAAGTTGGACTTGTGATCCAAAAGCCAGCTGTTGGTGGAAAAATACATTATATGTATGCGTGAAATCATCAAAAATGAACAGTAGCCAAGTGTGGTGTTACATATCTGTAGCTCTCGCCTTCCAGAGGCTAAGGCAAGAGGGAAATGGACAGCTTCAGTCAATCACCGGCTTAGTGTGTGCTGCAGCTGGGTCACAGGCCTGGAAGATTAATCGGCGTCAACCACTGATCCTGTGCTCCTTAATCAACTGTGAAGATCTGATTCGGGGATGACCTTTAAACCAGAACGTTCACATAAGGAGAGTTGTGATTTAAACTGAAAATGTCCCCACAGACTCCTGTTCTGAGCACTTGTTCCCCAGGCTGGTGGCACTATTTCATGGGGCTGAAAGCTCTTGGAGGTGGGGCCTGACTGGCTAAGAGGTCAGTTGGTGTGCACCCTTGCAGGGTGTCGTGTGGCCACTGGTTCTGGCCCACTTTTCACACCCTGCTTGCTGTACGTGAACAGCCCTGGCCACATGCTTCCACTGCCATCCATCCTCCCAGGGAGGACCGAAACCATGACCCCAAAGGAAACTCTCTCTCCTCAAGTTGCTCTGTAGGTGTTTTGCCACATTGATTCAAAATTAACCACTGCAAAAAGATTAAAAAGATGATAAGAGTCTGGAACATATTTAAAAGTAGATAAAGAAAAGAAGTCTTTAGGTCAAGAAGACTCACTTGAGATGAGATGGCTGGCCTTAAACGCTGAAATGAATGCTGAACTGACTTAGCA